>NC_138891.1:24197040-24797040 GCF_965194825.1 Balaenoptera physalus
ATACCTCAATAAAGTTGATTAAAAATAACGTATTTTAATTTTTTAAAGTATGTTTTAAAATAACATTTTACATAGCATTATTCATTTTAGGTGTTATGTATTATTGTGGTTTACATATTTTTGAGATGATGATGGTGTGAATGACACTGTCCTCAGCTCTCATTTGTGTCCACTTTAGGTGAGCATGACCCCAGGCAGTTACTGGATATTCTGTCCACAGGACTCCAGAAAATCTGTTTGTTCAGAGCCCAGCCTGGCAATCGAGGTCCTTTCAGAGTTCAGCTTGGTTTATACAGGGTTTAGTTGAAACTTAGCATAGAGAATTATTTTGGAACTCTTGAAGCTTTTCTTTATGGTGTTTAATCTGTAATTTTAATTTATTTCATTGAAAATATTATAGGAGGACACTGTTGAATTTAAATTTAATGAACTTTCCCCCTTTTCTCTCTAGCCCATTTTTCAGTGAAGAATTTTACTTTGAGATTCCAAGAACTTTCCAGTATTTGTCTTTCTATGTTTATGATAAGAATGTTTTACAAAGAGACCTTCGTATAGGTATGTACTATTCAGAATTGTCTTTTAATCACAACATTGGTGTTTATATTCATTCTTTCTCTAAGTATAAAGTGTTGAAAACAACAGAATAATATATTCTCAACTTTCTAATCCTTTCCTGTAGACTTCATGTTCATTTGTGGATCTGATTTTTAATTTGAATGCTCAGCTTGGGTGACACTTCCTCAGGGAAGTGACATAACCGATCTCCCCCTACTCATGGTGCCATATGTTTCCATAGTACCTGGTGGGTCCCTTTTTATAGTATTCATTATAGTTGTTCATCCGTTTGTTTGTTTTTCAGGTGTATCAGAGTCTATTTGTCTACTTCTTTTATGTTATTAGTAAAGCTTGATCCTGAGTAGAACTCTGATTTATATGAATCTGATTTGACAAATCAGTTTGTTGTTTAATGTCTAGGTGCTCTAGTTGAATATATATGATATTTATAAAGGCAGAGACTGTCACTGCCGGAGTGCGTTATATTTAGTAAATGCTCTGTAAATATTGTTGAATGGTTCAAAGAATGTTTTTTACAAAGATCACAGTATTTGATCCCCAACAAAGAACATCTGTTTTTGAAGTTTTTCTAATAGAAGTCATAATTCGGTTTAATCTAGTCATATTCTTCTCTCTGGCTATATTGGTGACTGGTAACTGTTTCTTAAGTAATTGTCTGAGGTATGATCTGTAGGCATCGACTAGGACAAAACTAACTGGCCACATACTGTCACGTCCATGGTCTTTGCACCACTATCTTTGAATGACAGGTAGAGGTCTGTAATTTACATGCATTACTCTCCCTTTTTAGTGTCCTGAATGTCATCATCTCCACCTCTCCTTTCCCATTTGAAACATGCTCATCTCCTACAGTTTAATGATTACGCTTTATTTGGCTTTGACCTCTTAACTACCGTCTAATTTGTTTCTGCTTTTGCTATTGAATTCCTTAACAAATGGTCTATATCCTTCTGCTTACTACTTATTTCTTTATAAATAGCTATAATCTGACTTCATTTTTCTGACAAACTTGTTTTTGAAGTTTGCCAAAAATCATTTTAGAGCAGATAAAATAACCTTTTAAAAACAATAATACTTTCTCTTAATTGTAAAATTATTACATGTTCTAAGGGATTGGTAATGACTCTGCGTAAGAACAGCTAGAGTTAATAATTTGTGTATTTCTTCCCATTCTTTATTTCACACATTTATATTATTACATTGTACTGTTTATTCAAGTTTTTTTCCTTTTTCATTTAATATCATCTAATGATCCTTTTCCCATGTCATTAAATATTTTTCACAAGTAATTTTTAAAATATCCTTTCTATAGGAATGTATTATTTTAACCACTCTTTTCATGGTAGAGATTTATGTTTCCAGATGTTTGTTACTCTAAATGGTGTTGCTATGAAGATCCTTCTGCATACATTTTTGCATGTCTTTTTTCTAGGATAAATTCCTAGAGGTGAAAATACTGAGCCAAAGCGTTTGAATATTTTTAAGTTTTTTTTATATATATTTTTCCATTGGCTCCCAGAAATATTGCACTAATTTGCATTCCCCCAAACATGACATGGGCGTAATCATTTCACCATACCCTGGTCATTCTTGGATATTATCATTGAAAAATTATTTTTCTAATTTGATAGGTGAAAGAAATATTTCATTTTAACTTGTATTTTCTGATTATTAGTGAACTTGAGGAATTTTTCATATGTTTATTGGTCTTTTACATTTTTCTTCTATGAATTAGTTGTTAATTCTTTTGCTTATTTTTCTTTTGGATGGAATTTTATCTTTTATTTATTCTTATGCATCCATATTTGATAAATATGTTAACTTCTATCAGCTATATACATAACAAATACTTTGTCACAAAAGGCATTTTCATAGTTTTCAATCCTCATCTGCCTCTGTGTCACATTAGACTCTTTGGATTGCTTATTCAACTTGTTGAAAGCCAAGGAAAAGGCAGTTTAATGACATTGTATTTTCCTAGTTGTCTTCCTTCTGACTTCTTACATGTAGACTTTTCTCTGTGTAGCAGACCCTTAATTATGGATCACCCCTGAGGCCCCACCCTTAATTCAATTAAACAAACATTTACAAACACTTGTCTATGTGGCGTACAAAAGATGGGGATACTAAGGTGAATAAGATTCAAGTTGCTCCCAGGTTTTCAGGCTGATTTATACTCTAATACTAATATATTTAATAGGGTCTGTGCTGGAGGTAGGAACAAAGTACTTGGGAGCACAGAGGAAAGAAGAGTTAATTTTGTTTGGTGGAGGATTAACAGAGACTACCTAGGTAGGAAAAGGAAGAAGTTTCAAGATAATAGGGATTAGCAGAAGCAGAGAAGAAAAAGTGAATCATGTTTGTGGTGTATCTGCTGGAAAATGTAAATTACTTAGGCCAAGGCTGGTAGAAGATGAATCTGGGAATATGAATTGGACCAAGTTGTGGTGGACCCTCAAAGCTGTGTTAAGGAATTTGGACTTTATCCTGTTGACAGTAGTGTTGATCCTTTTAAGAATGAGGAACCTTTTAAAAATCATATATAACTGCATATACGAATATAGTTTTGTAGTTTAACAACTTCCTGTGGTGTAAACAATAACTTTCAAACTACAAACTCAGAGTCTATAGGTTACGTATTTAAAGTGTGTATACATATATATACATATATATAACTATATATACACGTATTTTTAAAGTATATAAACATCTACTTTAAGTATGCCATCTGTAGCAGCGGTCTCCAACCTTTTTGGCACCAGGGACCAGTTTCATGGAAGACAGTTTTTCCATGGACTGGGGGAGGGGTACGGTTTTGGATGATTCAAGTGCATTACATTTATTGTGCACTTTATTTCTATTATTATTATGTTGTAATATATAATGAAATAATTATACAGCTCACCATAATGCAGAATCAGTGGGAGCCCTGAGCTTGTTTTCACTTGCCACTCATCGACAGGGTTTTGATATGAGTCTGCAAGCAGTTGATTTATTATGGTCTCTGTGCAGTCAAACCTCTCTGCTAATGATAATCTGTATTTGCAGCCGCTCCCCAGCACTAGCATCACTGCCTCAGCAGCACCACCTCAGATCATCAGGCATTAGGTTCTCATAAGGAGCACGCAACCTACATCCGTCGCATGTGCAGTTCACAGTACGGTTCGCGCTCCTATGAGAATCTAATGCCACTTATCTGACAGGAGGTGGAGCTCAGGCAGTAATGTGAGCGATGGGGAGCGGCTGTAAATACAGATGAAGCTTTGCTCGCTTGCCCGCCGCTTACCTCCTGCTGTGCGGCCGGGTTCCTAACAGTATGGGTCCGTGGCCTGGGGGTTGGGGACCCCTGATCTATAGTTTATGCTTTAGAATGGAGAGAGGTTAAAGGCAGGGAGGCCATCAAGGAGGCTATTATCAAATGAGATGAGTAGGGTAGTGGCAGTGGAAATGCAAATGAGGGAATGTACTTCACAGGAGTAACTTTAAATAGGAAATAGGTACTAAGAAGATAAAGAGGATATAAGAAGGGAAAGAGTTAAAAATGGTCTTGTTTCTATGGTTGTCATTAACTGAGATAAGGAGCATTCAGGATGGGAAAGGGAGAGGATGACTTTGATTTCAAATAAGTTAAATTTCAAACAAGTTAAACTTGCATTACCTGGGGAGTATCTTGGTGGACATGTTGGTTGACTGTTGGAAATACAGATCTGAAGCTCAGAGAAGAAATCTGGATTTGATGTGGAGGTATGGATTTGAGAGTCGTTAGCACTGAGTGATACTTGAAGCCTCTGCTGGAATGAATGAAATTGCCCTGGGAGCATTTAAGGAGGGTTTCAGGGAAAATGAGGCTTTAGTGAAGATTGATAAAATGTATCAGGAAGTTGGAAGAGAGATAGAAGAGATGAATATCTCAGAAGGCAAGGAGATCTTTTAATGGCAAGACTAGAGAGAGGTAGCGTAGGATAAAGATTGGATAGAGGCTGTTGGTGATTATTAACGACCCTTGAGAGAGTGTGTATCTTTGATTGACTAAACATTTTAAGAAAATGTTTTGTAATTTTCATTACCTATTTACAAGTAGTCATTATATAGTATTTCTCGGAAAGGCCTTTAGTTGAGGTTTATAATTATGATTTCCAAAAGTTGCCCTTGTTTTGTTTTTTTAATTTGTTTTTAAAGTAAAAATCAGTCCTTTGAGGAGTGGTATCAGAAGGCCATAACTTGGTGTGGGAACTGTTAAAAAAAAAAAAAAAGTTTATTCTTATTAAGAAATAAAATTTCTACATTTAGTAGAAATTGTTTTTCCTTTTATAGATAGGAAATTTTATTAAAGTAAACACAGTTCGTACATAGCCTTTAATTTAAAGTTGGAAAATAATCTTGATATTTTCACTTACAGATTTTTACATTTTTTTTACTTTAACGTATTTTTTTTTTGTCATTAACTCATAAAATTAGGTGGCACTTTGTTTTTTTTAATTTTGAGCTACTGGAAATTGAGTTCCCTCAATTATTTTACAACTGAGTTGCCCAGTTGTAGGCTAAACAGTGCCATAGCATTTTCTGGGAATGAAATTTGAGCTAGGGTTGAGAGAGCCACCTTTTAAACTTAAGAAGATCTAAGAATGTGTACTTGTTGAATAGCTTTAAAAGCCTGTTTGTTTTTTATTTTTAATTATATAATAATATATGGATATTTTCCTTTTTGTAAAAAAAATTTTAATTATAGTATTACAGACAATTAATTTTGGCCACTGACCCCCTCCCAGTCCCCTTCCTGGAAGTAATAACTGTTATTAATATGGGGCATAGTTTTTCATATTACAAATCCTTATATGCCAGGAACAGTTAGTATGAAAACTTGATTATAGATTAATTGAAAACTTGAAACATAGGAACCGTGCTGCAAAAAGATAGAAAATTGTAAAATTAAGGCTTTAAAAGTCTTTTACTGTGTGATATATTGTCCTAAGTTATAGTGTCTTCTTCCCTTAAAAAAGGAGAAAAAGAGAAGAGAAAAACTTTATGTAAGAATAAAATTCCATTTCCAGTGAGGATCCTAATAATATTAAAACATATATATTTAAACTTCTAATGTGTATTTTCTAGTTATTTTAGTTTTCAGAGGGATCTAGGCTTAAGCAGTTAAACCATGGTTATCTTAGTAGACTGGTTAACTTGTTTTTCTTTCCCCATGGTTTAGAATGTTATAAGAGAATTTCACTAGGATATTAGAGACCTGAATTCCATTCATGACTCTATCACTGCCTTTGTGACCTTAAATAAGTCACTCTACCTTCTTAGGCCTTGTTCACCTATAAAATAAGGTTGGGTTTAAGATAGCGAAGGTATTTCTTAAACCCTTTGAATTGTAATTTCTCCTGGCATTTAGCTCTTAAGTCAAACCTACTGTTTAAAAATTGCTTATGACTACACTTTTGTGTCTGTTTGCACAGGGACTGTATCAGTTATCTATTGCTGCATAACAAATCACACCCCAGTACTCAGTGGCTTAATTTAGCAATCATATATTTGCTCATGATTCTGCAGGTTGTCAATTTGGGCCAAGCTCAACTGGGTGGTTCTTCTGCTGGTCTCACCTGGGGCCACTAATGTGCAGTTACCTGAAAAATTGACTGGGCTGAATGATCTGACCCATAGGTCTGATGGCTGGTGCTGTCCATTATCTGGGCCCTCCACTCCACATGGTATTGAGGTTGCAAGAGGCTAAGCCCTACTGCAGGTGCTTATTAAGACTACTTGCATTACATTTGCTGATGTCCCATTGGCAGAAGTAAGTGGCATGGCCAAACCCAGAGTCAGTGCTGGAGGGGACCACACAGTGGCATAGAACAAGGAAGTGTGATTTATTGGAAGCCATTAATATATCAGTCTGCCGCAGAGACCAAAAGGTATCAATCTAAACCCTGTACACTAAGGCATCTAAGTGTTGCCATCGATTGAATTGCTGTTATTGATACTGCCAGAATTTGTTGAGTCCTCTGGTTCTTTTTCAGCTTGTATAGGCAGTCACACTTATCGCTACTTTTATCTACCCTTTCAGCCATTTCTACTAGTAGCCAAGTAGGAACAAGGCCATCAAGATTTTGCTGGTTGGTGATCTGTATCAGGATGAAATTTCTAAGAATATGTTGTGCCTAAAAATGGGGGCCTAGTATAACATGATATTTACAGATGGTAAGAAAATGCTGCTTAGAAGTGGTAATGGAAAGCTAAGAATACTTTTTTTTACTTACAGACCAACAGAAATGGTTTCTGTGTCCACAGTTCCTTCATTTCTTTTTGTGTTTCCTCTCCTTGTCTGATTTTAAGGAACTAATATAGCATCTGGTATATATTTGTGTATGTATGTGGTCTAAGCTCTTTCTGTCTATGGGTTTGTCAGTACAGTGGGGAAATGAAATGGTACCTTTAAATAGTGTGTTGGGTATTTGGTTCCTGGGGTGGTTGGTTGATTATTTATATATTTGTTTATTTTCAATGTTGGTGATCTCACAGCTAGTGAAATAATGAGTTAACTTTGTTTAAAATAGTAAACATTAAACTAAAACACTTTGGAGACCGTTGGAGGCATGGAATAGGTTTCATTAGAGCTGAAAGTTGTTTCAAACACAGAGGAGGTAAATGAGATGTAGAATTTAAATAAATTGCCCAAGATCACACAGCTTAATAAGTAACAGAATTAGTGTCTGTAGTGTCTGTAGTGTAGATACTACAGAGTTAGTGTCTGTGTTGGAAGGAACATGAACAGGCAGGCGTACCTTGGTTTTGAAATCTGGCTTTAGCACTTGTTAGTGGGCAGGTTTTTGATATCATTCAGCTTTCCTCATCTGTAATATATCCTCTTCCCCCAAGATTGTTATGAAGATTAAACAAAATGTGTAAGAATGTTTACTACCTGGTAGCTGTTCAGTAAATGCTGGCTTTTCTTTCAGTTCAGTGCTCTTTCCACTGTATCAGGCTGCCTACCTTTAATATTTAATAGCTGTCATCTAACCTGTTTAACTAAGGATAGCTCACAACGAATAAGAATGATGAACGATTTTTTTGGTCTTATTTGTATTTCAGACACTTGTTCCTCCCCTCCCTGTTCCTCTCATCTTTCTCCAAATTCCTTTCCCCTTTACCCTCCCACCTTTCTCATTCATTCTTTTATTCATTTTCCCTCCCTCCCTCCCCTCCTAACCCTTCTCTACCCTGTTTGATTCCCTAGGGCTGATGACATATATTTCTTTTTCATATGTTATATTGCCTATTGAAGTGCTGAACATGTTGCAGGTATCCTAATACCTAATGACTTTAAATATTTTTCTTTATTTTTCTCTGTTGTTCTTTGTCAGTTTCTCTGACTTCTTGAGATCATGTGTTCTTCCATGCTTCTTCAGGCTGACTAAATCTTTACATTTTAGAAACTGACATCTTAAAAGGAACTTGATAAGAATAAGAGCTGGCAATGAAATTGCAGGTTTTTCTCAACTTACAAACGGCTTATTTATATGGCTAGTCAGAAAAGAGTTTCCCTCTCAAAAGACAAGAACCATTCAATTCTTTTGTGACAGTGAGTACCATGGATACATGAGACATGAAATAGGAGGAAGAGGGTCCTTGCCTTAGGATTTTTTTTTTTTTTACCTGTGAACTAAGAGAGGATTCTCTTTTGGGAAGGCACTTGTGACAAAGATGTGTTTCCAGTGATCTGAGTTGTGAGTTGTAAATTGAACAGGTAGATTCCTACTCTAGTTTTTAGAAGCATTATTGGTTAAATAGACTTTGGTTAAGGATGTCTGGAAATCAACTCACCATTTAAAATACAAAGCCATTGTGATTATTTGTTGAATGAGTAAATGCATCAATCAAACCGGAAAACTTCTGAATAAACTTTTTTAAAAGCCCTTTTTTTAAGTTGGGGGCTTGCTTTAGTGATGCTTGTGTGCATTATACATGCACATGTATGTACATGTACATACACATTCATAAACTATGTATAAAACTAAAAATCCTGGAAATTGTAGAATAAGGGTCTTATAATATTAAATATTTAAATAATAGCTTTATTGATGTGTTATTTACATGCCATAAAACTTACCCTTTTAAAGTGTGCAGTGCAGTGGTTTTAAGTATATTCACAGAGTTGTGCAACCATTACCACTGTCTTAATTCTAGAATAAAATTTTAAAGACAGTTTTTCTGTGTTTGTTTTCCTGTTATGCCTTTTCTTTCCACTTGATACACAAAAATTGATATATCTTGACAGAAATTTTTTTTTACTGTTTTCTAAAAGTTTTCAAATGTTGAACTAAAAGACCAAGGTGGTCATAAGTGAAAAGGGTATGAAGTATAATTAGGGTACTTAAAATGAAAATTCTTGTTTGATAAAATAAAAGAAAGTGAACTATTTTTTACTTTAGCATATATCCTTTGTTGAAGCTTTTGTGTTGAATGTTGGAATAAATTGTCGGTCATATGCAAAACTATGTCTACTTCTTAAAACTTGAATTGAGGAAGGAAATGCTTTGTACCAACATGGCAAATACTTCATTATAATAAGAACATTTCTGTTTCTTCCTCTCATACTACTTTGTTCATTGTACTGTATCTGTCTCTGAGACGTAGAAACTCTTTAGGGAACTGCTTTGATTTTTTTGTGTGTGTGTATGCATTGAAGCGACATAAGCGGTGTTTACAGTGTTTTGATAAAGCAAATTTTTAATAAAATTATTTTAATCTCATAATTTCAAGTCAGTTTTCAAAATTATTAGTGACCATATGATACTGTTTTTCTGTTCTCTTAATTGGAGCTTATAAACTCTTATTAAATGCAGATATGTCTGCTCAGACAGAACATATGGTTTATTCGTAGTGTTAAAGAGTTGAGAGGATTAGTTTGCACTATCATTGTACATTGCTTTTTATACTGATGAATGTACTCTGGGTGAAAATGTGAATCTGAATAAGTACTAAAAAAACGCAGTTGCATATAAATACAACTGAGTTTTGGTCTAAACCCCTAATTCAAAATGGCCCAGAGAAGGGTCTGCCGATGGGTAGAGGGAAATGAGGCACCTTTTCAGTTTTTAGGATATAGAAAAATGCTTTATAAAAATGGATTTTTTGATATCAACAGATACAAATTATTTTTAAATGTTTTCTACAAAGTATTATATGTAACAGTGCTAATGATTATATATAATATGTTTCCTCATTGTTTTACTTATTTCTTACAGGAAAAGTAGCCATCAAAAAAGAAGACTTGTGTAACCACAGTGGCAGAGAAACTTGGTTTTCACTACAGCCTATTGATTCCAATTCAGAGGTTCAGGTAAATATTAAGGATTAAGTGATGAAAGAGATTGTCACACACAGAAAATGAGTGAAAAATGAACTAATTATACTAGTTCATTTAGAGAGAGCTTAATCATACCTTATTTTAGATTCTGGCACCAAACATTATAGACCTCTGAGTAACAAATAACTGGAAGGAAATGCCTCGCCACATGAAATCAAGAATAATGTACGTGTATGTGCACGCGTATGTGTTTGGGAGGGTTATATTAGGACAGTTTTTTTCCTTCCTTAGTTCTTTTATTTGGGTCACAGTAGCAAATTACTAATTTTTTTAGATGGGGAAACGGTTTTAATGAAAAAGGTATGTTTTATTAACTCTGAGGAGAATCCTTAGAAGTCTGTGATTTATTTCATCTGTACTGACCAGGATGCTGTCTTTACTCTCTAATACACTAGACTTGGGAAAATGTTACTCATTCAAACCATGCCTGAGCCCACCATGCAGAGCCTTCATTCCCATACCCACCCTTCCTTTTGTTCATCTTTCTTTTTATTTGAAAGGGTATCATTACTTATTTTAAAGCTCTTCTTTCCTCTTGCCAAAATAAGAGGTCTTAAAGATTCTATGTGTGAATAAAAATGTGTTTAGCCATGTAGCTTAGCTTTTGTATTTGTTTCTGAAAAGTCTGAGTTACTCTTAGAAATTATTTCTATCTAAAGGGAATCCTTGTTTTGTAACCCTATTTATTTATAAAATATGATAAGGATTGTGAAACCATTTCCCAAGGGCATAACTGCAAGCAGAATTCTTCTTCTCTAAAAGAAGTTATAATTTGTCACTGTGACTCAAACAGAAGTTTAAGGCAAAAAAAAAAGTACTGCACACACACCCACAGGTATTTGCAAATAAAGTGCCTGTGTCTGTTTCCTCATAACCTCTCAAGCATTCTGTTTGCTTAAATTCTCAAAAAATTAAGTATTTGTTTGCTAAAACCCCTTCTTAAGTACAAAATATAATTGAAACGTCTCCTGTTTTTCCACCCTACCCCATTTTAATGTTCTTTTCTTTCCATTTGACAATAACTTTTATTCTTACCCCAGTTATACTGTATGGTAAATGATCCAGGTGAGAGGCAATGTGATGAAGTGGAAAGGGTTTTAAAGTAGAAGTCTAAAAATTGAGGTCCTAATTTTCATATGTGGTTATTTTACTGACCTTGAATTTTATTTCTATAAAATGGGAATGAAAGTTGCCATGTTGACTCATATGATTATGAGAATTAAATGAAATACCTTTAAGAGTATTTTGAAAGCTGTTAATAGTTATACAAATGTAAAATGTCTGTTTACCACCCGTCAGTCAGGTGTCCATTTCCCTAATACGCCTTTACCGAAAGGCAGACATGAAAGTTTTGAAGTGCTAGTTTTTCTTTTTAATAGTTTTAACAAAAAAGAAAGATAAGAAAAGGCTTTGAGAATTTGGTCTAAAATGAAGTTTGAGGATTATTTTAAGATGTAGTTTATTAAAGTCCATTCTTTTTCTTGTGGCCAGTGTTATTTGCTAAAGGATTTAAGGGACCCAGCTCTCCAAAGTTAGAAATTTCTATAGAATACTCTTTATATAATTATTGGAGATGGTTTTAGAGCTCAGTACTGGGTAACAGGCTTTTTATTTGATTGTATATATAAAACTCATGGCTGAAACACAAAAATCTGCAAACAGCATTTAACCGTTAGATATCATGACATTTTTTATTTGCTACGAATTATTTTCATAACCATGAGTTTTTAGCCTTTACAGTTCTTTTGTCTTAAATGATAGTTGATTTGTAAGATCTACTCACTATTTAAAATAAATTTTAGAAGGAAGAGTACTTTAGGGGATGGGACGGGGTGCATGACACTTATCACATTAATCTTGTACATTGGGAATATTGTTTCGCTCCAAAGCTGATCTAGGAATATTAAATCAACCTCGTGAGTCTAAAAAAGATAGAAAAGCAGCCTGATTCATACAAATCCTGTTTTGTTAATGAATTTGTTCACTTGCATAAGTTTTATAAAATTTTATAAAAATATCATGGAAATAAGAGCAGTTGGTGGAGCCATAGGAGAAAGCTGTGAGACAGATAGAGTTCAGCAGGAATTTAATCTAATAATTACTGTTAGTAATTAGAACAGCATATATCTAGCACAGTACTAAGGACTTAATATATATTATCTCACTTAATCTTCAGATTAGCATTATGAGGTGTAGGTAGCATTACCTCCATTTTATAGATGGAGAAAATGGATTCATAGAGGTTAAATGACATCTGCAAAGTCACAAAACTATTAAGTGATGGAACCATCATTCCCATAAAGAGCTTGTCTGATTCTAAAACTCCTAACCACGGTGCTTTACTACCTTTCACTATTCTGTACTGTTGGTCTTAAAAAGGCTTCAACATAGATTATTAAGAGAATCACTTAGGAAAATCTGAGTATAAGGCACAGAAGCTTACCCAAATTAGCTCAGAGAAAAAGGGAGCGACATTAGAAAGTTCCTGGGAAGCTCCTTGGAGTATAATTACAAGAACTTCAGTATGGCCAGTGAGAGCTAGAAAGTTGTCAGGCATTTACATAGGAGCTGCATCCTAAGTGGAGATCAGATTTCTTACTATAATAGACTAGATACAGTTCACATAGAATTATTTTTGAAAAGACTTTAATTTCTCATAAAGTAAACTAAAATAATGGGTGGTTTGTTTGTTTTTGGTTGACCACCACATAAAATAGCTTAGCTGGCTTGCATTTAGCACCACGGTGAATGAAAAATATATACTGTATCTTTGAAGTGTAGACTTCTCAACACAGCAGTAGATACTGCAGGAGGCACATAGGATTGAGACCCACTGATTCATTTCTCCCTACTCATGTGCTCACTGTGCTCCTTGAGTATAAGTGCTCACTGTTTAAACAGTGTTTTTCTTCTTTCCCTTTTATTTTGTAAAGTGAATAGTTAATGTTTTCTCTCTATTTTTCGCTCTAATTTTTTTTTTTTTTTTTTTTGGCTGCATTGGGTCCTCGTTGCTGCGCGCAGGCTCCTCTCTGGTTGCGGCGAGCGGGGGCCACTCCTCGCTGTGGTGTGCAGGCCTCTCATTGCGGAGGCCTCTCTTGTTGCAGAGCACAGGTTCCAGGCATGCGGGCTTCAGTAGTTGTGGCTCATGGACTCAGTAGTTGTGGCTCGCGGGCTCTAGAGCGCAGGCTCCGTAGTTGTGGCTCACGGGCTCAGTTGCTCTGCGGCATGTGGGATCTTCCCGGACTAGGGCTCGAACCCGTGTCCTCTGCTTTGGCAGGCAGACTCCCAGCCACTGTGCCACCAGGGAAGCCCCTGCTCTAATTTTAATAACTATTCACTGTGCAAAAGGAAGGGGAAAGAAAAAAAACGTTGTTTAATGATGAGATTCCATGGTATTCTTTTTGTATGTCTGATGAGACTAACATGTCTCTCCCTTCTGCTTCTCTCTATAAGTCCACTCTTATTTCTTGTTGACAGCTAAAAAATGCCACATCAGTCTTTGAGCCTACTTGAGCATACGGCCCCCTCACCCTCTAAGGTCTGACTCAGTTCTCTGCCACAATTTAAAGAGAAAATTTGGCAGACTTGGGTCAGATGCCCACTGCAGTCTAATTTGATATGACTGGGGATTAAAGTTTTGGGGCATTGTCCCCTAAGAAAGGGATTTAGGTAGAGGAAATGATTGGTATCTCTACTTCAGAGGAGATGTTTGATTTCCTAGCTCTAATTGGCATTTGTACCCAAAAGAGTTGCTAAATTATTGTTGTCAGAGGATCTTCAACTGTGACATGAGAACTTCAGTATATAGGATTCCCTTCAGTTCTAAAGTTCTAGGGAAGTAACATGTAGAAACATAATTTAGCCCTCAGATGAAAGGATTCCATAGTAGTAAGATGGGTTTTATACCAAAACAGTTCAGAAATTGCTAAGAACACTAACCTCTTACCTTGAATTGTTTCCCAGATGCTTTATTATTGCTGTTAATGTTAATTGTTTTCAGTTTTCTTTTCAAACATTCAAGACAATATTAATAATATTTCATGAGTGTGTTTTGCTACACTTTTTTTTTCCTGTTCTTTTTTGTTTTGTTTTGCAGCGTTCCCCCGTGGCTTGAACTATTCTTTTCTCAACCCACTCTAATCTGCCTTCAAACCCCACAGTGGGTTGGAGGGAGAGCATAGACAGCTCTCACTAATGTTACGCATGACACTGTGTTAAGTCTAGTGGACATTTTTCAGTCCTCCTCTTACATGGTCTTTCAGCAACTTTTGATACTGTTGACTGCTCCCTCTTTTTCAAAGCATTTTCTTCCTTGAGTTTGTGGTCCTGGTTATCATCCTGTTTCACTTGGTGTTCTTTCTCTGTATTCTTTGCCACATAAACGAAGTTAATATGAGTTGTGTTGTTGCCCCTTCCTATAAATCTTCTTTTGGCTTAGGTCATCTGCAGCCATGCTTTTAGCTATTTGGTCCTGGAACTCACAATAACTTTAAGTATTTTTCCTTTCTTTATTTTTTAGGTACTATGATTAAAAGTATGCCTTTATATAAGACTGATTAAACCAAATCTCTCATATGGAGAAGTTGGTGCTCTCATTAATTAAGGGTGTTTGTCTCACACAACTTGTACAAGCAGTAAATCCAGATGCAATATCAATCACATCCTTTTGATGTAATTACTTAGTTAATAAGTCTTTTTACCAACAAGCTTATCTTGAATTTCTGGATCCTGCCATAAGTTATTGATTGTTTTATAGGTTTTTGTTTTTTTTTTTTGGTGTGTGTGGGGGGTGGTAATATGGCCTCTGCCCTTGTTTAAAACAAGCAAGCATTTAAAAAAATCCAAAGATTATAGCCAATAATGCATAAATCAAGGGTTTTTTTTACATGCTGTTAAGACATAATGAGTATAAAGGTATCTTAAAAACTTCATTTGTAAATTTATAAACATGAAATAATAAAGGAATGAGCCATTCTAGATCATAATAAATACTTCTTTAAAGAGAAAACAAATCCATCCATAAACAGAAGGTATTAAGTAAAACCTTTATTTTTTCATCAGATAGGCAGTCGTGTCCAAAATGATTTATAGAATTAATTACTATATATAAAAACATCCATCAGAAATCTAGAAGTTTCCTTCATATGAAGAAAAATTTTCATCAGTTGAAATATACTTGAGTCCTGTGGAATGGTTGTTAAAATTTAATTTAATGGTCGTTTAAATTAATTTATTAATGTTGATAAAACAAAAAAATGTTTAGACTCAGGAAGTTTTTAAGTGCATGCATTGTGTTTTGCCCAAATACCTATATTCATTTGAATTTCCCAAATTGTATGCAGAAATTCACATAATATCTTCGAAATGGTACCAAGACTATACATACTATAAAATTAAAATAATCACAGATTTTTCTATGTGAAATTTTTGAAATAGTAACTGAAATAAAGTTAGAATATAAACCTTCAGACAGTAATAAGTTCCTAAATACGCTGCCTAATACAAATTAATGTGATATAATTGCTTATATCAACCTAATATAATTAGTGGTATGAAATATATATAGAATAATACCCTTTAAGTATCTGATTTATTTTTAAATAGAAGTATAGAATATAGTGTCAGATATTTGAACTTCCATTATTTTCTGACATGTGAAAGGTATACTATTTTGTCACTGAACCTCCCCTAGGAGGTTGGATAATAAGAAAGCTGTTGTGGACCGAATCCCATTGCATGTTTATCACCAAATATAGTTCCTTGTCAGCATCTTAACAGTTACCTCTTTGTAAGTAATGTCCCTGTTTTTTTTTAGTTGCCTTAGGATTTTCTCTTTATATTTTGTTTTCATCAGTTTTACTATGCTGCACCTACGTGTGGTTTTCTTTTTATCCTACTTGGGTGTTCCTAGGGGCTCTTGATAACTGTGCCTTGTTGTCTTTCTTCAGTTTAGGAAAATTCCAGGCAATTATCTCTTCAGCTTTTTTTTTCCCCCTGTTCATTCTTTCTCCTCTCTTCTGGGACTTCAGTTATGTGAATAATAGACCATTTTACTATGTCTCATATGTCTCTTATACTCTCTCCCTCTCTGACTAATCTATCTCCTATTTCACCAGTCCTCTTTTCAGCTGTGGCTAATCTGTTAAATACATGTTCATTTTGGTTATTTTATTGTTTAATTCTAAATTTTTCATTTGACATATTTTATACTTTCCAGGTATTTGCTGAGTTTTCATTTTGTTTTCTATTTCAAAAAAAGAAAAATCTGTCCGTTAACTCCAACATCTGTGTCTCCTGTGAATCTGCTGCTCTTTGTCAGTTTTTGATTTTTTGGTTTTTGTGTTTGCGGGGGGTGGGTTGGTGTGTGGTCTTAGGGCATGCTTTGTAATTTTTGATGGAATGCTGGACATTGAAATATGAAATATTTTAGAGATAACTTGAAACTCTGGATGATATTTTTTTCTTCCTCCAGGAAAGATTTACTTTTGCTTTTGGCATGTGGTTAGGCTAGAGGCCGATCACTGTAATCCAGTTAGGGATTTGGCTGATTCCAGGCTAGGTTTTACTCTTTGTAAAGGCTGATCTATGTTGTTCACCCTTTGTACTCAAGCATAGGCCTTCAAAGGTTCCAACAGAAAGCCTCGGTGTTTATGAGAGCCACTCTATCTTGGTGGGCCCTGGGCTCCCATTTTTATCATGCCCAGTTGAGATTGTGGAAAGTTTTGAGTAAGCTTTCCAGCTTCTCAAGCCACTGCTGAAGTTAGGGAGGCCTTTGCAATAAGCTTCTTTGGATGCTCTACCGGGAACTTCTGTTTATATCTCATTGGCCAGAACTGTATCTTATGGCTATCCTTAGCCACTATCCCTGGCTTCAAGGGAAACTAGGAAATGTTTTGCTGAACTCTCCTCCCCACCCCCCAAATAAACTTGTTTTGCTACAATCTAACTCTATAAAATGGTGACAAATGTAAGTAAAACTGAACTGTCATGTGAACATAGTAAGGAATACTAAATTTTTCTTAAATGTTTTCAAATTTGGGTTTCTAACACTAAAAAATAGCTTCAAATAATTTTTAAAACTTCTTGTTCATTTTTCTTTATTAGAAAGCAAAACACAATGGTAGTAGAAACTTACAAAATCTAGATGAACAAAAAGAAAAAAATTTGAAATCCTACCAACCAAAGATAAGTTCTATCAATGTTTTGGTAGATAGCCTTGTAGTAATTTTATATAGTAATATATATAGTATGTTTTATTTTTATAAGTTAATATTGTATTATACACCCTCTTTTGTGACTTGTTTCTTCTACTAAGTATCATGTATATATTTCCATGTTAAAGTATATAATGAGGTAGTGTTTTCCAGTTTAGACATTATAATTTCCTTAATTTAACTCATAATGCTTTTTAATTTTAGTGTTCCACCCTTATAGTATGTGTCTTGTGTCTGCTTGTTCTCTCCCCACTCTTTTCTTGACCAGGTTAATACGTAATTACGTTATTGTTGACTAATGCCAAAGGAATGTTCTGTTTAACAGCCAGCGGGAGTAATGAACATATTAGGTAGGCTCTGACTCTGATAATGATTCCTGGTAGAACCCCATTAAATATCTTCTGATTTCTAGTCTTGAGTTGCTACAGTGCTGTGATTTTTAGTTGTGAATGAAATTATTATACTTTTTTCCTACTCTATATTAAGTTTGTATTGTTTTAAAAATAGCTTAGATCCTAGACATTTCCTGAGAAACAGTTGGGAGGTGCCTTGTTAGTATACGGTTTCTACCATAAAATACATACATGTTAAAATGGTACAACTGCTTTGAGATGTAAATGTTGGTGCAGTTGGCTAGCCTCACTCATTTGTCAAGTGACACAGATGCTGGTGTGACAGCAAATATGATTCAAAATTCTGGTTGAGTAATATTATAAATTACTACATATCATGAACCTTCTTGAGGTCACTCTTGAATAGTAGGGGTTGTGAATATTAAATGCTGGACTAATGAAAGACCTATTTTATAAATTATGTATGGTTTTATAAATATTTGTGTCTAGATTTTTAGTGGAAGGTTGGCTACATATAGTTCCAATTCCACCTAACTGCTGATTTTATGACAGCTATTGCCTTTGTTTTTTAGAGCTTAGCTTTCTCATGCAGACTTTTGTGTTGAGATCCATCAGTGTTTATCGCTCATCCGTCTAACCCTGAGATTTGTAGTTAGTGGACCTCAGACTCACTCTTGTATAAAATATGCCCATTAAAAATAGGCTGATTCAGGTTAGATTTCTGTGTATGTCTGAAAAGGTTGTTCCAAAGAGGAACAGTGACTAGATAATAAACTTTCCTATCTCTGATGAAATAACTTATGTCATTAGTCCCTGGATATCACACCCCTGAAATTTCCACTTGGCAATGTGGCAATTTGTCTTGTCAGCTGGGTGGAGGTAATCCAACACTGATTCTTAACCAGTTCAGAATTGCTCACAACCAGTTTAGAATTGCTCATCACCAGTGGCAGGGTAGAAATATCAAGCTCCAGATTATATTGTTCCTAAGCCTTTGTTTCTTGAGAAGTTGATAGTTTGCTTAAAACGTATACTACTGAATTTTTTAAAAACCCATTTATTAATGGCTGTTTAAGAAAGTAGTCCTTTATTTTCATTTTCAGTATCCCATTTTTTCATCAGTGCTCTTGGCCATATATTGTTATCTTTTATTTATTGTCTGCCCAACTAGATTGCGAGTTCTTATAAGCAGCGACTTTGTTTTATACTTCTTTGGATTCTTACCCACTCCCACAGTGCCTCCTAAAATGTAGTAGATATTCCATAAATCTTAATTATTTGAGAAAAATAAGTGTTGACAAATTGAATCTTACTAGCTTTAACTTAGTTTTATTGTTGTAGAATTGTATGATTTCTCTGTCTTTTAATGATACTGTCTCTATACTTATTATCTTCTCTGGAAAAAGCATTCTACATCTTGTAATTTGCTAAATGCAAAATTCCCTAAAATGTAAGTTTTATCTTTCTTTTTGATTCATGATAATTGAGATAAATATGTGTTGAACTGGGCATAAAATTCTTAGATTTGAATACCACGTTTGATATAAGCATTTGACTGCTTATTTTTCAGATTTTGATCTACATTGTTGGTTATTAGTCATTTAACAAGTACTTAACGGAGACAAAGCCATGTGCTAAGGATCACTAGTATTTAGTTAGTGAATAACTAAATATTATGGCTACCATTTGTAAAAGTACATACCTTTAATTAATATTTTATCAGTAAAATAGACTTCTCAGTTTGTAATTTTTTTTTCATTATAGGGTAAAGTTCACCTTGAATTAAAATTGAATGAACTGATAACAGAAAATGGAACTGTGTGCCAGCAACTTGTTGTACAGTAAGCATATTTCTTTTACCAAGTCAACTAGATATAATTCTCCATTTTGTATTCTTTGAATTTTAAGCCAACTCCTTATTTTAAATACTTCAGAAACTTTTTTCAGAAATGAACTCTGCTATGCCATTTCTTTATTAATTTGTTTTCCACTTTATTTTCTCACATCTAGTCTACTCAGATTACATATGATGAGTCATTAATTCATTCAACCAGTATTTATTTAATGTGTGTTACATGATAGATATAGGATCACAGATAAATGTGTCTAACCACCTAGCAGCAACGAGTTGGAAAAGCTTCCCAATAGAGGGCCTCTAGAAACTCTAGATATAACACAGCAGAGCATTAGGGACCTTGGGGCTAAAACTAAATGTATACCTTGAGATTACCAGTATTGATTCTCACCTACTTTGAATTCCTTTCCTCTTTTCTCTCAACTTACTTTTATCACCCCGACTCTAATCTTCTAACTGTTCTGGAAATCTGTTTCAGCCCAATCCTCCACCTTTTCCCTCTCACCCAAACCCTTCCTCTGTGTTGTCAACAAACAATGGGATATCCCTGACTTCTGAATGTTTTCTCTCTTTGTCTTAACTGATACGTGAATATCCCCTGAAGTACTGTTTCCTCTACTGCCTTCTCAGTCTGAGGCTATGTATTCTACCATACCCATATACCTTAGAGCCAGGGAGTAGGGTCAATATTACTCTCCCACTGCTGCTCCAGACTATAATTTAGTCTCCTAATTATGAACACCCCAGATCCTTTGAGGTATTCTCTCTCTATATAAATATACATATTGATATTTATGTGCTTATATATATACATAAAATACTATATATAATATTACTCGGTTAATTTTTTCTGAACTCTTTTAAAGAAGGTTGCACATATTATGATCCTTTATATATCAGTGTGTATTTCCTAAGAAAAAGCATATTCTCTTAAATATAATATTTAAATGTACTTTAGTACAGTTATCAAATTCAGGAAATTTAACATTGTTACAATAATAGTATAATCTGTAGTTTTTATATTTCAATACTTTAATCTACAGTTACAATATTTCACTTTTGTCAACTGTTCCAATAATGTCCTTTAAGACATTTTTTTTTCTCTCCAAGAAAGGGTACAGTTCAAGATCACGTATTACATTCAGTTGTCATGTCTCTAATCTCCTTAACCTGTACTTTTAGCTATTCGTTGTCTTTCATGGTAGTGAGATTTTTGAAGAATACAGGCCAGTTGTTTTTTCACATGTTCCTCAGTTTGGATTTACCTACTAAAAACAGGATTTGTTTACAGTTTTTCCCCCTAGACTGAGAGCATATAGTGAAAGTATTTGGATTACTCTCTGCCCTGCTCAGTTCAGTTATGTTGTACATTTGAAATACAGTTAATTGGATTGATTTGGTTTGCATTTAGTTTAATGTTGTTTTCCCCCATCCTTGTTGGTTCACTTTTATTTTACTGAATATGTAGAATATCAGGATGAGTTCAAAAGTCAGAACTATACCAAAAGGCATTACTCAGAGATGCGTTCAGTCCCCTCTCTTTATATCCAGCTCTAGGCAACCATGATCTGATTTCTCTCCTTATAGCTTTTGTCTTTTCCAAAATGTCATATGAACAGATCTATATAATATATAGTCTCTTGTGTCTTTTACTTAGCATGCTTTTGAGTTTCATCCACATTATGTATCAGGAGTTCATCCTTTTTTAGATATTATTTTCTTTGTTTCTTGCCATAACTTGGTAGATACTGTTGTCCTCGTTTTACAGATGACAAAACGATGCACAGATTGGGTAAATAAGCCCAGGTTTGTACAGGGAGAGTAGAGCCTGGATTTGAACTCTGGCAGTTTGATTTTTTTTTTTTTTTTAATTTTGAGATAATCATAGATTTGCAAGAAATTGCAAAGTGCAGAGAGGTCCTGTGTACTCTAAACTTAGTTTCCTTCAGTGGTTACATCTTACATAACTATAAATACAGTATAAAAACCAGAAAATTGACATTGTATAGTGTACAGGGTATCATCACTTGTGTAGATTTGTGTAACCACCACCACAATTAAGATACAAAGCTATTTTATCACTGTAAATATTTCCCTCATGCTACCCCTTTATAGTCACAACCACTCCTTCCCCACCCCCATCCCTAATCGTTTGCAACCTCTAACCTCTGTCTCCATATCTAAAATTTTGTCATTTCAAAAATCTTACGCAAATGGACTCTTAATAGTTTGTGACTTTTTGAGATTGGCTTTTTTCCACTCAGATCCAGCCAGTTGTGCACAAGTTTCTTAAAGATTGAATATAGTTGTGTCACTTTTTAAAATCTATTTTGCCAATTTCTGTCTTTTATTTAGTGAATTTATACATTTACTTTTAATATAATTATGGATATGTTAGGCTTAAATCCACCATTTTATTTTTTGTTTTCTGTCCCCTCTATTTTATTTTTCCTGTGGGTTACTTGAACTTGTTTAGAATTACATTTTGATTTATCTATAGTGTTTTTTTAATCTATAGTGTATCTCTTTGTATAGTTTTTTTAGTGGTTGCTTTAGGTATTACATTGTACATGTGTAACTTATAGTCTACTGGTGTTGACATTTTAGCAGTTAGAATAAAATGTAGAAACCTTACCTTTTAATCCTCCACCATTTGTAATATAATTGTGTTAAGTATTTCCTGTGCAACAGTGACAACCACATCAAAGTGTTATAATTTTTCTTTCAGTTATTAACACAATTTAGAAAAGAAGAGAATTCTAAGTCTATTGTATTTACTCATATTTTTGCTCTTTCCATATTCTTTCCTTCCTGTCATTTCAGGATCCCTTCTTTTATCACTGTCTTTATGTTTAGAGAATTTCCTCTTACCATTTTTTTAGGATAGGTCTACTGGTGACACATTCTTTTAGTTTTTCTTCATCTGAGAATGTCTTGATTTTTTTCTTGATTCCTGAAGGATATTTTCACTGGATATAGAATTCTTGGTTGATAGTTCTTTTTTTTTTTTTTTTCCCAGCACGTGAAAAATGTACCACTTCCTTCTGGCCTCCATGATTTTTGATGAGAAATCCACTATCATTCAAAGTGTTTTTCCTATGCAGGTTTTCCTATGTTTCTCTCTGGATGCCTTCAGGATTTTTTTCTTTGTCTTTAGTTTTCTAAGTGTTTTAGTTTGACTATAGATTTGTTTGGGTTTATCATGTTTGATGTTGGCTCAGCTTGAATCTATATGCTTATGTCTTTTGCCATATTGGGAAACTTTTAGCCATTATTTCTTGTTAAATTTATCAGCCCTGCCAGCTTTCTCTCCTCTCCTTTTGAGACTCCAGTGGCGTGAATGTTAGATCTGTTATTGTCCCACACATCCCTGAGGCTCTGCCCTTTTTTGTTCCGGTCTATTTTCCCTCCGTTGTTCATATTGGGTTATTTCTGTTGTTCTGTCTTTAAAAGCTCACTGGTTTTTTCCTCTGTCCTCTCCATTCTACTGTTAAAGTCAACTATTGAATTATTTTTATTTTGGTTATTGTATTTTTAAGTCCTAAAATTTCCATTTGGTTCTTCTTTATATCTTTATTTCCTTGGTGAGACTTACTATTTTTTTGCTGAAACTTTCTATTTTTTCATTTATTTCAAACATGTTCATAATTGCTCATTGAATCATTTTTATGGTGGCTGCTTTCACATTTTTGTCAGATAAGTCCAACATCCATGTTATCTCAGTCTTGTCATCTGCCAGTTGTCTTTTCTCATTTAAGTTGGAGATTGTCTGGTTTTTCATATGTTGAATGGTTTTCAGTTCTATCCTGGACATTTTGGGTATTATATAATGAGACTCTAGATCTTGTTTAAATCTTCTCTTTTAGCCAGGCTCCTCTGACCCTCTGCTGGTGGGGGAAGAGGAGTCCCAGTTTCATTACTGTCAGGTAGAGGTAGAAGTCCAGGTTCCTGACGCAGCCGCTCCTGATAACCCTGGGGGAAGAGTGAGAAGTGTTCCTTGTTACTGCTGAACGAAAGTCATAGTTCACGTTCCCCTTAATTCCTTCCTGTTACCACTTTGGTGGGATAGGGAGGAGTACCTTTCTATTGCTCCACGTGGCCTCCACTGACACCCTGGTTGGGAGGAGTTAGTTACCCCTAGAAAGTGGTGAAAGTCTTGCCTTCCCACTCAGCATTCTCTGACACCACCCTGGCGTGGAGGGAGAGGAGTGCCTCATTGGCGCTGGCTGGTGATGGAAATCCAGGCTCCTCATGTGGTCTCTACTGACTCCATGGGAAGAAGGGGCTCATTACAACCTGTCAGAGGTAGAAGTCTAGGCTCTCCCCTCAACTTTTGGCCTTTGTTGATGGGGGTGAGGGTGGATCCACAGTGTTTCTCATGGTGTTTGATTGGAGTAGATGGTTATTGTTTAAAAATGGTTTCTATGTTGCTAAGCTGCCCAGTTCCTGGTCCTTTGGCTAGAGAAAGCTGGCTTTTCTTGGGGCATTTTGTTGTCTGCTCCCATTGGTGGGTGTTTCTGGGTTGGTAGCTTCTCTAGCACTCAGTCTGGGATATATAAAGTGTAAGAAAGCCCAGGGAATTCACTGCTGGGTTCCAATTTCCTTGGGTCCCAAGATCTCTAATTGGCTTGCCTTCTTCTCTTCACCTTTCAGTTTTCTTATGTTTGTTTAACATCTAGGGTTTTTAGCAGTGCTTAATGGGAAGAAGAAGGAGGTGTGCATGTACTCCATCTTGTCCTAGAACTGGACACCAGTCCATTTCTTTTTACTTACAAATAGTGTTCCTTTGTATGGAATTTGTTTACCCATTCACCAGTTGATGGATACTTGAATTGTTTCCCATTTGAGGCTATTATAAAGAAAACTGCTGTAAATGTTCACAAACAGGTCTGTATGTGGACATATGCTGATCTGCATTCTTTTCTTCCTTCTCTTTTTCACTTAAGCCTCCACTGTCCATATTCACTGTCCATACAGCAACAGAACTCCAGCAGTAGTTTTGTGGAACTTACTGCTGATTTCTCAACTTCAGAGGTATTTGAAGTTTGTGGTATTTTCGTTTTTTCAGTAATGCTCAAGGCATGGTTTTATGTATTGTTTTCTTTGTGCTCCTTGCTGAACTACAGTTTTGGGGAGTAGTGTGTGGAAAGGTTCATATCCCAGCAGTTGCTATTATTCTCCAGACCTGGAAGCTCCCCACTGTAGCATTTCCTCCAAGACCTCCATCCGCTAATCTCTACCACATTTCTTACCTGCTCCTATTTTTACTTTCTTCTAGGTCTTTTTCTATGATCTGTCACTATAGTCATTTTCTTACAGTTTCCCTAAACTCCCCTGATCTTCTCTTCCTTTTATATTTATATCTCTTTTATATGAATGAACTCAACTTCTGTGTTCAGTCTGCACCTGAATATTGCTGGAGAAAATCACACAGAAAGACTAATTTTACTTTAAATTCATGATCACAAACCTCACATGGATACTTACAACTATCACGGAGTTTTACTGTGCTTCTCTAATACACCTATGAGATTCTCCATCGCTACAGACTGAAAATTGGTCACATCTTCCTGAATCCAGATCTGCAAACCTGTATTGGCCTCCATCTTTTTGTCCTTATGTTTTAGTCGATGAGGTGCTCCTTTTCTTGTTGGGAGTGAATTCTTCCATCTGAACTCTGGATTCTTTCTCTTTCCCCTACAAAGGACTTTGCTCCTTCAGTTATCCCTTCTTCTGTTTCATCAACTTTACCTGCTCTTTTAGATTGTTCTCACCAGCATGTAAACACGTTCTAGGATCTTCCATTCTAAAAGACATGCCTTCGCAGACCTCATCTCCAGCCCCCTCTCCCAGCTACCATCCCCATTTCTCTGCTCTCCTTTGAATGCAGACTTCTCAAAGTAAGATTGTCTAATAGATATGGGTGTGTGTGTGTGTGTGTGTGTGTACACTAGCTCTGAGTGTTCACTGAGAAGGCCTGCAAACAGTGTCATCCCAGTAGCAATGAGCATACTTAGCACCCGTATCTTGACTTCTAAATACCATTCTCTAGTCAGCACTATGCACTAGATCTTTCTGTGATGATGAAAATGTTTATGTCTTAACTGTCCAGTACGGTGGCCACTAGCTTTGTGTGGCTTATTGAAAACTTGAAATATGACTAGTGCAACTAAAGAGCTAAATTTTAAATTTTGTCTAATTTTAATTAATTATAATTTAAATAGCTAAGTGTGGCCAATGGCTACAGTATTAGAACTGCTCCAATAAAAAGAACGTGGAGGGGTTTTTTTTGTCTTGTTTCGTTTTGTCTTTTTAGCAGTGACTAGTTTCAGGGTTTGAGCAGAGAAAAATACAAGATGAGCCCAGAGCATCTATGGAATCAGAAAGTAAGGAATTGCTCAAAAAATAATGAGGGCATGTGGAAAGGATGTTGAAGTCAACTTGAAAGAGCTCCAAATAACCAAATCTGGGACAATTTGATCATCAAAATAAGTAATGATAATAATGGATTAAAACCTGTAGAATAAAATAAATATCCATGAGCCAATGCTGATACAACAATTAAGTAAATACACGGGAGAGAAAGGACTGCTTTTCCTTATTGATGAATATAGGACAAGTGATGGAAATAGAAACATCACTATTAGCAAACGCTACAATAATAATTAGTGTAGGGACGAATCATCTAGAGATGCTAAATAAGTGAGCATAAGTGTAATGACAAACAGCATATATGCATAGTCTCAAAGAATAACCCTGTAAGATGTCTGATAGGTACCATCTTAACTGAGTGATCAAAGTTAATGTCCCTGATAATGAGACATTCAGTACCTCCTGTTAATTTGCATTGAGAAGGATACCAAGATGCATAACCTCAATCTAATCATGAACAGACATCAGACAAGTTCAATTTAAGGATATTCTACAAAATAACTGGCCAGTACTGGCAAGATCATGGGGCAAAGCAGGAAAAGTAAGGAACTGTTTTAGGATGGAGGAGACTAAGGAGACATGACAGCTAAATACAACTTGTTATTTATTATTAACTAACATCATATCCATGTTAGTTTCCTGCTTCTATAATTCTATTCTGATTACACAAAATGTTAACATTGGGTGATGGGTATACAGGAACTCTGCATATTATTTAACAACTTTTTGGAAGTCAGAAATTATTTCAAAATAAAAAGTTTTTAAAAAATTGTCTACACCTTATGCATTCAACCCAGATCTTTTTTCTAGCTCCAGACTTACATGTCTACCTACCTTCGATGTCTCACAGCATTGCACATTTAACACATCTAAAACTGCTATATTGATTCTTGTATCTATCCAGCTCCTCCCCACAGCTCAAACCAAAATATGGGAGTCACTTAAAATCTTTTCTCCTCTCTCTCCCCCAAGATTGGATCTATTTCTTACTGATTCTATAAAAATTTTTCTTGAATTTTCTAATTTTTAATAATACTTACTGACACCTCCTTATTTCAAACCACCAATCATTTCTTACCTTGACTATTTCAATAATCTTTTAGCTGGTCTTCCAGTCTGCAATCCATTCTCTTTATAAGCAGCCCAGAGCAGTCTTCTGAAACATAAACTAGATCATGACAGTCTCCTGCTTAAAACACTTAGTGATTTTTTTTTTTTTTTTTTTTTTTTATTTATTTTTGGCTATGTTGGGTCTTCGTTTCTGTGTGAGGGCTTTCTCTAGTTGAGGCGAGTGGGGGCCACTCTTCATCGCGGTGCGCAGGCCTCTCACCATCGCGGCCTCTCCTGTTGCAGAGCACAAGCTCCAGACGAGCAGGCTCAGTCGCTGTGGCTCACGGGCCCAGCTGCTCCGCGGCATGTGGGATCTTCCCAGACCAGGGCTCGAACCCGTGTCCCCTGCACTGGCAGGCAGACTCTCAACCACTGCGCCACCAGGGAAGCCCCAACACTTAGTGATTTTTGCAGTGCTTTTAGAATAAAATCCAATCTCCTTTCTGTGGCCCATAAGAACCAGTGACCCGGCCTGCCTCTTTGATTTCATTTTGTGGCGTGCTTCCTCTTCATATGCTTGCTGGCCTTCTCTCACTTCTTCAAATGTGACATTACTCTTCCAGCTCAGAGATGTACATTTGCCTTTCCTTTTGCCTGGAATGCCTTTATGCCCATTCTTCTTCCAGCTGGTTCATTCTTGTCCTTTAAGTTTCAACTTAAATATCACTTACTCTAAAATAGGGTACCCTATTCTTTTTCTTCCATAGCACTTGCCAGTATTTCTAATTATTATTATTTTTCATTTATTGCTTGTTATCTCTTTCTTCAGGTAGACTCTGTGCTCCATGAGGGCATGGGCCGTGTTTGTCTTATTCACCTCATGGCCCCAGCATCTGGCACTTAATAGGCACTAAATAAATTTTAAAACAACTAAATGACGAAAGGTAACACTGTCTTCTTAAAAGATGAAGAGAAAGAAGCTTGCCTAGAAAAAGTGAGGGTTTTTTTTTTCCCCCCAGAAGGAAAGAATAGTATAGGCAAAAATATGGAGGCAAGAAACAGCATGGTGTTTGTGTGTGTGTATAATTAAAAGCAGTTTGATGTTGCCTAATATATGAACCTTGAGTCAAAGATTGGTCAGAAATTGGTAAATAGGCAGGAGCTAGATCTTAAGAGGCGCTTATGTACCATGTGACCTTATAAAACTTATATGAGCTTATGGAACTATTGGAAGATTGTAGACAATAGAGTATGGACAAATTTGCATTTTAGAAAGATCAGATTTGTGACAGCAGTAAGTATAGAAAGGTGAATTTGAAGGGTGTTAGGGTGATCCAAGTCGGAGGTGATGGCTTCTGTGCCAGAGCAATAGTTGCAGATGTGAGAAAAGAGGCCAGATGAAGTAATATTTAAAGAGTAGAATCACTGAAACTTACTGATTGATTAGATATAGAAAGTGAGGAGGAAGGAGAATTTAAGTGTGGCTCTAGATTTCTAGATTGTGTTGCTTGGTGGTGGTATGCACAATGAAGAGAAAATACTGGAAGAGAAGCTGCTTTAATAAGAGATGGTAATGAGTTGAGTTTTAGCTGCTCTTGAACATCTAGGTAGGGATTTCATTTCCATCAGGCATTTAGATATAAAAATCTTTAACTCTGTGGTGAGATCTCATATAGAAATGTATGGTTGATGGTAGTTGTGGCCATAAGAATACATGTGATAGAAGTAGGCTTAAGGGAGGTTATGTAGCATAAAGAGAACAGTTGACTGAGAGCAAATCCAGCAGTAGATGTAGAAAAACATGTGAGGAGAACATGAAGGAGACAGATAGGTGATATGAGGGATGTTAGGAGAGTGAGGGTCAAGGAAACCAAGAGAGAAGAGGTTTTCAAGGAGAGAGTGATCAGGAATATTGCATGCAGCTAAGAAGTCCAGTGAGAGGAGCCCTGAAAAACATGGATAGCATTTGACACTCAGGGGACCTTCATGAGGAGAATGACAGTAGGGTGAGGAGTGAGTGGGGAGGTCAAGAAATTTGGAGAGAAAAACAGAAAAATTAGATAGGTACAGAGTGACTTGAAGTCCAGGCAGTGATCTTTATATTAGAGAAACAGGCTGAGGGAAAGAACCTGAGGAGAGAAACTTGAGACAAATTGAATATATGGTTGTTGCTACTATATGGAAATTTTAAAAATTGTTTTGTATCCTGTAACCTTTTTACATTCACTTATTAGTTCTACTAGCTTTTTAAAAATAGATTCCATTGAATTTTGTACATAGACAATTGTGTCCTCTATGAATAGAGTTTTACTTCTTCCTTTTCAGTCTGGATACCTTTTATTTCTGCTTCTTACCTTATTGTACTGGCCAGAACCTCCAGTACGATGTTGAATAGAAGTTGTGAGAGCAGACATCCTTGTCTTATTCCTTATCTTAGAGAGAAAACCTTCGGTTTTTTACCAGTAAGTACAATGTTAGCCGTCCTTCATCAGGTTGAGAAAGTTCCCTTTTGTTCCTAGTTTGCTGAGAATTTTTATCAGGGATGGATATTCAAACGATCTTATGCTTTTTTTGTTTTTATTTGTTAATATGGTGAACCTTGTTGATTGATTTTTGAATGTTAAGCCAGCGTCCACTTGGTCATGTTGTGTTAATATTGTCATGTATTGCTGGCTTTGATTTGCTGAAATTTTGTTAAGGATTTTTGCATCTCTTCATGAAGGATATTGGTCTGTACTTTTCTTGTAATGTCTTTGTCTGGTTTTGGAATCAGGATATTAATGGTCTCTTTGAATGAATTGGGAAGTATTTTCTCCTCTTCGATTTTCTGAGTGTCTATAGAATTGATGTAATTTATTTTTTATATGATTAATATATGAATTCACAAGTGAAGCCATCTGGGCCTGGAATGTTTTTGTTTTGTTTTTTGTTGGAAAGGTTTTTAACCAGGAATTCAACTTCTTTAATAGATACATAATTATTCAAAAACAATTTTTTTTAGTAATTTTGGTAGTTTGTATCTTTCAAGGAATTTGACCGTTTAATCTGAGTTGTACAATTCTTTGTATAAAGTTGTTCAGTTATTCCTTTTTAACCCTTTAATATGTGTAGACTTCATGGTGATGTCCTAATGTTGGTAATTTGTGTCTTCACTCTTTTTTTCCTAATCAGTGTAGCTAGGGGTTTATCAATTTTAATGACCTTCTTAAAGAAATGGCTTTTGATTTTATTGTTTTTATATATTTTCTGTTTTCTCTTTTATTGATTTTTCACTTTTATTATTTCTATTTATTTTGGGTTTAATTTGCTCTTCTTTTTAAAGTTTCTTTTGATTGATGCTGAGGTCAGTGATTGGAAATCTTTCTTCTTTCCTTAGTGCTATCCATTTTCATCTAAGTACTACTTTAGCTGGATCCCACAAATTTTGATATACTGAGTTTTCATTTTCATTCATTTAAAAATACTTTATAATTTTTCTTTTATTTTTTGACCCATGGGATTATTTAGAGGGAAGTTAATTTTGTTTCCAAATATTTGAGGGTTTTCCAGATATCTTTTTGTTGCTGATTTCTAATTTAATTCCACTGTTGTCAACATATTTTATATGATCTGAATACTTTAAAGTTTACCAAAACTTATTTTTTGTCCCCAAAATATAGTTTATATTGGTACATGTTTTGTGTGCATTTGAAGAGTGTTTTCTGCTTTTGGTGGATACACTGTTTTTTATAAATGTTAATTATGTTAGGTTGGTTGACAGTATTGTTTAAACTTTCATTCTTAATTGCTTTATTGGGTGTTGAAATTGCTAACTATTTGTGGATTTGTCAGTTTCTCCCTGCAGTTCTATCAGTTTTTGCTTCATTTGTTTTACAGCTATAATAGGAACTTAACATTTAGGATTTTTATGTCTGCTTGATAAATTGAACTCATTATTATAAAATAACCCTCTTTATTTCTAATATTGGTAATATTCTTTGTTGCAAAATCTACTTTGATATTAATATAGCCACTCTGGCTGCCTGGCTGGCTGGTTTACTTGCCTTCTTTTTTTTCATGTTTCTAAATTTAATATTACAAGATTTTTAATCTAACTTTGATTTTATACTGGTATCTCTTTCCTCTAACATTGGAAATCTTAATCCCTAACTTTACATAAATACTTAACAACATAATTATTTATTTACATTATCTTTGAAGATATAGACAATAGATTCAAAATAATAATACCAGTATTACCACTGATAATTAGGTTACTGAATGAAGTTTTAGAGGTCTTACTGCTCTGTTTGTTCTAAGAATATAGAATATATCACTAAGGATATAGAATCAAATACTGTGCTCTAGTCCTTTGAACTAATTCCCTTTTTTTTTTTTAGTGGTTTCTCAGGTTTGTTTTTGTTTTTTCTTTACTTTTTAAGGGTTATTTCTTAAGTTTAATCTTACTTTTGAAATGTAAAAGTTTTCTATGTTGCCAAACTCAAAACTATATAAAGGTATCTTTGAATAAGTCCATTCCCAGTCCTCTACCCTCCTAACTCCTATATTTAAAAGTTTTGGCCTTTCATTCCAGTATTTTTACAAGTACAAGCAAATAAATATATGCACATGTATAAATAAAAATTAAAATATATTCGTTTTCTCACTCCATTCTTACACAGAGTATAGAGTTCTGTAACTTCCTCTTTTTTCAGTTAAGAATATATCCTGAAGATCACTCCATATCACAGTAATTAGAGAATAGATTTACCTCATTCTTTTTGACAACTACCTAGAATTCCATCCTATAGATACTATAATTTAGTCAGCTAAACCCTTGCTAATGGACATTTGGGTTGTCATTACCCATTAAATCAGCTTTCTTTTAATTAGTATTAGTATGGTATATATTTTTCCACTTTTTTTACTTTTAACTTAATTTTATCTTATATTTAAAGGAGTCTTAAAGGCACTGTATAACTTTTTTTGTCCAGTCTGAAAATCTCTGCTTTTTAATTGGCATGCTTAGGCCATTCACATATCTATGTAATGTGTCTGTTACTCTGTCTTCATGTTTACTAATCTTTTCTTCTGCCATATCTAATCTTCTGTTAATGCCACTCAGTGTGTTTTTCATGTCAAACCTTGTAGACTTTCAAAATTTAATGTCTTCTGTGTCTCTACCAAACATATGAAATATAGTTATGATAACTTTTTTCATGTCCTTGTCTACTAATTCTATCAACTGTGTCATTTCTGGATCTGTTACTATTGATTTGTTTTTCTTTTTCATCATGGGTTGTATTTTCTTGATTCTTTGTGTTCCTGGTTATTTTCTGTTGGATGCTAGATATTGTGAAGTTGCTGGATATTTTTGTATTCCTATGAATATACTTGAAGACTTAGTTACTTGGAAACAGTTTGATTCATTTGTGGTTTGCTTATAAGCTTTGTTAGATGGAACAAGAGTGGCCTTTAGTCTGGGACTAATATTTTCCCACTACTGTGGCAGCACCCATAATTACCAGCTTTTTACTGTGGCCCATGGGATCTCTTGCTAGTCATTTGTGGGCTTCTGGAATTGTTCCCTCTGCTCTTTTCTAATGGTTCTTTCCCCAGCCTCAGAGAGTTTCCTCACATGTGTATGTTTATCAGCGCTCAGCTGGAGACTCCGGGTATGGGTGGGTGGGGGGACCAGTACTTTCGTAGCTCTCTGGAGGTTTCTTTCTCTCTGTGCAGCTTTCTTTCCTCCAGTACTCTGCCCTGGGAACTCTAGTCACTTTGGCCTTCCCCAGCTGACAGCCCTTCCTTTCTTCGCAGGGAGGCCATCTAACAGTAGGCTGGGACAGTTAGAGGGCTCACTTTGTTTATTCCCCCATCAGAGATCACTGTCCTGAGCTGCTGATACTACCCTTTTTTTTTTTTTTTAAGTGTTTGAGGTGGGAGGATAAATCTGTTCCTGTTACTCCCTGTACTACGTACTCCTGTATGTAGAAGTTAATATTTGTCTTTTAGTTAAAAAAAAAAAAAAAATCCAAGGAAAACAATCAGATCATTCTGTACTATAAACAAGTTTGGACTAAACTTATTTTCCTTTGTAATTCCTAAAAAATGTGTCAATATCAAATACGTTATGTGTCATATATAAATAAAATACAAGATAATTTAGCATACTAAGGTTGTTTTAACATTCGTTTTCAGCTTATCCATGGTTTATGACATGAAATTGCTTGATTTTCCAATTAGAAGAATAGTTGTATCCTAGGTAATTAGGAAAATATTTCATAACATACGCAACAAATAAAATAATCTGTATTTAATAATACTACTTGTGTGTCAGAAAACCCAATTTTTATACTTAGATTTAAAAATTGAGTACTTCTGATTATTTTTATAGACTCATACTTTTGGATTATGGGTATTTTTTTTTGGTTTGTAGGTATTCTTATAGAAGTGTTTGTATACTGAACAGCATTTTTCTCATTTTTTTAAAATAAATTTATTTATTTTATTTATTTATTATTTTTCGCTGCGTTGGGTCTTCATTGCTGTTCATGGGCTTTCTCTAGTTGCAGCGAGCAGGGGCTACTCTTCATTGCGGTGAGCGGGCTTCTCATTGCAGTGGCTTCTCTTGTTGAAGAGCATGGGCTCTAGGCGCGTGGGCTTCAGTAGTTGCAGCACGCAGGCTCAGTAGTTGTGGCGCACGGGCTTAGTTGCTCCGCGGCATGTGGGATCTTCCCAGACCAGGGCTCAAACCCGTGTCCCCTGCATTGGCAGGCAGGTTCTTAACCACTGCGCCACCAGGGAAGTCACCATTATTCTCATTTTTTTTTTAATTTTATTTTTTTTTAAATTATTTATTTATTTATTTGTTTGTTTGTTTTTGGCTGAGTTGGGTTTTTGTTGCTGCGCACAGGCTTTCTCTAGTTGCGGCGAGCGGGGGCTACTCTTCGTTGCAGTGCACGGGCTTCTCATTGTGGTGGCTTCTCTTATTGTGGAGCACGGGCTCTAGGTGCGCGGGCTTGAGCAGTTGTGGCACGCGGGCTTGAGTAGTTGTGGCACGTGGGCTCAGTAATTGTGGCTCATGGGCTCTAGAGTGCAGGCTCAGTAGTTGTGGCTCACAGGCTTAGTTGCTCTGTGGCATCTTCCCGGACCAGGGCTCGAACCCGTGCTCCCTGCATTGGCAGGCGAATTTTTAACCACTGTGCAACCAGGGAAGTCCTCTCAGTGTTTTTATACCTCATAAAATTATAGTGAATTTTTATGATTAGGATTTTACATAATTAGTGTTTACATGAGGTAAATTTGGTATTAGAAGGAAAGTAATACAGTATATTCAGGCACAGTGGGACTGTAGGAGGACTTAAATTTTAGAAATGGGGTTAAGAAAGTAGAAGTTGAGTCTCGGCCCACTTCTCACAAGTTGTATTACCTCTTTAGCCTTATTTTGTTACTTTCTCGCGTAAGCTTTTTGAGCCTTACTTTCTTCTTTAAAATGGCATGATGATACCCTTCTCAAAGGCAGTTGTGAGAGTTTGATGCATTTTGTGAAAATAAATAGTAAACTGCAAATACTATATCAAAATCAGGTATCATTTTGAGGTTTAGCCTGAGAAGCGTAAATTTCAAACAGTATGTACAGTGGGAAAATTTGACTGTACCCAGGCCTGACGTTAATAACCAGAATTGTTATCTTGGCCTGTACTTTCTTTGGTTAGTTTCAGAAATTTTTTAAATTTGATTTTTGATACCCAATTTAATAGAAATGAGTCATATTATCATTTCTTTCTTTACTCGGCAGCACACCATTTGCACCTCACCCACGTATATGATCTGTGGGTTGTGGAGAGAAATTAGGATGTTGCTCAATAGCCCACATCTTTCAACAAAGAATACTTTTCACTAACACTCAGGAGTTTCTTGTAGGCACTGGGAAATGCACACCTTTAGATGCTAAACTAAATTCGTGAACTCAATAAAGAGAAAATTTGAGGAGCAGGTCATTAAGTCAGATTCTGTGTTCTCTGTAAATACCAATGACTGTGTTGTCATGGAGTGGATGAGATGACCTTGGTTTTTATGGTCTAAAACTTTTTCTACAGAATGATGCAGGAGCTGTTACTGAGAGTCAGAATAAAAGGCTGCAGAACTGTATGTGGCTTGCCCTTTGTTTATGAATCAGATTTTAAGTGGAAACCACAGTTGTTTCCTTGTTTCTCATTCATGCTTTAGCAGAGGATGTGATGCCACAGATTTGACTTGGTTTGTAGTGTCTCCTTTAAGGTTCACACAGCTTTCTTTTCCTTTTTAGAAGCCGCAATAGTTTTAATGTATTATCAAACCACAGCGTGTACCTTGTTGGATAGACCTTGTGTATATCCAAATATTATTTGGTAGTCTCAGTACTGACTGTGGTGGTCTAGTCCTATTTGGAAATACAGCGAAAGTAAATAAATGCATATGTACATATGTTTGGGTAGGTGGTATATAGGCATACAACTTCAGACATGTGGAAAACAATTTTAACCCTTTCAATGTATTAATTCGTATTTAAAGATAATGTTTTAGGTTGTTTAACTTGAATATAAATGTTTTATGTTGTTTAACTTGAATATAATAACGTTAATTTTTCTTTATGCTTCCTTAGTGTCAAGGCATGCCATGGGTTGCCTCTCATAAATGGACAAAGCTGTGACCCTTATGCAACAGTTTCTCTTGTGGGCCCTTCTAGGTAATGTTTATTGAATTAGTATTAGATTTTTAAGTTTTAAAGTTTAACAATTACAAAATTAAAGTTCTAAGAGAACTTGCTAAATAGCTATTTATGACACAAAGTAACGAATGCTTTGAAAGAAAAGTCTTCAGTTAGTTCTATTATTCACTTGCAAACAATCAACTCCTATTTTTATAAAAGAAAATGAGTGCCATTTCAAATCTGCCAGACTCTTAGGCTATGGGGAGCAACCTGTGTCTTATAGTAGTTAAAATGTACTTTAAAACATAAACCTGACCTTCATTCATCATCAGTTTTCCTAGTTTCAAACGTCTTAGACTTTATTGCAGGTAGAATCCTGTTTTAATAAATACTAGCTCAAAATAGCAAAGGAATTTCTATATTTTTATCTGGAAAACAACTCAGGACTAAAAATACCTTTTTTGCTCATGGCATCTGTGCTGTACAGAGAGAATTCCAAGCTGTAGACAAACTGCTGAAGTACCAGAACATGGTGAAGTGCACTGTATCATTGATTTTAATTACTTATGATAATTTATGGAAAATCTATCACACTTTGTAGTATTTTCTATTTTATAATTTCATTATGGTTTCTTTCAGAGCCTGACTAGTCTGAAATTTGTCTACAACTTGAAGGTTTAGAATCAGGAAACAAAGAGCATACTATTCCCTCTACACAAACACATGTATATACACATAGACATGCACTGCTTCTTCCCAACCCCAAGCTATGTATTCTTATTTTTTAGAAAATCACCAGTAAGTCACTTTGAAAAATGTGTTTGTCCCTATGTATGTAAAGCACCACGCCTGGTACTTATTGGGTTCTCAAACAATAGTATCCTATTATTATTATAGATGGTTTTATATTTAAAAATAGAAACCTGACCTGTTTGCTAAAAGCAGATACTCAATCCTATAACATTCATACTATCAGAGGGATTGAGTTTTGTGTGTTAAAAATGTTTAATCTAGTGGAGCTGTTTTTGGTTTTTGTTCTTGTTTATAATCAATACCTAATAGATTCTTTAGTGTAATTGCTTAGTAATGTACAGATAGAAATTATTTGGCTTGTGAATTTGTTTTAAAAAGTCACTGTTGGTTTTGATATTGTACTGTCATTTGGAGGATGTTACCATTGGCGGAGGCTGGGGAAAGGTAACATGGGACTTCCCTGTACATTTCTTTGCAACCTCCTCTGAATCTGTAGTTATTTCAAAATAAAAGGTTTTTTTAAAAAGCCACATTGTAGCTGAAGCCCAAGAAGTAAACTAAGAATGCTTTTCGTGTTCCTCTGGTATTTTTCAACATAGATAAAGGTACTCTGAATCTCATTGTCTTCCTTCTACCATTTATTTCGAGTTGCTTGTATAATAGAATGTGTTATTAAAAACCCCTGAAATAAGGTTGGCAGTCAATCTAGTATAGCCATAGAATAATGAAATCTTGGCATATATCAGATATACAAAATTTGTGTATTCTTTGATTTGAGGTTTTAGAGACACCTCAGTTTTTTTCCCCCCAAGTAATATTTAAAGCTACTGCCTTCCCCGAGTCATCTTAACAGTTAAACAGAAAGAGGTCAGGCTCCCTGGTTGGAAATAGCATGTTTTATAATTGTGTACTATTAAGTTCTACAAGGTAAAACTCTACCACATTGGAACAGGAATGACCAAAAGAAGACAAAAGTAAAGAAGAAAACAAGCAATCCGCAGTTTAATGAAATCTTTTACTTTGAGGTAACATTTTGTTTTATTTAAATGTTAACATTGAATATTGAATGCTGATTTACTTCTTTTTTCAAATTCTGGCCATAGTCATAATTTTATTAACTAATGCAACTAAGCATTTCTAAGCAGTAGAACCACAGTGTAACACAGTAGAGGCCCAGTGCATAAAACAAATAAAGGCAGAACTCTGATTGATTTGAGGATGGGGAGATCTAGGACCACACCTACTCTTCAGTCATCCTCAATATCACAACCCCCTTCACACAGAACCCTACCTTATCCAGCCCCTGACCTAACATGCAGTGGCCCCAGGACTCTTCTGCAGAATATTATTTGAAAACCACTAGTTAAATAAGGACGATATCACTTGGTAGATCTGGGTTCTGGTCCCAGTTGAGTTTGAACAGATCACTACATGGGAGACTCAAATTTCTTATCCTGTGAAAGGATAATTTTGTAAGAGAAAACAGTAGCATCCCTACCTAACGCAGAGTTTTTAGGAGGTTCAAATGTGAAAATGCTTTGAGACTATAAAGTATTACATGATTAAGGCCTTACTATTATTAAGTTCTTTTTAGCTAAATCACTCTATGGACACATGCTTATTTTCACAGAGAACTTCAGCTGCCTTGAAGTTGCCCAAAATACAGTGCTTTGGAGTTCTTTACTGTGGAGCATTTGTTAAATAAATCCTTTTTCATATTATTAGAAAACTATAGGAAAAAAACAAAAATAATCAAACTCTATTCTAAAAGATTGTGTTCTACCCATAGAATATTTTGCAGTTGAGATTACCATGTAGGGAAGATTTGAAAAAAAGAGTTACGTTTTGTGCTTTTCCTTCTTTTTGTGTGTGTTTTTTTTGATGTTTCAAAGTGAAAAGAGCGAGGGCACATCTAGCCATGCCTGATTACTGTACTTTAATAAGGGAACACAGTTGAAGAAATGCCAAGATTGAAGTAGGAGGAATTGTGGGGGGTGGAGGCAAGGAAGAAAGAAAACAAAAGAAAGTGCGCCAGTGTGAGACGCCCCATTTCCCAGCTCAGGACTTCCTCAGTTCAGTTGTTCTGTACTTAAAAATGGCTGTTACATCTAGCCTGGAGAAAACCAAGAAGGGGCGACTTGCAGCAGCAAGCAGATGGTCTTTTGACAGTCAAGACCTGACCTGTTTGCTATGTGCAAGCATACATATTAGGCCTTGAACCATTCATTCAAAGAGCCCTTTGTTGAGTTGATTATAAAGATAAAAGTCCAATCTCTGTCCTCTAGTGAGAGCAGGAGACCCAAAGCGTACACATGCGTGCACACACGCAGCAGTAAAATGCAGTAGTAGATACTGGGTAGCTCTGCTCTAGGTGAGTTAAGCCAGAGGAAAGAGTATTAGAGAAGGAACATTTTGAGCAGAGACATCGAGACAGAAAAGCAGAAAGTTATGTCCAAAGAGTAGCAAGTAGTGATTTGACTAAAAGGGAATAATGGGGAGTAGGACCAACTAATGAAAGGCCTTGCGAGCCAGGCTGAAGTGCTATGTTAGCCTTTGAATGTTTTTGAACCTGGAAGTAATGAGTAATGCACTGTTTGGGGAAGAGTTAACCATGATCTGTGGGCCAGATGGCTGAGAGAGAGAACAGAGATCAAGAGACTGTTGTAGCTTAGGTGTTTTTTTAAAAAAGGAAAAAGCAGAAAGCGGGGGGGGGGGCTCTGATTCAAGAGAGTAATATGGAAATGAGAGGAAGAGATGGATGAGAAAGAAACTGCAGATGGCAAGATAACAAATTGGTTATAGAAGAAGAGAGTAAATGAGGACTCAGATGTTGTCTTCATGATTTCAAATCTGGAAAAATAGAAAAAGTTAAGAAGGAAAACAGAAGTGGTTCAGTTTGGGGCATAATGAGCTTGAACTCAGATATGTAAAATCCTCCCATAGGAAGTTCATGACTGAGATGGGTGATGGTTGTAGATAAAGAATCAAGAATTGCTTACAGCAAGTCAGGAAAGAAAGCCAAGGGAATAGAGGTATACAATAAAGGAAAAAAGTGAAGAAGGTTAGTTCTGCCACATATTAAGTATTTGACTTTGAGTATGTCTCTTAATTTCTGTACTTTAGCTTCCTCATTTTCAAGATGAGGATAATAAATCTAGCCCTGCCTGCTTCAGAGCAGTGTTCTGATGAATAAAAGAGATAATGGATGTGAAAGCACTTTGTACAGCACTGTGCTGCAGCTCTTAGAGCAAAATAAAATATAAAACCCTGGAGGAAACCCATATTTATAGGTTCTGAGGAAGAAGTACCAGAGGAAGAAGCCAAGAGAGCAGAAGATAGCCAGGATAGTGCTGGGTGAACTCAAAGAGCAGAGTAGCTCTGGGGAAAGGGAATATGGTTGTATGGTCACTTGTCCAGATAAAGCGGTCAAGGAAGGTGAGAGCTAAGAATTTCATCGTCAGACTTGATGATTAAGAGAGGGGTTTGAGGAGGGTGATCTGTGAGGAAGTCAGATTATAAGGAGTTACTGTAGTGAGTGGGTGGTGAGGAAGTGGAGGCTGTAAGGATGGGTAACAGTTTTGAGATATTTGTCTGTGAAAGGAGAGAGATAGCAAGACCATAATTTAAGGGGAGAATTTTTCTTAGGCTTGAATGAGGTGAACAGTCTGGTCAAGAAAGCTGTAATTAAAATAGATCAAATGCTTGCTGCGTGTTTACTGCGTGCTTATTACTGCATACCGTGTGGGGACGGAGCAGTCTTAGAAGAGAGGAGGATCATCTCATCCTCTTGTTTGGAAGAGGATGAGAACGCTCATCAAGTAAACAGGCCTGTGTGGGAACGGACACGTTCAGGTGGACAGTAGTTGAGGAAGTTCCTGCCAACGGCCTTGATGTTTTTGGTAAAAACGTGAGAAGGAAGTGTACGGGTGGCATTGGTATCTTGAGAAATGTGGGAAGGTCTTCAAACAGTTCCTAGCCTATGCAGCTTCTCTGAAATAGAACACTTTTACTCTGAGTCACCAAGAGATTACATATGAGCCAGAGAACCCAGTGTTGCCATAGATTGAGTTGATAAGGAAGGGTATGGAGGTAAGGTTGATTTTGATATTTTTTTGCCACCTTATTCTTGCCACTCTGCTATTTCCATAGCTGTTTTTGTATTTAGCTTTTGGGTAAAATATTACTTAGGCATTTTCCTCTGTTTATAATATACACAGTTGAACATTTTAGGGATGATAGTTTTTTAAAGTTCATGTGAGAGAAAGATATTTAAAAATTTTTTTTACTAAAATATTTTGTTTATAGGTAACCAGATCCAGTAGTTACACCAGAAAGTCCCAGTTTCAAGTAGAAGAGGAGGACATTGAAAAGCTGGAAATTAGGTATGTGTCTTGGGGTTTTACAGAATTGCTATGTTCTGTGCCAAAAGAAAATCCTAAATTTAACTAAAAAATGTGACTCAAGCTTAACAGAATTCTCTTTAGCAAGTTAATTGATGAAACTTAGAGGAATGTGCATCTAATTTAGATCCAAATAATCTTTTCAAAATCCGATTTCTTTGCACTAATAGTTAAGGTGTATTTATTTTAAAAATAAAATGAGCTAATTTTCACCTATTTTGTTATATTTTTAGTTTTTCCCGAATTTAATTGCTCCTTAAATTTCTAAATCATAGCATAATGGATGCAAAGAATATATAGAAAAGTAATTATATATTAGCCAATTTAGAAATAATTTTTTTATTCTTCTTAACATATCTGCTGTCTAACAGAAATTTCAGTGAGGTAAGAAGTCTTGTAAGATGATTCAACAGGTGCATGTGTTTGAAGTTTGTGCTATTTCCTAGGTCTTAAATATCTATGCTGTTTGGGAGGGGAAAGTTTTGTAAATGCATGTATAGGTGTGGTGTTGTTAACAGTGTGTTCATCTAAAGGGTGTATTAATCACATGTTTGGAATGATCAGGTAATGTATTTTTCTAAATCACCTATCTTTACATATTAACTGGTTTTAATTGAGAAAGAAACTGTAGTCTTGTGTTGGTTTCTTTTCTCAAAAACAAAAAAGGAACTCTGTAGTCCTTATTTTTACAGGTTAAAATAAAGCGTAGACTTTGAAACTAAGAAACTTAAGTGCTTTCTTTTAGATTATTTAAGATAGTCACTTTCTATGCTTTTAAGTAAAAGCTACTGCAGTATTCTGCTTTCTTAGTTTAGATAGTGAGGTATAAGACAATGCTAACATCTCTTGTTTTTAAGCATGTAAAATTATGTCTGGTACTTTCGCCATAAGCATCTTTGCCGTAGGCATTTTTGCCACAGACATTTTCGCCACATGACTAATTGGCCATAAGTCAGCTTTGCTGTGAAAAATAAAATAACTGATTGACAGTTTGGTTTCAACTGGTTGAAATGTGTTAGCGTTTCTCCTGGTTATCGACGTTATTGATAGCTTCATTGAGCGGACAGGTGACGGTGATTTGCCCCAAGAGTTGGTTTCTTATTTTGAAACACACCACATTGGAGGAGAAAGAGTCTGAGGGCCTGAAAGGCACAGAGTCAAAGCCACATTTCGCATAGGACTTCGAAGCATCCATCAGCAGACATGTGACACTATGGCAAGAACAAACAACCGTGTGGAGGCTTCAGTACAAAACTCAGAAACCAATACGCATCCTAGTGTTTGGAAACGCATACCTCTCTTAACGAAGGAAGAAATTTTAGGAAAAAAGTGCAATGCTGAATGAGGAGACAAATCAAGAAGCAAAAACAAAAACGTGTGAAATACTGTGAACAAAAGGCTTGGAAGATAAGCGTTTAGGTACAGCCCACAAAATAGAATCAGTATTTGTGCAGCATTGCCATGAATTTACACACATTTTGAATGTATTGAAATAAATTTTGTATTTTGCAATAAAGTCTTTTTAATTTTGTTGTTTATTTTTTATGTTTTATGTTTGTGTCTTTTTTTAATGTCTCTCTTATTTCTTTATTTTATCTTTTATCACAGAATTGCCTTTTGACCAATTAGTTATGTGGTGAAAATGTTTGCGGCAAAAAGTGCCTGAGGCAAAGATGTCTGTGGCAAAGATGCTTATGGCAGAAGTACCCAGAACCGTAAATTAATGCTATAATACGAATCATAGTAATTTGAAGCTTTTTGGTCATGTGCGTTCTCTTACACATTGTTTGCAAAAAATAAAGCCAGTTTTTAAATTTTCAGGATCGACTTGTGGAACAATGGAAACCTGGTCCAAGATGTTTTCCTCGGTGAGATTAAGGTTCCTGTGAACGTGTTAAGAAATGATGCTTCTCATCAAGCCTGGTAAGAAGACAAACATTGTAGTGAACTGCATAGTAGGTCATCCCCTTTCATGCACTGTATGTGCAAATAAATGCTTACTTTGAGCATATTTTAAGTTTTTAATGGATAAGCCCAAAGTCATTAACACTAACTGATTTGGCCATTTATTTATTGTTGCAGAAATATAAGTACAATTATATTAGTTTTATGACTTGTCCTCTGGTACTGAGATAGAAGAACTGAATTGTCTAGGAATATTTTCCTGTTCAAAACTTAATCTTAACTCTAAAGAAAAAATATAAAACATTTCAAACATTACGTAAGAGTTGCCCATGTGAGAAGATGCTTGATCACAAATCAGCATCTATAGTTCAGAAGATGGGCATGGGAACTGTAGATGTTTGAAAGCAAAAGGTTTATTGTAGGGATTCAGCTGTTTACGGGATCTCACCAGTGATTTTCCTACCCCAGATCCCATTGAAATGCACCATGGATGGCTCTGATGTTATTTTCTAAATGCCTATATGATCTAGATGTTGTTGAGCTGATCCAGTTAACACACTTTTCAGGAGCTCTAGTGGCTCAATATTGGCTACAATATTACCTTTTCGTGACTTCTAATAGTGACATTAAACTCATGTTAATGTTCGGACATTAAACTGATGTTAGTTTCCTTAGTAGAATCAGTGTGAAACTATTGTTTTTTTTTCTGTCTACAGCACCTAAAAGTGTATATCCTTTCCCCTCCAGTAGGTTGCCCAGTAGCCCTCATGCTAGACTTGGGTTTCAACTGAGTATAAACAGCATGCCTTTCTCATTTGCCTCTTAAAGCCCCCTTTTTAGGGCTCGGTTTCAGTTGCCTGGAAGAGGAGTTGAAACTGAGTGTTCAGATGTTTCTTACTGTGGACAGCAGTCTCATTTGTCTTTAGGATTTTGCTTCTCCTGAGTGCCGTCAGGCATTTTTCACTTTGGACTCTGTTGTCCTCAAACAGTTCTCCGTAGTAGACTGATACTTATTTCTATCTATCTATCTATCTATCGATCTATCTATCTATCCATCCATCCATCCAACCATCCATCCATCCATCCATCCATCCATACATCCATCCATCCATCCATCCATCCATCCTAGGTCTTAGTTGCAGCATACGGGATCTTTAATTGTGGCATGAAGAATCTTTTAGTTGCAGCATGTGGGATCTAGTTCCCCTAACCAAGAATTGAACCCAGGTCCCCTGCATTGGGAGCACGGAGTCTTAGCCTCTGGGCCACCAGGGAAGTCCCTAGATTGATATTTAGAGTCTCAAAAATTTTGTTTTATTTTTACCTCTTGCTAATGCAGATCTAAGATTTATTAGTCTTTATGGTGGCATTTTATACGCTGTAATTTCCAAAATGTGTCCATAGATGGAAACTTGGTCACTGTGAAAAATTGATGAACATTTGAGGCTTGTCATTCACCCCTGCCAATCTTCTTCCACCTTCTATAAAATTAGCATACTGTTTAAAAAATATTTATTCATTTATTTATTAATTGGCACATCGGGTCTTAGTTGTGGCACGCAGGATCTTCGTTGCGGTGCGTGGGCTCTTCATTGCACTGCACAGGCTTCTCTCTAGTTGTGGTGTGTGGGCTCCAGAGCATGCGGGCTCAGTAGTTGCGGCACGTGGGCTCTCTAGTTGTGGTGCGTGGGCTTAGTTGCCCCGCTGCATGTGGGATCTTAGTTCCCCGACTAGGGATCGAACCTGCATCCGCTGCATTGGAAGGTGGATTCTTAACCACTGGACCACCAGGGAAGTCCCTAGCATACATTTTAAAATGAAAATTTCTGAACTCAGTTCATTAAGTCTTTAAAATGATAGGCCATGCTATTTGGTACAAAATAAAATGTGAGTCATTGTGCCTCCCAAGGCCCCTCAAAGTGAACTTGAAATGTGCCATTATAGCCTTATTTTAAGTAACAGGTCTCCAGACAGGCCCTCCAAATTTGGCAAAATTTGTAGAACTACCTAGGCAAGATGTAAGAACACTAACAAACAGAAATTAATTTTATTCCCATAGATTTTTTTTTTTTTTGCTAATAATATTTTAAAAGTAACCTGCCCAAAAGTATGTGTTAAAATTTATACAGCATGAAGTAGAAACATCTGCTAATTCATTTATACTTCCCTGCATGTAAGGAAATATAAAAATGTGAATGCAGTTTTCTTTTAAGTCAAATTAAAACTCAGCCTCCTTTGTCAATTGTAGAGCTGCAGCATCCCCTTGTGGGGTTGATGGTAACTACATGAAAACTCAGGAAAAGCTTTATTTACCTTCAGCATTTCAGGCATATTCTTTCTAATCTTAATATTCTAGCTCATTACTGTTGATAATATCTAGTTTTAACTTTATTATATGTAGATCACAGAATTTGATTAGACTTTTTGAATAGGTAGTATACTCACATGGTTCACAGTTCAAAAGGTAAAAGTCTATCTCCTGCCCCTGTCCCCCAGCTAACCATTTTCCCTCTTCTGAGGCAGCCACTAGTTTGAGATTGTGGAAGTATTTTATGTAAGTATAGGCAAACATGGATATATCCTTCTTTCCCATTCATTACACAAATGTACACATTTAAAAAAAATTTTTATTTTATGTTGGAGTATAGTTGATTAACAATGTTGTGTTAGTTTCAGGTGTACAGCAAAGTGATTCAGTTATACATATACATGTATCTATTCTTTTTCAAATTCTTTTCCCATTTAGGTTATTACAGAATATTGAGCAGAGTTCCCTGTGCTATATATAGTAGGTCCTTGTTGGTTATCTATTTTAAATATAGCACTGTGTGTACTTGTCAATCCCAAACTCCCTAACTCTCCCTCCCCCCCACCCTTCCCCCCTGGTAACCATAGGTTCATTCTCTAAGTCTGCGAGTCTGTTTCTGTTTTGTAAATGAGTTCATTTGTGTCTTTTTTTTTTTTTTTTTAAGATTCCACATATAAGCGATATCATATGATATTTGTCTTTCTCTGTCTGACATAACTTCACTTAGTATGATAATCTCCAGGTCCATCTGTGTTGCTGCAAATGGCATTATTTCATTCTTTTTTAATGGCTGAGTACTATTCCATTGTATATATGTACCACATCTTCTTTATCCATTCATCTGTCAGTGGACATTTAGGTTGCTTCCATGTCTTGACTATTGTAAACAGTGCTGCAATGAACATTGGGGTGCACATATCCTTTTGAACCATGTTTTTCTCTGGATATATGCCCAGGAGTAGGATTGCTGGATCATCTGGTAGCTCTATTTTTAGTTGTTTAAGGAACCTCCTTACTATTCTCCATAGTGGCTGTACCAATTTACATTCCCACCAACAGTGTAGGAGGGTTCCCTTTTCTCCACCCTCTCCAGCATTTATTGTTTGTACATTTTTTGATGATGGCCATTCTCACTGGTGTGAGGTGATATCTCGTAGTTTCGATTTGGATTTCTCTAAGAATTAGTGATGTTGAGCATCTTTTCATGTGCCTCTTGGCCGTCCATATGTCTTCTTCGGAGAAATGTCTGGTTAGGTCTTCTGCCCATTTTTTGATTGGGTTTTTTTTTTTTATATTGAGCTGCATGAGCTGTTTGTAAATTTTGGAGACTGATCCTTTGTCAGTCTCATCGTTTGCAGATACTTTCTCCCATTCTGTGGGTTGTCTTTTCATTTTGTTTATGGTTTCCTCTGCTGTGCAAACGCTTTTGAGTTTAATTAGGTCCTTAATGGACACATACTGTATCATATTCTGTACCTTACTTTTTTTCACTTTCAATTTAGTAGAACTTCAGTAAGTATTTGTTGACTTTTTATAGTGGTTAAGAGTATGGACTCCAGAACGAAACTGCCTTGGTTCAAATCCCAACTCTGTCATTAACTACCTGGGTGACCTTGGACAAGTTGTTCCACCTGCATGCCTTTGCTTTCTTTGGCTATCAAATGGGGATAGTACAAACAGTACGTGCCTCCCAAAGTTGTTAGAGCATGAACTGGTTTCATGTAAAGTAAGTTACAAGTGGGTATACCGTGGGTATAACTCAGGCTCTCATCATTATAGTTATTGCTGCTGTCATCACCATTATTCCACATCAGTACATATAGAATTTCTGCATCTTTTTTTTTTTTTTGGTACCAGTATTCCATTGGTTTGTAATGGTATAAATAAAGAGAACCTTAGTTCTCTGATCATCTAGTTCAGTCTCATTTCACCAGTTACATCAGTGTCAGAGAACTTAACATGTGCAAAGCCTTTGTGTGATTGTACACACTGGTACAGTAATTTCCTCCTAAATGATCCAAAGTGAACATTAAGAAAATAGATGCAAACATCCTTTCATGTTATAATTTAAAATTTTGAAAGTAAGATTCAAGTAGTAAATAAAACACATGGTTGGAGTTTTTTTCAATATAAGCACTTTATACAAATTTAAAACTAGATTAATATTTACTTTAAGATGAGTTGGTTTTCTAGTTTGCTAATTTTGGCACCTATCTTTAATCTCTTATCTTTCGTAAAACTCTGTTGATAATGATTATCTTTCTGGAACCAGAAATAACATTTAAGTATTAGTAATGGTGCCTCTGAACAGTTATTTTCCAGATTAGGCAGCATTATACACAAATAATTGTAGTTTTTGCCTGCCTACCTCAATTTTAATTACACAGACCTTGTTAAAATTTTTCAAATGCTGATTTTTTTTCTGTTAAGGGGCTGTCAAAACTGCTGACTCTTGAGAACATTAGGATTGCTTTTTTGTCTAACTATGAATGAAAAAAATACATGTGAGCAACTGAGTGCCACTTTCAGTTGATAACTTCTCTTTGTTTCCTGTTCCTTATTCTTTCAAACTGAAACACTTCATTCAAAAACTGAAGAAAACATACTTGAGGTTTTTTTTTTTTTTGTATCCCTAGACCTCAGACACACCAGATATCCTCTACTTAACAAATCTTGAGGTTTTTCTTTTTAGCTCTAATTCGTACAAGACTGCTTAATTCACCAGGGCTCCTTTAGATTGTTTAAATTGAGATTTTTGTAACAGTGTTTTAAAATAATAAATTACATGTACATAATTATATAAATAATGACATTATGTATAGTTATTTTATATATATATGTTTTTTAACTTTTACTTGCATTTATTTTTTTGCAGCATTTATTCCCGGGCCATAAGTTTTTGTTTCTTCAGTTTCTTCTGGGATATCTTTTTCTTCTGTGCAACCTCCTCTTCTGGTTTAGGAACAATCTGTTCTTTTTCTGTGAGGATCATCTCAATGTGGCAGGGAGAGCTCATGTATGGGTTGATCCGACCATGAGCTCTGTAAGTCCTGTGCCGTATCTTGGGGGCTTTGTTCACCTGGATGTGCTCAATGACCAGAGAATCTACATCTAAGCCCTTAAGTTCAGTATTACTCTCTGCATTTTTGAACATGTGCAGTAAAAATTCAGCACTCTTTTTGGGCCTCCGACCCTGTGTCCAGCCCCACTGTTTGGCCTGGGGCACACCTACGAACTCCACCATTGTAGTGATGGAATGGCGCACATTGCTTCTGTAAAGTGACATCCTTCAGATACTTGGTGGCTTTTCAGATATGCATACACTTAATGGCCTGGGCAGTTTCACGAGTGTTCTTAAAGTGAACACGAAGATTTGAACCTCTTGATTTGCCTGATTTTTTGTGGTTTTCTGGGTCAAGTGAATATCGAACCATTTTTAGAGGTTACCTCAGGCCGTTTACCGGAAAAGCTATTTAATATATTTTAAGTGGTAACAGTTATATGTATATAAATGTTTTATAAATAACATTTACTGTGTACAAGGCACTATTCTAAGTGCTTTACTTATATAACCTCCTTAGGGATTAAATCAGTTAGATACTATTATTACCCCTTATTTAAGAGGTAAGGAAACAAGCACAGAGAGATTGAGCAGTTTTCCCAAGGTCATACAGCTGTGATTTGGACCAAACTCTTTGACTCCAAAGTTTGTGCTCTTAACCAATGTACCATAATAAATTTGTACTTTGGCATAAATACTTTTGAATATGTTTAAAACTCAAAAGTATTCTCTGTTTTAAGCTCTCAGCAAAGATTTGAGTGTCCCTTGCTTATAAAATATTATTAAAAAGAAAATCGAGTGAGTGGTCCCTTCTCATTTAAAAAAATGATCTTTTCAAGGAATGGGTAGGACAATTTTGAAATTCTGTATTTTGTTCAAGTAGACATGGGTGAAGTATTTTGTCCATAGGAATTTCTTACCCTGCCAAAGAAACCCAAGGAGACAAGTTTAAAAAGAGCGGCAGGAGCAAGCCCTTCTGGAGTTCCTGAGCATCCTAAAACAGCGTATGCATAAAAATGAATAACTGCACAACACTGCCCTAATCCCTCTGCAAAGAATATGCCATGTTAGGACTATAGACCTATTTTGCGGGTATTTTGTAGTTTTATGAGAGTACCAGAGGGATAAAGCATATTCCTTCCCCCAGTAATTTGGAGACAAGGGAATTAGTAGATGCCCTCTGAGTATAATTTCTGTAGAACAAACCAAAACAGAGTCTGTAACCTGACTAGAGTTTGAGGACACTGTTTAGGATGGATAGGTGCAGTCCCTGGGAGGCAGAGCCGGGTTTTAACTGTAACGCAAGTAATTTTATCCTTCCTTATATGGAAAACATGAGTTAAAATAGAAGGGGCAGAATAAAAATGTATCCCAAAGAGGCCAACATGGGTGGCGACTGCCCATTCAAGCACAGTCAAGCGGTAAGGGGATTCTGTTCTAGAAGTATTGTTCTTTCCTTGGCAAAATTGTCTTAGCTGAGAGATTCTTAAGATTTCCTTAGATCTCTGTGTTGTGTCTCTGTACTCACCACAGCACCTTCTGATAAATAATTTGGCTTTCCAAATAGCTTACCAATAGGTAAAAAATGTATTTATCAAACATAAACAATTGTATTAACAGGTAAAAAGAGGTATTAGTTGAAGTAGGAGATGTAGATGAAACACTATGGGAAATGGTGATAATTGTTGAAGCCAAGTGATAAGTGCATGGGGTTGATTGTGAGGGTGTTGCTTACTAATATTATCACTCTTCTCCCTACTTTTGTGAATTAACATTTCCATAATAAAATGTATTAGTCACAAAAAAGTGTGGGTCTCTTTGCCATTTGACTGTTGTACAGTCTTTCCTCGGTATCCATGGGGGATTACTTCCAGGAACCGTGAAGTTCAAACCCATGTTGTTCAAGGGTCAACAGTATTTCTTTTCATAAATTTAGTAATTGGCCTTCTATTTTAAATATATTAGTCTCTGTGCTCAGTCATTGCAATTCAGGTTCACTTTGAGATGTACTGTTAAAACTAGGTATCTGAGTCTGCAAAGCTACGGAACATACACTGCATTGTTGGAAGTTGACCAAAGTGATGCCCACATCAGGATGCTTGGGGATCAGCCAGCTAGACTTCCCTTAGAGGCACTTCAGAGTCATCTTTGCTAATAGCCTTATTTCCAATTATTTCCATAGGCAAATTGTTTAAATCAGTATTTCTCAAATCAGAGACTAGAAGTTCTGAAGGTTGGTCTTCTGAGACAAGAATTCCTGTTTTGTGGGTAGTGATATAATTTCTGTATAATTTCTTCTCCTTATATTACCATTCCTTCATCTTTTAAATTTTGCTTGGTTAATTCTCTAGTCCTCTTTTATATCTTTATCATATCTTTCTGAAAGCTAGAATTCTATTAAAACCCCCTCTCTTCTATTTTTAAACAAGTTAGTCTATTAGGGGAAGACATCAAAAGTAAATATCAAAACTACTGACTCCTTTATACAAAGCATTCTAGCTAATGAGTGAAGGAGGGATGATAGAATTATAGTTATCATTTTGCAACCTGTGCAGATTAATGACTCTCGGCAGTGGTCATCAGTGATTGCTAATATCACAAAAAGGGGAAACAGTCAGACATTAGTGCCTCTTGGTGGGACTACACAACACTCTAAATGAAATGTTCTTGCCAGAATATGAAATCTGAATCTAACCAAGCCCCTAGATCTATCTACAATACTACAGGAAATACAGAGGAGACAAAAGAACATGTTAAATGACATCACAGAGATAGAGTTAACACAGTCCCAAGTCTGGAAAATTGTATAGATAAATTACCTGATTTCTTAGTGGTTAGAGGGAATCTATAGGTTAAAAGAAACTTAAGCTATCAACCAATTGCAATCTATAAAACTTGGATTTGACTAGAATATAGAAAACTGTTTAAGTTTGGGAGAATTTGCATACTGACTGGATAGTAATGATTTTTAAAAGTTTATATATATATATTTATAGTTATATAGTTACATATACTTAAATATTTATAGATGAAATTATAAAACACCTGGAAATTGTTTTAAAATAATGCAGGAGTGGGATGGGAGGAGTGAGTAGAGAGATGGCTAAAACAAGAATAGCCTTGAGTTGATAATTATTGAAGTTAGGTGATGGTACATGGGAGTTCAGTATGCTACTCTTTTTACTTTTGTATGTATTTTTTAATTTCCATGACAGAAAGTCTTTAAAAATAACTTAGATTTCTGGTTTTGGTCCTACAAACTTCTCTTGAGTTTTAAACACTTCTCTTTCCTTGGAATATTTAAAGCTGCCTCTACTTTTTACATATATATTTTTTGCCTTTTACTTACCTGAAAAAATTCATGTAAATCTGATTTTTGCAAATAAAAACATTTTCAATATATTTGCACTGTTAATCCTTTAATAATATAAAAATCCTTTATAAACCTTCTATCACTAACTTTTAAAAAATAAGTTCAAATTTTTACAATGTAGGATTTACCTTAAAATGAGATCACTTATACCTTCTTGTAGTACGTCTTATCTATTTCAACCAAATGTGTCTTTCTTAAATTTAGTTGGTAAAGAGTTATTTTTGATAATATGTTGGATTTTGTGTTTTATTTTTTATTTTTTTCCTAACCTGCAAGCTAATCAGACTCTTATTCGGTCCTTTTGAGATCTTGATTTTTGTATTAGCTATACTTTTTTTTCCTGGATTAAAATCTATTTTTAGCTTTCTATTTCAATAGACAGCCGCTATTAAGCCTCTGAAAATTAATACTCTGCTATTTAATGAATTATCCTAACATTAAATATTAAATTGACTTTTTTGATTTAGTTTTTTGATAGCTTAGCTGTTTGTTTACCCCACCAACTTTGATGCCCATTACCATTGCATAGAATTGATTCTGTTTTTACTTTAGGTACTTGCTACAACCAAGAGACAACGGAAACAAGTCATCTAAAACTGATGACCTGGGATCCCTTCGATTAAATATATGTTATACAGAAGACTATGTGCTTCCTTCAGAGTACTATGGTCCTTTGAAAACTTTGCTGCTAAAATCACCAGATGTTCAGGTACTTTAAAAATCTTGTGTGTTACTTAATATGGAAAGGCTAAAATAATTCTGTAAATGATGAGGAAAAGATTTCAGAGTATCACGTTTTATTAAAACTATATATACATGTGTATATATGTATATACACACACACACTCTGTATGTATGTGTATATATATATAAATATATATATATTCTGAACCAGAGTACTGTATACCAGTATCTGCTCCAAATTTCATCTCTGATAAAGATCTAGAAAATTAAATATTATTCTATACAACAGTTATCATTAATGAACATATTTGAATTACTTTTTAAAGGCTAATGATTGAATATTTAATCATGCTTCTTTGATTTTGTGCTTGTTTTCTACCTTTCTGTATTCTAGCCGATATCTGCCTCAGCTGCTTACATTTTGGGTGAAATATGTCGAGATAAAAATGATGCTGTTTTGCCCCTTGTACGACTGCTGCTCCACCATGATAAACTTGTTCCTTTTGCCACTGCAGTAGCTGAATTAGACTTGAAGGATACACAGTAAGAGTTATATTTTATTAAATGTTAATTATGTGCTGCTGTTGAAATTGGACCTTAATTTGCCAAATTGTTTTTGTAATCTCAGTTCTTTTGTATTGACCAGCCTTTCTGTATAGAGGTCTTAAAAAGAACTGCTTAGCAAGTAATAAAAGGCAGTTCTTTAAGTTAGCAAGCAGTATCCACCAACAGTAAAGTTAACAATTAAAAGATTTTTTTCACTCATTGTTAAAATTTCCTGTTACTAATCTTTGCTTCTTTATTGTAATGAGTCACATGTCACAAATAAAACACCAGGACAAAAGGGTTTTTTCCCCCTTATCCATTATGTGGCACCCTTATATGCCCATGTGTGACATTAAAAGCAATCAGATGGCTTCCTGTTCCTGTCATAGTCTAACACTTGTTTTAGACACACACTACTTTTGTAGTTCAAATATAGGTTACTGTTTTTTGCTAACTTATTTTTTTGTTTTTGGTAAGTTTGAAAATCCTAATTGTAGCAGGTTGGTAAAAATTACTAAAATTGTATATATGACCAAAGTCGAATACCTCATTATTGATTTTACAGCCTTTGTTTATTACACTTGGTTTCACCTTATTTCTATTTGTATTTCAGAGATGCAAACACAATTTTTAGAGGAAATTCCTTGGCTACCCGATGTCTGGATGAGATGATGAAAATAGTGGGAAGGCACTACCTGAAAGTAACATTAAAACCTATTCTAGATGAGGTACAGAATATAACCTCTGATACTAATAGTTTGTCCTTATTATAGCATCTCTTTCATCAAGTTATCTACTGATGGGGATGATATATCCATTCACACATTACTGAAAGAACACAGGTGAACACTTCAGAAGTAAAATAAATGATTTACTTTTCCATCAATGGATTTTTACTTGAAGGGCACATTGTAGTATACTCTACATAATTATTTCTTCGTTATAGGGTTTATTTTAGCTGGAGTTTCAAATATATGAGAAATGTTTTTTGATATAGTTCTTTAGGCATATTGTATACATTATCTCTGGATGGGAGTTTTAAACTTCGTTACAGTTTTAATTTTTATAATTGTATGATCAGAAAAATAAGTTATTTTCATTTTGCCAAATTATTTAGAAAAGAGCATTAGATGAAAAATTAATCTATTTTCCAGATATGTGAATCCTCAAAATCCTGTGAAATTGATCCTATTAAATTGAAAGAGGGAGATAATGTAGAAAATAATAAGGTAAGTCTTCGCTGTCTTTATAACTGCATTAAAATTGGTCTTAATGGTATACCTATCTCCCACTTATGTTGTAGTAATGTTATTTGGAGGGAAGCAGTGCTTTTTATTTGCATAATGCCCATACTATTAGCAGCATTTACTATGTCTAGTTTTTAGAATGTTATTTCCCTCATTTCTCTTTGGATCATTTTATTCTCTGCTGCTTCTTATGAATTTTATTCCATACATTCACCTCTTATATCTAACTAGTCTAAATCTAATTCATTAAATGAGTTCAGGATGCAATTGTCCTTTAGCTGAGTGCGTTTAGAGAAGGGAAGCAAAGCTTTAGAATACTAGATGGTGACTGCCTAATATATCTCATTTTCGCTGCGTTTTTTTCCATAAAGGCTATTGAAGATGTATAAAAGTCAAAATCTTAATGTTTACCTTTTTAAATCCTGCAGGAGAATCTGCGCTACTATGTAGACAAGTTATTCAGTACAATTGTAAAGTCAAGTATGAGTTGCCCCACTGTAATGTGTGATATCTTTTATTCTCTAAGGCAAATGGCCACTCAAAGATTTCCTAGTAAGTGCCTTGTTTTACTAAAATACGCCATTTTTTTTTTCTATACTTGATTTTTCTGTAGATTTATTATCTATTTGGTTTATGTGAATGTGTTCATGGTTTGTTAAGTATAGTCTTCTTTCATTTTTCAAAATAGTTCTAGCTTTTTAATGAAACATCTGATTTAATTTTCTTGTAATCTCAAAACAGAATACTCTTGTTTATTTCACTATAATAGCAACTTTATACAAGCAAATCAAAATCAACAGTAATTTTAAGAAAGGCAGAAATTTAGAACCCTGACAGTATATAAGCAAATATTTATACCAGCTGCTTATGAGACTGTTAAATATGATAAACAAAAACAGCTTTGTTATTTGTACCAACTACCTTTTCCACTTGCATGCATTCAAAATAGTGAGAATTTTTAAGTTCTGTACAACTGACTAGATTTGACAGTTTGAGAATGCTAAGGTTTTAGTGATGAGAGGTTTTTGCAAAAATGGTTTTAGACATTAGAAACATCTCTGTTGCAATATACATAGAATTTTGAGGTAACATATATCGATATCTGGCATGCTTTAATTTTGCAAGAACACCTGTGTCAAGGCTTTGCTTAGAAACATTTCAATTAAATTAACAGTTGCTATCTCTGATTGTCAATACTTGGAATTATTCTAATTATATGCATCTCTAATAAGTAAATAAACTTACTATGGCTGTCTTTCCAGATCTGCCTGTAATGGGGGGGAGGGTAAGGAGGTAAGGCAGCTGCTTAAATTATCAGTCTTATCCAGCCGTGTGAAACTGTAAGTTTATTTCTGTAACCATCTGAAGAGATTTTGCTATTTCATCATATTTTTTTAAGTGTGTTATGTGCACACAGGTGTGTGCAGTTATCTGCTGCTCCACTAAATTACCCAAAGCTAAAGTGGGGTTGAGTTGTCTAACTAACATGTAGATAAATTCAGCCCTAGATGTCTTTGCTAATTATAGTAAAAATATAAACAGTTAACTTGAAATAAGCATACTAAATCTAGACTTTGTAACGAAAATAAGGGGAGCAGAGACATTAGAGTATGGAAAGATGAAATGCCGACTGAAATTATATTTTTAAGTAGTGTGTTAGAGCATAATAACCACATTGAGGACTTAGTGAACAGGCACAGTGCTGGCCCGAATTATCTCCTCTCACTTACACACCACCACATGAGATAGGTACTGCTCCCCTTCAGTAGTTAATGAAACTGAGGTTTAGGGAAGTCAAGTAATTTGCCCAAGGTCCGTGACATGGCCAGCAGGCAAGCAGGGTCTCACACCTGGGCCCGGCCCACTCCAAAGCATGCTACTAATCACCGTACTCTACACTACCCAGTGAATTTGGCCTTCAGTATGCATTAGCTGTTTAATTCTTGTTTATGTGAATAATCTAAAACACATCCTATGATTTTTTAATAAATGCAAACATATTTCCTTAACTATCTTTTTGTTGGCCTTAGATATTCTCAGTAGACTCCAGTAGTGATAGTTCTGTTCTCATAAAGTATTTTCATTATTTTCTCATTTGTTCTTACGGCCCTGGGAAGATGGGTGGGGAGTGGGGAGGCAGTCATGGGAAGCAAGTGTTATTAAAGAACTACACATTAGATGACTTGTGGGTGACCACCTGCTGAGTGACTTAGAAGAGTTAAAACTCAGACCAAATGCAGACATTGTTTCCCTCACCTGCGTCTCTACCATCTGATTGATTGTTGCGTTAAGTGTTGACTCCAGTCAGCAACAAAAGCTGTAGCTGAATGATCACAGCCACAAGTTGTCTTCAGTTCATCTGCATTTTTATAGGGAATAGTCGTAGCTTTTTTAAAGTAAAGATTTCTGTCTAACTGTTTTTATTACATAACCTTTAATATTGTCAAGATTTTTGAGGGGAAAATTGAAACAGTATCCTAAAACTGAAGACAATCGCCTATCTTAGTCTTAGGGGATTCAGTATTACCTCTAGGTAGTGCTAGATACTACTTTTATTTTTGTTGTTGTAATTTCAGGAGTCTCTTCTTGCAGATGAGGAAAGAGGTATTTTTCCAAATTAAAATATTTCTGACAACCTAGCAGCTTTGTCTTTCACTTTCTTTATTATTTATTATTTCTTTCAGATTTTTTTCTAGTCATAGGATTTTTTTCCTTTAATTTAGTCATAACCATTACTATCATTTCATCCACTCAGTTCTTACTATACAAATTATATTTATCTCCTATTTAATTTACATGTTTTTCCAATATTTTTTACCTTGTCATCTTCGGTTTTTAATTCAGTGTTTTTGTGCATGACATTTCACCGTTTTTTTCCTGCAGATGACCCTCATGTTCAGTATTCTGCAGTGAGCAGCTTTGTGTTTCTTCGTTTCTTTGCTGTAGCGGTAGTATCACCTCATACTTTTCATTTGCGACCTCATCATCCAGTAAGTGTTGTTCTTCTCAAAGCTTTATTCCATTTTAATTTATTTTTATTAAAATAAGAAAAGATAAAATAACAGGCAAATTTCACTTGGCTATGTTTTCTTATAACGGATACTTAAATTTACTGGGCATTTTTCTTAGCCATTTCATTCTTTCAGAGAAGGTGGAAAATTCTGTTTTTTTGTTATTGTTGCTAAAAGATATGCACATGAATAATAATACTATGTTGGTAATAGCTGCAGCTTGGTGATGGGTACAAAGAAGATTCATCATCTTTTCCCTCTGCTGTTCTGTATGTTTGTAAATTTCCATAATACAGGGATGTCTCTTTTTTCTTTCATTAGTTATAGGTTTAGTTTGATCTTGCAGATGTCTTTAAATCTCACAGAAATTTGAAGAGGCTCATTTCTGAAAGGTGTAGAAACTTTCATTGGAATGTAATTTGTTTGGTATCTCCATATTTTTACTTTTTATTCACCTGAGATGATGATATATGAGATTTAAAACTTAAGGCATATAATCTTTCTGTTCTGAAGTCATATTTAGTTACTTAAATCTGAACCTGCACTGCATAGATTTACATGTTTCTTAACATTTTAAAATTCCTTATTTTTGCTGTTTCGGTTTCCTTCTCCTACAGTGTATTATTGCTAATTCTTTAACCTTTTATGTTCCAAACATTTTATAATCTTATCTAATTGTTTTTGTTGCTGATTTTTATAACAAATAATAATAATAAAAGCCAACATTTATTTAGTCCTTGCTTTCTACTAGGCCTTCTTCTAAGTACTTTATATGTTCTAACTTACTTAGTCCTCCCAGTAACCCTGTGAGGTAAATTCTATTCTCATCTTTATTTATAGATAAGAAAACCACAATTCAAGAACTTCTCCAAGGTCACACAACTAATAAATTATGATTTGATCTCACTCAATTTGAACTGGACTAAGAAAGTTCACTGACTGACCCACTCAGTCTTCCCAGGCTGTAAGCTTACCCCTGTTCCTTCCTGCCTCTTAGGCAGTCAGGTGTTTGAGCACCTACAGTGTATCGGATGCTGTGCTCAGCACTGGAGATGCAGTGATGAGGAAGAGACACTCGCTGCCCTTAGGAAACTCGCTAATACAGTGTAGGGAAGACACACAGGTTTTGGAGTTAAACTGGGCTCTGCGGCCACTGCTTCTCTTGACAGCTACACATTGGCCACTTATTTAACTTTGAGAACTGAGTAAAACCATGCTGCTGTGGCAGCAACACACACTTTCTAGTCAAAGAACAAATGGTCTCTGAGTAGCTACAGCGGAGGATTGGGCCAGTGCCTTTTGTTCACAGGGCTGTCCTTTCTGTGGCTGTGTTACTGAAGCTGTACAGGACTGTGGGGCAGCAAAAGCTTGATGACATTCTGGACATAAACAGAACTCCTACCTCTGAGCTTGTGACCCTGCCTTATATTCAGACTTGAGTTTGCATATCCCTGTAACAGATGTTACAATAAAGTCCTTCGAACCACAGACTCTGTATTTGAAGTCATCTTTCCAATCAGTATGTCAGAAGGATTGCTTCATACTGTCATATAACTTTACTGTTTGCTTTTAAGTGAGCCTTTCATTCTAATTGGGGAAATAAGGCAAATATATAAGACACATAATCTAAAACTACATACATAAACCTAAAACTAGCACCTGATTAGTACCAAGTAAGGAGTATAGACGATCCGTACTATAGAAATTGAGAGCAAGGAATGATCCCAGTGACCTGAGGGTGATGACATTGTCAAGACTAGTATTGAAAGTTACAGAGTGGTTGAGGAGGAGAACCAATTAAAGGTCGTTAGATTTTACATTTATAAGTTCTTTGAATTTTGAGAATATTAGTAGAGTAGAAAAGAAGAAAATCCAATTGCAGAAGATGAAGGAATAAGTAGGTGAATGCAGTTTTACCTAGGAAATATATCAAAAGTGAGCTTGCCCTGCTGCTAAAAGACATGGGCAAATTCAAGCATGTACATGTGTGTGTGCATATACACATGAATAAATACTTCTTTTGAAAAACACTAATTTTAAAATATGGGTTATATTAACATTGACATGGTAGACCATTCTTTTGAGAAGTTTCATAGTGAAGAAGAAAGATTGAACTTTCCTTCTCATCCTATCCCCTAGTCTCTCACTGATAGCTCCTTCCAAGACTCAGCCAAGGCAGACTTCTCTAACCCTTCAGTCTGGGTTAGGCTCCTCTCTTATATGTGCCTGTAGCACCCTGGGGCTTTCTCTGTCATGGCACTTGTCATACTGTTCTATAATCATCTATTTATTGTCTCTGCATGTGGACTGTCAATACCTTAACAGCAAGGGCTGGATCTTTTTCAAATTTGTGTATCCCAAGCACATGGCACAATTTCTAGGACAAGTAGGTGCTCAGTAAATGTTTGATAGGTGAAAGATGGTAGCTCAGAGAGAGAGCTCATCAAATGATGTCTTTTCCAAAAATGGGGAAAGCTATGTATGGTTTAAATAGAGGAGAAGAGACCAACAGAAAGGGAGAAATTAAAGACAGAAGGGGACTTACTAATATATCAATATACTGGATGATTCAGAAAGAGTGTCTTTAAAAGAAAAAGTGATAGGATAAACTTGCGGGGGGAAAGAACAGTTTCTCCTTTGAAGTATTATAGTGAATCCTATGAAATTGTTTTGTTTTTTTTGTAGATCAAAAATAGTCAACAGCAGTTTCACATGGTTCAGCTTAATATAAGGAAAAAAGGATAGGATATGTTGTTTTGGGGTGACAGAGTCAACATTTCAGTTCAATTTAATAAATGTAATATAGCATCTACTGTATGCTAGTGCTAGTCTGTGTACTAGGTGCCAGATGACTAAGGTCCTGGGCATCTATGAAAAATTATGATGGCAGATAGTAGCAGGGTGAAAATTTAGAACAGCTTCTTTGTAGAGTACACTAGGGAATCAGCAGTAGCTAAATGATATGATTGTCAAATAGTACTGAGGGCCATATTGGTGTAAACAAACCTCTGACATGCAGAAATTATGTAAAATATGGTTTGCTCACTTTTTCCAGTTCAGGAAAATAATGAGCTAAAACATTGATTTCAAAACCAAATTTGAACAGGGAAGTCTTGATGATATTCAGTTCAAATTCAGGTTGTTAGCACATTGTTAAGAATTTTATATTCTTCAAAGGCAGAGAATTGGAGGGACCTTTTATAGATATTGTAGCTAAAATATTTTCTGGATGTTGTAGCTAAAATATTTCTGAATAACCTTAATTAAGGTGTGTAACTGTTTCACAAGTATATCGTAATGATCATATCTCAGATATTCCTTCTTTTCCAGAATTGCCTTACATCCTGGTCATCTCTTCACCTTCACAGTCACTGCCTATTTTCAGTGTGGGGATAGTAAAATATTAAGGAATGTCAACCAAACACTAAACTAAAGCATTTCTGTATCTAAATTTTCTTGAACATGTCTTTTTCTTTTTTAATTTTAATTTAATTTAATTTTGGTTCTTTTTCATCTCTTTTTTAAAATATTTATTTATTTATTTATTTGGGGCCGCATTGGGTCTTCATTGCTGCACGTGGACTTTCTCTAGTTGTGGCGAGCGGGGGCTACTCTTCGCTGCAGTGTGCAGGCTTCTCATTGCGGTGGCTTCTCCTGTTGCGGAGCACGGGCTCTAGGCACGCGGGCTTCAGTAGTTGTGGCACACGGGCTCTAGAGCACAGGCTCAGTAGTTGTGGCGCATGGGCTTAGTTGCTCCGTGGCATGTGGGATCTTCCCGGACCAGGGCTCGAACCCGTGTCTCCTGCATTGGCAGGCGTATTCTTAACCACTGCGCCACCAGGAAAGCCCTTGAACATCTCTTTTGATGGCAGATTATGGGTATTTGAATCTCCAAAACAAAAAAGATGTTTTATATAGTGATAAGGGAATTGGTTATACAAATGGATGGATTGGTGGAAACTCATCAGACTATATACATTTAAAATCTGTTCATTTTATTGAATGTAAATTATACCTCAATTAAAAAAAAGAAAGGAAGCAGCAAGGATTCATTAGGGAGCACTATTTAGTCAACTTTATTTATATTTACTTCTTTCTGGTAGATAGGCCTGGATAATAGACTCAAATAGTTACCTTCTGCTAAGATCCTGCATAAACTAAGTGACTTCTCATTTCCTAAGTTGAATTTAGATCTTTGCTTCCATGGTGAAAAGAATTGATTGCAGAAGCCATAAAAGTATTGAATATGCTTACAAGTGGGTTGAATACAGAAAATTTGGAAACTGCCACTTTAAGTCATATGGTAGAAAAAAGTAGATGCCATTGACATTCCAAAAATGAATACAATTTTTTAGGTAATCCCATCTGCCATACTGTACCCTCCCCCAAAAAATTAATATTGATTAAATTATGGCTTTCAAAAGAAAGTATAACATGTCATTAGATATAATTACTTTGAGAGGAACTGTCAATTACATGTGGCTTCTTTAGTCTCTTAATTCCTTAGTTCAGTGAATTGTGCCAATCCTTAGCTAGATTTTAACTGGTTTGAATGAACGTTTTTGAGTCACTGTTTTAGAGCAAAGTAGCCTGTTCACTCTATTCTACTTTTTACACAAATTCTATTTCTTGAAAACCTAACAAGACTTTTTGTGTCTTTTCTACATTCTTTAGGATCCACAGACAATTAGAACATTAACTCTCATCTCAAAAACCATTCAAACTTTGGGAAGCTGGGGGAGTCTGTCCAAAAGCAAGGTAAGTCTTTACATCTTTTGCTCTGTATTCACACTTCTAAATGTTGTTGTACCCTGTGATCCCTTCTCCCTCACTTTACTCCCTTTCAAATTAAAAACAAAGCAGAACCAAAAACATATATATGTATAGATGCGATAGTTGTCTTTTAGATGTTGTGTCTTAGTCACCTGTTACAGAAGACAGTTTCATTTAAACTAATGTGTCTAAGATGGGGTAGAGAGTCTGGTTAACAGATGCAAAAGCCTTTTGTTTATCTTTTTGTGCCATAATCATCCAGCAGCTGTTGAGAGAAATCTTCAGCTCCAAGCCCCATAACTCTCTTGAAATATACGATTGAATCCCTTTAGGCCCTAATCCTAAATTTAAAAATACAGTCAATTATATTCTTAGTTCTCTACTTAACATATATAAATTCTATGTGTTTTTCTCTTAGTCAAGTTTCAAAGAAACATTCATGTGTGAATTTTTCAAAATGTTTCAAGAAGAAGGATATATTATGGCAGTTAAAAAGGTATGATTGTTTTACTCTGGAAATATTAACTTCTTATCATATAGCATTAGGCAAATAACATTTTATATTGTTCCTAGGAATCAATCCCCAGTTTAAAAAAAATGTTTAACCTGTCCATCAAACATGAAAAGGCTGTCTTTTACTATATTTCTCCACCCATACAGAACTATGGGTTTTTCAGCTGTGAAAATACCTAAATGAGTTTCAGCAACAGCTACTATTGCCAGTGTCTTAGTAACACAAATTACAAATATCTAGAGTTAAGATTTCTTAACAGCAGCACTGTTGACAATTTGGTTGGGCAGTTCTTGACTATGAGGGGCATTTTTGTCCATTGTAAAATGTACAGCAGCCCTGGCCTCTACTATTAGATGCCAGAAGCATGTTCCCAGTTTTTACAACTAAAAATGTCTCTAAACATTGCCATAAGTCCCCTGAGGAACAAAATTGCCTCTGATTAAGAACCTCTGGTCTAGGGGGAAAGACTTAATGGTACCTGATGTATATAGTGGGCACTTAATTGCCATTGGAGAAAATATATGAATTATTGAATATCTTATAAACAATATAGGCTTGTGATTAGTAACCTGAGGAAAGTTACTTTAATTTAAAATGTACAAAAGTCTATAGTATATAAGGTCATAACAAAAGAGCTGCAACAAACAGAAGTTGCTATACTTAGAAGTTGAGAATGTTTTGGGAAGATTTTTAATTTCTTGAGTCTTTAGTTCTGAATCACACCAAACAAAATGTAGCGTTGTTACAAAACCCTAAAAATGTGTAAAGAAAAGTTATTTTGAAGTACATCTAAACTTAGCTTGAAGAAAGTACTGTATCTTATTTATCACAGTTCTAACTTAATGAATCTAAATTAACATGGTTAGATTTTAAAGATTACATTCAATTTCTGTAGCATGATTCACAGGTGACTGCCAGGAGTATATTTTGTTTGTATTTTTTTATGTGTACTTTTACATTTCTTACAGGGACTCGTAAATGAAAGTGATAATTTAAAAAATTAAAGCCAGTTGGATTTTTTTCATCTTGAATCATAGTGCAAGTTCAACCAAAAAAAAAATTTTTTTTAAGCAGCCATTGAATGCTTTTGAGGAGAAAGTCTCTCAAAAGAATAGGCAAAGAAAAAGCTGCCCTTTTATTCTCAGGACATTGTTGAAACAGTTTGTGGGACAGTGTAGGCAGACTTTTGTTGGCAAGATTATGATGTTCTGTCTTTTGTTTTGGGGTTGTTTTTCCATTTTTTATGACCTAGGCTATGGCAGCATCTGATTTCTTTTTCCTGATACGATCGGAATGTGTATAGTTGGTAATGTCAGTGGAGAAAGTATTTAAGGGTGGCCAGGGGTTTAGTCTGTTCCTGATCTGCTCTGAGTCACCCACTCACACTCTCATGCACTATCACTGTAGTACATCTCCTGTCTCACATTTACATAGGATATTTTGCCCTAATATATGAATTTTCTTTACTATTTACTAGTCTAGATATGTGCAGTGCTAGAAAGTACAAAAGCTTATGAAACCCAATTTCTCAGTTAGTGGTGTTCCCACTAGTGACATTGATCACTGCTCCAGAAGAAAACAGTTTATAATTCTGAATCCTATACTATTTCCACAAAGTTTAGGAAAAATAACCTGAATAGGTCTGTAAACAGGCTGACCATATAATTTAGTGTCCAAAACTACAAAGTTTTCAAGAGTGAAGAGGAGTACTTTGATTATGAGGGGACCAAAGTTGTAGACAAGGATGGCCCGGAGCAAATTGAGGCCTATATTTACCCTGCCTATAGTCCATCTTAATTATTATGTTTTCTTTCACCTTATATAAGTGGATTTACCTCATATTCCTTAACAATATAACAAATAAATAATAAATTTAATAATTACCATAAATAAATAATAAATATTTATCAAATAAGAAAATTAGTGCCCGCAGGCAAATATTAAGAAATGAAATATTCAAATAACTCTTTTCACGCTCCATTAGTGGATGGTTGATCTGTGAGAACTGAAGATGTAATAGGACATTTCTTTAGTTTCCTTGGATACTTGTTCTGTGTCACCCATATATAATTCAAAAGAAACTCTATTCTTGTTCTTTCAGTTACCAAGATTTCTTCCAGCAAACTAGAAGTAAACATTCCACTGGAAAATCCCACAAGTGGAGGTTCTGGTGGGCAGTCTACAGCCAGTCTTAGGAGAAAATGACTGTGCCCACAAACTCTACTTTAGATTATTCACTGGTGCCTCAATGTCATCCTTATTGGAATGTACTTTGTTTTTGTTTTAAACCCTAAGCGGGACAACATAGAAAAGTATAAAGGAAAAAATAAGGACTAAACAAATAAATAGTTCATTTATGGGGCAAAATAGGATTCCTCTCTAAGAACAGGAATTGTTCCTGAACTACTAATTTCCCTCTCCCATGAAGAGAAGGCCACATGTCAGGAATCTCTTGACCAGTTGAGGTAGCATATTCTTGAAGCTTAAATGCTTTTCACTGGGTAGTTTGCCATTGCTAGATTTGGGTACTTCAAATTTTCTTGAGCCACCACATTCCCACATTTTCCATGGGAAGTTTCTAAATGGTTATTAGATTTTCAGTCTATTCCAAAGAACCCAATTATACTTTAGTCATAACTGAAATACTAGCTCTCAGGGCTAAAGTCAATTATATATGATGAAAGTCAGCAAACTTCTGTAAAGGGCCAGTGAGTAAATACTTTAGGCTTTGATGGCTGCGTAAGGGGACTGCCACATATTTTTCTTTGTTTTTGTTTTTACAACCCTTAAAAAATTTAAAAACTGTTCTTGTGGGCCTTACAAAAACGGGTTGAATTTGGCCTGCTGAGCTATAGTTTGACAATTCCTGACCCACAGTATAGGTTCACAATCCTGTATCTGAAATCTTTGGGAACGGAAGTATTTCAGAATTCAGTTTTTCAAAGTTTTGAAAGATAATAGGTATATGCTATATATTATATAATACCCCAAGTGTGTCACACAGTAATGTTTATGTAGCACATTAGTGAATATTCACACTAAGTAGGATAAATACAGGCTATAAGTAGCCTTTCACCAGTTCAGGTTAAGTTACTGTAAATGAGTTTACTGTAAATCAAAAGCAAAGCAAAAAACTCTTTGTACTCAGAGCTCTTTAGATTTCAGAGTTGCAGTTAAGGAATTGTGGGTTGAATTATTTCTACAGGGACATATATTCTGGATTTTAAGTAACTTAACAATAAACTTTTCGAATACCTGTCATATGTAAATTAGGGACTTCCTCTACAATTAAATACGTATTTTGCTTTATTCCTTAATAATGAAGAACTTAACGATATTATCTGTCAGCGACATTGATAAACTGAATTTATGATGTACCTTATCACAAAGTGTAATATTTGCCCCTTTCCCCATTTAGTTCTTGGATGAAATTTCATCTACTGAAACTAAAGTGTCCAGTGGTACCAGTGAGCCTGTGCACCTGAAAGAAGGGTAATTTAATGAAATTAGATTTTAAAGTCATATTTCAGTATAGACATTAAGTAAGTACAAAGAGCATGGGTCCAGGAGTGAGGAAATCTGGGCTTTATTCTGTGCTAAAACTGCCTAAGTAACATCAATCAGGTGAGTCACCCTCACTATCCTATAAACTTCATGCCAGATGGGCGTGACTTCTTGTCCATACACTGCTATAGTTGTTTTGCAAATATAATGAGATTATGGGTGGTAGAGTAGTACTTTGAAAAAAGTAACAGCATTATTCAGTCTTAAAGTAGCGTTGAAAAAAGTAACAGCATTATTCAGTCTTAAAGTAGCGTTGTTTTCATTGGAAGTTAAAGGGGAAAATTACTCACTTGGCCTTTTTAGTTCTGGATAGTACAGTTGTAAATATCAAATTATTTAAGGACTTTATTCCCTTACTATGGCCAAAATAAATGCAGGAGTTATAGATGGCAAAGACATTTTCATAAACTTAATATAGTCTTTGACAGCTCTTCATGTCATTTAAAATTAAAGGATAATTCTTTGTTTTGGATTAATTATTTTAATATTTGTAGCTAAATGTTTACATCTGTTGTTTTGGCAGTGAGATGTATAAAAGAGCTCAGGGAAGAACTCGGATTGGAAAAAAGAATTTCAAGAAACGGTGGTTCTGCTTAACAAGCAGGGAGCTCACCTACCACAGGCAGCCAGGTAGTTGTGTTTATGCTCTGTCGTGGGGCTTTGCCTGATCCCCACGGAAGATTTCTTTCTCTGCTGCTTAATGTGACTAGTTTTTACTAATGTTACTGTATATGTAATGTTACATACTAATATGTAATGTTACTACTGTAGTACTAATGTTACTGTAGTTCATGGTTTCTCACAGTGATGTGTGCACACTAAAAATGTAATAAATACTTGACAAGTAACACCATGTAAATTACACTTTTCTCTCACTTTGAATGTCTTGTGTTACTAAAAATGGTGTTCCTACAGCATGCCCTGTTTTCTAAAAATCCCTGGTAAATCCCTGTTTTTGTAATCAATCTATAAGGAACAACAGATATTTTAAAACTCAGAATTTTAACTTCCAGAGTCAAATTGGTAAGAATCAGTTTCTAGTAAATGAGAGTGTTTCAATGGTTTGCCAAAAGTTCCCACAGTCATACCATAGGCTGTGATTCCTATTCAGTTAAAAGATTCATTCTAGACTATTGCCAAGCTAACTCCAAGATGAAAATTCTGGTAATTTGCCCCCTGAAAAGGCACAAATTGGCTATCTGTTTGGGTAAAGAGAGCCATCTTCCTTCAGTGTGATTTGAGGGCTTCAGAGAGGCAAAGTTTGTCCCTCAGTGGACTGACATAGTGCTTAAAATCTCTACCTTTTAAGTTTATTCCTTTGGGGGTAAAGCATTATCCATAGAAGGCCACTAGTTTCTGATACCTTAGCAAGAATTTAGTATCTAGATCATAGATCACATGCAGTAAAATTCCTTCTGTTCAAAGTGGTCAGGATCCAAAGTTGTTCACTTAACCAGAAAGGTCAGTTAAAGCAAGAATCACTGAAAAACAAACAAAAAGATACATTCATACCTTAAATATTTATATGTTTGTTTAGCAGTCTTATGATAGCCAAGATCTTTTCTTTGAATATGGATCTATAGATTAGATTTCCCCTCTGTCTTTCTTGTGCAAACATAACCCTAATGCATCAGTTTTCAGGTTGATTTCTCTAAAGTGAAGCTAGAACTTAAATACTTGAAAAGTAGTCCAATTATAGGATCCTTTTAGAGTGTCATGATAGTCACCCTAAGTTTTTGCAGCTGTCTCACACCCATATAAATCAACTTTATTTGTGTGGGTGTTGGTCTCCTTGTTTGAAAAGCTTTTCGGAGTGTTTGCCTGATTTTCAAATAAATACATGCCTCTTGGTAGGCGGCACTTATTTTGTCACCTTACATAATGTTTAAGTAAATTATAATTACACCATGGAAAAATGGCATAAATATGTCTGGGAACAAACTCAATGGACTTGGTAATCAAAACAGCCTAACCAATGGAAACAGAAGGGTACAAGCTTAATAGTTAGTACCCTAGCAGCCACAAGCATTCAGCATCCCATGAGCGTCATTCAGTAAGTTCTACAGAGGAAATGGAGAGTCTTGGTTAATCTGACAAATCTGTTTGTTAGGTAAAGATCTGTTAAGAGAACTTCTGGTATAGATTCTGAAATGATAAAACAAACACCAGACATAAGATACTTTCAAGAGAATGTAGACTCAATTAATTAGCAGAGTGCTTCAGTGGAGACTCCCGAAGAGTGAAGTGAAAAGAAATTTTTTTGTTTCATAATTCTTTAGGATCCTTAGCCAGAATGACTACATATGTCCAAATATATTAGTAAGACATAAGAGGCCAAATGCACTATATTTTCAGGCACGCAGATAATTTGTTGTGGAATATAAATATTCCAATGACTAAGGATCAATCAGCTACATACTTGCCCTTCCAGACAGCATTCTTTAAGCTAAGCATATTTTTAATGTTTTAGAAGTTACAGTTTATGTTGAATACTATATAAATGCTCTCACATATATAGCACCATTTTTTAAATAGCTGGCATAGTATGCTGATTATGTTTATATCAGCAGTACACTGAAATAAAATTTAAGGTAAGTTAGTCATTCTCTGTGAATAAGTTGGCTATTTTCTCCTCATTTAAAGTGTTTTCTAATCTAAACCAACATTCTAAAGTCTTCTTTGGCTTAAGACTTTAGGAATCAGATGATAGCTTTGGACCCTTTTCCTCTAGAAAAATACATGAACAAATATAGACACAAAATCTTACATGTAATTTCAGGGAGTTCATAGTCCCAGAGTCCATGCACAGTTCTCAAGAACTTCTGTTCTATCCAGTGATCTTATGATGATAAAATTCTCTAGAATGATTAGACTGCTCTAAGGTATAAAATAGACACATTAGAAGTTACATTATTTTCAGGCCTTAAGAAATTTAACATGTTGGAATGGCATTGGAGGAATGAGCTCTATTATATGAAGTTTCAAGATTATTTACCAAAGCGTACAGTTTTAAGCATCCATGCTTTTTGTTTTAACTATTTTGTTGGATTTTTCCAAAATGTATTACATGCTTCCCTGCCTTCTAAAAAAGAGTTCATTGAACGTAAGTTAACATCTTCTAGATGGCTTGGGGCTGTCATTGATAATATTAATTATTATATAGTACTCTGATTTAGTGATGTTTTCTGGGCTGCTTATGGGTGTGTGCAGCTGTTTACTTCCCAGCTACATGCCTTGGACTGCTGTGCTTTTTTGTGTTCCTGTGTTTGCTTTATACAGTTTTTCATTATCCCCTCTGTGTTCAGGCTGTCATCTTAAATTTCTTGTGCTGTCAGTGAACAATAATGTAACATCTCACTCCCACCTCTTATCCCCTACTTCCATTTTTTACTGCTAATATACTATGAGTGAGGATGTAGGTACTGTGTTTGTTAAAATTATGCATAAGATTAAAAGGCCTTGATTGACGATTTCAGGACTTTCCTCTGTGAATAAAATACATAGGCTTTGGATTGTCTCTTTGGTTGTTCAGCAAATGTTTTGCTTACTTCCTGTTTCCTTGCAGTTTTTTGCATAGCTAAGACTGCTAAGTAATTAGTCTCTTATTACACTTTATGACTTTGGTGTCTGAAAGAGCGCCTCCCAAATATTCTGTAACATAGCTTTAAATCATTGAGTCTTTCACTCTTTCCTCCTACTGAACACTAGTATTCTGAATCAAGTATTTCTACCACTTAGAATCAAATAATAGTTTTCCCGTTTACTGGAAAAGTAATTTATAGAATTTTCTCAATTTTAAGGGTTTTTCTCAAATAAGTTATTAAATTTTGATGCCCACTTAGTAATAGTAAGCAATTACTCTTCAATATCACTAAATTAACATGTGGCAAATGAATATCATAGGGCATTCGGTCAGCTATCAGTCACGATTACCTTGACAGTTTCTTATGGATCTGAGTGTGATTATGATTTTATATTGATCCACTATAACGTGGTCATCTTCTACAAGTAAAAGTTCTCCTAGTTGTGTGCTGGAGTCAAATGAGTTATCGATGTTCCAGCCTTTTCCTGTCTCATCCAGCCTCATCTTTTGCATTCTCCATGTGTCACTTTGCCAGACTGACTCCTGAAGCTCCTTTCATTTGTGCTCTTTTATATTCATGCTTTTGCAGTTGCTCTATCTAGAAATCCCTTTCTTTCCTTCTTTACCTGTGTAATCTGTTGTCCTTTAACCCTCAGAACAAGTGTCAGCTCTTTCTGGAAGTCGTTTTCATAAAGCTTCTGGCCACCTCAGTTGAGTATTCTCTTACTATGTTTCTTTAGCACATTAGTGATAACTTATGTCACACTGTGTGGTCGTTACTTTTATCTACCTCTTGCCCTAGTTTTTTAAAATCCTCAGTGGTAAGGACCATGTTTTTATTTCCTTCACTAAGGCATTTATTAATTTTTAATAAGTGGTTTTCTTCAGAGGACACCATGTTTTCCAGATATGCTGTTATCTGAATACATTAAGAACCACTGCTCTGGGTTTCTAAAATTTCTGCCAAGCTTACTACTAATAGGTTATTCTTTTAAATAATAGGTTATTAACAAATTCATCTCTGAAATTCCATTTGTGTTCTCCAAACTTGATTAGATATTGTCTACTTTTGGATGACCTGTTATACACAGGTACATACATCCAGCCTACACAACTTCCATATGATATCAGTGTTCTAGCTCATATAACCTATGGACAATATAAAAGAAGTTTCCATGATGTTTTAAACATGCATCTCAATACATTTAGGTTGACTTGGTTTTTACCTGCTCATATTTTCATACACAGGGCTCTGCAGTATTTTTTTTCTTTAATAACTAAAGAACACCATTGATTTGTCTGTGCATTATATTCAACAGATATTTTATTGGGTGCCTGCTGAGTGCCAGATTTTGTTCCAAGCTCTGGAGAAGACAGTAGTGAACAAAACATACCAAAATCCTTACCCCCATGGATCTTATAGTTTAGTAGTGATCGACAGTAAACAAACAAACAAAAGAATTTTATACTATATGGGATGATTATAAATGAGATGGACAAAAATAAAGCAGGGAAGGGGAATAAGAACTCAGGAGAGTTGCAATATTAAAAAGTCTAGTCAGGGAAGGCTTCACTGAGAAAGTGACATTTGAGCACAGACCTAAGGAGGGTGAGGGAGTGAGCTACGTGGATAAATTTGAGGTAGTAGTGACGCAGACATAGCTAACAGCAGCTGGTACAAAGGCCCTGAAACAAGTACACCTGGAGTATTCAGGAGACAAGAGAACACATTTGTGACTATAAAAAAAAATGAATGAGGGGGTAATCACAGGAACTGAGATCAAAAAGACCATGGAGGAGCTAGATATTATAGGGCTTGTGGATCATTGGAAGAGTTTGAATAAGATGGCAGGGCACTGGAGAGTGTTAAGCAAAGGAATGATATCATTTGAATTATGTTTTGATAGGATTGATCTCCCTTGCCATGTGGAGTGCTGTGTGGAGATTAGACTGAAGCAGGCAAGGAGACCAAGTAAGAAGCTACTGCACTAATTCAGGGGAGACAAGATAATGGCTTGGACCTGTTAGTAACAATGGAGGTTGTAAAAATAGATCACATCTTGGATCTATTTTAAAGATAGTATTCACAAGATTTGCTGTAGGGTTGGATATCAAGAGTAAGAGAAAGTCAAGGATAATGCCAGGGATTTGGGCTTACACAAGTAGACTGATGAAGTTGCCTTTTTAAAAATAGACATGGGAGTTCTGGTAATAGTAAAGACGCTTGTACTAGACTAACTCTCTCATAGATAATAACTAAAAACTTTGGCCAGAATATATAAAACAACTCTCTGAAGAATTTGACCCTTGAAAGATGAGAACCATGCTGGGTGAGATTTATGTTTATTTGGCTTTTCCCCCTGAGAGAACTCCCAATCTGTGCGGTATGAGGTGGCTAGAATTCAAACAGAAAGTCATAGTTTGCTTTTTTTTTTTTTTTTTTTTTTTGGCTGCACCGCATGGCATGTGGGATCCTAGTTCCCCAACCAGGTATCGAACCCATGCCCCCTGCAGTGGAAGCGTGGAATCCTAACCACTGGACCACCAGGGAATTCCCAGAAAGTCATAGTTTTATTGCCTTGAAATGGAAAAGGACAGAGTTCAAGGCTGCCAGAGAAGGCAGAAATTGAGGAGATTAAAAGGAGGAGCCTTCCAATCTGCTTTGAACTCCCCTGAAATCCTCAGCTGACTCGAACTGCTCATGCTAGGGGGAGCTTCAGAGAGGCTAGTGAAAAGCAATAACTGAAAGATTAAAAAAGATGAGCAGAGATCTCAGCTTCTTTCCTCCTCAGAGACAGAGTTTGGAATTTCAGAAGGCGGTGGTTCAGAAGTAAAGACTATGCATGCCCTAGGATTAAGAATAAACAAAGTATCGTATAAACAAAGTTTAAAACCAAGCCTCAGAGTGATCAGCTAATGATGTAACTTTTTGAGGGAAGATAACTGAATCCACAGTCTCTACAATGTATTATTCTTAGTGTCCAGTATACAGTGAAATATTAACAAGTTTGAGAAGAAACAGGAAAATATGACACTAGTCAAGAGAAAAAGCACTTAACAGGTACAGACCCCTATATGATCTACATGTTGGAATTAGCAGATATGAACTTTAAAGCTGTTATAAATATTTCAGGGGTTTAATGGAAAAGATAGTCATCATGATTAAAGAGATGGGGAATTCCAGCAAAAGAAAAAAATAGAAACTATAAAAAGGAATCAAATGGAAATCCGGAATTGAAAAGTACAACATCGTAAATGAAAAGTTTATTGGATGGCCTTAACAACAGGTTGGAGATGTCAGAAGAAAGATTCAGTGAACTTGAAGACAGATCAATGAGAATTATCCACTCAAAGAACACAGAGAAAAAATATTGGGAAAAATGAACAGAACCTTAGTGAGTTGAGGGACAGTATCAGGCAGTCTAACATATGCATGATTGGTATCCTAGAAGAATAGAGAAAGAGAGAGGCAGAAAAAAATACTAGAAGAAATAATGGCCTGAAATTTCCCAGATTTGGCGAGAAACATAATATTACAGATCTAAGAAGATCAGTGAACACCAAGCATAGTAAATACAAAGAAAACTACACTTAGACGTATAATAATCAAACCAGGGCTTCCCCTGTGGTGCAGTGGTTGAGAATCCACCTGCCAATGCAGGGGACATGGGTTCGAGCCCTGGTCTGGGAAGATCCCACATGCCGTGGAGCAACTGGGCCCGTGAGCCACAACTAGTGAGCCTGCGCGTCTGGAGCCTATGCTCCGCAACAAGAGAGGCTGTGATAGAGAGAGGCCCGCGTACCGCGATGAAGAGTGGCCCCCGCTCGCCGCAACTAGCGAAAGCCCTCGCACAGAAACAAAGACCCAACACAGCCAAAGATAAATAAATAAACAAATAAAATTTTTTTAAAAAATCAAACCAAAGATAAAGAGAGAAATCTCAAAAGCAGAGGAACAAAAGACAGATTACATACAGGAGAACAATACAAGTGACAGCTAACTTCTTATAAAAAGCAACCAAAGCCAAAAGACAGTGGAATGGTGTCTTTCAAGTGCTGAAGGAAAAAAGCTCTCTACTTAGAATTCTAGTGAAAATTTCCTTCAAAAATGAAAATAATCCTTTAGATAAATTGTTAAGTAGACTTGCACTATATGAAATGCTAAAGGAAATTCTTCAGGCTGAAGTGACATAACACCATATGGAAACTTAGATCTACAGGAAGGAATGAAGAGCACTGAAAATGGTGAATATGTACATAAATGTAATAATGTCTGTCTTAATTTTTTTAAAAACAGCTGTTTAATGCAGAATTTATAACATTGAATTATAGAGTTTATAACAAATTTAGATGTAGAATATTTGACAGTAGTAGCACAAAGGAAGGGGATGGAGTAAATTATTGCAAGGATCATCTATTTTATGTGACGTGACACAAGAATAATTTTAAGTAGATTGTAATGAGTTAAGGCTGTATATATTAATCTCTAGAAGAAAACTTTAAAGAAAAAAAGTATAACCCATCTCCTCTCTCCTGCACAAAAAATAAATTTGGCAGGAGGGGAAGAACAGAGAAACAAAAATCGGATGGGCCAAATAGAAAACAAATAGCAAAATGATAGCTTAAGCCCAACTATAACAAGTAATTAGAATAAATGTAACATCATATCTAAGATCTGGAGCAAAGCAAGGATTATGCACTTTAATCAGTTCTCTTCAGCATTGTATTGGAGGTTGTAAACAATGCAATAAGACCCCTTCCCCCCAAAGAAGAAAAGGACATACGGAGTTATGTAAAAAATCCTAAGGAATCTTCACAACAACTGTTTGAACTGATAAGTGAATTTAGCAAGATCTTGGGATACATGACTTGTATATACAGATCAGTTGTATTTGTATAAACTGGCATCAAAATGTTAGAAGATGAAATTTTAAAAATAATACCATTTACAGTAGCAGCCCCCCCTTCAAAAACACCCACCTAAAATACTTAGGATCATTTTTTTAAAAATAAGTATAAGACTTTAAAGAAAATTATAAAACATTGCTGAGATAAAATAAAGGAGATGTAAATAAAAGGAGACATACATCATGTTCGTGGATTTTAAGGTTCAGTATTTTTTAAGAAGTCACTTCTCAAATTCATCTTGATTTTAACACAATCCCACTCCAAATCCCAAGTTTTTTGGGGTAAAAATTGACAATTTGATTCTAAAATTAATGTCAATGGGAAAACAAAGGACTTAACGTGGCTGAGTCAATGTTGAAAAAGTAGAACAAAGTTGGAGGACTAAGACTTACTAAGACTAGTAATTACTAAGTAATTCAAGTCTGAAATTTTGGCATACGAGCTAGAGAGATCAGTGAACAGAGAAGAGTCCAGAAAGACACACACACATATATATGGTCAATTCAGTTTTGACAAAAGTGTCAAGACAGTTAAGTTGGGAAAGGAAAGTCTTTTCAACAGATGGTGCTGGAACAACTGGATAAACGAAGAGAAAATGAACTTCACCTTACCTCATACTACACACAAAATTTAATTCAAGAGGATCATAGGCCTCAGTGAAAACATAAGAGAATATCTTTGCACCTGTAGAGTATACAGGGATTTCTTAGGATATCAAATGCACTAAACATCTTTTTAAGATAAATTGAACTTCATTAAAGTAAGACTTTCCCATTCTTTATATCATCACTCCTTTTTCTTTCCTTTTTGTTATGATAATGGGCATAAAATGTGTTGCTTGGCAGTTGAAATTTTTCAAGAGGTTGTTGGGATTTGAGTTTCTTCAAACCATAAGCTAATGTTTTTCACCTAATTTGGGAAATTTTTTACTTCTTCAAATATTTTTTTTCTGTCCTTCTTAGGACTCCAAATATACTTACTCAGGCATGCTTGATATTGTCTCACAGGTCTCTCTGAGACTCAGTTTGTCTTCATTCCTTTTTATCTTTGTTCTTTAGATTGGATAGTTTCTATTTACGTTCATTGATTCGTTTACCATCTCAAATCTTCTCTTCAGCTCATGTAGTGAATTTGTCATTCCATTTATTGTGCTTTTCAGCTCTAAAATTTCTGTTTGATTCTTTTTATAGTTTCACTTTTCCTGTTTAGAGTCCATATTTGTTCAGTCATTATTAGCATATTTTCCTTGAATTATTTGAACATATTTATAATAGTGGATTTGCTCACTAATAGAATAAATTCAGCGTCTAAGTCCACTTAGAGTCAGTTTCATTTGGCTTCTTTCTTTCCCAAGTATGGGTCACACTTTTCCTGTTTCTTTCCACATCTTATTTTTTAGTTGAAAACTGGGCTTTGTAGGTAATACATTATAGTGTGTCTGGATTCTGTTTGTTCTTCTGAAGAACTCAGACTGCAACGTCTGTTCTGTGTGTGTGTGTGTCTGTCTCTTTTTATCTTTCTCTCTGTCGGTGTATAGCTGCTGTTGCCTTTGCTCAGATTTTTTTTTCCCTAATCCTAACTACCTCCCTAGGGCTCTCACCTGAGCTTGCTCAGTTTAGTGGTCAGCCAGTGATTTGAGCATAGTGCTCAAATACCTGAAGCCAGTAAGTCTTCCACCCTTTATCACCTGAGCTGTTTGTGAATCGGAACACATTCAAAGGCACAGCAAATTCACATGTCTCCCCAGGCTTTCCACTTTTGCCAGACTCTCTGGGATGGTCCACATACATGCATCTTTAGCAGTCAGCCAAGGATGTGGCAGGTTTATTATCTCAGCCTTTCTATAGCTCTCTTGTTTCCAAAATCTCACCCTTAAACTGAATTTGTAACCTCCAGCCAGTAAAGCTGTGAGTTTTCACTGCTCTGGGGAATTACGGAAACACTCTCAGGGAGGAAGACTGTAAATGCACAGTTCTTATCCTATGCGGTAGCAGTTGTTTGTTGAGTAAACACATCTCAGATTTTTACTTGCCTTTGGTTGTTTTCCAGTGCTCTGAAGTGGTTGTTTTTAATAATTTGCCCAGTTTTATACTTACTTTCTAAGGAATGGAATTACTCAGCTTCCTTACACTACTATCAAAAGATAGATTCACAGTTATTTTATTTCACCTGTGTTCCTTGGGACCGATATATAGCTGGAATTCTGTTTTTCTTGGGGTGGTAATGGTTTTTTAATGGAAATATAATTCACATAACCATAAAATTCACCCATTTAAAGTGTACAGTCCATTTTTAGTGTATTCACAAAGTTGTGCAATCACCACTAGTTGCAGAACATTTTCATCCCCCCCAAAAAAAACCTATACCCATTAACAGTCACTGCTCGCTCCTTCCTTCTCCCAGCCCCTGGCAAACACACATCTGCTTTCTGTCTCAATGGATTTGCCTGTTCTGGACATTTCATGTAAATGGACTTAAACAGTGTGTATGTAACCTTGTAAGACTGGGTTCTTTGACTTCGCATAATGTTTTCAAAGTTCATCTATGATATGGCGTGAATCAGTACTTTATTCCTTTTATGGCTGAATAATATTTTGTGTTTGGATATATTCCAAATTTTGTTTATCAGTTCATCAGTTGATGTACATTTAGATTGTATCCAGTTTTTTACTATTATGAATAATGCTGCTGTGAACATTCACATATATGTTTTTGTGTGGACATATGTCTTCAGTTCTCTTGGCTATGTACTTAGGAGTGGAATCAGTGAGTCATATGGTAACTAACTTTATGTTTAACTTTTTGAGGAGGTGATGATGATTTGAATCTAAACTGGACTTTAGTTATTTAATAAGGAAATTTAATACACTCACATTTATTGTGATTACTGTAATTGCTACTTTGTTTTATGTTTTTTGTTTATTAGGCTTTTCTGTTTATTGAGGGTTTTTCTCCTGCCTTTTTATTGGAATAATCAGTCCCACTCATGTTCATTCTGTCCTACCTAGTGAGAGAATTTGGGCATCCTGTTTTTGCTTTTAAATTGTTAACAGACAGGTTTAAACATACATGTTTACCTTGTTGTCTGCAGTTAATCACAGTCTCCGTTCAAGCTGAGAAAGAACATGAGCATACTTTCAATTTATTTTTCCCTAGCGTCTACCTAATGAAGTCATCTGAAATTTTAGTACTAGGTTCTCTTGTCTCTTTTTTGTTTTTAACATGTTTATTGGAGTATAATTGCTTTACAAGGGTGTGTTAGTTTCTGCTGTATAACAAAGTGAATCAGGTATACGTATACATATATCCCCATATCTCCTCCCTCTTGCGTCTCCCTTCCATCCTCCCTATCCCACCCTTCTAGGTGGACACAGAGCACCGAGCTGATCTCCCTGTGCTATGTGGCTGCTTCCCACTATTTTACATTTGGTAGTGTATATATGTCCATGCCATTCTCTCACTTCATCCCAGCTTACCCTTCCCCCTCCCCGTGTCCTCAAGTCCATTCTCTATGTCTGTGTCTTTATTCCTATCCTGCCCCTAGGTTCTTCAGAAACTTTTTTTTTTTTTTTTTTTAGATTCCATATAGATGTGTTAGCATACGGTATTTGTTTTTCTCTTTCTGACTCACTGCACTCTAGGTCCAACCACCTCATTACAAATAACTCAATTTCATTTCTTTTTCTTCTTTATCCATTCATCTGTCAATGGACACTTAGGTTGCTTGCATGTCCCGGCTATTGTAAATAGAGCTGCAGTGAACATTGTGGTACATGACTCTTTTTGAATTATGGTTTTCTCAGGGTATATTCCCAGTAGTGGGATTGCTGGGTCGTATGGTAGTTCTATTTTTAGTTTTTTAAGGAACCTCCATACTGTTCTCCATAGTGCCTGTATCAATTTACATTCCCACCAACAATGCAAGAGGGTTCCGTTTTCTCCACACCCTCTCCAGCATTTATTGTTTGTAGATTTTTTAATGATGGCCATTCTGACCGGTGTGAGGTGACAACTCTCAGAATGAGAGAAAATATTTGCAAACGAAGCAACTGACAAAGGATTAATCTCCAGAATATACAAGCAGCTCATGCAGCTCAACATCAAAAAACAAACAACCCAATCCAAAAATGAGCAGAAGACCCAAATAGACATTTCTCCAGAGAAGATATACAGATTGCCAACAAACACATGAAAGGATGCTCAACATCACTAATCATTAGAGGTTCTCTTCTTTTACCTTTTTATGTTTTAATGATTTTTCTAACCATGCTTATCAATTTTTCTGATTTCTTTGCCCAGCACTATGTTTTATATAACGTACTTGTCTTTTTCCTGAATTCTTACTTGTTTTGCAGGAGTATGTCCTCAAGAAATTATTTCAGATAGGCATTAGGGCTGATAAATTTTCTGAGTCCTTGCATATAAAAAAAAAAAAGTCTATTTTACCCTTACACTTGGATAATTTAGATCGGATTTAAAATCATTTACCACAGAACTTTTAAGATACTTCTCCATGGTTTACTAGTTTCCTTTGTTGCTGAGAATTTTGATGTCATTCTGATTCTTAGTCTTGATTCTTCTCCCTAGAAACTCTTAGGACTTTTCTTTAATCTTCAGGCTCTAATATTTTACTGCCCAGTGTCTAAGTATTACCTTTCTTCCATCCTGCTTAGCACTTGATGGATCCTTTCAATCTGAAGATTTATACCTTTATCTCTGGGACATTTTCATTGGTAATTTTACTCTGAACACTTTCTGTTCTGTTTCTGGAATGCTTATTAGACAGATATCAAAACTTCTAAATTCATCCATCATGGCTCTTAACATTTTTACTTTGTTTCTTTGTCCTTTTGTACTATATATTTAGAGAGTCCTCAGTAAAATCTTCCATTTTACTAATTCACCTTGCAATTCATTCCAGTTAACATTATCAACTGAAATTAACTCTAATAACATCATATGTGCCTGGAGCAGTGCACTTTCTCTACATATGCTGTATTGTCCAGAAATGAACAAACACAGCAGTTCTAGGATATGGGCATGCTTTTGTGTATTCAACAAATCTAAAGATAGAAACTTCCTGCAAATTTTTTAAATTCTCTGGAATCTCTGTGGTGCCCCATGTAGATTGGTACCGAAAGACATGTCTCCTTTGCCCCCTCATTTATTATACCCCTGATTTCCTCAGATGTTATTCTCTTTGTTGTAATGTGTCTCCTCCAGAGTGCTGATTTTCCTCATCTGTTTGGTGATTTTTTTGGCGATTTGCTCATCTTTGTGTTACAGACCATTTACCTGCTTACAGCCAGTGATTTCGAGGGAGGGACGGGACGAGCTGCTGAGGGGCAAGGGTGCTAGTGCTTGTCTTCTGGCGTGGATGCTTTCAACAACCTGTGGCAGCCCTGCTTTACAGCCCAGTACGCATCCTTACTGCTTTAGCCTGGGGCTATGCCTCTGTTGACTGCTGCTTAGCACAAGGTGGCGGGGCGAGGGGGCGGTGAGGACCTAATTGACCCAGCTGTTCCAGATGCAGCGTACCAATCAGTCGTCCTGATACGTGTCTGAGTGTGTTCCCCCTCGCCCCGCCAACTGTCTCTGTCCATGGACTCTGGCTTGAAGCTTTTCTAAACCAGTCCTCCTTTTACAGATGTCTTTTCCTACGTGTGGTTTGGGCTGTGGCTTCTTCCAGTTTACTCCCTTCCCACCGCCTCATAAATTTGATCTTGTAGCCAGCTCCCAGGAGACTGCTGATAGTCTTTTCTTATTTTCCCATGTATATATAATTTGTATTTGTTGAATTTAAATGTCGTTTCCACAGAAAAGTTTTCCCTACCTGCCCCATTTAAAGTAACTTCCCAACTACTTTCTATCATATCGCCTTGGGTTGTTGTCATTATAGCATTCATCTCTACCTAATATTTGTCTTTCGTCAGTCTTTCCAGACCTAAATGCTAACTTCATTAGGGGCCTTATGCGTTCTGTTTACTCCTGTATCCCAAGTGGTTACAGGACAGTGTCTGGTATATAGTAAACATTCAGTGTATGATAGTTGAATTAAGTGACTTTATCTTTTAAAAAAATTGTATATCACATCTTCTTGAATTACACAAATTTTAGATTTTACATCAGGAACCAGGCTTAGCAAATACTCTGTTAACCTCTCTGTTCAAGAAAGAAAACCTTTATTAATCAAATTAGTGTCTTTGACCAAAAAGCTATACATTAATCCATGGATAATATAAAATATAAAGGTATTAGCCTCCAGCACTTCAACCCACATGTCATTAAAGCAAAGTTTGGTGGAAGGGGAAGCAAGGCTTTGATTTTCTAAGAACAACATTACAAAATGACCAGAAAAAGTCATAAATATATTTGCTTATAGTTTCTTATAGTTTCTATGACTATATGAATGTAGTTTAGTCTCAAGTAAATTGTAAGTTGAAATGTTTTGTATCCTCATGCCACCTTATTGTGAAGCTCTTTTAGAAAACTCAAATTTCCAAATTCTTTTTTTTTTTTAATATTTATTATTATTTTTGGCTGTGTTGGGTCTTAGTTGCGGCACACAGGATCTCCAGTTGTGGCATGCAGGCTCAGTAGTTGTGGCGCTTGGGCTTAGTTGCCCCGTGGCATGTGGGATCTTAGTTCCCCAACCAGGGATCGAACCCACATCCCCTGCATTGGAAGGTGGATTCTTAACCACAGGACCACCAGGGAAGTCCCCAAATTCTTAAATTAGGTTAATGATTCACTCTACCAAATAAAATTTTACTTTTATTTCCTGTATCTCTTAGAGTAAATTTGGTAGCTCTAGTCAGCTGACCAGCCATTATGTGATAGTAATGAACAATTTTTCAATTTCAAATCATTGTTCTGAGGGTTAATTCCTTAATTAAATATTTGATTGGAAAAGCAGAAAAATCCACTTAGATACAGTCAGATTCATTGTTTATTTAATAACTACATGAAAGAAAATTCCATGTCTCCACAAGGTTTGAGTAGACCTTTATTGCTAAGTATATTTTCAGTCCCCACATAATTAGTGTTACAAATATAATAACATTTTTATTTTCTACATGGAGATCAGATTTATTCCATTTTTCCTTGAAAATGTTTTAATTTTATTTCTAAAAAAGTAAAGAGGGAGTCACATTATAGAAAACAATCAAAATTCATTTGTTCCATAAAACAAAGGATACTTATATATGCACCATTTGGAAATCTGTAAGTTTCTTATACACCTACCATCAAGAGAATGATCTTAAACCTTATAGAGTTAACCTCTCACCTGTATAATTCTGATGGAAACTATTTTAATTTTATCCTACTTCTTTTATAATTTAGGCAAAGATGCAATTTACACGATTCCAGTGAAAAACATTCTTGCTGTGGAAAAACTGGAAGAGAGCTCTTTCAACAAGAAAAATGTAAGTTACATAATTTAAAGCTTTTTAAACTACATATATTACTTAGCTGGAAATTTAAAAAGAGGTTTATTTTAGTATTTGTTATTAATCATTAATATCTTATAATCGGTGGCTAGAAATCTGTCTTAAAATTGTCCATTATTGTTGATGCTTTATATAGTCTGCCTCCCCTGTTAAGTTAAAGGTACTTTTCTCAATATTTGCGTATTCTCAAACTTCTCAGCTTGACATTCAAGTCTTTAAGAATATAGTCCCAACCAGTCTGTGCAACCTTATCTTCTGCTACCCTTCAGTACATACCAATACGCTCAAGGCAACCAAGATGATTTCCTTGTCTCTGTTTTCCCACTGCTTTGTCTTTACTCATACTTTTTTCCTCCATCTGAAATTCTGTCCCTTTATTCCTGATTATATGCTAGTTCCTTCCTTTGGATTTGTGTGACTTCTAAAAATTATACTCTGTTGTACCATTTAATACCATGTGACTCGACAGTCCCAGGGACTAACTTGCTTGAAACATAATAGTTTATAAGATACCTAAGCAACAGTTACCTAGCCAAGCAAACTAGGTTTCTCTTATGTACCTTTTTGTGTTTTGTACTGTGTTTGGTTTTTAGACTCTGTCACTAACTTTTTGTCTTAATTGCCTATGAAGATGTTCCAAGTGATACACACAGAGAAACCACTCTATGTCCAGGCAAATAATTGTGTGGAAGCTAATGAATGGATAGATGTACTCTGCAGGGTGAGCCGATGCAATCAGAACAGGCTCAGTTCTTATCATCCCTCTGCATATCTAAATGGAAACTGGCTCTGCTGTCTGGAGACCAGTGAAAACGCTCTCGGCTGCAGGCCATGTACTGCGTAAGTTTCTTTTTGATTAAAGAAGCAATGTTTTAAATGTGTTATATTCATACAATGGAATATTATTCAGCCATAAAATGGATTGAAGTCCTGATACATGCACGGATGAACCTGGAAAAGATGCTGAGTGAAAGAAGCCAGACACAAAGGCCATATACTGTATGATAACATTTACATAAAGTATCCAGAATAGGTAAATTTATAGAGACAGAAAGTAGATGAGTGGTTGTGAGGGACTAGAGGGAGGGAGGAATGAGGAGTACTAATGAATACAGGTTTCTTTTGGGGGCAGTGAAAATGTTCTCAAATAAATCATGGTTGCACAGGTCAAAAAAAAAAAAAGGGCAATGTTTAAATAGATGATGGGCAAGCTTGAGCAAGATACCGAGGAAGAAGGGCTTAGCCCTATAGACTTAAAAAGTAATGGGATGAAGCATAGGTAATGAAAGTGATTTCACTTTACAATTCCCTTCCTTTTGATTAGAGTCGCATAATGACCAAACCTCTCTTGGCCCCATTTTATTTAATTATCAAATTAGTCTAGATTCCTAAGGTTCCTTCTGCAAAATTCTGTGGTTCTATTTTCAGTCTCAAACCATCAAAAGTCTTTAGCATGTTAACAAAGTGATATTTTTCCAATGTCTTTGATTTCATTTTTACCATAGAGGTGTCCCTGCAGACATCCAAATAGATATTGATGAAGACAGAGAAACAGAAAGAATTTATTCCCTTTTTACCCTCAGTTTACTTAAGCTGCAGAAAATGGAAGGTAACTATACAATTAAAATACTTTTATGTAACCATGATCTTTCATTACCAATGCCTGAAGTGTTGCTTTGGCATTTTCTTAAAGTCAAAGATACCTCATAGATTTACCAAAATGTTACTTATATGAAAGTTGACAAACTCCCAAAGGGAGCCTTTTTCATAGATATTCATCAAGTAAAAATACTGTTTTTGAATAAATGTGATTATCATAATTAATAAAATGTATGTATTTTGGTTATCTATGCATTTCCAGGGGAGATCTTCCCAGCTTGAGCCCCTTGAAAAGTTCTTATTTATACTATTAATACAAATTACATTTAATGAATTTAGTTGTCTGATCAGAGATTTTACTGCTTCTTGTAGAGGCTTGTGGAACTATAGCAGTCTATCAAGGACCACAGAAAGAGCCTGATGACTATTCTAACTTTGTAATCGAGGATTCTGTGACAACCTTTAAGACAATTCAACAAATAAAAAGCGTCATAGAGAAGCTAGATGAACCTCATGAAAAGTATAGGAAGAAAAGATCAAGTAGTGCAAAATATGGGAGCAAGTAAGTATTTTTAAGATACTTAAAACATCTGCCAACATAGTTTGAGATTGCCTCTGCTACCCTGTACTCACACCGGAAGTGCAGGCCTCCTGCTTACCTTTGTCTTTCAGAACCGGCTCAGAACCTTTCTCTTGTACAAGAATCTCCCTGGCCACTCATACAGGGATCTTTGTCTTTTTCAGTTCTGGTATCATTTCATTATATTGATGCAGTACTTTGTCATCACTTTTTAATGTTATATTCCAATGTAATCTTTGAATTGAATACTTAGTAGTTTTCTGTTTTTGTTTTGTTTTGCTGATCCTCTTCCTTCTTTATCTCTTACAGTACCTGTATACATACTAAGTACTAGAAAAAAAGAATCAGCTACGTAGTGCTGGAAGTAGTTTATAGTTGATGCTTTGGATCCATCTCAGATGCAGATGGACACTGGTGGAAACAGCAGCAAGAGTTAATATTTATTAAGGAGCTTACTCCTTACCACTGGGCACTGTGCCTAGTACTTTACATTGCATCAGTTAGATAGTGTTTAGCAGCAAGTAACAGAAAATCCCAATTGAAGTGGCTTAAATAATAGGAAATTTTTTAACCTCACAAATTAAGTCCTGATTTCTACAGTTGGTTAGCTCAGCTCAACAGTGTCCTCAAGGACGATCCAGCCGCTCAGCCATCTTCAACAGGATGATTTCTGCCTTCCTCAAACTTGTCCCCTCATGGTCACAGCTGGGCTGCAATAGTTCAGAGCCCCACATTTTTAATAATAGCAGCCAGAGGCAGAAAAAGCTATTTCCTCCTCAAGAGGAAGGAAACCTTGTCTAGAGTTACCCCTAGCTTCCCCTGAAACACAGGGCTGCCCAGTACTAGCGCTAGAGTCAGGTTTCGATTTGCACAGAGGTAGATAGGGAGAGATGGTTCTTGGAGCAGCAACTAAGTGTTTGCCACAGTGCACACTCTCTCATTGATCCTCACATCAGCTCAACAGGGTTATATTCCCATTTCACAGCTAGAGAAACCGAGGCTCAGGGAAGTTAAGCGTCTTGCACAAGGTCATACAGCTGATTAATGAGGGGGCTTTGAATCTTGGCCCCGCCATTTTAACTTTTTTTTTTAACCTGTGTGGATTAATAATTATGTATGTTTTATAAACAATAAAAATCAGTTTGACAGGTATAAATATTTGTGTTCTCCCTAGATAGAAGGCTCAGTACATTAGGAAGATTAGTGTAAGCATCCTAATACTGTCTTTTATACATTAGTATACTTTGTTCTCTTCCAACAGTAGTAATCCAGTTTTCTTGGAGCCCCGGCAGGTTTCCATATGAGGGCCTAGTCAATGCTTGACCATCCTTCTTAAATAGTATTCTCCCCCTGTACCCACACACACTCCCCCTGTACCCACACCCCCTTTCCCAGCTGTATTTTCCTCTGTTAAAAAATACCAGTCTTTCTTGTACTAAATATTTTATTTGTTCATCTTATTTTCTCTATTTTTCTCTAGGGAAAATCCAATTATTGGGAAAACATTTTAAGAGTTTGACCAATTGACTCAGAAGAACTGGAAAATATTATTTTTGTTGGAGTTTTTCAATTCATCATATATTTTGTTCATAGTATTTAAGAATGAACATTGGCTTCACTGTCAGTCACCTGCATTCACCTTGTATTTAATATTTAATAATTGAAATTAACTGTTTGGGAATCCTGGTATTGATGTGTTCCTAGAGAATTTAAAACCCAAGATTCCCTTCATATCTTACATGTCGAAAGCCATGTTTCTGCGACTTCTTTTTAATAGAAAGAATCTTCCTAAAGAAGCTTTGTAACAAAAGGAGAACTCCTCCATAGCAAGAAACCATTTCTTCTTGTAACACTCTGTGTTCTGTGGACTTTTCACTACCATTAGTGCCTGCTCTATACTGCCAACATTGTGTTTTACTGGAATATTTCAATCCATGACTATTCAGAGCTTTCCATTTAGTTCATCTAGACCCTCCCTCTTCAAAAAAAAAAAAAAAAATCTCCTTTGGTCCATTGGTCGTTACAGATTACATTAGGAACAGCAACAGAAATGTTAGAAACCTGCCAGAGTATCCTTGAAAGCTGGTAGATCTTTTGTCTGTTTAGAGATGATGCAAACAGAACTCAGATAGGAGAAATCAGGGAACACGTACTGTTGTCTGCATCTTGTTTACATTTGGGATGAGTGACGGCAGAGGAAATAAAATGAGACCACTAAATTTTTTTCATTGTTTAAACATCAGGTACTCATTTTCTTGATTTGAGAGTTCAGGTTAATGTGACTTCTAAGGACTTCACTTTTGAAAAAGAAGAGAAAGTAAACAATGGGAAAAGGTGGTGGTAAACTCACTCGACTTCACTCATTACTCCATTATTATAAGGACCACCACCATAGGACGCCCTCCTGCCAGCGTGAGGTGAGATCTAACTCGAGGACAGTCACTCGGCGCACTTTACTCATCTGGGCCACCCCAGATTATACTTTAGATACTCCGTGGTATCTAATCTTTATGATCAGTTGAATGATCAGTGTTTAAGTCTAGAAATAGTGCTTTCCTGAAAATGTTTATATTTCACTGCTGTTTTCTTATTGCCTGCTAGCCAAATGGAATTTGGGCAAGCAACTGTTCGAATCCTATTTTTCCCTAATTTACTTTTATCCTTAAAATCATAACTGTAAATAAGCAATCGAAGCAAGTTGCCACCTTGAAGTTAAGAGGGATGCACTTTGCTTCATCAGTATTAAAAACCATGGTACTCTTCTTTTGTCTTTTTAAATTCAGAACATTTTCTAAATGTGGTACTTTGAACCTTGGAGTATTTTACATGTTTCTGTTTAAAACTGTGACTACTTATTAATGTAAATCTAGCTAGTAGTGCTTATTTTGTTTCCCTGAGCATAAGCTATATTTCAAGATACACTTTGCCAATTATGTTATTGGTCATTGTTTTTAAATTATAATGTTACTAGGTAATTATTTTTAAAGACCATTGGCACACAATCAAAGTTGTTCCATAAATGATTATAACGGAGCAATGTCTCTAATGTACAGGTCTCTAAAGGACTTGTAAAAATCAGTTGGTTTTATTTAAGAATCAGTCCTAGTCTGCATTATGGTAGGTCATTCCTGGCCCATTTTAAAGACAAGTTTGAAAAGTCTTTTAAATTTTATGAGCTTGTAGATTCCGTAAACTACACTGATTCATCAGTGTGAAAGAATTTTACCATTTAATAAATTTCTCACTTTTGAATTTCATTCAGATTGAAATTTCATTTTAAGAGTCTCTGAATGTCTGCCTGGAAAGGCCATGTGAACATTGCCAGGTACCACTCATTACTCTCTAGTGGCTTCTTTAGTTATATTCTTCTAATATTTCTAATGTTAAGCCCTCAGTTATGACGGTTTTTAAAGATCACAGCGTTCTCAAAGGGACCAAGGCTGTGTGAATACGTAACTCAGAATTTGAAGAGTTCAGTTACTAGTTATTTTCTTCACATGACACTTTTTAAACAGCCAGTTTGACTGGAATTAATAACCACCTTGGCACAGCCTAAAAACAGGTAATACGACATGAAATTTTCTTTGAAAGTCTTCTGAAATAAGAGACCACGTCAGTGGGACCCCAAAATAACCAAGGTACTTACTTGCTTCCAAGGGCCTCCTTATTCCTCTGCTGTTACTTATGAGTACTTTGATTTTTACTACCTGATCTGCTTTCTCTGCCTTTTCTAAACTTGAAAAAAATACATGGCAGCTCACTTTACCCTAAAACCCTGAAAACCCCACGAAGGAAAGAAAAGGATGATATGGAGAAACTCTTGCCATAAATGCCAATTCTGGTTCTTAGTTTAGCCATTTCTATCATTTGAAATTATGCTGGTATGTTGCTTGTTTTGTTGTTGTTATTGTTTGTTTTGTTCTTTATTTAGCTTTGTTTTTTTAATATTCATTTAATATGATAATGGGCAATAGCAACATTTTTTTACTCCCAGGAATATAATTTATCAAATTGAACTATTTGCCAAAGAAAATAAATATGTTTATCACGGGTAGTGGTTAAGTGTCAAAACAAGGCTTTCCTTATTGTACAAAAAAAGATGACGAATGATGTGGCTTTTGTTTTTGTTTCTGAAGCCTAACTAACTTCATTCATTTATCAGAAAGGCTCATTCATGCCAGGTTTTAGAAGACAGATTTTTTTGTTTTTTTTTTTCTTTTTAAGTAAAAGCACCTTTAATTTGTTCTAATGGTACATCCTGTAAAGACAAAATGCTACAAAGCCTTTTAGGTGTCCTTACAGTATGTGAAAAATACAGGACTCATTCTAGAGTTAAATTGCCAGTCTTGATTGATTGATATTATCTGCTTCCATTTTTATTAACTTGGAAATTAATGTTGCTAGTAAATATTGGTTTTTACAGTGTCCAGTTTGAAAATGTAAGTTATCAAAACTTAATGTAGTGAATTTGTGTAACCATGTTGTATTGTTGAGAATGTATTTTTATTTAAATTTTATTTTCTTATCAAGAGTATTATAAAAATTAAGAACTTTTGTAGCTGTTGCTTGGAAATAACTCAAATAAACTACAAGAAGCCTGTCCACTCTTTGTGTGACCTTACTTTTTCACTGATGTAAGAATTTCTTCTCATTTAAAATTATTGTACCTCACCTATTTATTAGGAAGGGAATAGCAGAAGTGAGGAGTCCTCAGTAACACGGAACAAACCATCTGGAAAGGGTGCAGTAATCTTCTGCATTTATCTAGGCTGATTTTTGATGGACTGAGGTCCTTATTTATTCATTCAGCAGACTTGTTTTGAAGACCTACGGTGTGCAGGTGCTGTGAAGGATCCCATCATTCCTGAGAGCCGTGCACATCTGGTGTGTGGGAATATATTCCCCTCTTTTCTGAGTAAATAGTTTAGAGCTGACTTGCACCCCCAACGAGAGAAGCCAGAATCTTCCCCATTACTGCCTCAGCAGCCTCTTAGTATCCTCAAATAAACCTCCATAAAACCTAGTCCCTGCAACTCCAGAGGAACTGAAGGTTAACAAAGAGGAAGGAATAGGGTTCTGAATCTCTAAACATCTTGTTTTTATTGAAATACCAGAATCCCGCTCATACTAGCCCATGTATTAGAATAGACCTTAGAAAAATCAGTAAGGACGTAGTTGAACTCAACAACATCAGTCAACTGGATATAATGCACATCTATAGACTAGTTCCTTCAAAATAAAAAAAAAAAAAAAAGAATAGACCTTAGAATAGAAACATCAAAGGGTTCTGTGTGGGTTCTATTCTATGGCATAACAAACTAGTTCTTTGAAGAGAGAGGGGGCAATACGTCTGTTGGGTTTCTCTTTAAGTTTCATGACTCCAAAACAAGAGACACCTAAGGCCAAGCAGAGTCCCTTTATGTTCCATTCGCTGGTGTAAGTTTCTCTACTGCCCCAAGTCTCAATGACCATTGTGGCCCTTCAGAGAATACCTGCCTTGGATAGAATGACGTACTTCAAAAATAAACTGATACATGTCCAGAGACCTTGGGTCATCATTCCTCATTATGTATCCTCACCTGAGGTTTAGTCTTTTGTGGCCGAAAGTCTCATTCATTGGCTTGTCATTTTGCCATTTGACTTCTCAGTTTGGTGAACCATTTGCCATCATATTTTAAGCTTATACCTAGATTTTATATTAACAGCAGAGAAGGTAACCTGTTTAAAGTCCTATTAAGATTCATTCAGTTTTCTGCCTTGTATGTTAAATCCTTTTTATTTCATACTATCAAAGCCTTTGCTTTCTTTGCATTTATCTACTTTTTGACATGGTCTTAGATACATGAAGTTTTTGCTCATGAAGGAAAATTCTGTCTGGAGTGAACAATATTGTTTTCCAAATTTAACACATTTCTCAACTCCACCCAGAACTGAGAAGGCCACACTGCACTGTTACAGAAGCACCCATCATTTTTAGTCAGACTCAGTGCAGTGTGGGGTAAGTGACCCCTCGAGAGGCCTATCAGAATCTGCTTGAGGAGATAGAGGGCTCAGGTGTAGTTTGAAAAGGCATGAGTCAATATAATTTTTATACTTGAAAATGCAAAAAACACCTGCTTTTGTAATCCATAGAACAGAAAAATCAACAAAATATTGACTGGTACAAATAGCATAGGTGAGACCATGATCCTGGTCATTACCTGGAGGCCCTTTGCAATATGGAGGCTGAGATATTTGTGTTAATGCGGGGCATTTGTTTTTAAAGTTTGGGAAACACTGGAATATGGGCTAAATTCCAAATCCTGATCCCAAGTCTCTTAAACTCCACATCAGAAGTAGTTGTCAGGAGTAAAACTACAACCAAAATCACTGCCTCCTTGGAGTTTGCATTCTGGGGCGAGACGGAAGATTAAACAAACAGGTAAAATATGTCAGATGGTGGTAAGTATTATGGAGCAAAGTAGTAAAGCGGGGAAGGGAGATGGAGTGCTGCATGTGGGACTGGGAGGGCTGGGATACAATTATAAAATTAGGTGGTCAGGCAAGCCCTCACAAGGTAGGTGACATTTGAACAAAGATCTGAAGAAGGTGAGGAAAGGGAGTCTTAAGGATATGAGGGGAAAGAGCCTTCCAGGCAGAAGAAAGAAAATGTGTGGTGTGCTCACAACAGCAAGGAGATGATCAGTGTGGCCAGAGCGAAATGAGTGAGAGGGACTGGTAAGAAGCCCGGGGTGAGAGACCATTTTGAGCAGTGGCGTAACATGATGCACTTGGCTGTTTTGGATTGCTCTGGCTGCTGTGTTGAGAAAAGTGTCGCAGGCGTAGGAGGCAGCAGGAGATTGGGTAGACTAGCGTCCTGTTCGTGTGAGATTCGTATGGAACCACAGAGGACCCCGAACAGCCAAGGGGATCCTGACAAAGGAGACCAGCAGCTGGAGTAAACAAAAGAGGCACACGGGCCAGAGGAATAGAATAGAGAGCCCAGGAATAAACCCACAAATACGTGGTCCGTTGATTTATGACAAAGCTGCCATACAAAGGACATGCAGTCGCCAAAGGACATGTTCCCCAGTAAACTGCTTGGAAACTGGAACATCACAGGCAGAAGGACACCGGACATCGTCTGCTTCGCCCACAAAGCTAACTGAGATACAGCTATTCACATCAAGCCCTTCCTTTGCTGGGTCCGCTGATGACGGACCTCCAGCAGTCAGCCATGCACAAAAGATTCTCCTCAATTTTTCATCACTTTTCCTCCCATGGCAGCACCTTGCAGCAGGTCCTAAAGAAACCGAGATCCACTCAACGTGGATGCAGACCTGCATTGTCCTGAAACCAAGTCCCTGGTACGTCCTAAGGAGACCTAGCTCCTGTCAGCTGTGCACAGAGCCGGGTCTGTGGGCAGATCAGGCAGGCCCTGCACTGGTAAGAGAGACGGGCTTGTCGCCCTCTGCTGGCAAAGTGGGAATTGCAGGCCGCACCCACTCAGTTTAGTGGAGGCTGAGTTCGCTGCTGGCGGTCCTGCCGAATCCACTCATGTTTGGGAATAAAGATAGATGGAGGCAATGTCCCACGAATTCTCAAAAAGAGTTATAGAACAGTTAGAAACCATATGCAATGAAATGAATATAGATACAAACTTTACAACTTACACCCAAAGTCACTCAAAATTGTCCACAGACACGTTTAGAAATAAAACTATAAAAATTATAGACGAAAACATATAAGAAAATTGACATGGCCATGGATTTGGTCACGTAGATCATGAGCTTCGAATTTCATGACAACACGTAAAGCCCACACCCAAAAGGGTAAGAATATTCATAATATGTGTTCTATAAAATAAAAAATTTCTACTCAGCAAAATGCCTTATTCAGAAAGCCAAACGACAAGCAACAAACTGGGAGGAAAATATTTGCAAAATACATATCTGATAAAGAATTTGTACCCACATTATACAAAAATCGATAAAACAAACAGCTGCATTAAAAATGGGTAAAGATCTGAACAAACACCTGGCCAAAGAAGATACACAGATAATAAATAAGTGTACAAAAATATGATCCACGTCGTATACCATTAGGGAATTACACATGAAAACAATAAGACAGCACTACACACATACTAGAACTGCTAACCTCCTCCCAAAAGGACAACACCAATTACTGGAGGATGGGGCAAAACAGCAACTCTCCTTCATTGCTGATGGCACACAAATATGGCCGCTTGAGATACAGTTTGGCAGTATTTTCCAAAGCCAAACAAGTCTCACCCCTTGAGAGCCATCTTTATGCCTCCAGTATTCACAGAACTGCTTTGAAAAACTATATCCAAATGAAAAAAGAACAATATTATGCACAGAAGCTCTACTCATAACGTCTAAACCTTCCAGGAATCAGGGTTTCTTCAGAAGATGAATGCATAAGGAAATTGGGGTACATACATGTGAAGGGGAGACTCGGACACTCCAAACTATGGAATTTCAATAGACCCCAAACAGCTAAAACAATTTTGACAAAGAAAATCAAAGTTGGAGGCTGACACTTCCCAATTTCAAATGTTAGTACACAGCAACAGGAAATAAAACACTGTGATACTGGCATGAGCTATACATAGAGATGAATGGAATGGAGATCCCAGAAATAAAGCCATCTGTATAGGATGAACTGATTTTAGACAAGAGTAAACAGCATGAAATTGGGGGGAAATGATGTTTTCAACAAATGGTGCTAGGCAATTGGCTATCCATAGGCAGAGGAAGGAAATTGGACCATTTATACCACATATGAAAAGTATCTCAAAATACATAAAAGGCTTCAATGTAAAAAATAAAATTTCACTCAGCCCCATGTATTCATGTGTTCTACATCCATGTTTTCAACCAACTCCAGATCAGAAATATTAGGAAAAAAAATTCTAAAAACTTTCAAAACGAAATACTTGAATTTCCAAATGCCCACAACTATTTACATAGAATTTACATTGTATTTTAAATATTTATATAGCATTTCTATTGTATTAGTTCTTGTAAATAATCTAGGGATGATTTAAAGTATACAGGAAGATGTGCCTAGGTTATTTGCAAATACTATACCATTTTATAAAAACGACATGTACATCCATGAATTTTGGTAACCGCTGGGAGTCCTGGAACCAATCCCCCACAAATACCAGGGAAGACTGTAAAATCTCCAAGAAAACATGAGAATAAACCTTCATATACTTGGACTTAGCAATGGTTTCTTAGATCTGACAGCAAAGCACAAGCAACAACAACAAAGAAACAGATTGGATTTCCTCAAAATGGAAAACTTTGTACATCAAACTTTTGTGCATCAAAAGATCCAATCCAGAAAGTGAAAAGACAGCCCACAGAATGGAAGAAAATAATTCCACATTATATATCTGATGGGTCTTTATCCAGTATATATCAAGAGCTTTTATTGTACAATTCATGAACAAACAAGCTGTTTTAAATATGAAAAAAAGACTTAAGCAGACCCGTCTCTATACAAGACATGCAAATGGTCAACAAGCAGATGAAAAGATAGGATGGAAATGCAAATCAAATCCACAATGCAATAACTACTTCACATACACTAAAATAGTTATAATCAAGAAAATTAACAATAACTAATATTGGCAAAAATGCGGAGACATTGGAACCATTAATCATTATTGTGGACATGGAAAAGAGCGCAACCTATGTTTTCAATATGAATATACAATTACCATATGGAACAACAACTCCACTCCTAGAATAAATAACAGAAAGTATTAAACACAGGTGTACACATCTATTGATAACAGCGCTGTTCACAATATTCAAAAGGAAGAAACAATGCAAATGTCCACCAATGGGTAGATGGATAAACAAAATGCACTTGGTCCATAAATCGCCATATTATTCTGCCATAAAAGGGATCAAGAGAAATGGTGCAGTGGAAACTAGTATGGCAGTTCCTCAAAAACTTCATTAGAGAATTAACGTACGATCCATTAATTCCACATCAGGGTATATACCCAAGATATTGAAAGCAAAGACTGGAACAGATATGGGTACAACCATCTTCCTAGCAGCATTAACCAGAGTAGCAAAAGGTGGAAGTGAACCAAGTGTCCATCCATTGATAGATCAATGGATAAAGTGAACGTGGTGTACACACAAAGGAATGTCATTCAGCCTTAAAAATTCAGAAAATTCTGACATGTGCTGCAATATATATGAACCTTGAAGCCATTAGGAGAAGTCAAATAACCCTGTCACAAAAGGACAAAAACGATATGATTCCACTTACAGGAGGTATCCAGAGAAGTCAAATTCAAAGGAAATATTTAAAATGCAGTTGCCAGGGGCTAAAGGGAACTAGTGTCAAATGGCTACAGAGATTCACCGTGAAAATGGAGAAGTTCTGAACGTGGATGCTGAGGTTATTTGTACAACAATGTGATTGTGGTTAATGCTATAGAATTTTGCACTTAAAATGTTTTAAATGGTAATTGGTATGTACAATTAATCACAAGAAAAAAAATGAAGTCCTGATACTTGTTACCATACAGAAAAGGCAAATCAGATCATATCCTGTGCACTTTCAATCCATCAAGGTTGTGAAGTTGATGAGATGTATCAGTCATGGTTCCAAAAGAAGAAAACAGGATCATAATACAAAAAGACGTTTCCCTAGGTTTGAAACAGCTGGTGAGAGCCGACCTGAGCCTGTGGGTTGGATTTTGATGTGACCATACGTTAACTTAAGTGTCTGACAGAATGCCATACTGTTTTCCACATCCACTGCACCATCTTACTCTATTTCTGTATATGGCAGAATAATATGGGAGTTTATAGATCTACCCTGTTTTGCTTATCCATTCATCCACTGATGGATATTCGAATTGTTTCTACCATTGGGCCAATGTCAACAAGGCTGCTATGAATATTCGTGTACACGTTTTTGTTTGTACACCTGCTTTCTATTCTTTGTGGCATATTTGTAGGAGTAGAGTTCTTGAACCCAACTCTAATTGTACTTTTATCTTTTTGAGGAAGTGCCAAACTACTGTACATATCGTCTGCACCATTTTACATTTCCATAAGCAATGTGTCAGGGTTCCAATTTCTCTACATTGTTGCCAGCGTTTTAATGTGTTTGTTCTTGATTATGACCATTTATTGTATGTGAATGGATGTCACATTGTGAGTTTAATTTGCATTTCCATCATGACATGAAAGAAACATACCTAAGAGGGTTTTATTAGAATCTCAAACCTCAGGATCCTGCTCAGTAGACATAGCTGTTGAATAACCAACAACTATTAACATTCCGCTTAAGTAACATTTAAAAACCATTAAGCACAAAAACGATCCACCACAATTCATTACAATACCACACCACTCACAATTAACCCAAGCCCACCATAAATCTGTGAAGGTTTTGAAGAAAAACCTACAAAACTAACTACCAAAATAGTGCTTAAAATAAATACAATCTATATCATCATTATTCTTTTTTTTTTTTTAATTAATTTATTTTTGGCTGTGTTGGGTCTTCGTTGCTGCGCGCGGGCTTTCTCTAGTTGCTGCGGGCGGGGGCTACTCTTTGTTGCGGTGCATGGGCTTCTCATTGCGGTGGCTTCTCTTGTTGCAGAGCATGGGCTCTAGGCACACGGGCTTCAGTAGTTGTGGCACACAGGCTTCAGTAGTTGTGGCGCGCGGGCTCTAGAGCGCAGGCTCAGTAGTTGTGACGCACGGGCTTAGTTGCTCTGTGACGTGGGATCTTCCCAGACCAGGGCTCGGACCCGTGTCCCCTGCATTGGCAGGCGGATTCTTAACCACTGCACCACCAGGGAAGTCCCTGTCATCATTATTCTTACATGGAATGTAACCATGGCCAATGACTTGAAAAATCATCATTATATTTCAACTATAGGAACACTAACGCCCAACATTTAAAAATCCCACCCATTAATCAAAATTGTTAACAATGCATTTACTGATCTACCAGCCCCATCAAATCTCATCATGATGAAATTTTCCTTCCCTGCTTGATATTTATTTAATTTTACAAATCTTAACACGGTTATTCCTAGCAATACATTATACATCAGATACAATAACTGCCTTCTCTTCAGTTAAGCATATCTACTGAAACGTAAACTACGGATGAATCATCTGATATTTATATGCAAACCGACATTTCCTATTCTTTGTTTGCTTATTTACCCATGTAAGGAGGGGCCTGTATTATGGATCTTACACCTTCCTAGAAATATGAGACATCAGAATTATCCTACTATTTAAGTTAATAGCCACAGCATTTATAGGTTATGTCTTACCATGAGGCTAAATATCCTTTTGAGGAGCCATGGTCATTACAAATCTCCTTTCAACAATTCCTTACATTGGCATTAACCTAGTCAATTGAATCTTAGGAGGATTCTCAGTTGATAAAGCCACCCTTACCCTATTCATCGCCTTCCACTTTATCCTTCCATTCAATATTGCAGCTTTAACAGTTCTTCACCTATTATTCCTTCATGAAAGAGGCTCTAACAGTCCAAGAGGGATCTCATCCTATATGGACAAAATCCCACTTCATCCATACTAGACAATTAAAGATATCTTGGTTACCTTGTTCCAATTAAAAGCTTATTAATACTACTACTAGTCTCACATGACCTTCTAGGGGACCCAGACAATGATATTCCACCTAACATCCTCAACACTCCCCCTCACATCAAACGAGAACGATACTTCTTATTTTCCTGTGCAATTCTTGATCCATTCACAAGTAGGAGATGTACTAGCATTAGCCATCTCATTCCTCATTTTATCCATCTTCCCAAAACTTCATACAACAAAGCAACAAAGGATAACATTATGACCTCTTAGCCAATGTTTATTCTGAGTACTTGTAGGGCACCTATGAACATTAACATGGATTGGAAGACAAACCATTGATCACCCTTTTGTTATCATCGGACAAAGGGGATCTACTCTATACTTTCTTAGAATTATAGTCCTCATGCCACTAATAAGCATTATTGAAAATAACCTCCTAAAATGAAGAGTTTTTGTAGTATATTTATTATTTTGTTCTTCAAAACCAGAAAAGGAGAGCAACGTAACCCCCTAAGACTCAAGCAAGAAGCTCCAGCTCCACCATCAGCACCCAAAACTGAAATTCTACTTAAACGATTCCCTGAACAACTTGCTTCTGGGACATTAACATTACACTAACATTCCTATGTACTTTGTGCATTATGTGCCCTTCCACATATATAAGTAAGTACATATGCTTTCTCATACGTAATACATATGTATAATCATGAATTATCTACTGCATGTGTATAAGCATGTACATCAGCTTACTGATACTACATAACGCATTAAACATTTCAATTCACATTAGATTCCAGTCCCCACAAATATTCACAGGGGTAATTGAAGTGACTGATATTATATAGGACCTATGTTTATCATACATAACACATAAAATCAAATCATTTCCACTCAACATGTTTATCATAACCTGTAACCAGAGCTTAATCATCTAGCCACGATAAACCATCAACCCACCCACAAATATGCCTCTCTCCTCATTCTCGGTTCATGAACCATGGGGATTCCTATAAACGAACTATATCTGGCATCTGGTTCTTATTTCAGGACCATCTCACCTAAAATCACCCACTCTTTCGCCTTCATTAATATACCTCGATGGACTAATGACTAATCAGCCCAGGCTCACACATAACTGGTTTCATGCTTTTGGTATTTGGAACTGGTGTGGGTGGGGAGGTGCTGTGACATGCTATGGCCATAGCGACCTTCACACCGTCTAGAAATTTGTAGCTGAGCTGAAACTGAATATTATTTTCCAACATCATCTACCATCATATATTGTTTTTTGTTTTTACTTCTTTATTGGAGTATAATTGCTTTACAATGGTGTGTTAGTTTCTGCTTTACAACAAAGTGAATCAGCTATACGCATACATATATCGCCATACCTCCTCCCTCTTGCGTCTCCCTCCCTCCCACCCTCACTATCCCACCCCTCTAGGTGGACACAAAGCACCGAGCTGATCTCCCTGTGCTATGCGGCTGCTTCCCACTACGTGCCCGGCTAGCTCAGTCGGTAGAGCATGAGACTCTTAACATCATATGTTATTGAGTCAGTGGTCACAGGATATTGAGCAATTACACACTTCTGTACACATGCACACTCATATCAGGTAAATAGCTTGTTTAATCAAACCCCTATCCCTGCTAATTCTCATAATTTATATACAATTATCACCCTGGCAACCCCCCAAAACAAGTCAAAGCATAGAACTATATAAGATTCAACTAACTCATTTAATAAACCTACTGCCTTCACTTCACCAATCCAAAGTTAGTATAACTACAAACTAGCCTCCTAACTCTAATAATTCCATTTTAGAATTACTAGATTCTAGAATCGAGTAATTCCATTGAATTACTTAGATATATAAGGCTTATATAGACAGACATCCCCCTCAACCTGCCATTTACCTTGAATAAAATTTAAAATAAAAATTACATTTTAATAATCTCCACAAGAAAAAAAATAAATATTTCAATACTAATTTTAACACAACCCAAACTAGTACATTGAATATCCATGCATCAATTAAATACATAAATGTGATACATACAAATCCTACTCAACTTGTTGATGGAGTTTAATAATTAGAGCAAGGCACTGTAAATGCCTGGGTGAGTTTACTAACTCCATAAACACGTAGCTTTGATCGTAGCCTTTCCATTAATTTCACATGAAATTACACATGCAAGTATCTGCATCCTAGTGAGAATGCCCTCTAAATCAAAAAAGATTAAAAGGAGCAGGCATCAAGCACACTAAAATGCAGTTCAAAACAACTTGCTAAACTATGCCCCCATGGGAATCGACATTGATAAAAATTAAGCCCAAAAGGAAAGTCTGGGTAAGTTATATGAACTAATTAGGGTTGGTAAATTTCATGTCAGCCACCTCGGTTATAAGATTAACCCAAGCTAGTAGAAATCCAGTGTAAAGCATGTTAAAGATTACCCCCAAAATAAAATGATGCCCTCGCTAAGCTGCAAAAAGCCATAGCTAAAATAAAAATAAGCTATGAAAGTGACTTTAACATTTCTGATTACAGGACAGCTGAGATCTAGACTGGGATTAGTTATGCCACTATTCTTAGCATCAGAGTACTACTAACATCAGCTTAAAATTCAAAGGACTTGGCAGTGACTCATACTCCGCTACAGGAGCCTATTCTATAACTGATAAACTCTGATGAACCTCACCAGCCCTAAATATCACCAACCTCAGGATACCCTGGTAAAGAACAATACCGTAATAAGCATGATTATCAGACATAAAAACGTTAGGTCAAGTTGTAACCTATGGGAGGGGAAGAAATGGGCTACATTTTGTACCTTAGGAACATAAGATAATTTCTACGAAAGTTTGTGTGAAATAAAAAACCAAAGGAGGATTTAGTGGTGAATTGTGAGTAGAGTGCTTAATTGACTCAGGCCAGGAAGCACACACACACTGACGGTCACATCCCCTCCAATATCGATGACTTCATATCCCAGTAATAAGTTCCAAACATATAAGAGGAGGTAAGTTGTAACGAGGTGAGCAGACTGGAAAGTGTGCTTGGATGCATGCAAGTGAACCTAGTTTACCCCCAGGAGATTTCATTCTGCATGGACACTTTGTACTAAAACTAGCCGTAACTTCCCAGCAGATTCAACTATCATAAGTAAATTAAACATTCACTCAACATCTAAAGTATAGGAGATAGAAATTTAAATTTGGTGCTCTAATAAAATACCATAAGGGAATGAGGATAGAAGCATTAAAATACCAAAAAGCAAGGCTTACCTATTTTACCTTTTGCATAATGATTTAACTAGAAAACTAACATAGAGAAGTTAAATCACCTGAAATCAGAAGAGCTCGTTATGAACAGTTTACAAGAACAAACTCACGTCTGTGGCAAAATAGAAGAATTAGGAGTAAAGGTGAGAAGCCTAAGAAGCCTGCTGATTGCCCAGAAAATTTCAACTTTAAGTATTACTTTAAAAACATCACTTTTAACATAATTTTAAATGTTATTCTAAAAAGGTACAGCTTTTAGTTACAAAGTTCCCTAGAGAGTAAGCATAAACAATACCATAGCTGGCTTAAAGCCAGCCACTAATTAAGAAAGCATTCAGGGCTTCCCTGGTGGCGCAGTGGTTAAGAATTTGCCTGCCAATGCAGGTGACACGGGTTCGAGCCCTGGTCCGGGAAGATCCTACATGCCACGGAGCAACTAAGCCCGTGAGCCACAGCTACTGAGCCTGCGCGTCTGGAGTCTGTGCTCCGCAACAAGAGAGGCCTACGCACTGCGATGAAGAGTAGCCCCCGCTCACTGCAACTAAAGAAAGCCCGCGCACAGCAACGAAGACCCAACGCAGCCAAAAATAAATAAATTTATAAAAAAAAAAAAAGAAAGCATTCAAGGTCAACCACATATTCATCGTAATACCAATAGTATACAAACCAACCCCTAAGTTAATAAGGGACTAATCTATTAATTAATAGAAGCAATACTGTCTATATGAGTAACAAGAAATACTTCTCCTGGCATAAGCTTATATCAGAATGAATAACCCACTGATAGTTAGCAGTAAAATAAACCTAAACCATTACCTAATTATTTATTAAAACCATTATTAACCCAACACAGGCATGCATTTAAGGAAAGATTTTTAAAAAGCAAAAGGAACTCGGCAATCACAAACCCTGCCTGTTTATGAAAAACATTAACTCCAGCACTTCTAGTATCAGAGGCACTGCCTGCCCAGTGACACTTGTTTAATGGTCACAGTACCCTATGTGTGGAAAAGGTAGCATAGTCATTTTTTTCTCTAAATGAGGCCTTGTATAATTGGTCACACGAGGGTTTTACTGTCTCTTTTAATCAGTGAAATTGACCTTCCCATGAAGAAGTGGGAATAATATATGATGAGAAGACCCTATGGAGCTTTAATTGATTACTTAATCCAAAAAAATAAACAATAACTGAACTTTAAAGGATAACATAGCTTTTAACGGATTAACAATTTTGGTTGGGGTGACCCTGGAGAATAAGACAACCTCTGAGTGATTCAAATTTAGACCAACTAGTCAAAATGCTTTATCATTATTAATCCAAAATATTGATAAGTGGAATAAGTTACCCTAGGCATAACAGTACAATCCTATTCTAGAGTTCATATTGACAATGGGGTGTATGACCTTGATGCTGGATCAGTACATTCGAATGGTATAACTGCTGCTAATGATCTATTTGTTCAACGATTAAAGTCCTATGTGATCTGAGTTCAGACTGGAGTCATCCCAGTCAGTTTCTCTTCTAGATTTCTCCCAGCATGAAAGAACAAGAGAAATAAGGCCTTCTTTATAAAACGTCTTTGAATTAATTGATGATATAATTTCAATTCAATTAATTGATACATACCCCACTATAGAGCAGGGTCTGTTAGGGTGGGAGAGTCCAGTAAATTGCGTAAAACTAAAACATTTTTCCGCAGAGGTTTAAGTCTTTTTCCTAAGAAAATATATATAATCAGCATTCTTTCACTCATTATTCCACTTTTACTCACTGTAGCATTCGTCATATTAATTGAACAGAAAGTCCTAGGCTATATACAAAGCCAGAAGGGGCCACACATTATCAGCCCTTATGGATTATTACAACCCATTGCTGACGCAGTCAAATTATTTATTAAAGAACCACTATGACCATCGATCTCATCAGTTTATGTATTTATTATTACATCCTCAATAACGGCTCTAAACCCTGGCTCTCACGATATGAATTCCTCTCCCCATGCCCTATCTGCTAGTTAACATAAACCTAGGTGTGCTATTTATAGTAGCTATATCAAGCCTAGCCATTTCTACTATCCTCTGATCTGCATGAGCTTCGGATTCAAAATACACAGTCATCGGAGGTCTACAGGCAGTAGCACAGACAATCTCATAGAAGTAACAGTAGCAATTATTCTCTTATCAGTCCTACTGATAAATGGATCATTTACACTTTCAACAGTAATTATTACACAAGACTGCCTTTGACTAAACTTCCCATCTTGACCACTAGCCAGAATGTTTATCTCTTCTGTAGCAGAAACCAACAGAGCTGCATTTGATTGAGCAGAAGTAGAATCAAAACCTGTCTTTAGCTTCAATGTAGAAAACGTAGCAGGCGCATTCACCCTGTTCTTCCTAGCAGAATATGTCAATATCATTATAATAAATATTTTCACAACAACCCTATTTTTAGGAGCATTTAACAACCCCCATATGCCAGAATTCTATACAGTCAATGTCATCCTTAAAACACTCCTAACAGTCTCCTTTCTATGAATTCAAGCATCCTACCCACAATTTTATTGGATTATAGTTGCTTTACAATGTTGTGTTAGTTTCTGCTGTACAGCAAAGTGAATCAGCCACACGTATATATGATCAGCATATATATCTCTTATGAAAAAATTTTACCACTAACATTAGCCCTGTGTATATGAGAAGTTTCACTACCTGTCATCACATCAGGCATCCTACCACACACATATTATGTCTGAAGAAAGAGTTACTTTCACAGAGTAAATAATAGAGGTTTAAACCCTCTTATTTCTAGAATCATAGAAATTGAACCTACCCTTAATTTTAAATTCTTCATGCTACCAGTTTGTACTACATTCTATAGTAAAGTCAGCTAACTAAGCTATTGGGCCCATACCTCAAGAATGTTGGTTTGTATCCTTTCAGTACTAAGAAACCCTATTGTTTTTACTATCATTCTACTGACCATCATCTCAGGAATTATCATTGTAATAACAAGGTCGCACAGGTTATTATTATCCCCATTCTAATAAAAAAAAATTTAACCTGTAAGTGTGAGGACTAGAAAATCTAAGGCAACCCAATTATCTAATTCTAATTGGGCTAAGGAATTTAGGGATGTCTGTTGTGCTGCAGTGCAATCTTTTCAGCTATTTGACTAATGGTGACTGATAAATTTCTGATCATCTCTTTGTGTACATACACTCCTGCATTAGGAACCAAGATGCCACAAAGATTTTGCCACCGGTGTCTTGCTATCTTGCTAACATAGATTGCTTGACTCTGTAAAGAAGAAAGAAAGGAGGTTCATCTCTTTCCTGATGTGTAGACAATGGGGTAGCATAATGTTCTAATAAACATAAACTTTCTATTTGTCAGCTATTAAAACATTTTTCAATGAAGTAAGGGAGAAAGGGAGGGGGTTCGGGGTAAGTTGCGCTCAGTCTCTAAGAACTGAAGATAGTATCGGATAAGGAATGGACATATTAATATGTTGAAGAATTTAAACTTGAAAGATTAGGTCAGAGGGAAGTTGGTCTGGGTGAGTGGTAACATGAGGAACATCTGAAAAGTCAGGAATAGGTATTGTATTATGAAGGGCCTATCCCAGTAGATACGCTTTGTGACAGCTTTACTAAAAAATTTTCTTCCCATCCTGAATACTGGGGCAAAAGTATAGCTAGAAGTAAAAGAGTAACTTTCAGTTTTGATAGGGAGACAAACATTTGAATAACTTCAATTGAACCAGTAGGATGGGTCTCACAGGCCTGGCCTGGATTCTTGGGTCAGCTGTCGACCACTGTTGCCGTCAGCTTCTCGTCCTGGCCTGATGGTTGTTTTAAGGTGTTTGAGGTTAGCAGTCCCCTCTATAAACCAGTCGGACGCAGAAGCCCCTTTTAAGTGGGAAGTATGAATTCAAGAGTTCATTACCTTCAGTTTCACTGTGTATGATCTAGTTAAGAGTACCTGATAAGAATCCTTCCCTTTAGGTTGGAGATAGTCCTTTAAATGATATCTTTTCCAGTATGCACGATCTCCTAGGTGCAGGTCATGGAGCACCTGATCTTCATCCAAAGATAGATCATTGTGATCAGATTCAGAAATGAGCTTTGAATATCCTTTTAATAATTCAATTAAACTTTACAATAATGTGACATAACAACAAAGAGGCTTCTTGGATGTAGGAAGTAAATACAACCCCTCAGTATATATAAAACCTCAATATCCACAAAGGTGTCTTACTGAAACAATTTTTCTCTCTAAATTATCTTCATTTTGACCATAGTCGATTGAGATTTTTTTTTTTTTTTTTGCAAAATAAGTCTGGTTTCTATACACTTGGCCTGATTATTTACATAAGTGTAATTGATCATATAGGCTCTGTTAAATTTGCCTTTATTGGAACTTTTCATAAGGGATCTCAAATTGAAGTTTTAAAAGGCCTCTCAAGGCCAGGAAAGCCATACCATTAGATTCTACCTGCAATACCTATGGATTTAGGTGCATTCCTCCCTTTTCAAGTTCCAAAATATCTTGAGGTTCTTATTTCTGCCAGGAGGTGGCCTTCCTTTTTCACTTGGAAAGCCTACTAGGAACCGAAGAGATTCTAAATTCAGGAGGAATCAGGTAGAGAGAAAAGATAAATGCTTCCATTCTGGTTACAAACGTATGTTTTACCAAACTGCTGTAAGTCATAATTAGCTTAAAGGGAAAGGTTTTCGTCTATCTGGAAAACAGAGGTTAAAAGCCAGTAATAGTTCCGACAAAAAGTCATATAGGGCTTCCCTGGTGGCGCAGGGGTTGAGAATCTGCCTGCCAATGCAGGGGACACGGGTTCGAGCCCTGGTCTGGGAAGATCCCACATGCCGCGGAGCAACTAGGCCCGTGAGCCACAACTACTGAGCCTGCGCGTCTGGAGCCTGTGCTCCGCAACAAGAGAGGCCGCGACAGTGAGAGGCCCGCGTACCGCGATGAAGAGTGGCCCCCGCTTGCCACAACTGGAGAAAGCTCTCGCACAGAAACGAAGACCCAACACAGCCATAAATAAATAAATAAATAAAAATTTTTTTAAAAAGTCATATAAATTATAATCATATTTATCAGTTCATTTAGTCCCATGTAATTAACTTTTGTTCTGCTTGAGTCCAGTTTTTCGATTAGTTTTGTTGACCTTGCCTGATGACTGAGGATAAAGTTAAGAAGTCGATGAGGTTTTGTTAAGGCTTGTATGATTCGTCCAATGAAGTGGGTGCCGCCTCGTTCGCTGGAGATTGTGGAAAGTATACCAAGTGGAAAACACATTTTCTAACAGTTTCTTTATCATTATGAGTGCATCAGCCTTGTAGCCAGGGAAGGCTTTAACACATCAAATATAATGGGGTTTTCCTTCCAGGGAGCCAGGAAGAGCCAAGAGGCTGTTGTGCGTTTCCCACAGCCCTGACTGTTTAATTAACAGCATTGCTTACCCATCTTAATTTCTGATTTAGGAGCAGACTGTTGCCATGTTACAAGGGCATCAGGATGGCAAAAGTCTGGCAATGAGGGTTAATTTTTTTGTAGACACAGAATGGACTTTACCTACAGGAGCTATAATCTTGACATTCTGTTGTTGCCTTTGCATGAAAGGGCATTTCCCTAATACTTGGGTTCAGTCCCTTTAGCATGAGCCTCAATTTTGATGACAGAGAACATTCTATGTCAGGATGTATAAAATTTCCAGGAATTTCATATAACTTCTGGAACACTGATAATACATACTTTAGACATAATATAAAGAAAGCTTTTTTGTAGACCTTTTTATGATGGCCATTCTGACTGGTGTGAGGTGATACCTCACTGTAGTTTTAATTTGCATTTCTCTAATAATTAGCGATGTTAAGTATCTTTTCATGTGCCTTTTGGCAACTCTGTGTCTTCTTTGGAGAAATGGCTATTGAGATCTTCTGCCCATTTTTTGATTGGGTTGTTTGTTTTTTTGATATTGAGCTGCATGAGCTATTTGTATATTTTGGAGATTAACCCCTTGCCAGTCACACCATTTGCAAATGGGTATGTGGAAAAAGGAACCCTCCTACATTCTTGCTGGGAATGTAATTGGTGCAGCCACTGTGGAAAACAGTATGGAGGCTCTTAAAAAACAAAAAATAGAGCTACCGTATGATCCTGCAATCCCACTCCTGGGCATATATCCAGAGAAAACCATAATTCAAAAACATACATGCGCTCCCCCTTCTGGGTACCTGCAAACGTCAGGCCCAGGAGCCAACTTTTGCCAGGGACGCGGGCCCGGGCGGCCACGGGAAGCCAAGGCTCCTCTTGGCTGTGACAATTTCTCATACTTTCCTCATTTTTGATGACCTCGACAATGTTGAGGAGTACTGCCCTGTTCTAAAGGCTCAGAGTCTTCTGCTTCAGTTGGCAGAAAGGGAAAGAGACAGTGGAGGAGCCACTTCAGATTCATAAAAACCCCAGCTTAGAGGTGGTTCTAATGCTTCCCAAGCCATCTCTATTACTGGTGGTGGCAGGGGCAGTGCCCTGAAATTTTCCCTGGAGGAACAGAATTTAACTTTGCATCATGGATAAGAAGTAAAGATCAAGATTCTCCATATGCATAGCCAATTATTTCTCCTGTATTTGTTGAAAAGACTTTCCTTCCCTCCATTCAATTGATTTTTTGCCATTGTCAGAAGTCTTTAGAACATATAAGGCAGTTATCCATCCTTTTTTATTTCTGGTATGGAGTGATGGAGATCTCCTCTAGCACCCAGTGCTAAGGCAACATTTCCAATTTGAATATTCCATTGGTCAGGCTGCTGCAGGAGGCCCGGCTTTAGGAAGACCAGCCGTGTGGCTGACAGAGTCTTGGTGCTCCGGCCGGGTGTCAGGCCTGAGCCTCTGAGGTGGGAGAGCCGAGTTCAGGACACTGGTCCACCAGAGACCTCCCGGGCCCACGTAATATCAAACAGCGAAAGCTCTCCCAGAGATCTCAATCTCAATGCTAAGACCCAGCTCCACTCAATGACCAGCAAGCTACAGTGCTGTACACCCTATGCCAAGCAACTAGCAAGACAGGAGCACAACACCATCCACTGGCAGAGAGGCCGCCTAAAATCATAATAAGGTCAGAGGCACCCCAAAACACACCACTGGACTCGGACCTGCCCACCAGAAAGACAAGATCCAGCCTCATCCAGCAGAACACAGGCACCAGTCCCCTCTGCCAGGAAACCTATACAACCCACTGAACCAACCTTACCCACTGGGGACAGACACCAAAAACAAGGAGAACTACGAACCTGCAGCCTGCAAAAAGGAGACCCAAAACACAGTAAGTTAAGCAAAATGAGAAGACAGAGAAACACAGCTGTTGAAGGAGCAAGGTAAAAACCCATCAGATCAAACAAATGAAGAGGAAATAGGCAGTCCACCTGAAAAAGAATTCAGAGTAGGGCTTCCCCAGTGGCGCAGTGGTTGAGAATCTGCCTGCCAATGCAGGGCACATGGGTTCAAGCCCTGGTCTGGGAAGATCCCACATGCCACGGAGCAACTAGGCCCATGAGCCACAACTACTGAACCTGCACGTCTGGAGCCTGTGCTCCACAACAAGAGAGGCCGCAATAGTGAGAGGCCCGTGCACTGCGATGAAGAGTGGCCCCCACTCGCCGCAACTGGAGAAAGCCCTCGCACAGAAACGAAGACCCACCACAGCCAAAAATAAATAAATAAATAAATAAATAAATAAATAAATAATGAGTTATCTAAAAAAAAAAAAAAAAGAATTCAGAGTAATGATACTAAAGATGATCCAAAATCTTGGAAATAGAATGGAGAAAATACAAGAAACATTTAACAAGGACCTAGAAGATCTAAAGAGCAAACAAACAATGATGAACAACACAATAAATGAAATTTAAAATTCTCTAGAAGGAATCAATAGCACAGTAACTCAGGCAGAAGAACGCATAAGTGACCTGGAAGATAAAATAGTGGAAATAACTACTGCAGAGCAGAATAAAGAAAACAGAATGAAACGAACTGAGGACAGTCTCAGAGACCTCTGGGACAACATTAAACGCACCAACATTCGAATTATAGGGGTCCCAGAAGAAGAAGAGAAAAAGAAAGGGACTAAGAAAATATTTGAAGAGATTATAGTTGAAAACTTCCCTAATATGGGAAAGGAAATAGTTAATCAAGTCCAGGAAGCACAGAGAGTCCCATACAGGATAAATCCAAGGAGAAACATGCCAAGACACATATTAATCAAACTATCAAAAATTAAATACAAAGAACAAATATTAAAAGCAGCAAGGAAAAAACAACAAATAACACATAAGGGAATCACCATAAGGTTAACAGCTGATCTTTCAGCAGAAACTCTGCAAGCCAGAAGGGAGTGGCAGAACATATTTAAAGTGATGAAGGAGAAAAACCTACAACCAAGATTACTCTACCCAGCAAGGATCTCATTCAGATTTGATGGAGAAATTAAAAGCTTTACAAACAAGCAAAAGTTAAGAGAATTCAGCACTACCAATCCAGCTTTACAACAAATGCTAAAGGAACTTCTCTAGGCATGAAACACAAGAGAAGGAAAAGATCTACAATAAAAAACCCAAAACAATTAAGAAAATGGTAATAGGAACATACATATCAATAATTACCTTAAATGTAAATGGATTAAATGCTCCAACCAAAAGACATAGACTGCCTGAATGAATACAAAAACAAGACCCGTATATATGCTGTCTACAAGAGACCCACTTCAGACCTAGGGACACATACAGACTGAAAGTGAGGGGATGGAAAAAGATATTCCATGAAAATGGAAATCAAAAGAAAGCTGGAACAACAATTCTCATATCACACAAAATAGACTTTAAAGACTATTACAAGAGACAAAGAAGGACACTACATAATGATCAAGGGATCAATCCAGAAAGAAGATATAACAATTGTAAATATTTATGCACCCAACATAGCAGCACCTCAATACATAAGGCAAATACTAACAGCCATAAAAGGGGAAATCGACAGTAACACAATCATAGTAGGGGATTTTTAACACCCCACTTTCACCAATGGACAGATCATCCAAAATGAAAATAAATAAGGAAACACAAGCTTTAAATAATACATTAAACAAAGTGGACTTAATTGATATTTATAGGACATTCCATCCAAAAACAACAGAATACACATTCTTCTCAAGTGTTCATGGAACATTCTCCAGGATAGATCATATCTTGGGTCACAAATCAAGCCTTGGTAAATTTAAGAAAATTGAAATCGTATCAAGTATCTTTTCTGACCACAACGCTATGAGACTAGATATCAATCACAGGAAAAAATCTGTAAAAAATACAAACACATGGAGGCTAAACAACACACTACTTAATAACCAAGAGATCACTGAAGAAATCAAAGAGGAAGTCAAAAAATACCTATAAACAAATGACAATGAAAACACAATGACCCAAAACCTATGGGATGCAGCAAAAGCAGTTCTAAGAGGGAAGTTTATAGCAATACAAGCCTACCTTAAGAAACAAGACACATCTCAAAAAAACAATCTAACCTTAAAGCTAAAGCAATTGGAGAAAGAGGAACAAAAAACCCCAAAGTTAGCAGAAGGAAAGAAATCATAAAGATCATATCAGAAATAAATGAAAAAGAAATGAAGGAAACGATAGCAAAGATCAATAAAACTAAAAGCTGGTTCTCTGAGAAGATAAAATTGATAAACCATTAGCCAGACTCATCAAGAAAAAAAGGGAGAAGACTCAAATCAATAGAATTAGAAATGAAAAAGGAGAAGTAACAACTGACACTGCAGAAATACAAAGGATCATGAGAGGTTACTACAAGCTACTATATGCCAATAAAATGGACAACCTGGAAGAAATGGACAAATTCTTAGAAATGCACAACCTTCCGAGACTGAACCAGGTAGAAATAGAAAATATGAACAGACCAATCACAAGCACTGAAATTGAAACTGTGATTAAAAATCTTCCAACAAACAAAAGCCCAGGACCTGATGGCTGCACAGGTGAATTCTATCAAACATTTAGAGAAGAGCTAACACCTATCCTTCTCAAACTCTTCCAAAATATAGCAGAGGGAGGAACACTCCCAAGCTCATTCTACGAGGCCACCATCACCCTGATACCAAAACCAGACACAGATGTCACAAAGAAAGAAAACTACAGGCCAATATCACTGATGAACATAGACGCAAAAATCCTCAACAAAATACTAGCAAACAGAATCCAACAGCACATTAAAAGGATCATACACTATGATCAAGTGGGGTTTATCCCAGGAATGCAAGGATTCTTCAATATATGCAAATCAATCAACGTGATACACCATATTAACAAATTGAAGGAGAAAAACCATATGATCATCTCAATAGATGCAGAGAAAGCTTTTGACAAAATTCAACACCCATTTATGATAAAAACTCTCCAGAAAGTAGGCATAGAGGGAACTTTCCGCAACATACTAAAGGCCATATATGACAAACCCACAGCCAACATCGTCCTCAATGGTGAAAAATTGAAACCATTCCCACTAAGATCAGGAACAAGATGAGGTTGCCCACTCTCACCACTATTATTCAACATAGTTTTGGAAGTTTTAGCCACAGCAATCAGAGAAGACAAAGAAATAAAAGGAATCCAAATTGGAAAAGAAGAAGTAAAGCTGTCACTGTTTGCAGGTGACATGATACATAGAGAATCCTAAAGATGCTACCAGAAAACTACTAGAGCTAATCAATGAATTTGGTAAAGTAGCAGGATACAAAATTAATGCACAGAAATCTCTTGCATTCCTATACACTAATGATGAAAAATCTGAAAGTGAAATTAAGAAAACACTCCCATTTACCATTGCAACAAAAAAGAATAAAATATCTAGGAATAAACCTACCTAAGGAGACAAAAGATCTGTATGCAGAAAATTATAAGACACTGATGAAAGAAATTAAAGATGATACAAATAGATGGAGAGATATACCATGTTCTTGGATTGGAAGAATCAACATTGTGAAAATGACTCTACTACCCAAAGCAATCTACAGATTCTATGCAATCCCTGTCAAACTACCACTGGCATTTTTCACAGAACTAGAACAAAAAATTTCACAATTTATATGGAAACACAAAGACCCTGAAGAGAAAGAAAAACGGAGCTGGAGAAATCAGGCTCCCTGACTTCAGACTATACTACAAAGCTACAGTAATCAAGACAGTATGGTACTGGCACAAAAACAGAAATACATATCAATGGAACAGGATAGAAAGCCCAGAGATAAACCCACGCACATATGGTCACTTTATCTTTGATAAAGGAGGCAAGCATATACAGTGGAGAAAAGACAGCCTCTTCAATAAGTGGTGCTGGGAAAACTGGACAGCTACATGTAAAAGAATGAAATTAGAACACTTCCTAACACCGTACACAAAAATAAACTCAAAATGGATTAAAGCCCTAAATGTAAGGCCAGACACTATCAAACTCTTAGAGGAAAACATAGGCAGAACACTCTATGACATACATCACAGCAAGATCCTTTTTGACCTACCTCCTAGAGAAACGGAAATTAAAAAAAAATAAACAAATGGGACTTAATGAAACTTAAAAGCTTTTGCACAGCAAAGGAAACCATAAACAAGACGAAAAGACAACCTTTAGAATGGGAGAAAATATTTGCAAACGAAGCAACTGACAAAGGATTAATCTCCAAAATATACAGGCAGCTCATACAGCTCAACATCAAAAAAACAAACAACCCAATCCAAAAATGGGCAGAAGATCTGAATAGACATTTCTCCAAAGAAGGTATACAGATTGCCAACAAACACATGAAAGGATGCTCAACATCACTAATCATTAGAGAAATGCAAATCTAAACTACAGTGAGGTATCACCTCACACCAGTCAGAATGGCCATCATCAAAAAATCTACAAACAATAAATGCTGGAGAGGGTGTGGAGAAAAGGGAACCCTCTTGCACTGTTGATGGGAATGTAAATTGATACAACCACTATGGAGAACAGTATGGAAGTTCCTTAAAAAACTAAAAATAGAACTACCATATGACCCAGCAATTGACTACTGGGCATATACCCTGAGAAAACCATAATTCAAAAAGAGTCATGTACCACAGTGTTCATTGCAGCTCTATTTACAATAACCAGGACATGGAAGCAACCTAAGTGTCCATCGACAGATGAATGGATAAAGAAGATGTGGCACATATATACAATGGAATATTACTCAGCCATAAAAAGAAGAAATTGATTTATTTGTAGTGAGGTGGATGGACCTAGAGACTGTCATACAGAGTGAAGTAAGTCAGAAAGAGAAAAACAAATACCATATGCTAACACAAATATATGGAATCTAAAAAAAAAAAAAAAAAAAGGTCTGAAGAACCTAGGGGCAGGACAAGAATAAAGATGCAGATGTAGAGAATGGACTTGAGGACACGGGGAGGGGGAAGGGTAAGCTGGGACGAAGTGAGAGAGTGGCATGGATATATATATACTACCAAATGTAAAATAGATAGCTTGTGGGAAGCAGTCACATAGCACAGGGAGATCAGCTCGGTGCTTTGTGTCCACCTAGAGGAGTGGGATAGAGAGGGTGGGAGGGAGATGCAAGAGGAAGGAGATATGGGGATGTATGTATATGTATAGCTGATTCACTTTGTTATACAGCAGAAACTAACACACCATTGTAAAGCAATTATACTCCAATAAAGATGTTTTTTTAAAATAAAGATACATGCACCCCAATGTTTATTGCGGCACTATTTACAATAGCCAAGATATGGAAACAACCTAAATGTCCATCAAAAGATGAATGGATAAAGAAGAAAGAAGATATGGTATATTCCTCAGCCATAAAAAAGAATAAAATAATGCCATTTGCAGCAACTTGAATGGACCTAGAGATTCTCATACTAAGTGACGTAAGCCAGACAGAGAAAAACAAATATCACATGATATCACTTATATGTGGAATCTAAAAAAAGATACAAATGAAATTGTATACAAAACAGAAATAGACCCACAAACATAGAAAACAAACTTATGGTTGCCAAAGGCGAAAGGTGGGGAGGGATAAATTAGGAGTTTGGATTAACATATACATACTACTATATATAAAGTAGATAAACAAGGACCTACTGTATAGCACAGGGAACTATACTCAGTATTTTGTAATAACCACTAAGGGAAAAGACTATGTAAAACAATACACACACACACACACACACTTACATATAATTGAATCACTTTGCTGTACTCTTGAAACTAATACAACATTGTAAATCAACTATACTTCAATAAAAAATAAAAACAAAAAAATTTAAATTTGCAAAAAGAAAAAGAGAAGGTTTAATGTTACCTTTTACTTGACCAATATTTCCCATGTAATATAATAGACCAAATAAGCATAATTAGTTTAATATCTCTCTTGGAGACACTTCAGGACAATACCAGTTTCTTTTCTCTTAACTAAACTGATTTTCTTTTTCAGTCCTCCTTTTACTGAAAACACACATCTTTTTCCCCCTTGAATACTTAAATGTCTACCTTATTATTTCTACTAACTTTATTTTATTTATTTATTTTTAAATTTATTTTTGGCTGCTTTGGGTCTTCGTTGCCACGTGTGGGCTTTCTCTAGTTGCGGTGAGCAGGGTCTACTCTTCGTTGCGGTGCATGGACTTCTCATTGCAGTGGCTTCTCTTGCTGCGGAGCGCGGGCTCTAGGGCGCACAGGCTTCAGTAGTTGTGGCATGTGGGCTCAGTAGTTGTGGCTTGTGGGCTCTAGAGCACAGGCTCAGTAGTTGTGGCCCATGGGCTTAGTTGCTCTGTGGCATGTGGGATCTTCCTGGACCAAGGATCAAACCTGTGCCCCCTGCATTGGCAGGCGGATTCTTAACCACTGCACCACCAGGGAAGTCCCTATTTCTACTGACTTTAAATACGTGTATAATTTTTAACCCTTAAAAACCTTAACCCCTAACAAAAACCAAGAAACAATCCACTGTGAAATGTTTGTCATACCAGCATTTCCTGATTGGCAAGCTTCTGAACATATTCCACAACATTTAGAAACATATATTTTCTCATAGCATGATTTCTTTTCTCAATGTGGTACAAGACGTGTGTCCAATAAACCCAAACATCTTTAGTTTTTCTCTAATAAGAAGTCAAAGTAGGTCAATTTAGATATGCTTAGCAATGAATGTTTCAGTATTTTTATCTTAATTGGAAATGATCTGAATAGTCTGTGAATTCCCATCACTTAATTTGATTTAGCTAAAAAGTTAAGTGATCCAAAATCTGGTGAAACTCTTTTTAAGTATATATACCATAAAACATAGTCATTTTTAAAGAGTTCACCTAAAAGCTTTCATCCCATTTATCTCAGTTTCATTACTTATGAAAATATCATGATACTAAGTTTATTTTCTTTTTTACGAATTTTGTAACAAAGATCACATGAACTTTTAATAAACCTAGGCACCAAATAAAAGTATTAGACTTGACTCTAAAGACATGTTCATATTAATCAAACCAACAACTTAAACTTGTTTCATTTGCTGAAGACTAGTCCTAGATCGCATGCTCCTCTAAAACTTTGGGTCAGCTTTTTATAACATTTAGAAATATTTGATTTTTAAGTGCTTGTTTTTAAGTCAATTAGATAGAGCTCTTTTACAAATTCCTTTTGGTGATATCATCTGGATGTAGAAACGAATACTTATGACATACATACAGACATACACACATCCAGATAGACACAGAAGTCTCATAGTTTTCCTGCTTGAGCTTTAAAAGGTCTTTTTATCCCCTTCAGTTGTACATTCTACTAATTGAGCCAAGGCTGTAGTCTCAGGCAATGTGGGCTGTCTTTGCATTGCAAGGACATGATAAGAGTTATAACGTCAAGTTTTCCCCTAGGACTACTCCTATTCTCACAGGGTCAGAATATTGATAAGATGTTATATCAAGCCAGCTTTCTTTAGTTGTGCATGCAAATATCAGTTTTGGAATGTCAAAAGAGTTCCATCCTGGTCATTTTGGGGGTTCAATAAGTACTTGCAAGTATTAGCTCCATACCAATTGTAGAAGCCAGCTGCAGTTCCAGTTGGTGCCTGCCTGTCCAGGAGCTGGTAGGCTTTAGAAGCACAATTTCCCAGTTCACTCCAAAATTTCTTCCATGCCTTCCTGCTTAGACATTCCCCCTAGGTCCCTCATCTAGAAGTATCCCCCGTTCCTCTGCCTAGGAATCCCCACAGAGCCTCTTCACCTAGGAAATGTACCGTACCCCTTCAAGACTCCAAGTCTCAAGGTAACAGCTCAAATAAAAGTCATGGACTCTCACTTAATACAAGGAGATCCAGATAAGAGGAAGAACTCGCCAAAGCACCCAAGGGTGCTTTGAAGCCAGAGGGGCTCAAAGGGCCCATGCTTGGTCGCAAGCAAAAGTCCAAAATAAATTCCAGGTGAGTTTTTCTGATATCCTGCCAACTACACCAACTAATGGTGTTGGTGAAAATTATCAATAAACAATATATAACAGGAATAGAAAACAGTTTTATCTGAGCCAAACTGAGAACTATAGCCCAGAAGACAACCCCTTAGATAACTCTGAGGAACTGTTCCAGAGAAGCATGGTTTTCAGTACAGTTTTATATCTTGTCAAAACAAAGAGCATTAAACAAGTCAGATATACATTCCTTCAAGGCTTCAAAAAAAAGAAAGAAACGAAAAGTACACATGTGCACAGCAAGTCAGTATGGCCTTGGCACCTGGGAAAGAGTCAGCACTGCAGGAGTACAAGCCCTGGCATCCCAGGAAGGGAGAAATTTAATCTTTGTTTTTAACACAGACGTTCTTTACTTCTGGTCCATGTGCCCTTTTCTTTAATAAAGAAAGCACGTGTACAAAGTATGTTTGATAGGAAAGCCCCCCCCCAATGTCCCCATGTGCATGATGTCTGTTCTTTCAGAAGCACAGGGTCTCACACAAAGGAGACCCGGGGGGTTGCTAATCCCCCACTCCTGATGCTGAGCCTGGGGAGAAGGAACCCCACTGACTGGCCATTGGGACCCTCTGAGGAAAGAGGCGCCGGCCCCATCCGAGCTGGGGCTGTGCTGAGGGATTGGAACATAGAAGTCAAGTCAAACCTGGAGGCCAGACCAACAGGACGGGTGCCACCCTGCCCCCATCCAGCTCTCTAACAGCAACACTGAAGCTTAAAGGGGACCAGGGCAGATGACTGACTCTCACGGGGGCCAATGCTGGACCCTGAATGGGGCTAAAGATGGTGTGAGGACATTACTGAGACAGCTACAGTGATTGGAAGACAGACTCTGTGTAGGACATTCTGCTCCATTCATTTAAATACCCAAGATCCGAGAACTTTACATGGACACACAGGATTATTTGAGCAGGTGCGTGCTGCCATATCTAGGGCTCAACTCAGTCTGCAACCAACTTGCAAGTGGCTCCAGGAAACACACACAGGTGTACACACACAGATGCACAGGGACACAAACTATATATGCACTGCACAGAACAAATATATGCACAAACTAGCATATGAACATAAATGCAGACGCATGCATAGCACACATATGCACATGCACCCATAAACATGTGCGTGTGCAAATGCACACCAATGCACATGCATAGCACATGTATGCACACAGGCACATGTACGTGCAGAGCACACACACAGGGAATAAAGTGAATGCCGTAAAGCGTTAATTCCTGAACCCAAGTGAAGCTCGTATGTATTCTTCCTTTTTTTTTTTTTTTAGCTTCGATGTTTTTCAAAATTCCAATGGCATATTTCACAAAAACTGAACAAACAATCTTGACATTTTTACAGAAACACAAAGGACTCTGAACAGCCAAGGGGATCCTGAGATGGGAGAGCAGCAGCTGGAGGAAACTCACTTCCTGACTTCAAACCTACTGCAAATCTACAGTAACCAAACAGTGCAGAGATGGCACAAAAGGAGACTCAAGGGCAAGAGGAATAGAATAGACAGTCCAGGAATAAACCCACAAATAGGTGATCAGTGAATTTATGACAGAGTTGCCAAGGACATACACCAGGGAAAGGATAGTCCCCTCAATAAACTGCCTGGAAAACGGAATATCACAAGCCAAAGAAAGACACTGAATACCACCTGCACCACACACAAAACTAACGAAAACCTCCAGCTTTCCACATCAAAACCTTCCTCTACTGGGTCCTCTGAAGACGGACACCCGGCAGTCAGCAACACCAGCAGTCAGCAACACACAGGGGGCTTCTCCCTACTTTTTACTCAGAATTTCCCCACACAGTGGAATCTCCCAGCAGGTACTGAAGAAAACGAGCTCCTCTCAGTGTGGGTGAGGCCCCAGTGCTGTCTTGAAGCCAAGTACCTGACGGGTCCTGAGGAGACCCAGCTCCTGTCAGCTGTGCACAGAGCCAGGTCTGTGGGCAGAACAGGCAGTCCCTGCACTGGTAAGCCAGGGGGGCTTGTCGCCCTCTGCTGGGAAAATTGCGAAATGCAGGCCGCACCCACTCAGTTCAGTGGAAACCCAGTACCCTGCTCAGCATCCTACTGAATCCACTCAAGTTTGGAAATACAGATGAATGGAGGCCAATATCTCATGACTTCTCAAAAAGAGTTGTAGAACAATTAGAAACCATACTCAATGAAATGAATGTAGACACAAACTTTACAACTTACACCCAAAGTCACTCAAAATTGTCCACAGACATATTTACAATATAAAACTATAAACATTATAGAAGAAAACATAGAAGATAATCTACATGCCATGGGTTTCATCATGTAGATTATGAGCTTTGAATTTTTATCACACAACACGTAAAGCCCACACACAAAAGAGGAAAAAAATTAAAACATGTACTTTCTAAAATTAAAAATTGTTACTCGGTGATACCAAATTAAAAAACCAAAGGATAAGCATCAAACTGGAGAAAAATATTTGCTAAACACATATCTGATAAAGAATTTGTACTCACATTATACAAAAATCGATAAAACAAACAGCTGTATTAAAAATGGGTAAAGATCTGAACAAACACCTGGCCAAAGAAGATATACTGATAATAAATAAGTGTACAAAAATATGATCCACGTCGTATACCATTAGGGAATTACACATGAAAACAATAAGACAACACTACACACATATTAGAACTGCTAACCTCCTCCCAAAAGGACAACACCAATTACTGGAAGATGGGTCAAAACAGCAACTCTCCTTCATTGCTGATGGCACACAAATATGGCCGCTTGAGATACAGTTTGGCAGTATTTTCCAAAGCCAAACAAGTCTCACCCCTTGAGATCCATCTTTATGCCTCCAGTATTCACAGAACTGCTTTGAAAAACTATATCCAAATGAAAAAAGAACAAAATTATGCACAGAAGCTCTACTCATAATGTCTATACCTTCCAGGAATCAGGGTTTCTTCAGAAGATGAATGCATAAGGAAATTGGGGTACATACGTGTGAAGGGGAGAATCGGACACCCCAAACTATGGAATTTCAATAGACCCCAAACAGCTAAAACAATTTTGACAAAGGAAATCAAAGTTGGAGGCTCACACTTCCCAATTTCAAATGTTAGTACACAGCAACAGGAAATAAAACACTGTGATACTGGCATGAGCTATACATAGAGATGAATGGAATTGAGATCCCAGAAATAAAGCCATCTGTATAGGATGAACTGATTTTAGACAAGAGTAAACAGCATGAAATTGGGGGGAAATGATGTTTTCAACAAATGGTGCTGGGCTTCCCTGGTGGCGCAGTGGTTGAGAGTCTGCCTGCCAGTGCAGGGGACGCGGGTTCGAGCCCTGGTCTGGGAGGATCCCACATGCCGCGGAGCGACTAGGCCCGTGAGCCACAACTACTGAGCCTGCGCGTCTGGAGCCTGTGCTCCACAACAAGAGGGGCCGCGATAGTGAGAGGCCCGCGCACCGCGATGAAGAGTGGCCCCCGCTTGCCGCAACTAGAGAAAGCCCTCACACAGAAACGAAGACCCAACACAGCCATAAATGAATGAATAAATAAATAAATGAATAAATTTTTTAAAAAAACAACAAATGGTGCTAGGCAATTGGCTATCCATAGGCAGGGAAATGAAATTGGACCCTTACCTCATCTCACACACAAAAAGTATCTCAAAATACATAAAAGGCTTCAATGTAAAAAGTAAAATTTTACTCAGCCCCTTGTATCTACTGGTTACACATCCATGGATTCAACAAACTCCAGATCAGAACTATTAGGGGAAAAATTCCAAAAATTTTCAAAAGGAAAAACTTGAATTTTCCACATGCCAACAACTATTTACATAGAATTTACATTAAATTTACAACATTTATATAGCATTTATATTATATTAGTTCTTATAAGTAATCTAGATATGATTTAAAATATAAAGGAAAATGTGTTTATGTTATTTGCAAATACTATACAATTTTATATAGAAGACTTGAACATCCGCGGATTTTGGTAAGCTCTCGGTGACCTGGAAACAATCTCCCACAGATAACGAGGGACAACTGTATAAAATCTCCAAGAAAACATGAGGATAAACCTTCACAACTTTGGGTTTAGCCATGGTTTCTTAGATCTGACAGCGATGCACAAGCAACCAAAGGAAAAAGATTGGATTTCCTCAAAATTAAAAAACTGTGCATCGAAAGAAGCAATCTAGAAAGTGAAAAGACAACCCACAGAATGGAAGAAAATAATTCCACATTTTATATCTGATGAGTCTTTATCCAGTGTGTATCATGAATTCTTACAACTCATTAACAAAGAAAAACAACCCAAGTTTAAATATGGACAAAGCATTTAAATAGACACTTCTCCACATAAGACATGCAAATGGACAGTAAGCAGATGAAAAGATAGGATGGAAATGCAAGTTAAAGCCACAATGCAATAACTCCGTCACACACTCTAAAATGGTTATAATCAAGAATTTTAAAAATAACAAATGTTTGCAACAATACAGAGACATCAGAAACTTTAATCATTACTTGTGGAAATTGAAAAGGGTGTAACCTATTTTCTGATATGAATATACAATTACCATAAGGTTCAACAACTCCACTCCTAGATAGATTATGCAAAGAATTGAACACAGGTGTACACATTTATTGATAGCAGCATTGTTCACAATAGCTGAAAGGAAGAACTAATGCAAATGTCCACCAATGGTTAAATGGATAAATAATATGGCGTTTGATCCATAAACTGCCATATTTTTCTGCCATAAAAAGGAATCAAGAGAAATGGTGGGGTTTCTGTGGAAAACAGTATGGCAGTTCTTCAAAAACTTCAGAGAATTAACATACGATCCATTAATTCCACATCAGGGTATATACCCAAAAGATTGAAAGCAAAGACTGGAACAGATATGGGTACACCCATCTTCATAGCAGCATTAACCAGAGTAGCAAAAGGTGGAAGCAGTCCAAGTGTCCATTGGTGGATGAATGGATAAACTGAATGTGGTATACACACAAAAGATTGTAAACTCAGCCTTAAGAACTAAGAAAATTCTGACACGTGCTACAACATATATGAACCTTGAAGCCATTAGGAGAAGTGAAGTAGCCCTGTCACAAAAGGACAAAAAATGATATATGAGGTATCCAGCGAAGTCAAATTCAAAGGCAGAATGCAGAATGCGTTTGCCGGGGCTGTGGGAAATTAATGTCAAATGGCTAAAGAGTTTCATCAGTGAAAATGGAAAAGTTCTGAATGTGGATGGTGAGGACATTTGTACAAACCATAAAAACTAACCACCCCCATGTTCCGAGGCCTCTCGCCTTCTGAGATGGCCCACACTCTGTGGAGTGTGTTTCTCTCTAAATAAATCTACTTCTTACTTAATATAAATAAATAAATAAATAAATAAATAAATAAAAATTTTAAATAAAGATTAAATTTTAAAAAGAGACAGAAAAGTAGAGAAAACATAAATCTTTGCAAAGAAGCCAAGCCCTACCCAGATCCTGCTCACCCAGAGTGATGATGCAGTTTGCCTTTGGAGGGTTTCACATATTTTTAAGGGGCACTGTGTTAAGATTATATGAGTAGTCACTATGTCTTGGGTGTTGCAGATGACCTGGATGTGGTGGAAACAGTGGGATTTCTAATTCCAGTTTTACATCTCAAACCTCCAAAACACTCTTATAACTAGTAAATGAATTCAATGAAGTGCAGGATTCAAAATCAATACACAGAAGTCCTATACACTAATAGTGAATTGTGTTGTGCTCCTATACACTAATAATGAATCATCAGAGAGAGAAATGATGAAAACATATTTACAATAACATCCAAAGAAAGAATAAATTTAACCCAAGACATGAAAGAACTGCACACGGAAAATGTAAAGACATCGATGAAGTAATTGAAGATGCAAGTAAATGGAATGATATCCTGTGCTCATGAAAATCATAATAATTTCCCCATTTGGAGGTTATGTGCTGGTTTCCCTGGAAGAGTGTCCCTCTTCTGGGTAAAACACACTGGAGTATTTTGTGTGAAGTGGCAAGTGCAGTAAAGAAAGGAAGGCTCTGGGATCCGAGCGTGCAGATAAACAGTACTTTGTTCTGCTGTTGCAAGTTTTCTGTAGGTTTGAAATCACTGGAAAGTCAATAACTTTCCAAACCACATTGTCACACTTTTTTTTTTTTTGAGATGGTGGAGAGGAAGGAAACATTTATTTAGATCAGCCAATCACTGTTTCCCTTACAGCAAAAGCCTAAGAGCAGCTCAAATTTTGTGAACACACAAAAACACACACACAAAAAGACCCCTAAATTCAAAAGTAAAAAACCATTTAAAAAAAACCCCAAAACTTAAAAAACCTAAAGAGAGCCTCTCCTGAGCCACCTCAAAATTGAAACTGTTTCCTTTTTCTTCTACTCAAGAAGTGCAGGCAATGAACTACTTAAACATTTACGTTTCAATTTAATGACGTTCTCCATGTGCTCTACTTATGTTTACTAGGTAGAGCTGAAGTAGATGTTTTGGCTATAGCCCATCTAGGGTGCCAATATCACTATTTTATAAATCGCTTGCTAGTAGCAAGTGAGAAAGTGAGAAGCATCACACTTTCTTACAGACGCCAAGCCTTACCCAGATCCAGTTCACACAGTCATAAATGTGATCGCCCTCCTAGGAGTCCACATGGAGTTGACAGGAACTGTGTGAAGGTTATATTAGGGGCCACTATGTCTTCTGTGTTGCAGATGCCCTGGATGTGACAGAAACAGTGGGATGTTCCAATTCCAATTTTCTACCTGTGGAACCAAGTCCAAGTGTAGAAAGCGCATGCCCTGTATGTCAGAGAGGTGAGCTCAACCACTCTGTGGGCAGTGTGGGAAGTGCAGGAATGCCTATATCCCAGTTTCCTGAAGTCAGTGCTCTTTGCTGGCAGAACTGCTGAATCCACTAATTTTTGGACATTCACACTGAAATGGAGTCTATATCCCATAACTTTTCCAAAAATAGATAAGGAAAAATTAATTGAAAACTATTAGGCATGAAATAAACCAAGATGTAAACTTTACAACTTACACCAAATTCACTCACAATTATTTATAGACCAATGTTAAATGCAAAACTATTCAAAATTAGAGAAGAAAATAGACATGAGCTTAGGTTTGGTCATGTAGATCATGAACTTTGAGTTTTAACACGCAATACAAAAAGGCAATCCAGAAAGAAAAACAAGGAACACTGGGGACTTAATAAAATTAAAGATTTTAATCTGTGAAAGATCTTATTCAGGAAATCAAAAGACAATTCACATGCTGGGAGAAAAATAGTTGCAAATACATATCTAATAAAGGATTTGTCTCAAAATATACATAGAACTCTTCCCATTAAAACTTGGGAAAGATTGGAATGGACACCTGGTCAAAGAAAGTACACCGATAGTATAAAAAACTATGCCCAGGACTGGGTGGCAGAAAGAGTTGTCCAGGTCAACTCCCTGAATCATGTGTGACCCTGGACTAGTTCTGTCCTTCCTGGAGGCCTCAGAGAGATGGAGAGGCAGGAAGGGGAAGAGGGCCAGTTATTCTTAAACCTAACTCTAACCTTGACGACTCTCACCACTTTCATTCAACATGGTCTAGGAAGACCCAGCCATAGTAATTAGATGAAAAAAAACAAGAACTAAGAGGAATCTGATGGTAGAGGAAAAATGAAAACTCTCACTGTTTGTAGATGACATGATACACTATAGAGAAAATCCTGAAGATGACACCCAAAAACATATAAAACTCATCAAAAAGTTCACTTAAGTTGCAGAATAGAAAATTAATCTACAGAAATCGGTTGCATTTCTATACACTCACAACAAACTATCAGAAAGAGAAATTAAGAAAACAACCTCAATGACAATGACATCAACAAAAATAAAGTATCTAGGGATACATCTAACCCAGGAGGTAAAAGACCTGTACTCAGAAAACTGGAAGACATTGATAAAAGAAATCGAAGAGTACACAACCAAATGGAAAGATATGTCATGTTCATGGATTGGAAGAATTTGTATTGTTCAAATGCTTCCACACCCCAGGGCAATCTAGAGATTTGATCCCATTCCTATCAAAATACCAATGGCTTTATTTAGAGAATTAGAACAAAGAATTCCAATATGTGTATGGAAGCATGAAAGGACCTGAAAAGTCAATACAATCTTAAGAAAGAAACACAAACCTGCACGTATGACTCTCCCCTATTATAAACTATACTAGAAACATAGAATCATCAAGACAGTATGGGCTAGGTATTTACAGAAGCTGTCTTGTAACACTAGATGCCTAGCACCTGGATATTTTTGAAGCTAATGAATTTGTTCAAGATGGCAGAGTAGAAGGACATGCTCTCAATCCCTCTTTCAAGAACACTGGAATCACAGCTAACTGTTGAACAATCATCGACAGGAAGACACTGGAACTCACCAAAAAAGATACCCCACATGCAAAGACAAAGGAGAAGCTGCAATGAGACAGTAAGAGGGGCGCTATCACAATAAAATCAAATCCCATAACTGCTGGGTGGGTGACTCACAAACTGGAGAACATTTATACCACAGAAGTCCACCCACTGGAGTGAAGGTTCTGAGTCACACGTCAGGCTTCCCAACCTGGGGGCCTGGCAACAGGAGGAGGAATTCCTGGAGAATCAGACTTTGAAGGCTAGTGGGATTTGATTGCAGGACTTCAGCAGGACTGGGGGAAACAGAGACTCTACTCTTGGAGGGCACACACAAAGTAGAGTGCGCACTGGGAACCAGGGGAAGGAGCAGTGACCCCATAGGAGACTGAACCAGACCTCCCTGCTAGTGTTGGAGGGTCTTCTGCAGAGGCGGGGGCAGCTGTGGCTCACCAAGGGACAAGGACACTGGCAGAAGTTCTGGGAAGTACTCTTTGGTGTGAGCCCTCCCAGAGTCCACCATTAGACCCACCAAAGAGCCCAGGTAGGCTCCAGTGTTGGGTCGCCTCAGGCCAAACAACCAACAGGGAGGGAACGCAGCCGCACCCATCAGCAGACAAGCAGATTAAAGTTTTACTGAGCTCTGCCCACCAGAGCAACAGCTAGCTCTACCCACCACCAGTCCCTCCTATCAGGAAACTTCCACAAGCCTCTTAGATAGCCTCATCCACCAGAGGGCAGAGAGCAGAAGCAAGAAGAACTACAATCCTGCAGCCTGTGGAACAAAAACCACATTTACAGAAAGAGAGACAAGATGAAAAGGCAGAGGGCTATGTACCAGATGAAGGAACAAGATAAAACCCCAGAAAAACAACTAAATGAAGTGGAGATAGGCAACCTTCCAGAAAAAGAATTCAGAATAATGATAGTGAAGATGATCCAGGACCTCAGAAAAAGAATGGAGGCAAAGATCGAGAAGATGCAAGAAATGTTTAACAAAGACCTAGAAGAATTAAAGAACAAACAAACAGAGATGAACAATACAATAACTGAAATGAAAACTACACTAGAAGGAATCAATAGCAGAATAACTGAGGCAGAAGAACGGATAAGTGACCCAGAAGACAGAATAGTGGAATTCACTGCTGCAGGACAGAATAAAGAAAAAAGAATGAAAAGAAATGAAGACAGCCTAAGAGACCTCTGGGGCAACATTAAATGCAACAATATTTGCATCATAGGGGTCCCAGAAGGAGAAGAGAAAGAGAAAGGACCAGAGAAAATATTTGAAGAGATTATAGTCGAAAACTTCCCTAACATGGGAAAGGAAATAGCCACCCAAGTCCAGGAAGTGCAGAGAGTTCCATACAGAATAAATCCAAGGAGAAACATGCCGAGACACATAGTAACCAAACTGGCAAAAATTAAAGACAAAGAACAACTATTGAAAGCAGCAAGGGAAAAACGACAAATAACATACAAGGGAACTCCCATAAGGTTAACAGCTGATTTCTCAGGAGAAACTCTACAAGCCAGAAGGGAGTGGCATGATATACTTAAAGTGATGAAAGGGAATTTGAAAAAAAAAAAAGTGATGAAAGGGAAGAACATACAACCAAGATTACTCTACCCGGCAAGGATCTCATTCAGATTCGATGGAGAAATCAAAAGCTTTACAGACAAGCAAAAGCTAACAGAACTCAGCACCACCAAACCAGCTCTACAAAAAATGCTAAAGGAACTTCTCTAAGTGGGAAACACAAGAGAAGAAAAGGACCTACAAAAACAAACCCCCCAAAATTAAGAAAATGGTAATAAGAACATACATATCTATAATTACCTTAAATGTGAATGGATTAAATGCTCCAATCAAAAGACACAGGCTTGCTGAATGGATACAAAAACAAGACCCATATATATGCTGTCTACAAGAGACCCACTTCAGACCTAGGGACACATACAGACTGAAAGTGAAGGGATGGAAAAACATATTCCATGCAAATAGAAATCAAAAGAAAGCTGGAGTAGCTATACTCATATCAGATAAAATAGACTTTAAAATAAAGAATGTTACAAGAGACAAGGAAGGACACTACGTAATGATCAAGAGATCAATCCAAGAAGAAGATATAACAATCATAAATATATATGCACCCAACTTAGGAGCACCTCAATACATAAGGCAACTGCTAACAGCTCTAAAAGTGGAAATCGACAGTAACACAATAATAGTGGGGGACTTTAACACCTCACTGACACCAATGAACAGATCATCCAAAATGAAAATTAATAAGGAAACACAGGCTTTAAATGACACAACAGACCAGATAGATTTAATTGATATTTATAGGACATTCATCCAAAAACAGCAGATTACACATTCTTCTCAAGTGCGCACGGAACATTCTCCAGGATAGATCACATCTTGGGTCACAAATCAAGCCTCAGTAAATTTAAGAAAATTGAAATCATATCAAGCATCTTTTCTGACGAGAACACTATGAGATTAGAAATGAATTACAGGGAAAAAAACGTAAAAAACACAAACACATGGAGGCTAAACAATAGGTTACTAAATAACCAAGAGATCACTGAAGAAATCAAAGAGGAAATCAAAAAATACCTAGAGACAAATGACAATGAAAACACGACAATCCAAAACCTGTGGGATGCAGCAAAAGCAGTTCTAAGAGGGAAGTTTATAGCAATACAAGCCTACCCCAAGAAACAAGAAAAATCTCAAATAAACAATCTAACCTTACACCTAAAGGAACTAGAGAAAGAAGAACAAACAAAACCCAAAGTTAACAGAAGGAAAGAAATCATAAAGATCAGAGCAGAAATAAATGGAATAGAAACAAAGAAAACAATAACAAAGATAAATAAAACTAAAAGCTGGTTCTTTGAGAAGATTAACAAAATTGATAAACCATTAGCCAGACTCATCAAGAAAAAGAGGGAGAGGACCCAAATCAATAAAATTAGAAATGAAAGAGGAGAAGTTACAACAGACACTGCAGAAATACAAAGCATCCTAAGAGACTACTACAAGGAACTCTATGCCAATAAAATGGACAACCTGGAAGAAATGGACAAATTCTTAGAAAGGTATAACCTTCCAAGACTGAATCAGGAAGAAATAGAAAATATGAACAGACCAATCACAAGTAATGAAATTGAAATTGTGATTAAAAATCTTCCAACAAACAAAAGTCCAGGACCAGGTGGCTTCACAGGTGAATTGTCAAACATTTAGAGAAGACCTAACACCCATCCTTCTCAAACTCTCCGAAAAAATTGCAGAGGAAGGAGCACTCCCAAGCTCATTCTATGAAGCCACCATCACCCTGATACCAAAACCAGAGAAAGATACTACAAAAACAGAAAATTACAGACCACTATCACTGATGAATATAGATGCAAAAATCCTCAACAAAATACTAGCAAACAGAATCCAACAACACATTAAAAGGATCATACACCATGATCAAGTGGGATTTATCCCAGGGATGCAAGGATTCTTCAATATATGTAAATCAATCAATGTGATACACATATTAACAAACTGAAGGATAAAAACCATATGATCATCTCAATAGATGCAGAAAAAGCTTTTGACAAAATTCAACACCCATTTATGATAAAAAACTCTCCAGGAAGTGGGCATAGAGGGAACCTACCTCAACATAATAAAGGCCATATATGACAAACCCACAGCAAACATCATTCTCAATGGTGAAAAACTGAAAGCATTTCCTCTATGATCAGGAACGAGACAAGGATGTCCACTCTCACCACTATTATTCAACATAGTTTTGGAAGTCCTAGCCACGGCAATCAGAGAAGAAAAGGAAATAAAAGGAATACAAATTGGAAAAGAAGAAGTAAAACTGTCACTGTTTGCAGATGACATGATACTATACATAGAGAATCCTAAAAATGCCACCAGAAAACTACTAGAGCTAATCAATGAATTAGGTAAAGTTGCAGGATACAAAATTAATGCACAGAAATCTTTTGCATTCCTATACACTAATGATGAAAAATCTGAAAGAGAAATTATGGAAACACTTCCAGATACCATTGCAACAAAAAGAATAAAATACCTAGGAATAAACCTACCTAGGGAGACAAGAGACCTGTATGCAGAAAACTATAAGACACTGATGAAAGAAATTAAAGATGATACCAACAGATGGAGAGATATACCATGTTCTCTCCATTGGAAGAATCAATACTGTGAAAATGACTATGCTACCCAAAGCAATCTACAGATTCAGTGCAATCCCTATCAAATTACCAGTGGCATTTTTTACAGAACTAGAACAAATCATCTTAACATTTGTATGGAGACACAAAAGACCCCGAATAGCCAAAGCAGTCTTGAAGGAAAAAAACGGAGCTGGAGGAATCAGACTCCCTGACTTCAGACTATACTACAAAGCTACAGTAATCAAGACAATATGGTACTGGCACAAAAACAGAAACATAGATCAATGGAACAAGATAGGAAGCCCAGAGATAAACCCACGCACCTATGGTCAACTAATCTATGACAAAGGAGGCAAAGATATACAATGGAGAAAAGACAGTCTCTTCAATAAGTGGTGCTGGGAAAACTGGACAGTTACATGTAAAAGAATGAAATTAGAACATTCCCTAACACCATACACAAAAATAAACTCAAAATGGATTCGAGACCTAAATTTATGACCAGACACTATCAAACTCTTAGAGGAAAACATAGGAAGAACACTCTTTGACATAAATCACAGCAAGATCTTTTTTGATCCACCTCCTAGAGTAATGGAAATAAAAACAAAAATAATCAAATGGGACCTAATGGAACTTCAAAACTTTTGCACAGCAAAGGAAACCATAAACAAGACGAAAAGACAACCCTCAGAATGGGAGAAAATATTTGCAAACGAATCAATGGACAAAGGATTAAACTCCAAAATATATAAACAGCTCATGCAGCTCAATATTAAAGAAACAAGCAACCCAATCCAAAAATGGGCAGAAGACCTAAATAGACATTTCTCCAAAGAAGACATACAGATGGCCAAGAAGCACATGAAAGCTGTTCAACATCACTAATTATTAGAGAAATGCAAATCAAAACTACAGTGAGGTATCACCTCACACCAGTTAGAATGGGCATCATCAGAAAATCGACAAACAACAAATGCTGGAGAGGGTGTGGAGAAAAGGGAACCCTCTTGCACTGTTGGTGGGAATGTAAATTGATACAGCCACTATGGAGAACAGTGTGGAGGTTCCTTAAAAAACTAAAAATAGAATTACCATATGATCCAGCAATCCCACTACTGGGCGTATACCCAGAGAAAACCATAATTCAAAAAGACACATGCATCCCAATGTTCATTGCAGTACTATTTACAATAGCCAGGTCATGGAAGCAACCTAAATGCCCATCGACAGACGAATGGATAAAGAAGATGTGGTACATATATACAATGGAATATTACTCAGCCATAAAAAGGAACGAAATTGAGTCATTTGTTGAGACATGGATGGATCTAGAGACTGTCATACAGAGTGAAGTAAGTCAGAAAGAGAAAAACAAATATCGTATATTAACGCATGTATGTGGAACCTAGAAAAATGGTACAGATGAACCGGTTTGCAGGACAGAAGTTGAGACACAGATGTAGAGAACAAACGTATGGACACCAAGGGGGGAAAACCGCGGTGGGGTGGGGATGGTGGTGTGCTGAATTGGGCGATTGGGATTGACATGTATACACTGATGTGTATAAAACTGATGACTAATAAGAACCTGCAGTATAAAAAAACAAAACAAACTAAAACAACTATTACTAAACTTTCTTTGGGTTATTTGTATGGAAATATGTTAATATAAATGTTTCAGACATTACATGAAATTTCTAAAAATCTTATATGTTCTGGTATAATGTTATAAGTCATAATTCTAGTTATTACTTTAAAATGTATATCTCAGAAATAACTAAATTTCCTTGTCAACTGCATTATTATGAACTTTCATCAAATCTTTAACCTTGGTCACTTTTAAGTCTTTTGTCATTTACAGACAGTTCTGGGTGTACTCTGATGCTTTTTCAAAAATGTTCCTATAAAAGGGTTTCATCTTCAAGGAATTCATGGAAAAGACTGACAAGTACAGGTTTCTGGTAACTGACCACACTGCTGAACTGAATGAATAAGCATTTTCAGAACTCTAATAGAAAACTGATGAATTCATAAAAGTGCTAACAAAAGATCAAGATGAAAAAAAATTAATTACATGGGACTGAGTGAACTGATGAGGATGATTATAATTTTTGTGACTTTCTGTTTGAATAAAAACAAAAAATCCAACAAGGACTCAGAGGCAAAAAATATACAAATTAATTTTCACTGCAAAGTAAAGGAGCTGTTACTGTGGAGGATTACTGGACTGAATGTCAATATTATGACATAGTATGAGTGTGTTTCATGTTTGGTAATTGCAGTCATTGTTGCTTTTGTTGTGGTCATCCATTTACAATGCTTGGTGTCAGTTTATTTATCTCTTGTAAAAATAAAATACAGTGTGTGTGTGTGAAAAAAAAAAGACAATAACACACCATAAAGAAAAAGATGGGTAAATAACAAAAAACTCCATATACAAAGTAAAAGAATAAAGACTGGGTTTTGCAAAACATATAACAAAGGACTATTATCCTCGCTACATACAAAAAACTACAAATAAATGAGAAAAAAACAACCCCAAAGAAAAATGGGTAAAAGCCATGTGCATTCAATTCAAAGAGGAAACTCAGATGGCCAACACATACAGGAAAAGATGTCTGCCTCACATGTAATTGTAAATGCAAATTAGATATTATTTCACATTCAACTGACTGGCAAATTTAAAGCCTGACAATATTTGCTGAGTGTTACTGAGGATAGGGAGGGACAGAGGAACAGGAATTTTCATACATTTCTAGTGAAAGTATGTTAGTACACCTTTAGTATAATGCATTTGCAATATTAACTTGAAGATATGCATACTCTATATCCCAGGAATTTGATTTCTAGGCAAATACTAGAGAAACACTAGTACACGTGCTCAAGGGACATATGCCAGGATGCCCACTGCATTTGTTTTTTAAATATTAAAAAGTTGCAAATAATCTAAATCTCTCTCAATGCGGGAATGGATAAATACATTGTGGTACGGTCACACAAAGGAATACTACACCAGTTTATTTATTTATTTTTTGAACCATTAGCTTGTTTTATGGAAGAGGGGAATGTAGAGGTATAATGTGAGCAGATAAATTCAAATCTGACGTTGGGAATAGCAACCTTTCCTCCCCCATGACACTCCCTGAAAAATCAAAGCTAACCAAATGTGGTCTGTGACTGTGTAGCTGACTCTTGCTCCAACCCAACACTCCCTTCCCCACCTTTATAAATATAGTTGAATAACAACACTTGGGTAGGTCACCAAATCAAAGCCTGTAAATATTGTTCACAGCTCAAACACTGTTCTTATCGAGTATCCTTTCTTGTAAAAGAGTAATGTCTAGTTTCCTTTGCCTAAGTCACGTATACACTCTCTGAGCCTACTGATTTTCAAACTTTTCAAAGAACCTTTATTCAAATGAAATCTTAGATGGAATCCCAACAAATAACAGAAAAAAAGCAGAACCACTCTGGAGAACCGGTACCCTAGAAATTCCTCTAGTAATCATAACATTTTAGGGAGAGTTTAAACTACATGAAAATTCTCAAGACTATTAGCTTATTTTTGACTATACATAATTTAAAAATGTGAACTCTTCATGAAAAGCTTTGTAGATTCCAAAAGAAACTATAACAATTAAATCCACTGACTTTCTATCCAGGAGTATACTTCAATAGCATCAAAGTGCTACAATAATTATAACCAGTCTTATCTAAGACTAATTTTTTTTAAATAAATAAATTTATTTATTTATTTAAAAAAAAAAAAAGATATGACCCCAATATTCATTACATCACTATTTACAATAGCCAAGACAACCTAAATGTCCATTAACAGAGGAATGGATAAAGAAGAAGTGGTACATATATACAATAGAATATTACTCAACCATAGAAAAGAATGAAATAATGCCATTTGCAGCAACATGGATGGACCTAGCAATTATCATACTAAGTGAAGTAAGTCAGACAGAGAAAGATGAATATCATATGATATCATTTATATGTGGAATCTAACAAAATGATACAAATGACTTATTTACAAGACAGAAACAGACTTACAGACTTTGAAAACAAACTTGTGGTTACCAAAGGGGAAAGATGGGGAGAGAGATAAATTGGGAGTTTGGGTTTAACCTATACCCACCACTATATATAAAATAAATAATCAACAAGGACCTACTGTATAGCACAGGGAGCTCTACTCAATATTCTGTAATAGCCTATATGGAAGGGAGTCTGAAAAAGAATGGATATATGTATAGGTATAACTGAATCACTTTGCTGTACATCTGAAACTAACACAACGTTGTAAATCAACTATACTCTAATATAAAATAAAAATTAAGATTTAAAACATCGAAGAAAGAACAAAACCTTTTGGCGACTCAGTCACAGGCCAGCTAGGGGGCAGGACATGGCAGGGTTGGGGCCAGTTTCTCCAGGAGGTTGTGTGTGTTTTGAATCATCATAGAGGTAAGGAAGAAGTCCACGACTTCTACACTGAAAACTACAATGGCTGGTTGAGATCAATGAAAAAAGACGTACATTCACGGAACATAATCCACAGTCATGGATCAGAAGGTTTAATTCTATTAAGACGGCAAAACTCCACGAAGAGATGTAAAGAGTCAAAGAAGCCCTGCCAACATCCCAGAGGGTGTTTTGCAGAAACTGACAATCAATCTACAGTTCATGTGGAAAACGCAAGGGGCTCAGAATACATCAATGAATCTTGAAAAAGAACAAAGTTGGAGGTATGGAGAGCCAGGCAGAATCCTATGGCTGGTATAAATAAGGACAATCTAAGCCGAAGACAGTTACAGTTCCCAATACATATACTAAATTCCTGGGCTATTTATTTGGACGAAGTTAAACAAATTGGTTGACCCTTCTCCAGCTACAATGGAATTACTATCTATTTCAGTTGGATAGGCAGACCTGTTGGAGGCAAACTCATGAACAGAGGTTAGCATAGTTCCCAAAGTTCTAATGTAATTGGCAACTTCTAGGTCTTTTAGCATTTATAGATTCTCTTGCCTGGGCAGAAACCTGGAGTGGCCTGCCATGCAATATTTTTAAGTTAAGCAAGTTAAGCTTGCTTCTGGGAACCACTGATCCATAGCAGGGCAACTGGCAAGGCCTTATCTCAAGTTAAATTAGCCTCTTGACATATCTTAGCAACATTCCTTTTTAATGTATGATTCATTTTCTTGGTTTTTCCTGTTGATTGTGGTCTCCAGGATGAATGCAGTTTTAATACCTTAATCTAAATCAGGGGATAATTTCCCTAAGGAGGGCTTTAACCACTTCTGAGATTTTCTGTCCAGGTGGGATATGCTTCCACCCATCCTGAAAAAGTGTCCACACGAACACTAGCAGGTTATCTGAAATTTCTTGCAGTTTGAGGCATTTGAGTAAAGTCTGTTTTTCAGTCCTTGGTGGGCCAGGTTCCTCTTTGTTGAGCCCCATCTGGGGCGATCTGACAGCAGTCTTTGGGTTTTGTGGTTTGTTTTTTTTTTTGGCTGTGTTGGGCCTTCATTGCTGTGCACGGGCTTTCTCTAGTTGCGGCTAGGAGGGGCTACTCTTCATTGCAGTACGTGGGCTTCTCATTGTCGTGGCTTCTCTTGTTGCAGAGCAAGGGCTCTAGGCACGTGGGCTTCAGTAGTTGTGTCATGTGGGCTCAGTAGTTGTGGGTCGCGGGCTCTAGAGCGCAGGCTCAGTAGTTGTGGTGCATGGGCTTAGTTGCTCTGCGGCATGTGGGATCTTCCCGGACCAGGGATCGAAACTGTCTCCCCTGCATTGGCAGGTGGATTCTTAACCAGTGCGCCACCAGGGAAGACCCTGGGTTATTTTTAAGACTTTGGGGGAAAGAGCTCTGTAGAGTGAATCAGGTCATTCCCCACTGTCAATTTTACCTGGGGCTCCTGTGGGGAATTAAGTACCTCAAGTTCAAGGGAGTCCCTGGGCCTCTTCATTCAGAGTGTTCCTCTCTTTCTACCATATGAGAGGCTCTTGTCTTCTATTGTTCTTCTGCTTTAGCCTAGGGCAATCTGTTTTCCAATGTTCTTCCTCCTTACAGTAAGCGCATTGTTCTTTCCCCAATAGCGGCTTACCTCTCTTCAAGTTACTCGCCTTCCGGGAATCCAATGCCACTGCCAGAAAAGTGGCGTTTCATATTGCATCTTCTTTCTTCTGTTGTTGTTTCCTGTTGAATACTTTCAAAGCAACATCTACCAGTTGAGAAGATGGTACATTCCAAATGTACCATCTAATTTTTGCAACTCTCTTCTGATATCTGAGGCACTTTGCCCAAAAAGGTCAAATTTACCATTCTAATATTTTCAGGGGCCTCAGGATCTGCATTAGTATGATGTTTGTAGTTCTGATAAATCCTTTCCAAAAATTCAGAGACGTCTTCGTTTGTTTTGCTGAATTTCTTGAGTTTTGTTTAAACCCTTTTGCTTTGTTTTCCTTTTTCAAAGCCCTGCCAAGATGCACAAGAGCACTAATAAATAGTGCTCTAATAAGGGCTTTCTTCCCTCACTGCAGTTCCAATTTGGTTCAGCTGTGGGTGCTGCCAAGTGGGCTTCAGGTGTAAAGGATCCTCCCTATAAGGAGGGCTGCAATCTTTCCAATTAAACAAGTCTGAGAAACCCAGCTGGCTGGCCATTTGAATTTAGGCCCCCTATGAGATAATGGCATAAGGGAAATTGCCCTACTCCAGAAGTGGCTCCTGGCCCAAACTGGGTGCCCTGTTGGGTCTTAGATGGTGATACCAGACCAAGTCCCTGTGCCCCAGAAACTAACACAGGATTTTCTAATTGATCCCTATAAGGAGGAGAAGTCCTGAGCCCCAGAATCAGGAACTGGGGCTGGGTAGGAACAGAAGGCGGTGGAAGGGGTGGGTATATTGGCATAATGGCCAGAGTGGCTGGGACAGCGAGCTCAGCCAGAGGAGGTAAGGTTTGCAGCAACATATACTCACTCTCATTCTCTTCCTTTTCTTATTTTCCCTGCTAGTAGTACAAATGCTTGCATATAAAGGATTTCATCATTTTTCCCGCTTCTTCACAAAATAGAGTCATTCCAAAGCCACTGTAAAACCATAGGTAACAACTGATCATCTAACCATTAAAATGATGGCTTTTTGCTTTGGCACCAACCAATTGGGATTACAATGCAACGGAACAGAAACTTGATTACTGCCGTAACAAACGATTTAAGATAATTACTAAAATTATGACTGATATCATTTACCGGTATACACCAGAATTTTAAGAGTTCCATATAATTTCTAGAACATGTATATTAATAATGTTTACCTAAATGATACAATCTAAGAAGTTTTATCACCACTCACTTGACAATGCCTCTCATGCAATTCAACATACCAAATAAGCCCAATTAGTTTAATATTCCTCTCTCTGAGATGGAGAGAGAAAATAATTTGAGGTGATTCAGAGACCCTCTGGAAAACTCCAAAGTTAGCCAGAGGTCAACTTGATCTTTGGGAATTTTGTCAAAAATATCAGAAAGTTTTAACCAGTGATAATAAAAGATCTCAATGGCAAATACAGATCAGATAAAGAAACTCACAATCTATTACCAAAAGCAGTTCAATATTTTAAGAAAACTTTGTCCTCTTGGAGAACCAAATTCAGGTTTTGTACCACTTTATCTTTAAGATTTTCTAAATTAAGTTCAGTCTTATAAGGTAGTTTCAAATTACAAAAATCTGGAAAGACTAGACATTCCCCAAGTTTTATTCTCATAGAGTTTACCCAAAACTCTTTGTCAGTTATTTTTCTTGCTGACAAACTTTGTAACAGGAATAATAAGGTCTTATTTGATTTCTAGTAAATGTGGGTACAATAAAAGTATTATACTTAAGGTTGATGACTCTAAAGACATATCTGTGTCAAACCAACAAGCTTAAGCTAACTTTAACACCAGATATTAATTCAATACTGAATATTTCCTAGATCATGTGAACCTGAAACTCATTCTGGCCAGTTTCTTTTATATTTGAGTATTTGTGTAAGCACTTAATTTCCTTTAAGCTAATTAAATAGAGCTCTTTTACAAATTAATTTTGGCAATTAATTAATTTTGGCCACTCCTCTATAACACATGTACAAACACACAAACAAACACAGGGACCTCACAGTTCCCATTCCAAGATTTCAGCCATGAATCAGGTACAACAATGTAAAACCCATCAGTTACAAAAGAGGCTGGATTCAGATTGGGTTTCTAGCAGATAGGACAAATCAAGGTCACCTGTCTGGATGGCTAAACTCTTTTGACTGATATTTATGAAAAAGACACTTCTATTTCTATTTGTAGCTTTTGGTGATTTTAGGAACCAAGTAGAACTTTTCTTCCTCAGAATGTCCCTCTTTTGGACAAGAACAGACAGGTTTTTCTCCTGTTCCTTACCTCCATTTGACATCAGTAAAAGTTTTGGGTATCACAACACTGATTTGGCTGTAAATGAAGAAAGAGTACCAAACAAAATGAAACAAAAAACCCAAAGAACAAAGAGGAAATCCTAAATAAACCCTCAAGTTTGGGCTTGGGGTTTACATATACCAATGACACAGGAGACCATAAACAACATATTTTTTTTTTTTTACAATTTTTTTTAAATCAGTCATCAATTTCATACACACCAGTGTATACATGTCACTCCCAATCGCCCAATTCAGCACACGACCATCCTCACCCCACCGCGGTTTTCCCCCCTTGGTGTCCATACGTTTGTTTGTAAACAACATAATTAACATAGCAAGGGTAATAGTACTTGGTGCACAGGGTCCCAAGATAACCCTGCTTAAACCCCCATGTGGATCGTAACAGGTACTGTGGCCACCCACTGTTACAATAAAAAATATCATCTTCCTCTCACCCATGGGTTCATAGCTGTAATCAGATCCCTTATCCAAAATGCTCCTCATAGGACTTGCTTTAGGGATAGTTGAAACATTCCCCATTTTTCAAGACAAACAAAACACAAACGGCACACACAAATGCTAGCATCCAAAGAAACAAACTGGTTCACAAATCGGGTAAAAGTCCAAAAACTCTCTTCTCTCTCCACCAGGGTATCCCACTCAAATACAAAACAAATTGGCTTATTCCGGAGAAAAAGCCCCAAACGGAGAGGAAATGAAGTTTCTGGCTGTAAACACTGGTGCAACTTACCCTACCGTATGGAGTCAGCTCCCAAACGCCAATTCCTTGCCCTAACTGCCAAGCGCTGGGGCAGTCAGTGCCACCGCGGGGAATTTTGAAGGGAAGATCCTCAGGACAAGTGGTCCCGACAGCTGCTAGGGCCTTACCCCAAAACTCCCCAACTGGGGCCAGCTGGCCACGAGCAACAAGGTTCCCGGCTGGTTGGTCAAAATTTATTACCGAGTCCAAGCTTGTACTGCTCACCACACGACAGGCCAGTAAATTGAGAGGTGAGTTGCTGGGGCAAGGAATGGCGACTTTATTCAGAAAGCCAGCAGACCGAGAAGATGGTAGGCACGCCCCCTCAAAGAACCATCTTTCCTGAGTTAGAATTCAGGCTTTTATACTAAAAGGGGAGGGAGTAGAGTCAAACACTTCCTGGTTCCCATCAGCCTCTGGAGGCGATGTGTTAATTTCTTCCTCCCTGCAGCCATTCACAGGTGGGCCTGGGCAGGATGTTTCCTGTGAGCTAAACAAAAGTATTTTAGCTTAATGCTCATTACCTTGGAGGCAGGGTTCCCAGAGATGGGCCATTATGTTTATAGTTTAAGCTCACAGGCAACATCCCTTTAGTGATTAACTTGTAATAGACTACAGAGCCTTCTTCCCTATTATGCAGAGGGAGAACCCACACCAGTAAGTGCTGTTTTACACTCACGTTTGGTTTTAAGTGTCTTTCTGCTCAACCTCAGAAAAATGGACTTTTAGCAACAACTAAGACACCATTTGAACAGCTCATTTCAAGCCTGTCTCTCACCACAGGTGACACCAAAGCAAAGGGGTAGGGTGCCCTACTGCTGGAGATACAACTCTAGGCTATGTCTGTGCAGGTTTGGGGCCCTCAGGGAGGGCCAAGGCGCAGTCCCCTACCTGGGGGTCCCCAGAACCAGGGAGATGGATGAGAAACTGAAGCTGGCAGCTTCCCTCAAGATACAGAGCCTACTGCAAGATAGAGGGAGATGGGTAACACTGCGACGGCCCCTCACTAGACCATCTATATCAGGTAGGAGGATTTCCATTCATATGGGGACTGCAAGGCATTCTGCTGAGACATGTGTCAGACTGCAGTGGAGCCTGGACCATGTGGAGATGGCACAAGGTCAGCAGAGTGCCATGGCAAAGCCATTCTCCTATGCAGATCCAGTGAATAGGATAGTGAATCTGAAGTTGACACAGACCCATAGGATCAATTTAGTTTTGACAAAGTTGCCAAGGAAATTCAATGTGGGAAATCATGGTCCATTCAACAAAGATGTGCTGGTACAAGTGGACATACATATGAGGAAAAAAGAATATTGATCCTTACTTCTCATTATCCACTAAATAAATTTGAAGTAGGTCACAATCAAATTTATAGATGCAAAAACAGCTGAATACATAGAAGAAGACAGGAGAAAATATGCCCAGCGTGTGTGTGGGGTGGGGGGAGACATATATATGACAAAGGACTTATATCCAGAATATAAGAGCTCTTATATCCAAAACTGTATCATAATAAGAAAAATAAGCCCCCAACATGAGCAAAAAACTTGAAGACATTTCACAAAAGATACACAGTTGACCAATGAGCACATGAAAAATGTTCAACATTATTAGTCATCAGGGAAATTCAAATGAACGTCAGCATGAGATACCACTGAACACCCACATGAATGAATAAAATTAAAAAGATGGATGTAGCAAGTGTTGATGAGGCTTTGGAGACACTGGGACTCCTTTTTTAAAAAATGTTTATTTATTTATTTGGTTGCACCGAATCTTAGTTGTGGCAGGCGGGCTCCTTAGTTGTAGCATGAGAACTCTTAGTTGCTGCAGCATGTGGGATCTAGTTCCCTGACCAGGGATGGAACCTGGGCCCCCTGCATTCGGAGCGTGAAGTCTTAACCACTGCGCAACCAAGGAAGTCCCCACCACGGGGCCTCTCATCCACCGCTGGTGGGAATGGTACCAACACTTTGGAAACCAGTTGAGCAGTTTCTTGAAAGAGTTCATACAATATGACCTGGCAATTCTACTTCTAGGATTTATTTTTTTTTTTGGTCAAAGGAAATGAAAAATATGTGGACAAAGACTTGCACACGAATGTTTACAACAGTTTTACTCAAAATAACCCAAACTTGGAAAGAACCCAAATATCCAATAGCTGAACAACTTATGTCTATACAATGTAATATTAGCTTTATAAAGGAATGAACTGCTGATACACACAATATTCATGAATATCAATAACATTATGCCAAACCAAAACAGCCGGACACAAAGGAATATACATGACTCGACTTGTGTGAAATTCTGGAAAAGTAGATCTAATCTTTGAAGACAAGCAGATCATTGGTTGCCTGGTGCTGATGGAAATGGTTGGGAAGGGGACAAGGGAATATTTTGGGGTGATGGAAGTATTCTGTATCTTGATTGTGGTGGTGGTTAACATGGGTGTATATGTTTGTCATAAGTCATAAAACTGTACCCTTAAATTAAGTTTTACTGCATGTACTAAGCTCATGAAAGGATACTTAACCTCATTTGTCATTAGAGAAATGCAAATCCAAACCACAATGAGAAACCAACCACCTTACATCTAAGATAGCTGCAATTTAAAAAGCAGCCACAACAGAAAACAAGAAGATTGGAGAGGATTAACAAGTGTTGGGGAGAACATGGAGATATTGAAACCCTGTACCTTGCTGGTAAGAATGTAAAATGATGTGGCCACTGTGGAAAACAGTTTGGTGGTTCCTCAAAAAGTTAAAATTACCATATGACCTGGTAATTCTACTCCTAGGTCTATACCCAAAAGAACTGCAAACAGGGACTCAGATACTTGTACATGAAAGTTCATAGCAGCATTATTCACAATAGCCAAAAAGTAGAAACAACCCAAGTGTTCATCTGTAGATGAATGGATTAAAAAAATGTGTTATACACAGTTCACCTTTGAAAAACATGGGTTTGAACTGCACGGATCCACTTAATACTCGAATGTTTTTCAATAAATACATACTATGACACGATCTGTGGTAGTTGAATACGTGGATGTGAAATAGAGGATACAGAGGGCTGACTGTAAAGTGTACACAGATTTTTTGACTGCATGGAGGGTCAGTGCTTCTAACCCCCGTATTGTGCAAAGGTCAACTGTACATACAATGGAATATCATTCAGCCATAAAAACTAATGAAGTTACGATATGTGCTACAATATGCATAAGCCTTAAAAACATTGTGCTCCGTGAAAGAAGTTGGATACAAAAGGACAAATATCTAGAAAAGGCTAATTCTTAGAGACAGAAAGATTAGTGGTTGCAAGGATCTAGGTGGAGGGAAGAATTGAACTGATTGCTTAATGGGTTCCATGTTTTGTTTGGGGTGATGAAAAAATTTTGGAAATAGTGGTGATGGTTGCAGAGCATCGTGAATGTAATAAATGCCACTGAATTGTACACTTAAAATGGTTAAATTGCCAATTATCAAAGAAAGAAAAAGAAACAGTAATGGCAGTTTTTAATTTCAGCAAAATAATTGAAAGCAAAAAAGCATTAAGATTTTCATTTTGGATATACCAAGTAATGTGTAAATTCCAAAAGTCAACTTTACAGGCAGGACCCGGATATATCCAATCTGTATCCCAGCACCCAACACAGGACCTGGCACAGAGAAATTGCTCAGTGAATGTTTGTCAGATGAAAGAAGAAAGGAGCTAAAAAATAAAATAAAAACACACATTCCCCTTGTGCTTAGGAGTAGGGCTAAGCTTGAAAGAAGGAGAATGGTGTGTCAAAATTTGGCACAAGTGGAGTAAATTAGAGAAGTGCCTATCAAACTATCTATGGGGAAAACCTAGACTCTTTTACCTCTAATCAACTGAGGACTGATACATGGTTCTACTACTGGCATGTGCTTTGTACCACCAGCAACTTGTCTCTGTGAATCCAACAGCATCCTAAGTCGGCATCTTGTAAATACAGTAAGACAAGACCTTGGTCACATACTGGAAAATCACAGCAGTGTCAAATTGCTATTATATGAATTTCTAAAATCTCACCCTCAATTTCTATATTTATCTCATCACAAACCAGAAACAAAGAATTCACAGTCTAGCCTTGGTCCCTGAAAAAAAAGATTTTAAGTTTGCAAAGGGAATGGTTCTCAGAGATATAATTTGATACTTCTATCTCCACCTGCCTACCCTACATCTTCACTTAGATGTCTAAGTGACGTCTCAACCTCAGCCACACCCAAAGCCATGACTTTCTGCCTCAACTCTCTTCCTCCAGATGCCTTCCCCATACTTGACCTCTCTTCTTGTTTCTCAGGCCCAAACACTGGCATCATTCCTGGCTCCTTCCTTTTCCACAAACTCCAGATCTGAATTGAAGAAAAGTAAAGCTGATTCTATCTTTGAAATATATCTAGACCTACCCATAGATGAGCACTTGCTTTATTACAATATTAATACTTGTGAGCAATGAAGTCGATTTTCAGGAAATGGTGCTTAATCAACTGACGATCTAGATGGAATAAAATCAAATCAAATCAATTACAGGTGAATTGTGGCTCTAAATGGGAAAGGTAAGACAAACTGGAAGATGACATAGGAGAATATCTTCATGATCTCAGGGTAGGCAAAAATCTGAGGGCAGGAATTTTTGTCTGCTATGTTTATGCTGCATCTCCAATGTAGACACCCACTATTTACAGAATGAACCTAAAGGAAACTTTGACACCCTCTGGAGGGATATACACACATACAAATACTTGGATCATTGTGAAGACACACAATGTTCTTAATGGTATGACTGTCGTATAAATGTCACTTCTCTTTAGTCTAATGCAATGCTAATTAAAACCCCATTCAAGGGACTTCCCTGGCGGGCCAGTGGTTCAGACTCTGTGCTCCCACTGCAAGGGGGCACGGGTTTGATCCCTGGTGGGGTAACTAAGATCCCTGCAAGCCACATGGTGTGGCCAAAAAATAAAATAAAATAAAATAAATATGTACAGCTTTAAAAAAAAGCCCATTCAGAGCTATTTTTAGAATAATCTTATTCTAAATTTCATACAGAAAAATGATCAAGAATGCCTAGGAAACCCCTGAGGGAAAAAAAAGCGGGGCCGAGCAATGAGGTGTGATAAGGCCTACCAGGAGGTAAACCGTATTTTAAAGCCACAATTATTACCATTTTGTTGAATCTAGGACATTTTGTATTATAAGGCGCATCATTGGTTCGAGTGCCACGAAGAAAAACACTGCCAAAAAGCCCGTGACTTGTTAAATGTGTCCTGATTCAAAGATCTCACAAGTGTGAAAAGACATCTGCCTTGGAATGGCATTGATGCATGGATTCTCAGACAGATGAACAAAACAATAAAAATGCCACATATAGACCCCAAAACATATGTGATTTTAGTAGAAGAATAATATTGCAGATAGTTGGGAAAAAGGGATCTTTCATTGACTGGTATTGAGAAAATTAGATAATCATCTAGGAAAAAAGCCTCCTATCTCACACCTGATACACACATGCATACACACACACACACACACGCACTCCAGTTGGACCAAAGATGTGAAACCAAAAACCAAAACGTAACAGTTGTAGAAGAACTCGAGGGATAGCAATTTTTATATTATCAGAATAGGGAAGGCTTTTTCAAATATGTCAAAAGTCGAGAAACCACACAGAAAGACTGATAATCTGACTGCTTAAAAACAAAACCCAGTGGCCAGGCCAACGCTGCCCCATAATCAAAGTGAAAACACAAAAGGTAAGCTGGGAAGTAGCCTGGCCACTCACCCCACATGGCCTTGACCCACCCCATCATGTCTCCAGGGCTTATTCTCCCTACAACCCCACCCGCATGTCTGGTGCCATGCCTGTTATATATGGGACCTCAGACATCTCCTAACATGAGAGGGTTATTTTATACAAAGATAGTGGGTTGAATGGTGGCCCCAAAAGATGTGTCCCCCAGAATGTATGAAGGGACATTATCTGAAGAAAGAGTTTTTGCAGAATTAGTGAAGAATCTGAGATGAGGTCGTCCTGGATCAGGGTGGCCCCAAATCCAATGACAGTGTCCTTATATGAGACAGAAGAGGAGAGACACAGACACAGAGAGAAGCCACAAGAAGAGGGAGACGGAGATGGGAGGGATGCGGCCACAAGCCCAGGGATGCCCAGAGCCCCCAGAATCGGGTAGAGGCGAGAAGGACCATTCCCTGGAGCCTCCAGAGGAAGCATGGCCCTGCCCACACCTTGATTCAGATGTCTGTCTCCAGGACTGGGGGAGGATGAATTCGTGTTGTTTTAAACCCCCCAGCTTGTTGTCATTTGTCACAAAAGCCACAGGACAGCCACACAGACCCCGCCCTATAGACTCCTGGGAGTGTGGATCTCATTAAAGGCAGATAAAGGCTGGGTCATGGACCGCTTAGAGTCTGCAATGGGCCACCAGAAGTCCTAAAGCAGTGGCTGGACCCTAGAATGCTGAGGGGACAAGTCTGGAGCCCTTCTGTAAGGGTGCCGGCTGCACACGGCCTCTCCAGGTTCTTACACCTGTACGTGAAGGGGAGGGTGGTTTGAAGCATTTCAAGCTCCTGGTTGAGGACTTTCAATGTCACCATTCAGATCGCTAATTAAGAACCCGGCAGTTACACAGGTGGAAACCCTGTGGGGACACTTGCTACGCTGATGAGCAGAATTCTGATGGTGGTCAGAGTCGGGGGACTTTCTCCCATGCGGGCAGCAGCCCCCCACAGGGAGTGTCCTCATTGGAAAGCTGGTGGACCGTGTGGAGGCGTCTCTGAGTAAACATTAGCTGACCCCCAGGTTAGCTGCCCCTGAAGTTTATCCACCCTTCGCATGTGAAACACCTGAATATGTGCAAGGACCCTAAAGGCCGGAGGAAAGGGCTTGGAGCCACATCAGCGACAGCACGCATGCTGAGTTGCAGGCCACACGGGCTGGTCCTGGCTTGCACGTTCTTCTGGAAACTTTCCATTCACCTGCCTGAGCTACCCCTCCTCTCTTGTCCCCCACGGCTTTTTTTCTTGCTTACTCACTTTTGTCTGTGGAGAACTTCCAACAACAGATGCAGATGACACATCATCTTCCTTGGCAGGTGGCAGCCGGGTAACTCCTGCGAAAGGTCTAGCGGAGGCCCACTCAGACCAGGCCAGACGTGGGGCATCTCCTCACTCCCAGCTGCCAGCCCAGCCCTGCTGCCACTGATGGGGCAGGAAGTATGACCTGAGGTGCACCTGTAGGTGCTCTTGCTGCCTGGAGGGGGTGTTTACAGACCTCCATCCCGGCACACCTGGGAAGGGCTGGTCTGCCGAGTCAGGCTGCCCAGATAGGCCAGTTGTCCCCCATCTGGGGCTCATGGTTGCAGAAAATGGGTTTTGCTGTGCTGGTCCGGTCCAAGGAACAGGTGTGGGGTTCTGGGGGTCAGGATGGACATGTGGCTGCAGCTCTGGCTTGTTTTCTAATCATTTTAACTAGCCCACGAGTGGGAGGCAACTTCAAGAATACCCACTCCTCATGAGGGAATTCCAGGAGTTACGGAGAGGAGGGGTGGAGACAGAGGCCTGGTGCCCCAGGGAGGCCGCACAGAGTGAAGCCCAGGGGCACAGACCTGACCAGGAGCTGCTGTTTCTTAACTCACGTCCTGCCCTGAGGTGCTCAGGGGCTGTGGGGCGCTCTGCGAAAGGGCTGTGTGCGCGGTTCCTTTGTGCTGTCTCTTGCCAGGGTGCCTGCATAGGAGGGCCCCACGCCCTGGAGGGCGGGGGGCTGCCCACGTGAGCCCCATGCACTGCTGGGTGCCTGCCCAGGTGAGCTCCATATCCTGGGAAGGGCCTGCCCGAGACAGCCCTCTGTGCTGGGAGGGGCGTGTGAACGAGCATCCTCTCCTTGCAGCCAGCACAGAGTCGCATATCGACTCACCCGGGGGCAGTGCTGGGATGAGATGAGAAGCAGGAGATCCTGCAGGTCCCTGAACCCCACCTGGGCCCATCATTAGAGCAGCAAAGTCAGTAGGTGGGTGCTGGCTGCCAGGACGCATGAGGGAGGCCCCACGGGTACCTCTTGTTTCTTCCACTTGACACCACAGAGGCCCCCCAGGACAGAGCGGACAGCCTGCCCCAGGCTGATGCGAGCTCCTGGTGACCCTGCAGGGGACATGGGAGGGAGGGACCTGGGCCCCTCGGAACGGGGATGATGAAACTGCAGGGAGTGGGCAATCCCCCTGGGTGGGCGGTGGGTGCAGACCCCAGACTGTGGCCCACGTCCGTGCTTCCGGCTGGGTTACTTGGCTTCTCAGAGCCTCAGCTGTGTCCATATTAGTGATTCCTGGAAACCAGGCTATTTAAATCACTTAGTAAGTACAGCACATAGTTTATCTACTTTTATACATTTATCGTATCTTCCTCACTAGATTGTAAATGATTCCAAGGGTAGGGAGGGACTTTATTGTACCTCACAGCCCCTTGGCCTTGGATGAAGAAGACTGACTACATACTCTGTGAATGAATGACATACTATGGCTGATAGTGGAGCAGCAAGGGCCATGGCTGAAAGTCAATGACTCAGCTAGAAACTACCTTCATGATCTTGGTCAGATAACCCCTTTGGGTTTTGCTTTCTCTACACATGTAAAATGTAAAAGTCTCTATCTTCAGGAACAAGGTATTGGGCCCTTGCTACGCACTATGCACTCTGCTAAATCCAGGAGCCCCTAAGATACTGCCCTCCAGTTGCTCATGGTCAAGCTAGAGACTGGAGCAGACTGACCTGAGGTTCTTCTACAAGTTCAATACCCAGGCAGCCACTAGGGTCCCCCCCCGCCACTCACTCCTTACCCCATTTAATTGTGTAGGTAATTCAGGGCCTTCAGTGGACCTTTCCTGGCAGAATGTTCCCAGCTCTCTCCATGACTATGGACCAAGCCAGCAGCACAGACCTGGTTGGACCCCATAGATTGTATTATCATCCTTTAAGGAATTAATAGAGTCCTGGTCGTTACTTACAAATGAAGCAGTCTGGTGTAGGAAAAGCCCACCAAGTTGTTGTTAATTAAACAAGGAAGCTGTTATACTTAGGTGAATTAATAGAGTCGTGGTCGTTATTGAAACAGCTGACTTACAAATGAAGCAGTCTGGTGTAGGAAAAGCCCGTCAAGTTGTTGTTAATTAAACAAGGGAGCTCTTATACTTAGGTGGCTCTAATGCCATGACACCCACATAAGCAAACCAAAAATCTAAGCTTGTAAATGCCTCAGGGTCATCCAAATGCTGAGAACAACCAATCATAAACAGCCAACCAGGCTTTTAGTGATAGCCAGTTAGTTTCCTTTCCTTGCTTCTGCACTTTCTATAAAAGTCTTTCCCCAGCTCCTGTCGACAGAGCTGTCCTAACCACTTCTGGTTTGGCGATGCCCCATTCGAGTTGGTTTTTGCTCAAAGGAATTCTTAAAAATTTTAACATGCCACACAGGTAGGCTCATGGGGTCTGTGCCATCATGCCCTCTACTGAATCCTGCACATGATATGTTCTAACTAAGTATCATCGTTAAGACTGCGAAGCCTGAGAGCAAGCCCCAGTCTCATGGGAGGAGCCCAAAACACTGGTAGCACTTCCTCCAACCCCTCAGGTTCTCTCTGAAGGGGACACCACCTTGCTCTGCCTGAACTATAAAGACTCATCTTAGTAGATCAGGGCATCAGGATCCCGCTACCTGAGCCCCACCCCTACAGCCCCAACCAAGCGCCTGGAGCTCTCCTTCCAGACTTTAGCTTCACTGATACTCCTGATGATGTTTCTGTCACGGCCAGCTGCGTCTGGGACCCAAAGGTCGCAACTGATGCTACCACAAAGGCCCCTTGGTAGCAGCGGGGGACACAGCAGGTGGGAACTCCTGGACGGTGCCTCCCTGAGCAGTTTGTGCGACTGCTGTGGCTTTACCTGCCCCCCCCCAACTACCCCTCAGAAGAGCCCTGGCGGCCTCCAGGTAGGCCACTGAGGACCCTTCTGACCAAGTGACAGAGAAGGTTCCCTGGTCCTTTGAGTTGAGTCAGGCTTCTGTCCCCAGGGGGCCCAGAGGAAGCCTCCCCAGATCACTGGTGCTGACGACAGGGACTCAGTTCACGGCGGTGTTGATGTCCACCCAGGGCCTGGGCTTCTGCCTCCGCGCCACTGCCACGGGCTCGGGGGCCAGAGCCTTGCGGCACGTGTAGCTGCAGACCCAGGAGCCCCAACACCTACCAGAATTTTCCAACAAAAGGATGTTCATGAAAGAAAGAGAGAGAGAGAGAAGGAGGGAGTGAAGAAGGAAGGGAGGAAGAAAGGAGAGAAAATATAGGCAATCCAAGTTTGGATTTCAGAGAAGCTACAACTAAATTTTAGTATAAGTATGTTCCATGCAGTATTTCCATATTTTATCTGGTGGCCCTGCTCCTCCGCGTGCAGAGGGCAGTCCCACAGGAAGAAGCGCCCTTCCCTCAGCCAGCACCTGGGGCGGAGGGCTCTGAAGCACAGGAGATGCAAGATGCTGCCTGCCGGGGGTGGTCCTATGAGCGATAACCAGCGGGATCTTCACAGTTCCCTTTGGAAGAGACTATTTTCAAGTCTATGGGAGGCCCTTAGTTGGAGGATGGTACAGGATGCCAAGCAGACCCAGGGTGGGCCCGGCCTCCCTTCCCGAGGCTTCCCCCTCCCCCCAGGTCCCTTCCTCCTGGCCCAGCTTCAGTATGGACTTGGCGCTGAGAGCTCTGGCTGAGGAGACCGGCTCACCCAGCCCTGGCTCCATGGATGGAGTCCAGTCTTCTTCCTGAGATGCAGGAGCACAGGAACCCAGGCTGGTGTGAACGTGTCCCAGAGCCTGGCTCTGTTCCTCGCCGTCCTGTGCCCCTAAGGGAGGTCCCCAGCTGGCACCAGTCTCCATCACTTCCTCCAGAAACTGGGGACCAAGTCTGCTGCTTCCCTCAGGGGGTGGTGTAGGGCCAAAAGTGTGTGGTCAGTGGTAAAGGATGGCACCTGTGTCAGGTGTCCCTACTGTCCTCTGGGTCCCTAAGTCCAAGTCCATGCAAGGGGCCACCCACGTACTCTGCTCTTTCCCATTTGAAACATAATAAAGAATCAGCACAGTGTGTGGTTCCAGATTAGCTGAGGGAGAGCCTCCAGGACCCCTTTAAATTCTTCTAAGAGAAAAGATTATCTGCTTGGGGGGGGGGTCACCAGAATTAGTGCCACCTCGAAGTAGGAGAATGGCCCCTTTGATTCTTTCCAGTCCAAGGACCCTCACCGTTGAGTCTTTTCACATGTCAGGAATCATATTTTCCGAGCATTTTCCACTGTTTTTCAGATTCCCGTGTTATCTGAACTTTCATGACCTGGGGGAGAGAGCCCCTACCACCCTTCTAGCCTCACCAGGTTCTGTCTCAATGCACACGTCTCCCCAGCATCCGGCCCAAGCTCCCGATTGCCACCTGGAGGAGAAGGTTCTGGTGTCAGACACCGGGGTCAGGACCGCAGTGTTAGAAGTGGGGGCAGAGGCTGGGAAGGCACTAATATGCATTTCATGAACAGTCTCCTACGGAATCCTCACAACAGTCCTGACACCAAGGGAGACTCTGCACCCTGAGAGGCTCAGGGACCTTCCCAAGGAGGAGGGTGTGGCCCCAGAACTGTCCTGCTTGTCAGGCCAGTGGGTGGAGCTGGAGCTCAAGGCTTCAGAACTTGAAAGCAGGCCGGTGAGAGCCTCAGTGCCATTGAGTCCCACTCCCACTGAGAGGCAAGAGGCAGAGTCACAGGATGTGGCCAGGTCCGCTGACCAGCCTCCGAATAGGAGGGACCCAGAGGAGTCATCAGGGACCAGGAATCTGGAAGCTGGATGAGGAAACAGGAAGTGGCAAGGGCAGACCTCTCGGGTGTCTGACTCCAGACAAACCAGGAGTGTGTCCATCTGAGGTCTGCATGGGCCCAGAGGAGTGTGGATGGCAGCCGGGATAAGGAGGTGTTCTCAGAATCTGCGGCCAGGGGCCTGGGCCAGAACCCAGGGAGACAGGTGGACCAAGATGGCAGCTCCAGGGCCCGGAGCACTTAGGTCAACCCTGCCAGTGCCCTGAGGGCTACACAGCACCTCATCTGGGGGACCCAGACACAGGGCTCTGAGCTGGGATGGGGCCTGAGTCACCCCTGCCCTCAAGCTTGGAAGCCATGTCCACTTCTCTTTCCCCATATCTGCCCGCCGGCTCCTCAGTGTGTCCACCTGGCAAGCCCACTTACCCCTACACGAGCCCAGGTCTCAGAGGGGCTGGACTCCCCAGCGTGACACTTGTTCCCACTGCCTGGTTCACTGATGGAGCTTTCTGCCCAGTCTATGGACACTCTCTCAGGCAGACAGACAGACGAGGGCCCAAGGCTCAGGCCTTAGGCTCCCTCCTCTCTCTGGCTCAGTCCCAAGGATGGGGCTCAGACACCCTGCACTTCAAATGGCCACAGAGAGCAGGATAAACCTCTCCCAGCAGAGTCGGCCCCAGGGACTGACCATTTCTAGGTACCTTCCAGAAAGTTGTCAGGTACCAGTCAGGCTCTTGACCCCCTTGAGACAAGCCCCATATATCCAGGCCTGGGAACAAACAAAGTGGCTTTTATTCCCCTCCCTACTTAAACCCCTCATTTAAGCACAAATCCCTAGGGGGAGGGAGGAGAGCCTCTTCTCAGGCCTCTGCGAGTCAGTCCCCCTGCCGTGAGTTAACATTTTGGGGAGCTTTGGAAAGAAGGAGAAACATTAGACTAGTGGTTTTCAAAGTGAGGTCCCAGGACCAGCAGCGTCAGCATCACCTGGAAACTTGATAGAAGTGCAAATGCTTAGGCCCCACAGCCCAGACCTGCTGAGTCAGAGCTCTGGGGGTGGGGCCCAGCCATCTGGTCAACCTGCCTTCAGGGGGGATTCTGGCAGTTACTCAAGTGGGAGAGCCCCTGCTTTAGCTGTCGTGATCTGGTCTGCTAATGTCCAGGTGCTGTCGACTCCAGGGGTGTTCTCCCCGACACTGCAAAAGAGGGGAAACCAGCCTCCACATCTGGGGGCAGAAGATATTCCTAGAAGCACCAGGTCGTCGCCCAGTGCTCTCTGATTTACTGTAGGTGTTAACATTGGGGGGAAAAGCCCAAAGCTGAATCAAATTGGCATGGAGCCATCAGAGATAAAAAATTAAAGTTTCCAAAATATTATTGTTGGGAGTACTTAGGAAGACTCTAGTGTGGTGTCTTTTACACAAATATTGTGAGTCACAATAACTGTGTTTGTCTTCTTTTTCCTTCGGCAAATAAGGAAACATCTGTGGGGATGCTGATATTTATTTATTTTTGGATGAGCGTCATGATAGTGGAAATATTTCGTACATGATTATAGAAGGCTGGGGCTAAAGCACTGCCCGTGAGGAGGAGCCAGGAGTTAACTGGTCAATAATGTAGACAATCCCTTCTACTTAAGAAGAGCCCTATGTGTCCCACTTGTTTCTAAGTGATGTCACTCCAGGCATCTTGCTTCTCAATAAAAGGCAAGATCAGGCCAGTGGGGGAAGGCAGGCAGTCCCGGCAGAGGTTGCCTGGCCCAAAAATCTCAAATCACACTGCCTTTTCTGTGCCTCAGTTTCCCCTTGTTTCTTGGCCTCATGGTGGAGCTGAGAAGCCAGATGCACTGTAGACTCAGACCTCCGACTTCTCTGGAACCAGGCCCTCCAGAGGAATCCTTGAGTGCGGATCCCTACAGTGGCCGCCATAAACCTCCTGCCTAAAACTCCTGCTGACCCACGGGGCTCACACACTAAATGTAAGAGAAAAAGGGGCACCCACCTGTGTCGTGTGATGATGGAGGCCTGTTAAACACATGAGCAATGAAAGTCCAACCCAAAGGCAAGGTGCCTCCCCTGACTCTACATCCTTGAGAAAAAGGCTGGACGTGAGCGGCATTTGGAGAGAATAATGATTTTTAAGATTGGATTGAGAGAAACAAAAACATATGTCCACACAGAGACGTGTAGGGAAGGTTTAGAGCAACTTTATTTGTAATAGCCAAAAAATGGAGACAACCCAAATGTCCATTAACAAGTGAATGGATAACCAAACCGTGATATGTCCGCCCCAACAATGGCACGCTCATTGCTCAGCAAAATGAAGAGATGAACTACCAACACAGCCAACAAGGGATGAATCTCAAAGTTGCCATTTTGATCGAATGAAGCCAGGCATAAAAGGGTACATGCTATGTGATTTATTTGTATAAAATTCTAGAAAGGGCAAACAATGGTGACAGAAAGCAGACCAGTGGTTATGGGGGGGTGGGGAGTGGGACAGGGTTACGAGGGCACAGGGAGATGTTGGCAAGGGCTGGATCCCGTCACTCTTTTGACTGGGGGTGTTGGTGTCATGAGTGATTACATGTGTCAAAATTTATCAAATTATATGCTCGAAGATGTACAGTATATTGTATGCCAATTATACATCAGAGAAGTTTAAAAAAAATATGGGTTGGCAATTCTGTTTCTTGGAGAAACTGGTCACATTTCTGCTAGAGTCCCTCCTCTTCCTGGCTGAGTCAGAAACAGACAGATTTCTGTGGTGCTCTGTTGACATCAGCAGAGAGATAGTGGGTATTCCGGGGCAAATGAAGCGTGTATTTGTGAGTGTGCAGGACAGGGGCTGAAGAAATATATCTCTTTCATAGCAACTGTGATATTAATAATCAACAATCTGAGCATTTGTTGTCTGCCAGGCTGAGCGTTGTATAAATATTATCTTATTTAATGCTCACACAACCCTGAGAGTAGATGTTACTGGACCCATTTTACAGAAGAGGAAACTAAGTCTAAGGGAGATACCTAACTTCCTAAGGAGTGGCAGGCAGATCCAGGATTTGAAACAGGTATTTATTTATTTTTATGTACTTTTCAAACTTTCTACAATGAACATGTACTACTATTAACCAGAAATATCTTTCAGTTTTTAATATTATTACAATCACTTTGTAGCAATGCTTGAAAATTTCTTCTCCTATAAAGATGATTCCTACTGCATATTGAGCCTATTAGGTATCACATACTTAACCGTTCCTTTCAATCTACAAATTAAGAATGGGAGGTTGAGGCTCATAGTAGATGAGCTATGTGCCCCAAATGACAAAGCTAAGGAGTGGGAAAGCCAGGATGTGAACTCAGAACACTCTGGGTCTGGAACGCTTGTCCTTTTCATATTCATAGCCCCAAATCTCACCACATCTGCCAAATGCTTGCAAGGCCATTTTAACTCCTGGAGTCCCCTTCAGTCCAGGCAGTGTGTGCACAGATTTAACATAGCTGAGGTCACTGTGTCTGTCTGTCACGGTTCTATTTTCTCCTCTTCAGACCAGTGGAGCAATATTTTCCACACTAGTACATAGACTTCTCATTCATTCTTTAAAGAGACGTGCAATATTTCACGCAGTTTATGTATCGTAGTCACTTGCTCAGCCATGCCTTTACAATCGGTCGGCAATGAGCTTTTTACGGAAAACAATGTTATCTATCAAGGAGCCAGAAAGACACCTGGTAACTTATACTGGCCTCCGAAAATAACAGAGAGAGAACCAGAAGGGGAAAGATGCTCTGATGATTAGAGGCAGGTTATTCACACCTCAAATCAGGACAGGGAAAGGCTCAGCAACATTAACTCTTTCATCTTTAAGAAGGAAGGCCACTGGGTTTAGGGAAAAGTTCAGAAGGATTTCTCCATGGTGATGCTTGTGGAGCACGTGTCAAAGTTTATTTCTGCTTTTCAATAAAATAGCACATTTTTCTTTCACTGACTATGAAACAAAGATTATTCATCTACCCTCTTCATTACAGACAACATTTTTCATTATCTGCCACGTGGAAGTTTTGGTCTGAATTAGGGAGGATTGGATGCTGAGACAATCCTATAGGACAGGGGTCAGGGAACTATGGCCACGGGGCACATGTGACCCACCACCTGTTTTTGCACAGTCCATGAGCTAAGAATGGTTTTTACATTTTTTTTTAATTGTGATAAAATACACATAACATCATTTACTATCTTAAACATTTTTTGTGTACTGTTCAGTGACATTAAATATATTGTTGTTCAACCATCACCACCATCCAGAACTCCATCTCCAGAACTCTTTTCATCTTGCAATACTGGAACTCAATATCCATTAAATAACAACTCCCCATTCCCCCCTCTCTCCAGCCCTTGGCAACCACCGTTCTACTTTCTGTCTCTATGAATTTGACTACTTAATATGAGTGGAATCATTCAGTATTCGTCTTTTTGTGACTGGCATGTTTCACTTAGCATAATATCCTCAAGGTTCATCCCTGTTGTAGCATGTGTGAGAGTTTCCTTCCTTTTTAAGGCTGAATAAAATTCCATTGTGTGTATATACCACATTTTGTCTATCCATTCATCTGTTGGTGGATACCTCAGTTGTTTCCACCTTTTGGCTATTGTGAATTACGCTGCTATGAACACAGGTGTATAAATAATTTCTTCAAGTTCCTGTTTTCAATTCTTCTGGATAAGAGTGGAATTGCTGGATCATATGGCAATCCTATTTTTAATTTTTTGAGGAACCACCATATTGTTTTCCACAGTGGCTCACCATTTTATTTATTTATTTTTATTGCAATATAACTGACATATAACATTATATTAGTTTCAGGTGTATACCATAATGATTTGTTACTTGTATACACTGCAAAATGATCATCACAATAAATCTAGCTAACATCTATCACCATACATAGGTAAAAATTTTGTTCTTATGATGAGAAACTTCAGATCTATTCTATTAGCAACTGTCAAATATGCAGTACAGTATTATCTACTGTAGTCACCATGCTGTATATGACATCCCCAGGGCTTCTTTATTTCATAACCGGAAGTGTGTACATTTTGACCCCCTCTTCCCATTTCTCCCACCTCTCACCTCCTGCCTCTGGTAACCACCAATTTGTTCTCTATGAACTTGGATTTGTTCTTTTATGTTTTAGACTCCCCATGTAAGTGAGATCGATACTTGTCTTTCTCTGTTTGACTTGTTTCATTTAGCATAATGCCCTCAAGTTTCATTCATGTTGTCGCAAATAGCAAGATTTCATTCTTTTTTATAGCTGAGTATTATTCTATTGTATGTATATATACCACATTTTCTTCATCCATTCATCCATCAATGGACACTTAGATTATTTCCATGTCTTGGCTATTGTAAATAATGCTTCAATGAACATGGGGGTGTATATATCTTTTTGAGTTAGTGTTTTCATTTTTTTAGATAAAACCCAGAAGTCGATTACTGGATTATATGATAGCTCTATTTTTAATTTTTTGAGGAAGCTCCATGCTGTTTTCCATGCTGTTTTCCACAGTGGCTGCACCAATTTACATTCTCACCAGCAGCACACAAAGTTTTAAATTTTTCCAGATCTTTGCCAGCACATATTTTCTGTTTTTGTTGATAGTAGCTTTCCTACACATTTTTAAATGGTTGAAAAAAAATCAAAAGAAAAATAATATTTCACGACCTAACAATTGAATTTCAGTGTCCATGAATAGAGTTTTCTTGGAACACATCCACGTTTGTTCATTTACACATTATCTACGGCTGCTGCTTTCACACTCTAATGGCAGAACTGAGTAGTTTCAACAGAGACTGTATGGCCTGTAATCCTAAAATATTTACTGTCTGACTTTTTACAGAAAAAGTTTGCCAACTCCTGCTGTAGGAGCTTTCCCCGGGGATGATGTTGGGTCAGCTTGGACTGAAGCGCCAAAGCCACCCACTAACACACCAGTGGCCATGTATCTATGAAATCCATGCCTCCCAACCGCCTCCTAGGCCCTCAGTTGCTTTCTCAATAAAGACCCCACCCACGCTGGTGTCACCTCATCTCTACCTCCCCTCAGGCAGGCTGTGCTCCAGCTTGGCCTTGTTCGGCCCATGATGCCAGGTGAGGTACTTGCTCCAGCCCCTCTAGGCTCAGAGGACGTACTTGCTTCAGAGCCTGGGATCTGCTTCCCCAGTGGCTGCCCTGAGAGCCACAACCTGGAAGCGCAGGGGACTGAAAATTGATCCATGAGAGACAGGAGGGAGCTGACAAATGAATGATCCTGGCTCCTCTCTGACTGTTCTGAGGTTCGGTGCTTGGCCATCAACATCTGCATGACTGCAGCCGCTCAGGATGGCGCCATTTTGCATTCGCTCTTTATCCCTGTAGGCCTTTTCCCTCGCGCTTGCAGCCCTGGGTTTGCCTTCTACAATAGGAAAGCCCGACTATGACACCGGTAAAAGTCCTTTGTTTGATGTAGTAATTTCTCCAATGATTCACACACTTTTACTATTATACAGCCTCAAAGGCATGCCTCTATGCCTATGAAACATGTATTTTATGAAATACTCAGGAATAGTGGATTTGTTTGTTGGTATGTTTTAGATTTTCCTAAAACGCACCATATCATTCACTTTGCAGAGGAAAAAAAAAGAATGACACGTTATATTTGACCACAATCAGTACAAGAGTAATTACTTTGAAAAATTAGGAGCTTTTTGGGGAGTAGATGGTATCTGCCAGTGCATTTACTAATTACTCAGAATAAAAATATCCTGTCTCCCCTGATATGTAATGAGCTTCTAGAAATCAATATAAACACCAAAATAAGAAAAAAGTTAAAAATATATATAAGCAAAAGATATGTACAGTAGGTTCACAGAAAGGGAAATATGGCTTTTTTACATATGAGGAAATGCTTAATCTCACATGTAATAAAAATACAAATTAAAACTTGAGGACTTCCCTGGTGGCGCAGTGGTTAAGAATCCGCCTGCTAATGCAGCAGACAAGGGTTCTATCCCTGGTCTGGGAAGGTCCCACATGTGGCGGAGCAACTAAGCCTGTGCACCACAACTACTGAGCCTGTGCTCTAGAGCCCATGAGCCACAACTACTGAGCCCACGTGCCACAACTACTGAAGCCTGTGCACCTAGAGCCCGTGCTCCACAACTACTGAGCCCGCCCGCCACAACTACTGAAGCCCATGCGCCTAGAGCCCATGCTCCGCAACAAGAGAAGCCACCGCGATGAGAAGCCCACACACAGCAATGAAGAGTAGCCCCTGCTCGCCGCAACTAGAGAAAGCCCGTGCACAGCAACGAAGACCCAACGCAGCCAAAATAAATAAATTTAAAAAAAAAAAAACTTGATGAAGAAAATCATAAATTGTCTATGGCAGGATAATCAAACTAAGACAGAAAGGGAAAAAAACAAAAAAAAACAAAAACAAATGACATGCCCCCTTTGTGGTAGGCCTTTCCCAATGTGCAATGTGCATCTACATTATACAGTAAACAGTCCTCCTCAAAGCAGGAGGATGAAATCAACCTTTGAGAAAAAGTTGGCCCCTTTCTTCAGATGACAGCATTATAATTCTATGATTAATATATTTCTTTTTCATCTCATACAAGGGGTTGCATTTCTGTGCATGCATATTTGACAAAATAAACAAAACTTTGATGAACTGAGTACACAATGCTAACCTCTCAATATGATACATAATTTCTTTGTCTCAAAAATGTATAAAACTGCATCTCTAACTCCTGATCAATGGAGCAGTTCTCAGAGCTTCTGAGAATCTGTTTCCCAGGTTTTAATCTTCAGTTTGGCTTGAATAAAATTCTCTTTTCGTTCTTCATAGCTTGATCATTATTTGATTTTTCATCGACAAATTACAAGGTACAATTTTTCACCTACCAGTTTGGAAAAAATTTTAAAAATCTTATACCACATTCACTAGAATGTGAAGAAATAGTTACTTTTAGAAATTGCTATAAGAATTATTTGCCTAGAGAGGGCAATTTACCAATATCAACCAAATTATAAATGTACATCTCCACTGACCAAGCAGTTCCACTCAGACATTTGTCCTATGAATGTACAGATAGACATGTGCAAAAAAATCCTATGTACAAGGTTATTCTCTGCAGGCCTGTGTGAAATGGCAAAAGACTGTAAACATCCTAAATATCCAATAGGTCTGGTCAAAGAAATGTTGTTACATCTATATAAGAATTTTTTTAAAAAATGGGAAAGACTTTTATGTAGTAATATGAAACTAACTGATATGTAATATTAGGTAAAAAAAGAAAAGCAACATATAGAACAGCGGGTTGTGTGCTATCATTTGTGTAAACATATTTGTATTCTTTATGCATAGAATTTCTTTGGAAGACTATGCAAGAAAAATTTAACATTGGTTGGAGGAAATTGGGGGCTGACAGGTGAGTTTTATTTTTCACTGTACACCTTTCTGTATCTTTGAATTTTTAAATATGTGATTGTATTACCTAGTCTTCAAAAAATTAAGTTTTAAAAAATTAATGAAAAAAATATAAACCTTCCACATACAGTAATATGGTAGACTAGATATCCCCAAACTGTCCCACTATAAGACACCTAAAACCCTGGGAACATTTTTTTAAAAAATATTTTAAAATTCATGGCTAAGCTGACATGAAATTAAGAGAAATCCTCAGAAGTCAAAATTAAAGAGAGAGCACAAAACTAGGAGAGCCAACGAACGCTAAAGCATGATTGCACTAAGGCATCTGTAAATCCCTGGAGAGAAGAACTTGGTGTTCGAGTCTCAGGGAGAAGGACAGAAATACTGCCTGAGGCCCGGGAAGGAGGGAGTCAGCACTCATCGTCTCAAGCAAAGATGGGGCCTTTAAAAAGACCCTTAACGAAGCAGTAACTCAGGGAAACATCTATCCCACAAAGGGAGGTAGCAAGAAAACTTGCCGAAGTGGCCTTGACTCTGAGGAGAAGGGCCAGAAATATGCCCTGGAAGCCTTAACTTTCCAACTCATTATATAAAGTTAACATCGCTTTGATAACCAGAAAAAAAGCAAGAAAAGAACTCAGAGAACATCTTGCTCATGAACATACGTGCAAAATCCTAAACAGAGTAGCAGCAAACCAGGTATTGATCAGCAAATATAATACAACATGACTAAGTTGGGTTTATCTCAGATCAGTCTGGTTTAATATTAGTGTCCAAAATCAAAATTCAACTGAGTAAATTTTGAAGATATTATTGGCTTTATTCAACAATTCATGAATCAGGCAGCATCCCATTAGCAGATAGAAAGGAGCACCAAGGAGCTGTACAAAATGAAAGACTTTTGTAGGCAGAAGGGAGCAGGAACAAGGTAATCATACTAGTCAAAAAGCAAGTTGGTTATTGCAAGGTCCCTTTTCTTTAGGGGATGGCAGGGGTCTGTCAGGCCGATGACCTAACCAGTGCTGATCAGGCGATCCCTGACTGACTGGTTTAAGATTCCATTTCTGGGAAAGCCAGAAACTGTAATGAAGTCTCGGTTTGGTGACATAGGGCTTAGCATGACCAACTGCATTTGGGGCCTGGTGTCTTGTTTTTAACATTAGAAAATCTATTAATGCAATTGACCACGTGAACAGTAAAGACGAAAGGTAATATAATCATCTCAATAGAGACAGAAAACGCATTGAATAATGATTAAACAAAACTGTAAAAGACTAGGAACAAGATGAAGGCTATCCCTAAAACACTATGGCAGATACCATCCTCAATGATGAAACACTGAAAGCTTAAAAAATGGAACAACATGAAAATGCTTGTTCTCATAACTGATCATTGTTTGATAGGTCCTCACTTGTACAAATAATAAAAGAATAAGAAATAAAAGATGGAATGGCTGGAAAGGAAAGAAACAAACTGACATTAAATCATGTAATAGTCTTTATAGAAAACCACAAGACTCTACAGCCAAATTAATAGAATTAATAAGATCAAGATTGTTGGACACAGGTCACATACAAACACTAATTGTGTTTCTACATACCATAACAGTGAAAAAAAAATTTTTTTTTTACAAAATACCATATATAACTGCAATAAAACAGATAATATACCTAAGAGGAAATCTAACAAAAGACAGATTTATGGAAACAAACTGTGAAATGTAATTGAGAGGTTCATTAGTATAAACTAACAATTCTAACAAACTCCAAATTCTCAATGGTAGAACACAATAGAAGGTTTTTTTTCCTTTCTCTCCCAAAAGTTCAATGTGGGTATTCAGTGGGAAGACTTCACACAGGGACTGGGGGACCAGATTCTTCTAATCTGTGACCTCATCATTTCTTGGAGTCTCAGAATCCTCTTCATGATCCCCTGCATCCGTCTACAGTAAGGGGAATAGTCAGAGGGAACAGGGTCCCAGAGCAGGGCCTGGCCCAGGAGTGTGCCACCGAGGAAATGTCTGCTCTCCTTCCACTGTTCAGAACCCACCCACCCAGGGCCGCACCACACTTCCAGGGAAGCTGGGAAATGTAGTCCTGCTGTGAGCTAAAGAAAAGGGAATTGGGCTCCATGAACCACCAGGCAGTTCTCAGCCATAGACATGAGACAAGACCAAAATAAATGTTTATTGATAGGAAGACTCAATATCACAAAAGCATTAATTATCCCCAAGATGACTTTTAGATTCAATCCAATGTCAGCCAAAATTCTAATGGGGTTTTTCATGGAACTTGAACAGCTGATTTTAAGATGTATTTGAAAGAGGAAATGGCCAAAAATAGCCAAAATTTTCCTGAATGGGGGCGGGGGGGGCGGGGGGGGACTGCCCTATCAAGAAATATAACTTACTATTGATATAAAGCTCTAGTCATTTAAATGGTATGGTACTGGTCCAAGGACAGAAAAATACACCAAAGGACCAGAAACAAAAGCCCATAAGCAGTGGATATATGTATACATATAACTGATTCACTTTACTGTACAGCAGAAACTAACACAACATTTTAAAGCAACTATACTCCAATAAAAATTAATTAAAAAAAAAAGAATAAACATATTAAAAAGGAAAAAAAATCCCAGAGCCCCATAAAAAAATAAGCAGAGCCGCATACCTGTGAGTGACACATGATAGGGGACCCACAGGTCTGCAAGGAAAGGACTGACCTTCCAGTGAATAGTGCTGGGATCAGTTAGGGGTCTTTTGTCCACATTATTGTTTTTATTGTTTTATTGCTTTTCTTGACAAACAGTTAAATGTGAAAGGTCAAACTTTAATGGTCTTAAAAGAAAATACAGAATATCTTTAAGACCATGGGGGAAAGGATTTTTAAACATGACACAGAAATGTCATACAAAAAAGGAAATAATTGACAAATTAAATCACACTAAAATCAGGAAGTTGAGTTCATCGGAAAAAGCCATAAAGAAACTGAAAAGGCAAACAATAGGCTAGGAAAATATGTTTCAATACAAATAACTGACAAGGGATTAGTATCTAAATATAAAAAGAATCCCCACAAATCAATAAGAAAAAGAAAACAACCCTGTAGCAAAATAGAAGAAAGACAAGAACAGATTTTCACTAAAAAAGGAGACCCAAATGACCAATAAACACATTTAACCATGCCTCAACTCATTAATAATTATTAATTCATTAATAATTGTGGAAATGCAAATTAAAATTACAGTGAAATATGGTTTTCCACTCACTAGATTGGCAAAATTTTAAATCCCCAATCCAACAATTGGGGACAACAGGCATTCTTTTACAAGATGTATACATATGTTGTAAATCGATAAAGAAAAACAAGGGAATAATACATACCTGAGGATAGGGGTTACCTCAGAAAGGTGGGATGAAGGGAGGGGGTTGTCCCATTCTCTGTACTTAAACGAAGGTTGGCTACATACACAAATGTTTTTATTATAATTATTATTATGACCTTATATGTGTTTTACATATATATTCTATTGTATACACATATATACACGTTCTATTGTATATAGGAAATATTCCATAATTTTTAAAACAGGCTACGAAAATGAAATAAAGCATATCTTGACACTGGAAGACTTGAAATATAGTCAAGAAAGCAGAAAACCAAACCATCCCCATACAAGTCGGGTGGGTATTCATGCACCATGAGAACCAAGAGGAGAGAGACATCAGTTCTGCCTGGGAGACCTGGGGAGGCCCTATGGAAGGAAGGAAACTTTGAGTGGAGCCTTGGAGAATGAGTGTGAGTTTTCCAGAGACAAAGAAGCATCCAGATCTGCGAGACTAGATTTCCAAAGCGGGGCAGGGGTGTCGGGGGAGGCGGGGAGCCGTGGCACGAGAGCCCGAGGAGAGGAAGAGCGCCAGAGCGCTGACTCTGCTCTCACGGGTGTGTCCACGCCACGCGCCCATTTCTGCTGTCAGGCTGGAGGCAAAGTGATTGCTGCTGTTGTCCTCGTTGTTGTTTTTCAAGCCACCCCACCAGCCCAGCACCTCTAAATGGAAAACCGAATCTCTGAAATAAATGAGATTGTGGTAGGAGCGTGAAATGGTCAAGCAACCACGACCAGTGTGGGTCCATCCATCCTCAAGGTGGTGAGATCCCCCCAGCCTGTCAGACTGCAGGTCTCACTGTGCACCCTTATTCCAAAGCAAACAGAGGGAGCTTGTGACGGCATTTGCAAAGCCCAAGAAAAATGTTGTGGTTATTCTGAGTAAACATAAGCATGGCTTTGAGAGGAAAATACGTTGTGAATTTTGAGATCTGTCTAGATTTTAGATACTTCGTGTCTGACCACATCACAGTGCCAAAGGAAGGTAGCAATTTTTCTTTCCCATCAAACCTGTAGCCAAACCTATTAATTAACAAAATGACTACACTGGCGTCCAGCTTTCCCTCGACACCGCCTTCTGTTCTCTGATAGAAAAACTAGAAGGCGGAAGGGGGACAGTACAGTTCTAGAAGGCAAGTAGCCTGAGAAAAGTAGCAGGCCAGTAGGGTTTGCTGCCTTCACAACAAACCGGTCCATACAGAAGAGAGCTGGCAGGCCCATCAGGGGGGAGGGGCCAAAGACCCACGAGAATCCCTTATTTTTGACAATTATCTTCCATTATTGCTAGAAAATCATGTTACCATCATCCAAATTGCTTTTCTTTGATCGGTAATTGCTTTTCTTCTATCAGTCTTTTTCATATACCCTGGGTTTGGTTGAAGGGGTTTGGTGTTTGATGTTTGAATTACATTATGAGTGACCCAGTGAAGCAGGCAGAAACCATGGAAACAAACTTGACATTGTTTTAACTTTTAGCTGTTTTTGGTCTCTCAGCAGGAATCAGGCGAAGAATCTCAGAAGAGTCTACTAATCTCTCAGAAGTGACGGCTGGGATAAGGATGTCAGGAACTCCTTATCCTGACTAACCCTAGTCCTTGAAGAATGGGGGTATTGCATTGCATTGACTGTTTTTTATTAAGTAACCTAAGTTTGGGAAGATTTTTCTATTGCTTTTGCTTCTACTGTTGTGAATGCTTTTGTTAAACCCAAGGAGGAAGCAGCAACTGACAAAGTGGGTTTGGAGTCAGACCGACCTGGTTAGAAGCCAGCTTTCTTGCCTTATTAGTTTTAGTAGTTCCTTTATCCAAATAAATGTACCGTAATTTCATAACCCCATAGTTTCCATTTCTTTATATTTATGAATAACACTACATCAAACATCTTTGTATGAAAATTTTGGTTCCCTGGGGCAGACACTGTTGGCTGCTTCCCCAAAAGTCATTCACCCTTCTTCCCTCCCAGCAGTACCCTGGTGCTGTGCAGGCAGCCGCGTCCATTGTGGCCACCACAGTCCCTTAGGGGGCGTGCATGTGGTCCCGTTCTGAACAATGAAATGAGAAGGGAAGTGCTGCAGAGGCTTCTGGGAAAGCATTTCTTTTTTTTTTTTTTATAATTTTATTTATTTATTTATTTTTGGCTGTGTTGGGTCTTCGTTTCTGTGCGAGGGCTTTCTCTAGCTGCGGCAAGCGGGGGCCACCCTTCATCACGGTGTGCGGGCCTCTCACTATCACGGCCTCTCTTGTTGCGGAGCACAGGCTCCAGACGCACAGGCTCAGTAGTTGTGGCTCACGGGCCCAGTTGCTCCGCGGCATGTGGGATCCTCCCAGACCAGGGCTCGAACCCGTGTCCCCTGCATTGGCAGGCAGACTCCCAACCACTGTGCCACCAGGGAAGCCCCAGCATTTCTTGAAGGAGGTCCGTTTTGCCCCTTCTCTCTTCTTTTCTGGTTGGCCACTGTCACATAAGGACTGGACACTTTGAGTTGCAACGGCTGATAGCACCACCACCACCACCAGGGGAGACCACAAACTGTGGATGGCAGAATGGGAAAAGAAAGGTCTGAGGTCCTTCATTACATCATGGATACACCAAACCCATTCCAGGATGTCTTACCACCAGACTTCTTGTTACATGAGCGATGAATATCTGATTACTGCTGTTACAGCAGCATTGAGTTTTCTGCCGCTGGCAGCTGAAAGCATTCTAACTCCTACATATAAATCTAAATGATTTCCTAGAATAGGATCCCAGGTGTGGAACTTCTAGCTTTAGATTATTGATATATACAGACAAATCTCGCTCCAGAAGAGTTCCAACTTACACTTCCATCAGCATATGTGAGACACATTCTCACCACAACCTTCTCAATACTGAGTCACTGAGTAATAGCTTTCTTTAAAAATCACTGCTGGGCCTCCCTGGTGGCGCAGTGGTTGAGAATCTGCCTGCCAATGCAGGGAACACGGGTTCGAGCCCTGGTCTGGGAGGATCCCACATGCCGCGGAGCAACTAGGCCTGTGCGCCACAATTACTGAGCCTGCGCGTCTGGAGCCTGTGCTCCGCAACAAGAGAGGCCGCGATAGTGAGAGGCCCGCGCACCGCGATGAAGAGTGGCCCCCGCTTGCCGCGGCGGAAGAGGGCCCTCGCACAGAAACGAAGACCCAATGCAGCCATAAATAAATAAATAAATAAAAATAAATTTAAAAAATAAACACACTACATCTAAAAAAAAAAAAAAAAAATCACTGCTAACTTGGTAGGCAAAACTTATGATCTCAAAATCGGTGTTTGTTCATCTCCATTTGGTGAAGTGAGACGTGACCAGACTTGGCCTAAGAGAGCCTGGTGGCATCTGGCCCAGGAAGTGGGGGGGCATGGTTGGTCTCAGGCTTTGAGAAGAGATTTGTTACCCCCATGTTCAGACTGCCTGAGAGTGAAGATCCTTAGAGCTGATGGGCAAAAGAGTCGGTAAATACAAGGAAAGTGGCATAAAAGGAGCTTCCTGAGGCTTTTTATTATCTCCTTGGTTGAAAAATTCTAATATGATTGGACTGGAGTAGGGTCTCAGGCACAGGCATTCTTTTAACTCTCCCAGCTGATTCTAATATGTAGTCGGGTTGAGAAGCACTGATACAGCCCACATTGAAGACTCAGTGTTTTATCATCTTCCTGTTCACCTTCAAAAACTATTTGAAGCTTGTTTTCAGACGTCCTACTCCATAGAGTCTCTCATTGGAAAACATCCCTTGACCCTTTTAGTTATAATCTTCATTTGGGATGTCTTTTCTGATCAGAACATGTTTCCGAAACACCTGCAAATGATGGCAGGGCCAGTGCTCAATGAACCCCCTACATCTAGTGCCGATGAATTTCAGGCCAGCCCAACCCTGGGAAAATCTCCTCTTCCCTCTAAGCACACCCTAGAAGAAACTCCCTCCTTCCCTGCCTGATGCAAGGGTCGCACTGTTTCCTCCCTGTAGATTTTACCTCTTTTTTCCACATGGACCCAGTCAGGACTGAATGGTGACTACACAGAGAGCAAACAGGAGAGGGGAGCTTCCCAAGAACTCTGGTAGGGGATGTGGGCATGGTAGTGACAGCTGTCTCAGGGTCCACTGTCCTTTTCCTTACCCCTCCAGTCATTGCTGGAAGGACAGACAGACAGGTGTGGAGAACAAGTTATTTGAGGGCAAGGATGAGTGAATTAGCAACAGTTCCAGTCCCCAGGATGCTGCGGTCTGCCAGGAGCTCCTGGCACCCGTTCCTGAACCTCTATTTGGACCACTAGAGGTGGGAGGGGCTTAAAACTCTGGCTTTGGGATGTTCTGTTAAAACCCGCTGACCAAAGATTACCAGACACTCACCTGCAGTCTAAGAAAAAAAGATGTTAGGTTTACTGAGCTTGCTGCAGCAGGAGAGGATGGCCCCAGAGGCTCAGGAGAGGGAGCTGGCAGGGGCTTCTCACAGGACCTGCCCAGTGCTGGGTGATTCTCAGGAGGGATTGGGAAGGTGGGGGGCAATCCTAGACTGGATGCTGTGAAGAACAGTATTTTGGTAATTGGAATCTAATGTTATCTAGAAAACAGGGGCACTAGAGTTGGTTGTAACTGGTGAAGGGAGAGCAGTCACTCAGATTCATCAGAAGAGGGAGTCAGTTAGTCACCTGTGTTTTTGGCCTTGTTCTGTCTCTCCTTCCAAACGTTTCTGAGGGTGAGGGGCTTGCCTGAACATCGCTTCCGTGCAGATTGGGAAACCAACGGCCTGGCTGCCAGCAGGGCCGGCTTTCACATTTTCGGTTCAAAACCCCGTGTTCTTCTTGAGAACCCAAAGAGATTGTGTCATCATTTCTTGCCTCAGCAGTCCCTGTTCTCTTCACAACAGTGACTACGTGCTTTCAGAGATGGGTCAACAATAAACATTCTAAATAAAATTGTCCCAATCAAAACTGTGAAACCTGCTCACCGCATCCTTTTTTCACTGTGTAATTGAATGTCTGCACATTATCTGAAGATGCATCCGTCAAGGAGTTCCTGTTTCCAGAAATGCCCATTCTGCTGTGGGTAACAGAAATCTGAACAGCTTTGCCCTAAATAAACCGGGGTGTTCCTTTCCTTATGTAATGAGAACCCAGAGGAGGGCAGCCCGGATGAGTTCAGCAGTTCCATTATGCTCTCAGAGACCGGAATCTTTGCATCCATCCTCTCAGCCATCCAGGTCGTGGTTGATGTCTGGGAATGACGTACAGGATGGCAGCTTCACCTTTAGCATGATGACTGCATTCTGAGAGAGAAGAAATGTAAGAACAGAAGACAAAAACTCATGCTACCTGGCTCTGCCTCTTTAAAGAGCTTTCTGGGAAGCCTCCATCTATCAACTTCAGCTTCTGTCTCATCTGCCTGCGCGATGTCACGTGGTTATCCCAACGCAAGGAACACCGGGGGATGTTTTCCTAGCCTGGCTTACAGAACCATGTGCCAAAATTGAGTTCCCTCAGGGAGGTAGAGGTGGAGAATGGATATCCGGAGGGCCGCCAACGTCTGAGTCATGCACCCCTTAGGTCCCTACAAATCTTCCTTTACTGAGAAAGAAGTTTCCTAGGTGTGTTAGTTATATAATGGAGGTGGAACAAATTACTCCAAAACGTAACGGCTAAATACAGCAAGCTCTTATGATCGTACACAATTTCTGAGACTCGGGATTCTGGGAGCGGCTTAGCTGGGTGGTCCTGGCTCAGGGTTTCTCATGAGGCTGCAGGATTTGAAGGCTTAAATGGGCTTAAAGGACCCACTTCCAGGATGTCTCACTCACATCGCCCTTGGCTGGAGGTCTCAGTTCCTCACGCCCTGGGCCTTTCCCAGGGCTGCTTGGGTGTCCTCACCAAGCGGTGGCTGGCTTCTCCCAGAGCCAGCGATCCAAGAAGGAGACAAGGAGGATGTCACGATGCCTTTTATGACCTGGTCACACACCATCTCTTCCACCATATTTTATTCATTAGAAGTGAGTCACTAAGTCCAACCCACACGCAGGGAAAGAGCGATTAATGTCTGCTTTTTGGAGGGAGGAATGCATGTATTTGTGAAGACATTTAAAAACCACTTCCTCCTGGGTGGACTGCCCCTGAGCTCTTCTGACCCCTCTGACCTCACGCCCTCCTTTATATCTCTTCCCTCCTTGGCTCCCTCTCCCTCTTTCTTTTCCCTCTTCCTTCTTCTTCTCTGTCATGAGTTCTCCTGGGTTTCCTTCCCTCTGGCATATGATCCGGTAGCAGAACAGCCTCCCTCCCCCAAAAGCCAAACTGACCTCAAAGCCCTTCTAAGATTCTGGTGGCTGAAAGTCAGCAAGGAACAAGGCACGAGGATGGGGTGGGCTGATACCAGTGTTGATTCTGAGGGTCTGATCAGGGTTCTGAGAACCAAGAATATCATGGAACCTCCACCGTCCTCCTATGCATAAATCAAAAAACAAAACAACACTATGCTGCAAAAGACAGGTAATGAAGTTCAACAAAACTTCTGACTTTTCTCAAAACTATTTTGCTAGGGTTTTTCTTGAAATATGAAATATCAGATTCTTCCCCTGCATTTGTCATTGTTGTTTTGTCTCCCAGCTTTGCAGGAGCTCAAAATACCTGCTTAGCCTCGCCAGTAATTCAGCCCTGGTGGATGAGTCACACTTAAAATGATAACAACTGTGAAATGAGCTCCAGGCTGCTCTGACTCACAAACGCTTGAGGAATGTATGAGGAATCTCTATAGTACTTTCAAACTGGTGCCCATCCCACCCACTGCACCGGCCATCCCTGGGGTCCGGGCAGCTAGTAGCTGCTGCAGCCCAGGTTGCTAGTTATCTCCCTATATCCGTCTTTCCCTTCTTCTCTAAATAACAGAAGTTCCCATTTTTCACTGGGCTCATGTCTGTCTGGAATAAAGACCATCTTTCCCAGCCTCCTTTGCCACTAGGTATGATCATGTCCGTAGGTCTGGCTAATGGAATGTAAGCAAAAGTGCTATACGTGATTTCTGGGAAATGTCCTTAAAGGGAGAGAACATGCCCTTCTTTGTCCAGTTCTCCGTCCTTCTATCTGAAATGGGAACAAAATGGCTGGAGCTCAGCACCCATTTTGGGCCGTGAGGTGAAAGTCACACACTGAGGATGGCAGAGTAATAAAGTAAAAGGAGGGACTTCCCTGGTGGCGCAGTGGTTAAGAATCCACCTGCCAATGCAGGGGACACGGGTTCTAACCCTGGTCTGGGAAGATCCCACATGCCACGGAGCAACTAAGCCCGAGGGCAACTACTGAGCTTGTGCTCTAGAGCCCAAGAGAAACCACCGCAATGAGAAGCCCGTGCACCGCAACGAAGAGTAGCCCCTGCTCACCGCAACTAGAGAAAAGCCTGCACGCAGCAACGAAAACCCAACACAGCCAAAAATAAATAAATTAATTAATTTTTAAAAAAAAAGTAGAAGGAGCCTGCATTCTTCATGATCTTGGGCCTTCTGTAGCAGCTCTGGACTGTTTACCCCTGAATTTCATTAACATGAAAGGGAAATGAACTTCTATATTTTTCTAACCAGTGTTAATGGGTTTCTGACACTCTCAGCTGACCCTAATCCTAATGTTACATTTCTTTTATGAACCTGCCCACTGTGCAGAGGGACTCCTCCTCTCCTCTCTGATGGCCTGTCTAGTTTCTGACCCTTGCTCTGTCTCTGTCCTCTTGGGGGCTGGTCTTCCTGACCATTCTCTGTTCCCTAAGAATCTGCTTCGAGACCTAGTCTGTGACCTGTAAGTGTACTCTCTCACCCCACTCCAGACTTCTCCTTCCTCACTGCCCTTCTGGTTACATCTTAGGAAGACTGGACTAGGGCCCCACAGAGGAAGGAAAGTGGCTGCACAAAGCAGAAATAACCCAGGGGTGCCGATTCATGGGGGCACGCTCACCGGAAAGTCATGTCTGTCCAAACGGAGGATCCTTCCTTGCCCTCCTTGACCTTCCCCACAGCTTCAATTCACTTTGTGCCAAATTAGAGCCATTATAACTTAAAAAACTACAGCCAGCGTGGAGGAGTTATGGGACTATTTTCTGTTAACAGTTTACTGTGAATTAATTTAGTCCAATTTCTTTCATTATTCATTCTTTCATTAAACATTCACTAAGAGCCTATTCTATACCCTAAGAGAGAGAGACAGAGAGTTAGATAGATATAGATAATTTATTATCTGACAGATCTGGAGGTCAGAAGTCCCACATGGGTGTCACTGGACTAAAATCAAGGTGTCAGCAGGGCTGGGTTCCTTTGAGAGAATCCATTTCCACACCTTCGCCAGACCCTAGAGGCTGCCCACATTCCTTGGCTCCTGTCCCTTTCTGCCATCTTTGAAGCCAGCAACAGCCAGTTGAGTTCTTCTCATTGCATCTCTCTGACCTTTCTTTTCATCACTCATCTCTCTCTGAGCACAGCAGGGACAGTTTCCCAGCTTCCTGTTCTCAGACTCAGGCGTAGATTGGGCCCCACACAGATAATCAAGAATAACAGCCCCATCTCAAGGTCTGTAACTTTAACCACATCTGCAAAGTCCTTTTTGCCATATAAGGTTACATATTCACAGGTTCCCAGGATTGGGGCAAAGGTATGTTTGGGGGCCCCCAAATCCTTAAATCTACAAGCCCCAAAGCCACTGCCCAGAGCAAATTTTCTTAAAATCCCTTTTCCTCTGCCATCCACTTCTTCCCAAAGCTCCAACTGGTTTTGCATCTCTCTCCTCCGTATTCCCCAGAAAATCCCCCAGGCCCAGCCCCTGAGCTGCTTCCTTTATCCTGTCGCCCCCTCCGTCCTGCGATTGGGGAGACAAAAAGTCACAAAAGGAAACCTCTCTAGTGGGCAGGAGAGTCCCCTCACACTGGTTTCTGCTTGTTGCTGTGGGCTGTAACCACCACTTATAACTCGGTTTCTTTGGGAAACCATGTTAGGGGCTCCGGTGAGGTCCACAGCTGACATGGCGCGGGCGGGTAACAGGCGGAGGCGTCTATCTCTTGGAGACCTCTGCTCCTCGTCCCCAGTGCCCCACTGATGACCAGGGACACACGGGTCCCCAGCTTCTTTCCCCTCCTAGATCCCGTCCCTCGCAGCTCCATTGGCTGCGACGACCTTGACCCGCAGCAAGGGCACCTGGAGTTCTCCAGGTCCGGGGCCGAGCTCGGACGAACCCTGGAACGACATTTCCTGCTTCCACGCCCTCCTCCTCCTGCCTCCGACTCTTCTCCCTCCAGCTCCGGCCCCTCGCGGGTCTCGGACGCCCTCCCGCCTCCGCCCCTCGCTGCGACCGCCCCTGGCAGCAGTCTCCATGGCGCACACCGCACACGGAAAGCCACCCGACAAGGGACACAGGCGCCCGAGTGAGTGCGGGCCGCAGGCCAGTGGCCGGGAGCGTGCAGGATGAGCGCGAGGTTGCTCCGGCACCCCGAACTGGGAGGCCCCTAGTTAGATGCTCCAGACCAGCTGGGACCTGGGCTCCGTGGAGGTTGTGGAGGTTGGGGCGCCTCCCCCGCCCAGCGACACCGCCCCTCCCCACCCGGACATCCCCAGGGTGGGAATTTCCGGCCTCGGTGGGTAGTGAGGATTCTTTCCGGAATCTGTTGAAATTGTTGCGTGCATCTGGGGTCTTGAAGAAGGCACCGGAAAGCAGCCCCTCCTTGCCCTCCCTCTCCTTGTTCCCTGAGAGCCAGCCGCTGTTGGAGCTGGGCTGGCAGGGGACTCAGAACGGGGATCTTTCTCCCCCTCTTCCTCGGGACAGGGGGCAGGGCCCTCGGCCCGAACTCTCACCCCCTCAGCCCCCATCCCCACTGTCCCACTTCCAGGAGGTCACAGCCAGACAAGATGAGAAAACCTATCATAGGGTGGGGTATCTACTCCTTAGGCCCCCAAAAAATATTCATTAACTTATCAGCCAATCAGTGCTGGCCTTGAGTACCTAGGTAGCTGCTAACCTGGGCCACACATTTACACATTTATGGAAATGACAGAAATAAATGCTCATGATAAAATATTAAGTGAAAAACTCAAGCTTTAAGAGGGTCTTAATAGAATGTATGTGTGTATACTTTGTGCTTCTGTAAATACCCAGAAAAAGTTGATGAGAAATACTTGATATTGTGAACAATAATATTGCATAGCACCTGTCTTAGTCAGCTTGGGCTGTCATAATAAAATACCAAAGACAACAGAAATCTGTTTTTCTCAGTTCTGGAGGCTGGGAAATCCAAGCTCAAGATACCAGTAAGGTAGGTTTTATTTTGAATCCTTTTCTCTTGGTTTGTAGGTGGTGGCCAATTCAACAGCTTAGGGGTGGGAGGTGGGGGGTGGGTAATCCCTCTGGTATCTCTTCATATAAGGGCACTAATCCTATCATTAGGGCCTCATCCTTATGACCTCATTTAACCCTAATTACCTCCCAAGGGCCCCATACCGTCACACTGGAGATTAGAGCTTCAACCTAATGAATTTTGGTGGGGCGCAAATATTCAATCCATAAAGGTATCTAATAGGTGGTACCTTAGAGTGGTTACCGATTTGGGCTGTGGAGCCAGACTGTCTGAATTTGAATCCCAACCCCAGCACTTACCAGTGTCTGCCCTTAGACAAATCACTTAACCTCACTACAGGAGGAGCCTCAGGTTCCCTCCTGAGCATTTACTATGTGCCAGGATCTGTTCTTAGCATTTGTCATGTACTAACTTATTATTCCTCATAACAATTCTCTGTCACCATCATTTCCATGTTACTGATGAAAAGAACTTTACATTTGTTATCTCGTTTAATCCTCACAAATGTCAGACAGGTAATATTCCCACCATTTTTACAGATGAAGAAAATGAGGTTCGGGAAAGTGAAGTTGATTACCCACAATCACCCCACTAATAACTGACAGACACAGGATTCAAACCAGTTCTGCTTGACCCAAAGCCTGGGACGCCCACTTCTCACCCACACAGTCTCTCATGATGCCATGCAGTGTTTGCCAATTGCCTGATGATAAGCATCGCCCAAGATGCTTTCCAGAAATGGTCTTGGGAGTCAGTAGGCTCAGTTCTGTTTCCAGCCAGAGCAAACCCCTTCTTTCCCTTTCCAGGTCTCATTTTTGTTCCATGTAAAACAAGAAGTTAGACCAGGCCCAAGATGGCAGATAGGTTTGGGTAGCTGCCAAGTCTGGTTGTTCTGAAGCAGCTGCTAGAGCATAGCTGTGAGCAGAATTCTGGGGCTACAGCTGGGTGGTAGCCATGGGTCGGGGGACTGGTAGGGTGAATAACCATCTTGGTTTGTCCAGCATTTTCCTGGTTTTAGCACTCAAAGTCCTGGGACAGTTGGTCATCCTAGTGATGGCTTAGATGGATTAGACAACCTATAAACTCCCAACCAGAGCTATTAATAATGTGATTTTCCCTTACCCCAGTACCTGTGTCTCTACATTCTGCTGGGTTCACTCTCCCTTTCCAGAACGTTTTTCACTTGTGATGGGCTAATTTGTTATGCAGCAATAGGATACTAATGCAAGTGTGACCTAATTTGAAAATATGAACTACCCCCAGTAGCTCACATGGCATCTAACAGATGTTGCTAGCTTTCTCTTGGAAATTTAAAATATCCCAAAGTGCCCTGTAAGTTTGCGGTGCCTCCGTGCACCTCAGTACACAGTTTGAGATCTGTGACTCTGAGACATGAAGCATTTCTAGAGACAAAGAGGAATATTAAATAATGTCAAAAGGGTATATCCCCTAGGAAAATTTATCAGTTCTAAATTTGTAGGTACCTAGTAACATAGCTTCAAAATATATAAGACAAAAATTTATGCTACAAATAATAAATGCTGGAGAGGGTGTGGAGAAAAGGGAACCCTCCTACACTGTTGGTGGGGATATAAATTGGTGCAGCCACTATGGAGAACAGTATGGAGGTTCCTTAAAAAACTAAAAATAGGGTTACCATATGATCCAGCAATCCCACTGACAAAATCAGTACTGATTCTTGCGGCTAGCAGAATAATAATAACATCAATAATAATAAAAAAGTGCTTCCACTATGTGCCAGGCATTGTGCAGTGCCTTATAAACTTATCTCATTTAACCCTTATGACAACCATAACCCATTTTACAGATGGGGAAATGGAGGCTTGAAGAAGAGTGTTTATAGCTTATCTGAGGCCTCGCAGTGAATCAAGTGGTGGAGACAAAACTAAAATCCAGGTCTGCTCCCCTCCAAAGCCCACATTCTTAACCACTGTAATTACTGCCTGGCAAGAATTATGTCTATGAAGAGGATTATGACACTTTTAAATCAATGTGTTCTTGGAAATATTTAGTATCCACTATTAATGTTAATTGTGTTCCTTAATACTTGAGTTCCATGAGTACTGCCCACATTTTAAACAATCTAAAAGAAAGAACCTGGTCCCATGAGTATAGACCTTGCAAAATTGACATTTTCTGCTCCCTTTTGATTCCCCACTCCCATTTTAAGATTAGTGAAGCACTGGGACTTCCCTGGTGGCACAGTGGTTAAGACTCTGTGCTTCCAATGCAGGGGGCCCAGGTTCGATCCCTAGTCAGGGAACTAGATCCCACATGCATGCCGCAACTAAGAGTTCACATGCCACAACTAAGGAGCCCAAGCACTGCAACTAAGGAGCTGGTGAGCCGCAACTAAGGAGCCCACCTCCTGCAACTAAGACCAAACACAACCAAATTAAATAAATAAATAAATAAATAAAAGTAGGAAACTTTCTAATGTACACATGTATATCTGCAAAAAAAAAAAAAAAAAAAAATCTGCCCTCAAAAGACTCTTTAAAAAAGAAAAAAAGATTAGTGAAGCACTTTATGATTTTCAGAGAAGGGTATGCAGCAATATTTGCTAATTTTTAGTGGGGAAAGTGTGATCTGCTCCTTAAAAAGACGTCTGTGTGTTGGGTTTCAGGGCAAGTTACTGTTTTCAGAATCCAAGTGGAATCTAACACTATGAAACAATGCCAAGAGAAAAGGAAGGAAAACGAAAAACTAAAGGAGCGCCCCTACCCATTGTTCCAACTCTTCAAAAGTTCCTAAAAACATACGAGAAGCACTGTGCACAGGCTCAGACGTCCGTGTGTCCAGCCATCAAAAGGGACTTGAAAACCAGCATCAACCATGAACGGATTCTCAGGAAGGTGAGTGTGTCCTCTCCTTTCCTTATTCTTCCCCGAAATGAATTGACGAGGGTTTCCTCCCAAGGAACATGGGTCCTTAATCCCCTCAAGCCCGGAACTGGTGGTGTCACCCCCTCTGCGTTCCTGCTGCGTGCTGTCCAAAGCCTGACTCTGGCCCCAAGGTCTGCCCAGCACTTCTCCTACCATCCCCCTCCTCTCTCCCAATCTGCCCATCCCCGTCCTTCCAGCAGGTCTGCCTTTTCTCACACCATTTCACCTCTGGAACGGACAACCCACCCCTCCTCCCATTCTACGTCTGGAGAACCCAGCTCAAAAACACCACTTCTGTCATCATTGCAGTACCTCCCTCCCCAGCACTCTTGACCCCTCCAAAAGAATGTCTCCTTGCTTTGACAGCTGGCGTGTCCATACCATCAGGCCAGACTTGCACACACTCACACCTCCATTCTCACTTTCAATGAGATCAGCAAACACATCATTTGGATTTCAGAAAAAAATCTGATGTCTTATCTTTGCTGAGATTAAATCTAGGGATTGGGTGTGAGGGGAAAAGAAGAGAGGCCAGCAGTGAAGCTAAATGGTCAACTCTTGGGACGAAGCACCTGACAGACCAGAAGGGGGAGACTGGCACCCAAAGACAGACTGTCCAGCTTTACAACTTTTCTATCACCAGCCCAGAAAGACAGTCTGTGTTTTAATAATAACATACCTACTGATTTCCTAAAATGCTGTGTTAAACAAGACAACAAATTAAACAAAATAATTAGATAGAGACAGGTGCTTTTAAAAATCATTGCTTTGGACTTTCCCTGGTGGCACAGTGGTTAAGAATCCGCCTGCCAATGCAGGGGACATGGGTTCGAGCCCTGGTCCGGGAAGATCCCACATGCCGCGGAGCAACTAAGCCCGTGCGCCACAGCTACTGAGCCTGCGCTCTAGAGCCCCCGAGCCACAACTACTGAAGCCCACGTGCCACAGCTACTGAAGCCCGCTCGCCTAGAGCCCGTGCTCCGCAACAAGAGAAGCCACCGCAATGAGAAGCCCGTGCACCGCGATGAAGAGTAGCCCCCGCTCACCGCAACTAGAGAAAGCCCGCCCTCAGCAACGAAGACGCAACGCAGCCAAAAATAAATAAATAAAATAAATCATTGCTTTAAGGTGACTTTGACACAAATCCATTACACCCATATTTTTTCTGAATGTGTTTGGGGGTGGAAGGGTGATTACATTGCACCCCACACAAAGAGACCCTCCTGGAGTCCCTCTCTACCATCTCTCTCTTTCGCCTGAACTCCCACTTCCCAGGGCAGCTGCCCTCCTCCCTCTCTCTTTGGTCCCTTCGGTCTCTCCCTCTCCACCTCTTCTACTCTCCTGTCCCCCCCCTGCCCTCCTGGGTCTTTCTAATTCCTTCTTTTGCAGTTGCTTCTCTGGGCTCCCCCTGCACACACACATCTCCCAGCTCATCCCAATGGAGGAGCTTCCCAGAGTCATCCTTTTTGTGGTAAAATAATTACTAATTCATTTTTTTCCTATGTAGTTTTTATAATTAGGCTGCACTACTTAATCATAAGGGTTCGTCATAAATCTCGTTCAAATTTATAACCTTGTCAGCAATGTTTTCCAAACATTTTAAATTACAATCACCATCAGAAATATAATTAACATCATGACCCAGTATATAAGTACTGGAGTGAATCAGTATGACCATAAGAGCTCTTTATGTTGGGTGGGTTGCTTTGGTTGGGTCTCCATTTTGATTTTGAATATCACTAAAATAAAGGTCTCATGAGACAATTATTCCTTACAGCATAGTATACACTCAGATCATCTCCCTTCTTTTCTATTTCATTAAAGAAAGAAAAAAAAAAAAGGTGGTTACAACCCACTAAATTGATTTCCCAACCCAAAGAGGGACAGTAACATGCTGGAAAAATCTCTGCCCTGTGGGACTTTTCATGGAGCTTTGCATATGGCAGGAACACCCTAAGTTTGTGTTGAATTATCACCCCAATGCACACTTGATCCACAGTTAATAACTATTTTAAATGTTCTTATGATGTTGTCTAATGACAGTATTCTTTCTCCACGTATTTTATGACATCTCTTTATGGTGCCCACCTGTAGTTTTTTCTTACATTCCAGTTTATACTCGTAAGACCTGATGACTCCCCGCCAAGCATCCTACCAATTTCCTTGGAACCTTTGCTCATGACAGTTCAGGATGAGTGTTACATGCTGGGGAGAGAGATCTGCATCTGGGGCTTTCAGTTGAGCAACCCAGAGATCGCCAGACTCGTGAGTCATGCGTTTTGAAAATAGCTCTCCAGTTAACCTTAAAATTGAATATAAGCATATTACATCATGTGTTCCAGCTATAGTTTATTTGGTTGTTTTGGGAAAAAAACAAGTATTTTTAATGAAATATTTCAAACATATAAAAGTGCAAAAAATAATAGAACTGACATCTATGTACTCACTGTCATGTAATATACTTTTTAGGGAATGAAAATTGCAGATATTTACAAATACAATAGCTAAAGTGTCATCTTACTTCCTTTCCCTCATCTACTTCCCAGAGGTACCACTAGCCTAGAGTTGATGTGTGTCAACTCCGTGCATGTTTTTATACTTTTTTGACATATGCATGTATGTTTTTACTTACATACATGGAATTGTACTTTGTGTATGATTTTGTGGCTTACTCTTTTACTTATATTATGTTGTCAAGATTTCTCCATGCTCATTACTTTTGACTGCTATCATATCACACATAATCTTCATTCCTGAATGACAGCTTTGCTGGATATACACTTATAGATTAAATTCTATTATTTTTTAAATTGAACTTCCATTATTGTGACTGAGAAGTCATGTATAGGACTTTACTTCTGGAAAGAGCAAATCAGATAATTCAGATCAATCCTTTTGCTGAGGGCAACAAGAAGCTAAAATACACAATATGGGATATAAAGCAGCTTGATTCCTACTTCACATCATACCCCAGAATCAATTCCAGATGGATTATAAATTTAAGGCAAAACAATAAAATTTCTAGAAGGTAATATAGGACAATACCATCATGACTCTGGGGTTGAGAAAAACTTCTCAAACAGGACACAAAAAGCACTAATTTTTCTAGTCTCTTGCCTTTTTGAAAATCCCTTATTTTATTTCTCTGAATGTGTTCAACTTTTATTTTATAATCTGTCTAATAGTTTCAATAATCTGAATTATTTTAGAGTCTGATATTGCTGACTCTTGCTTCTTCTGGCTCTTACTTATGGTGACATTTCTTTGTATGTTTTTGTCATTTCTTTTTGACTGTAAATTCATATTTCGTGAAAAAAAAAATAGTTGTAGCAACTCCTTGAGCTCTGATTTACAGATAGCTTTCTCCAGAGAGGATTTGTAGTTGTTTCTGCCACAAACTCAGAGCTACATGAAATTAAATTCTTGATCTGAGGTTTCTTTGAGCCATCCAAGTGATGTTAATTCAGGGTGCAAACCTGTGCTAAGGCTACTTTGTGAGTTCTCAGGGGATGTGTTTTTTTCCATGTACTCAGTATCAGTTTGAGATGGGCCATTTTCGCTGGGATCCTTTGGGGAAGGGAGGGTTGGGTTTATTTCTAGTTCATCCTTACTCTAAGGATATAGCACTATAATCCACTTTATGTTTTGGGCCACACCTCTATGTAGGATTTCCTGTTGGACTCCTCACCTTGGGCCTAATCTCCTATCCCCTGGACTGTATGATCCATTAAAATCCAAGCTCAAATCTGCTGCTTTAATGATGCTCTCAAAAGGAAGCCTGGCCTCAGTGCCCTCTAGGGTCCTACTTTCTCTCATTCATTGACCTTTGTGTATTCCTCAGTAACCTGCCAGTCAATCAACACATTTTAAAAAGATATTTTTAAAACTCTTAGAAGAACGCATGCGGAAAAGCTTCATGATATTGGATTTGGCAATGATTTCTTGGATATGACACTAAAAGCGTAGGCAACAAAAGAAAAACTAGATGCATTGGACTACATCAAAATGAAAAACTTCTCTGCTTCAAAAGACACAATCAACCGAGTGAAAAGGGAGAAAATAATTGCAAATCATATCTCTGATAAGGGCTAATATCCAGAATATATGAGTTCTTTAACTCATATAACTCAACAACAAAGAAAATAAGCAACCTGATTTAAAATGGTCAAAGGACTTGAATAGACATTCTCCAAAGAAGATATACAAATGACCAGTAAGCACATGAAAAGATGTTCAACATCATTAATCATTAGAGAAATGCAAATCAAAACCACAATGAGATACCATCTCATGTCAACTAGGATGGTTACTATCAAAAAAAGCAGAAAATAATGTGTTGATAAAGACTTTTAGAGGAATTGGAACCCTTGTGCACTATTGGTGGAAATGTAAAATGGTGCAGCCACTATGGAAAATAGTATGGCGGTTCCTCAGAAAATTAAAAAGAGAACTACTGTATCATCACTATGTACCATCTGGGTACATACCCAAAAGAATTCAAGGAAGGGTCTCAAAGAGATATTTGTACATTCATGTTCATAGCAGCATTATGCACAAAAGCTAAAGATGGAAGCAACCCAAATATCTATTGACAGACCAATGGGTAAACAAAGTATGGTATATACTAGAATATTATTCAGCCTTAAACAGAAAGGAAATTCTGACACATGCTACAACGTGGATGAACCTTGAAGAACTCATGCTAAGTGAAATAAGTCAGAAACAAAAGGGTATTGTATCATTTCACTTATAGGAGGTACCTAGAGTAGCCAAATTCATAGAGACAGGAAGTAGAATGGCGGTTACCAGGGGCTGCAGGGAGGGGAGAATGGGAGCTTTTGTTTAATGGGTACAGAGTTTCAGTCTTGCAAGATGAAAAAAGTTCTGGAGGTGGATGGTGGTGAAGCTTGCACAATAATGTGAATATACTTAATGCCACTGAACTTTACCCTTAGAAATGATTAAGATGGTAAATTTTGTATGTATTTGACCACAACTTAAAAATAAAATTTTAAAAAGATAGTTTAAATATATAACCAGAATTTTTGGTTGTTTTTATTCAGATGGTTAGTCAGGGTACCCAGTCCATTCAAGCTGGAAGCAGAAAGCTGTCCTTGCATGTTCACAGTGATCCTTAGCGGTTCCTTAAAATGTAGCCTTCTCGGTAATTTGGAGGCTGCTGAGGAATTCTACCCGAGATGGCCGTGGTCTTGCCCACAGCAGTGCGGGTGCCCCAGGGAGCAGTGCTGGTGCCCCGGCGGGGGGACACTGCAAACCACTGGTTGAGATCTTCAGGACTTGGTCCAGAGTTTGTTTTACACAGACCAATGTTAGCATCAGCAGTGATGTGTCACATGGCCTCCTCTGTCAGAAACACAGCTTCAGAAATCCGATCCGGCACTCAGACTAGACTCTCTCTCTCATTAAAGAGGCCTCAGGCACCAGCTCCGTAGTTAAAGTTGCAAGGGCTTGTTTATTCTCAACCGAGGTATAATTTGGAATCCTATCTCTGACCAACATGTCATTACCTCACAAAACCCTAAAACCTCCAAACCCCACCAAAGTCACTTTCAGGCTTATTCTGAACTGAGGGAATCCTCAGGTTGTGGTGATTCTAATTGCTAAAAGGTGGCCTTGGTGATCTGATACTCTCTCCTGTCAGTTAGGTAGGGATTTAACTGTCATTGGGATCCTTTGTTGTTGCAAGAAATGACCTCGCCTTAGGCTTGTGCTTATACTGTGCTACAATATATCTTCTCTCATCATAAAGCTTGATGTTTCCCATACAATTCTTCAGTGAGTCTTCATTTGAAAGGGAAATTATTTTGTGTTCATGCCACTTTCTCCTTGGGTAATTAGAAAGCTAACTTAGAAGCCAAAATGTTGAGGTAATTAACATGAGTGACTTTGAAGTAACTTATAAAAACACAGAGCATATTTATCTTCATCGTGTCAACACTTTTCACCTTGCGTTCTCAGGCTTTGCTTCTGGAATCGAAGGGGTGCAACCCCTGCCCGTTTACCACCCTCAAACTCATTGATTGCAAGATGGATCCGTGGTCTTTGGGGAGACTTGGGAGGGCTCTGCAGTTCAGCAGTTGCATTTTCTTGTCCTCGATTACTGCAAGTAAGGTGGAATGTGGAGTTCCTTCAAGGCCCTTCCTGCTGTCAGCGGCGGGGAGGCAAAGGCAGGGGAGGGAAATGTCCGGGTTCCTTGTGCTTCATCAAGTCATCGCTGAAAGGGGACACTGTGAAGCCTCCTTAGAGTTCATGTCCCTGAGTAAATGTTAGGGTTCTCAAAAAGAGTCTCTAGTCATTCATTTATTCCTTCAACAAATATTTGTTGAAGGCCAGTTTGTACAAGGCATGGTGCTTGTTGCTAAGGAACATGTAAATATATTTAAGGCAATGCCACTGTCCAAGGGAGTCCTCGGTATAGTAGAGGGAGGAGACGTGCTCTTGATTATGTATAATGCAAGGAAGAAAGTCTGAATATCACAAAATATGTCCATATACATTTTAGTGGTAGTTTGGATAAGGGAAACCACGATTCCCTAGGTGATGGGTCAGTATTCGCCAGGAGAGGAGGTGGGAGGAAGGGTAGTGATAATAACAATAATAACAATAACAGCTAATGGTTATTGAGTGCTTACTGTGTGCCAAGCACAGTGCATGGATTTTCTCATTTTTTCTCCCAACAATAAATAGATGTTGACCATTACATAGAGATGTATGATACATAATGATAGATATGTACCATTTCTAACCCTTGAGTATAGGTGAGGAAAGACTCAGGGGGATTAACTGATTTGTTCAAGGCCATTCAGCTCTTAGGGGTGGAGCCTAGATGTGAATTCAGGTGTCTGAATCAGAGCCCACCTCTGATCCATGCTGCTAGATTGCTGGGGTCTATAATTTACCATCCATAAATAATTTCAAACTGCTAGTGTGATCTGGGGTAGGTCACGTGACTTCTCTGATCTATAATGAGATGATCTCTTCCACTTCCCAAGTCTATTATTCCGTGATTCTTCCCATGGAATCAGGTGATGTCTTGTACTCAAAAGGCCAGTGGGCTGTGAAGTGAAAGAGATGAGTCATGCCTGAGAAGTGGTATCACAATGACACAAAGGCCCCATTAAAGGACTAGGATCTTATTAGGGCCCTGGTGGTGACAGTGGACAAGTCCATCAGCAAGAGCTGGGGAGACCAGTATTCTGTGGAGGTTCTCCAGCTTTCTGAATTGCTGGGAGGAGCCGTAGTCAGGGTCTCCTAACACAGGGCAGCAGAAGGTCAGGGTCCTTGGGATACCATGCAGTGATGCAGGATTGGCCACGGGGTCTCCCCAGCTCCCCAACTGGTCCAGGCAGACACAGCCCCACTGCTAAGAGACCCCTCTAGACTCCAGTTCCTGTGCTGGAACCAAAGATCTGCACTGGAGGGAAGAAAGAAGGAATTTCCATCTTCAGGAAACAGCTTACTTTAATCGTCAGTGGAAATCCTGCTGCTGCTAAGACGCCTAGATTTGTCAGGGTTGAGTAGCTGGGGTCAGCACCGAGACCTCAACACTGGTCAGCTTGCAGGTTACCAGCCTCTGGGGATTGGAGCTCCTTCCTCACTGTCTTCCCTGATAGGCTGTGAAGTCCAGCAGGCAGGGTACCCCTCCTTCTTATACACAGCTGCATCCCCACAGCCGCCATGGTAGCTGGCCCTCAATATTTACTCACTGAATGAATTAATACATTTTCAAAGTTATTTCTGTTAATACTACTCACTTCATTTTAAAGTTCAAGCCTTGACATTCCAAATTCCCTGAAGACGTCCCATTACCTCATTGGTCCTCAATTTATCGACCTAATACCTACCTACCCCTAGAGGCTGTTGCCGGCATGAATGAGTTGATGGGTGTTCACTTTGCAAACTCTAGTGACTGTGCAATACAAGGCAAGGAGCACCTCAGGGCCAAGGAGAGCCAAGAGGCTGAACTTTCTTGAACCTGCCCTGGACATGGCTTAAAAGACTTCTCCTTACAGAGCCCTAGTACCACTGAACCCTAGTACCACTGGGTCTTCCCCGACTCCTTGGTCCCTGCCAGCTGGGCCACCTCTCCTGTCTTCAGGATTCACAGCTTGCTCTCTGTCTGCTCCCTGAATGGGTGCTGCAAACAGTCCTCCGCTAGCTTTGCCCAGGAGGCAGACTCTGGTTCCCCCTCCTCCATACACAGGCTGCCCCCCCACCGAATCATCCCAGCCCTCTGGTTCCCCCTCCTCCACACACAGGCTGCCCCCCACAATCATCCCAGCCCACCCCCCCAGCCCTGGAATCCCAAACTGAGGACCAGCAAAAGTGCCTCTAACTGCCCTGGGGAGTGCCTTAAAATTAATAATCTAATGGTGACATAGTTTTAAAAGTTACTTATTTGCTCCTATCTTTTTTTTTTTTTTTTAAGATTTGGAAATGAAGAAATTGAGAGTATTTTCTCAGGCCTGGAGAACAACCAAAGGCTTCAAGGCCTTAGTCTGCGCTACTGTGGTCTAGGGCCACAGAGCGGACTGAGGCTGGGCTCCGTCATACGCCAGAGTGCCATTTGGTGAGAGGGTCCCCTGCTCCCCCTCCTACAACTTGGCACTGTTCTGTCTTGACTTATATAACTAGTTACTTACAGAGCCTACTAGCCCATGAGTTCCTTTGATTTTTTTGTTATGATTTTTTTTTTAATTATTAGCACCTTTAATTATTATTTATTTATTTATTCATTTTTTGGCTGTGTTGGGTCTTCGTTTCTGTGCGAGGGCTCTCTCCAGCTGCAGCAAGCGGGGGCCACTCTTCATCGCGGTGCGCGGGCCTCTCACTATCGTGGCCTCTCTTGTTGCAGAGCACAGGCTCCAGATGCGCAGGCTCAGCAGTTGTGGCTCATGGGCCTAGCTGCTCTGCAGCATGTGGGATCCTCCCAGACCAGGGCTCGAACCCGTGTCCCCTGCATTGGCAGGCAGACTCTCAACCACTGCGCCACCAGGGAAGCCCTGTTATGATGTTTTTAATCATCTTCTTCCCCTCTAGTTATTTTGTTTTCCTTTTCTTAATTATAATAGAAAGATCCTTTAGTTACATTTGAGAATCAAGGATGTCATGCTAAATGCATATTTTGGCCAGTTGATGTGGCTACTAGGTCTATTTTTTATGACGTAGTCTATTATTATTTATTATGATTATTTATTATTTTGTAACTAGGTCTATTATTTTATGAGGTGAAGACCCAAATCCAAGTTTGAGAAAGTGGAAAGAACAGCAAATGAACAGTGTATTTCGCCCCTTCCCCAGTGAGCTGCACCTTGATGGCAATCACTTGCAGTGTTCTGGAGATCTGGATCTCCTCCGACCCCTAGCAGAGTATGCAGAGATGCAGGGGAAAGACCAGCCAGCCACTTCCTCACCAGACCCCAGGAATCCCCCTCAGGTGCTCCAAGGCAAGCAGTGGGGAACTTGGTGCTAAACTCTGTTGGGGCCATCTGAAAGAAGGAACATTTGCTTTGCGATTAAAAATGACCTCCCCAGTGATCAGTGGAGATTCCTCTTCCTGAGAATGTGTGGGAGCAGAATAAAAGACCCCCAAAGATGTCTTTGTCCTAATCTTCAGAACCTGTGACTATGTTACCTCACATGGCAAAAGGATTGTTATAAGAGGGAGGCTGGAGGGTCAGAGTCAGAGAGAAGGAGATGGGACAGTGGAAGGAGACGTTGGAGTGAAGTGCGGAAGGGGCCATGAGCCAAGGAATGTAGGCAGCCTCTAGGAGCTGGAAAGGTCAAGGAAACAAATTCTTCCCCAGAGCCTCCAAAAGGAATGCAGGTCCACTGATGCCTTCACTTTTGCCTATAAGACCCATTTCAGACTCTGACCCCCAGAACTGTAAGGTAATACACTTGTACTGTTTTAAGCCACTAAGTTTGTGGTTATTTGTTACTACAGCAATAGGAAACTAGTACAGCATGTTAATCAGCACTTTTTCAGTTCAAAGTGAAAGCAACTCAAACAGAACTAAAGATAAATAGGGATTTATTGACTCACATAACTGAGCCGTCCACAGGTGGAGCTGCCTCAGAGTCGGTTGAATTCAGGAGCTCAAATCATGTCATCAGGAAACCCCGAGTTTGCTGCTCGTGACTCTACTTTCCTTCCCAGGGTTGGCCTTCTCTCCCAGGGCAGACAGGCTTCTTCCAAGCAGGAACAGCAGTTGACATGTCCGCCAGCAGTCCCAGGGCTATATCATCATTACTTGTAATCACCCAGAAAGTGTGAACCTCTTTCTTCCCGTGAATGTGGGTCAAATCCCATTGGAAGGCTCTAACTGGCTCCCCTTGGGTCACATATCTACCTATTGGACCAATCCCTACATTCCAGGTCATGGTAAACCATGATTGGCCAGGACTGATCACACACCCCATGGGGGTGGGGTGAAACACTGTGATGGGCAGCGCTACCAGAGTCACAGGGTTTCCAGTGGGGAAGTCGAAGTCCCCCTCAAAGAAGTAGGCAGATGAGGAGGACAGATGCAGGACAGACGAGAACAACAGCTGCTTACTTCCCCATAAAATGGTTATCGTTTGTTTTAATGGATCCCAAGTACACATATTCATGACACATTTTAAAGCTGACTACTTTTAATCATTGGTAACAGTAAATTGTAGCAAGTTAGTAGCATAGACTTAGAGTCAGACCTGGGTTCAAATCCTACTCCAGCTGTGCGTGACTCTGGGCAAATCGTCAAATTGATCTAACTTCAGTTTCTTCAGCTACAAAATAAACATAATGATAACTACCCCTCTGGTGTTTAGTGCACATTAAATGATATAATGTAAAGCAGTTAGCACATGCCTTACACACAATAAGCGCTTGAGGGATGTTAATTATCATCATCACTATCATCGTTATCATTACAGCAAAAACAACCCTTTCCTAGCTTGAAGCATATTGGTGAACACGACCACTCTACTTGCTGGAAAAAAGTGGAGATAAACAGCTGAAGTCTAGCGTACAGCATGGTGACTATAGTTAACAATGCTCTATTGCATATTTGAAAGTTGTTAAGGGAGTAGATCTTAAAAGTTCTCATCATGGGGGAAAAAAATATTTGTGACTATGTATGGTGATGGATGTTAACTAGACTTATTGTAGTGATCGTTTCACAATATATACAAATATCGAATCATTACGTTGTACACCTGAAACAAATGTTATATGTCAATTAGATCTCAGTGAAAACTATTGAAATACAATTACTCTCTGACCCTTTTGCTGTGTCCTCACATGGCCTTTCCTAGGTGTGTGCACCCGGAAGAGAGAGTGAGCTCTCTGGTGTCTAATAAGAGCACTATCCTAGTTGATCAGGGCCCCACCCTTATGATCTCATTTCATCTTAAGTACCTCCGTAGAGGCCCCATCTCCAAATACAGCCATATGGGGGGTTCAACCCAGTTTGTTTTAAGGCAGAGTTGTAAAGGTCAAGGACCAGGGAGCTCCAGGGGTCTGGCAGGATGAGCTACAGCATGGGTTGCTGGGGGTCGGTGCTGGATTTCTTGGCTCAAGAAGCACATTTGAGGGTGGCAAAGTCCAGCTGGCGGGGCTTTGGTCCCACACCCCCTGGGGCCAGGTGAGGGCTGGCAAGATACCGTAATCATTTTTATTGCCTCATATGCCTCTTCTTTTCATTTATGGCTAATCCTGCTGACAAAGAAGTGAAATCAAGATGGGAAAACTAATTTGCCTGAGCAGAGGTCTATCAATCCAGTTCTGAAATAGAATGCACTTTTACTCTGTGCTGGTGTGTATGTTACCATTATGGACTGAACGTTTGTGTCATCCCCACCCCCCCTGCCAGATTCATAGGATGAAGTCTTCACCCCCAAAGTGATGATATTAGGAGGTGGAGGCCTTTGGAAGGTGATTAGATCATGAAGGTGGAGCCCTCATGAATGGGATTAGTGCCCTTATAAAAGAGACCCCGGAGAGTTCCCTCGCCCCTTCCACCATGTGGGGTTATAGCAAGAAGACGGCAATCTATGAACCAGGAAGCGGGCTCTCACCAGACACTGAATCTGCTCGTACCTGGATTTTGGACTTCCCAGCCTCCAGAACTGTGAGGAATAAATGTTTGTTGTTTATAAGCCACCCAGTCTATTGTGTCTTGTTATAGCAGCCCAAACACACTAAGAAAAAGAGTACACACAAACTTCCCAGTGGCTATGTTTGAGGGGGTGTGGATGGTTTTTTAAAATGTCCAGATTCTCACCTTCCATAATGACCCAGTACCTGTGGTTAATATCGTTGGTCACAATCATCATTCTACTTTGCAAACAAAGGTATGCTTGTCTTCCATCCAGTATCTGATCGGAATATCTTCTCTAGGGAGCAAAAACAAAGAGACAATTCAAAATATGAATATAAGTGTTAAGAAAATGAATGGCTCTAATAACTCAGTGACAAATCAATTTTTACACATCGTGTGGCTTCCAATTTTTGCTTTTAACAAAATTGAAGGAGGACTTAAGTTATCAACGGACAGATCATTAAAAAAGATTTTTTTGATCAACCACTATATTAATTTTTAGCCTGTAACTCAGGAGTTCAAAGAATTGAATAATACTGCTGTGATAAAACTCCTTCTAGGATTTATTTGAATTTTAGATGAGAAAGAAATAATGTATTATAAGTATGTTCCATGCAATGTTTAGGATACACTTAAAATAATTCTTCTTGTTTATCTGACATTAAATTGAACTGGGTGTCCTGCATTTGGGGGACGAGGGAGATTAGGTCTGGCATTATTCCATTGCCATCCACCTGAACAAGATTTCTCAGCAGTTCCAACTATAACAATGAAAAATAGAAAAAACATTGATGCTGAAGCCTGCCTCATTTTAGCAGTAATATTCTTTAATGAATACATGAATTAATTATAAAAACAAATAAATAAAACAGCACCATCTATCTCTTTGGGCAAGGCAGTCAATAAAATTTTAGTTTTGTATTTAATTAGGATTTATCAAAATATATAAAATACATATGTTGTATTAATCAACTGCATACTTCTAAAGATTGAGTAATAACTGCAGAAGAATTTTTAATACTTTAGAGGTTTACGAGCCCAAGAAATTTTTAAAATTTAAATATTTGTAAATGAAGCATTTTTATTACAGAAAAGTATTACAGGATGGCCTATAAATGACTTTCAAATATAAAATTCTGCAGAGTTAGTAAAATGGAAATAACAGTAAAAACACAGGAAAAAAAGGGAATCATGTAAAACTTTCAATCACTCAAAAAGAATTGCTCATGTTTTGAGCTGTTTGGGATTTTTTAATGCATGATGATGGGTATCAAAGTGCTTGGAATTTAGATTCCATCTGATATACTTAAAAGAATGGTATAACAGACTTCATTTTTATTGTTTTAAATTTATTTATTTTATTTTATTGAAGTATAGTTGATTTACAATGTTGTGTTAGTTTCAGGTGTACAACAAAGTGATTCAGTTATATATACATATATACCTATTTTTTTCAGATTCTTTTCCCTTATAGGTTATTACAAAGTATTGAGTAGAGCTCCCTGTGCTATACAGTAGGTCCTTGTTGGTTATCTATTTATATATAGTAGTGTGTATATGTTAATCCCAAACTCCTTCCCCCTTCCCAGATTTTACTTTTAAACGTCAACATTTTCTACATGCTAGAAATTTCATCATTTGAAATTTTAAAACTTACGATGAACAAGTTTAGATACCAGACTAAAAATGTACGAGATTGTACATAGCTTTTCCATATTCCTCTAGGATGTTATGAGGGCAAAAACGTTTTGAGGCCAATGCTCCGTAAGGCCCAAATGTTTGGTTTCCTCTCTGCTCTGTGAGCTGCCCCAGGCCTCCTAGTAACTTCTCCTTGCCAGAGGTGGGCACAGAAGCCTTCTGTTGCCCACAGCCAAAGAGGCACGAATGCCAACGACAAGTTTGTTTCCTTAATCGCTTGTTATAATGTGTAAAACGCAATCAGTAACAATGCTCTTTCCTTCCTTCCTTCATACGTGTGTGTGTGTGTGCACCTGTGTCTTTCCTTACACACATTAGAGCATAAAACTAAGATCCCTGGCCCTGAAGAGGGGCTGGGAATGCCGTGTATGTGTGTGCCTAGGTGTGTGTGAAGGGTGGGGGAATCAGACAATTTTTTAAAGACATAAGAAATATAGAGCTGCTATAGTTTATTAGAAGATGATAACTGCTATGGAAAAATGAAAAAAATCAAGCAAGATCAGCACGTTTGGGAATCTGGTGTAGGAAAAGATGGTTGTGGTGTGAACTTATTTTATTTTTCCCCCAAATCCAAATAGCTTTCTTGTTTGCTAACTTTCTTATTAACACACACACACACACACACACACACACACACACTCTCATGTGCAAATGTAACCAATACTGAAAATTCTTAGAAGTGGAATTATAGGGCCAAAAGGCATGTAAATTTAGAATGACTTTAAATAGATGGTTGAGTGTAGGCCTCCTTGAAGAGGTGGCATTTGTGAACAGACACAGAAGGTGAGGGAGTGAGCCTGCGGATAAATGGGGAGCATTCCAGGAATGCCCCAGGGCCCGTGCACAAGGAGCGGCAGGTGCCTGGCCAATAACAGGGGCCAGGGGGTCACGGGCCTTGTTAGCTAGGAAGGCGCAGAGGAATCAGGACTTAGTTGGGACTTAGGTTTGAGAAGGACCCTCAATCTGCGTAGCAAACGGATTGGGTGTGGGTGGAGGGCACAGAGATCTTTCAGGAGGCCGTTGTCATCCAGATGAGAGGTGGTGGTGAGAGATGAGAGGCTTCCACCCGGGTGAGACTAGGGCAGCAGCAGAGGAGGTCCTACATCTATCTACACTGTTTCCTGATGGATGGGATGTGGGGTGCAAGAGAAAGGAAAAGAAGGGTCCAGAACGACTCCAGTGTGATAACACACCAATATGTATTTTTAAATATGCCAAAAATGGGTTCCTCTCTGCTACGTTCTTACCAATTCCCGAGATTGGAGCCACTTTTATAGAGGGCAGCTGTGGAGCAGAAAGAAGAATTTACACAAGGCCCTGCAGGATGATTCTTGGAGCCCTGCTTAGTTGCATAGTCTCCTCAAGCCTTTGAGGGGAGAAACATGAAAAAGAGAGGACTGAAGTGAAGTCAGTGGGTCAGATAATTCTCTTTTATGAGAAATACCTCTGTCCAAAGTGTACATAAAATGAAGGCAATAACGAATATTAAAGTGTGTCAAAAATCCATTCATGCGGACTTCCCTGGCAGTCCAGTGGTTAAGACTACGCACTTCCACTACAGGGAGCACGGGTTCGATCCCTGGTTGGGGAACTAAGATCGCATGCTGCACAGTGCGGCTGAAAACAGAGAAAAATCCATTCATGCAACTTTGAATTAGCTTTTTTTAATCTTTTTTTATTTTTCCGTATAGCCAGACAAAGAGGAAGTACAACTTTGAACCAGATTACAAAGTCATCTGGAGCTTAACAGTGAAAACTACTTCAGGGAAAAAGAAGAGAAAAAAAGGTATTTTCGTGGTTGTTTCAACTATTCCTCCCACTTCCTTCATCTTGTAAATCACTTCCTCCTTTCATAGGCTGTGTGTTCCCCTTACTAAGGTAATTACCCCAAACAGAGAGAAAAACTCAAGTGGAGAAAATAAGACTCATCTGATGGCTTCATATAAACCAAATATAGAACAGCTTAGCCATATCCACCAGAGGAATACGTCTTTAGCACATTCAACAGGGCCAGAAAACAATTATGGGAATATCTCTGCAATAAACAGCCAGCAGGACCTGATAAATTCAGCTTGGAAACTTTTCTCCTATGCTTCTTCCTTAGAAGCAGAAATGGAGTCATTCAGAGGGAACTTTAAGAAGTCACCAGCTCCATAACCTCTGAGCAGGATTAAACTAAGTGAGAAGCTATCCAAGTGTTAAAGGTTTGTAGGGAACCAGGATTCTGTTCCCAGCACTTGCCCTGATGCCTAGGTCTCAGCATCCTGTTCTGCAAGTCGAGCATTTGTGCTCACAGCTTCCTAAATTCCACTCCAGCTTGAACATTTTGAAGTTATGAAGAGACAGCACAAGACGATCAGTCACTGAGTGTGTCAGCAGCGCAGTCTCTGGGAAACTCCTTGTGGCAGCTAACCTAAATTTCTGTTAATCTGTTTTAGTCCACTTCGGTTTTTTTGTTTGTGTGTTTGTTTTGGTCTGGTTTTCTTGTTTGTTTCTTTTGTTTTGTTTTTAATAGTTTGTGGAAGGCAATAGGCCCTTATAATGAAGCTCTTCACCCTTTGGCTTTCTCTTCCTCAATTTTAATCTGTTCTTGTGTGGTCTTTTTCCTGTCCTTGAATTATCCTTGTATCTTTTCTGTGAAATCTCACTGAATTCAAAAAATACAACTTTATGATCTAAAAAGCCAGATGAAAAGGTAAAGTGAGAACATTTATCAGACCCTGGCTCTGTTGTCTGATGTAAAGATAGTCTTTCCGCTGGATAGCGCTAGTAGATTTTGGAAAATCTACTAAAGGGAGAAGGAGGAAGAGGAGAAGGGGGTGGCGGGGAGGAAGAGGAGCGCCATGTAGGTTATCATTTGTTTCAGACAGTTACCATCCGGGAATATTTGCAACCAAGGATGCTTTCAGAGGAGTTGGTTGGGGTTCCTCTGGGGACGAGGAGGATGAGTGTCTCCAAGACAGGCAGCCATAGAGAGGACAGTCCTCACACTGGGCCAGATGACACCTGAGGGGAGGGGACTGCTGGGCCACTCATTCTAACTCTGCACCTAGACCGTACAGAAAGCGGTCGCAGGGACAAAGACGAGGCATATGCATCACGCTGTGCAGTCACGCTGGCACTGCAGAAAGACCAAAAGGACAAAATCTATCTGGGAACGTCAAGGCTTCCCAAGGTTGGAGAGCGTCTCTGACCACTTCTATTTGTTGAGCTACTTGAGCTAAAATTTGTTTTTCAGTTAATTGATAGCAAAGGTTTAAAAATGCATAATATTTGAAGTCTTTATGTTTCACAAGCAAACTCTTCTAACACACATTAAAAACACAGAGAATACCTGCCTGACCTCATTAGGCGATGACACCAGGGTCTGAATGTGAGTCCTTCATGAATATGATGCCTCCTGTGCACCAGCCCTCACTCGAGCCCCCCAGACCGCCACCCTTAAGTAGGCCCTGAGATGTTAAACCCTTACAGAAGGTGAATAGTTGGAGGAAAAAGTTTTTTTTAAAAAGCAATACTATTAGTTATCCTTTAGCTTTTAAATAATAGCTATGTTAAGGCCCAGGTCACAATGGCAACCTTTCAGTGACTAAAACCTGACCTGAAAGTATTAAACTTGCTTCTTTTGACCTTCATGAACCAGCTGTATACAGTCTCCTGACAGGCCCCCTGGGCAGTCCAGTATCTTACAGTTTTCCAGGCTCTATGTCATTCTTTCAGTCAACACTAATGGAATTAAATGTCCTCAGGGCCATTTTTGGCTGGTGTGTGAGGGATGTAGCAAGAGAGATCCCCGGTCTCTGCCCCAGGGAACTATCTTCCGGTCACTGCAGCTGCCTCAACAGAAGATGGTTATCAGGTGCCAGCTCTGTGTGGGGCACAAGGTGTGCTCTTGCCTTCTAGGGGCGTATTAGTTTCCCAGGGCTGCCATAGCAAAGTACCACAGACTGGGTGGCTAAAACAACAGAAATGTATTATCTGACAGTTCTGGAGCCTGAAAGTCAAGATCAAGATGTTGGCAGAGTTGGTTCCTTCTGGAGGTTTTGAGGGAGAACCTGTTCCATGCCTCTCTCATGGCTTCTGCTGGATTAATGGCCATCTTTGGTGTTCCTTGGCTTGTAGATGCATCACCCCAGTCTTTGCCTCACGCTCCCCTGGCATTCTTCCTGTGTGTGTCTGTGTCCAAATTTCTCCTTTTTATAAAGACATCAGTCATATTGGATTAGGGGCCCACTGTACTCTAGTGTGACCTCATCTCAACTAATTATATCTGCCATAACCCTATTTCCAAATAAGATCACTTTCTGAGGAACTGGGGGTTAGGACTTCAGCATATGAATTTTGGAAAGAGACACAATTCAATTCATAACGAAAGAACTCAGAATGTAGTTTTGAGACAGGATATACACCTAGGAAAAGGAAAACCACACAAGGCAGCATCTGCCAAGGGCCAAATATGGACACTGTGTTCAGAGGGCATTCTTCCCAGAGATGGAATTGGAGAGAAGGCTTTGTGAATGAGCTATGAGCTAACCTGATGTGGAAAGAAAGGACTTATATGGAAAAAGACTTAAGTGAGGAAGAAAGGCCTGAATGCAAGCCACAGAGGAGCTGAATAGACAGTTTTCCAAAGAAGACATACAGATGGCCAACAGGCACATGAAAAGATGCTCAACATCACTAATTATTAGGGAAATGCACATCAAAACCACAATGAGATATCACCTCACACCTGTTAGAATGGCTATTATCAAAAAGGCAAGAAAAACAAGCGTTGGTGAGGATGTGGAGAAAAGGGAAGCCTCAAACACTGTCAGTGGGAATGTAAATTGGTGCAGCGGAGATTCCTCAAAAATTAAAAGTAAAACTACCATATGATCCAGTTATCCCGCTTCTGGGTACTTATCCAGAAGAATGCAAAAACACTAATTCAAAAAGATATATGCACCTCTATGTTCATTGCAACATTATTTACAATAGCCAAGATATAGAAACAACCTAAGTGCCCATCAATGGATGAATGGATAAAGAAGTTGTGGTGTATATACAATGGAATATTACACAACCATTTAAAAAAAAGAAAGAAATCTTGCCATTTGCAACAACATGGATGGATCTTGAGGTTATTACACTAAGTGAAATAAATCAGACAGAAAGACAAATACCATATGATTCCACTCATGTGGAATATAAACAAACAAACAAACAAAAACCAAAATAAATGAACGAACTGAATCAAAACAAAAACAAACACATAGACACAGAGAACAGAGTAGTGGTGACCAGAAGGGAAGGGCATTGGGGTGGAGGGTGAAACGGGTAAAAGGGATCAATCGTATGGTGATGGACGGAAACTATATTTTTGGTGGTGAGCACACTGTAGTGTATACAGAAGTAGAAATATAATGTTGTGTACATGAAACACATACTGTTATAAACCAATGTTATCTCAATAAAAAATTTAAAAAAAAATTTCTAACTAAAAAACAATGCAAGCCACAAGCCTACAAGTTTAGCTGGAACAAGAGGATGCGGGAGGATGGACCTGGCAAGATGGTGTGGGTCACATTAAGGAGGGCTTTGCATGTCAGGCCACGGGTTTGGACTTAATCCAATGGACAATGGGAGCCATTAAAGTCTTTTGTCTCCCAAGGAATCCTGTGCCTCAAGTCAATAGAAACAACTTTGTATCTAAGATATATTTACTTTATAGCTTCTTGTGGAAGTAGAGCATTTTCATGCTATCCAGAATTCACAAAACAAATTAAAAAACAGCTTCCCATATTGGATAATTACTTTCATAGTCATAAGGTGTTTATTTGTCTGGGGATGAGTTTGGTCTTTGGTAGAAGAGTTTTACTTGTTTCAAAATAAAGGGTCAGATTGAGCTGATTTACATCAACCCCCTGGGTGAGGAGTCCAGATGGTTTCCATTTGGTTCCAATTGGAAACAGCCAAACTATTTTTATGCTCGCCCCTTTGTGGACAAGAGGCTTTTGGCCTGCTGCTTGGAAAGTTGAACTCACAATATTGTATGAGTCAAAACCCCCATTCAGAAGCCTGACACCCTTTATTTTCCTTCCAAATGCATGATTGCAAGAACGTGACAACTTTACATGGAGCAGCCATCTACAAGTTGATAGAAGAGGCGATGGATAGAGTATTCCATTTCTATGCTCGCAGAAGGTAGATGTCTGTTTGTCCAAGCCCATCTTGCCTCAAAGCATCACTGAATATGAAAAATTATTAGATCAGTGTTTCTCAAACTTGAGCAGCATTAGAGGCCTTGTTAAAACACAGATTGCTGGATCCTGCCCCCCCAAGGATCTGAATCAGTAGGTCTGAGATGAGATAAAGCTGAGAATTTGCGTTTCTATTAATTTCTCAGGTGACGCAGATGCTGTTAGTCCAGGGCCCACATTTCGAGAACCACTGTTTTAGACTGGAAGAAAATCAGATTGCCTACTCTTGATTTATTTTGCTGAGTAAAGAAAATCAGAAAGCAGAGTGAGGCTTCTAGATGCCTCTTCTTTGTCATGGAAAGCACAGAACAGGGTCCAGACCTGCTTCTGTTCCGGCTTCTTTGTCTCTTCTAGACCCAGTCTGGCCACCTCTGAGCCCCATGGCTCTGTGCCAAGGGTTTACAAGCGCTGTCGACCCTGGGCCTGGAGGGTGATAGCACTCACTTAGCTGATGTCTGGCTTGACTTATCCTAGTCACAGGCTCGTCAGGCCCATAAAGAGCCAGAAGATGGCGGAAGACTGAAAGTCACCGAAAGGTCATCGGGAAGAGTCATCGGCAGATAAGGCAGCTTCCCTGTGCCCCGTTCAGTCCCCAAGCTTGGGATTGATCAGACCCTAACTACAGTACTAATGCCACCCAGGTGGCAAATTCACTTCCCAAAATAAAGCATTATTGCCTATATCATCGGCACAGACCATAGGGATGCTTAGTGCCATTAAGGAGTGCAAGGTCAAGTTCAAAAGTCCAGATGAAATCTTCAAAACAGCTTTATTAGTTCCAAGTCAGGAAGTTACTGGTTATAATCCAGAAATTATTTTACTCAGGAATTTATCGTGAGTGATAGCTAAACAATGGAAACCGTTGTGGACAGGTTCCAAAGTCCAAGGTGTGAATCATCCAACCCTAATTACACTTTGCTTCCTTAAGTCCTGCAATCAATAGGATTTATATTCTGGCTGATAAACCTCTGGTAATTACACAGAAAATCACGTATGCTCCTTGCTGATGGAAAGAAGCTGTTTTAATAAGTTAAAAAAAAAAATCAACGTCAAGAAGAACGTCCTACCAGGACCTGGCACCCACAGATGAACATTTCAGTAGTGGTTCACAGTCCGATGCCCACAGGAATGTGTGATGCCCACCTGTTGGTCTCAGAAACGGCTAGATGAGGACCCCCTCTGGGGAACTTCTGGTTCCATGAAAATTTACACTTGAACTTTGGGAGTTGGCCCATATGGGAAACAGAGCTCTCTCTGGAAGGAATGAGAAGAGGTTCATCAACTGGGAAAGAGAGGGCATTCTAGGCAAAGGGAACCACGTGAGAAGAGGCTCAAGGGTGAAAGTGCCTGGAGCGTTCAGCATATGGGAAGTGTGACATTCACCACAGAGTGGTCAGGTCATTGGTAGAGGGCTGGAGATGTAGCTGGAAAGGCCAGTGGAGCCCACATGGCCAAAAGCCATGAATGCTGTTAAGGAATAGGACTTTCTCCTGTGAGCAAAGGGGGAGCCATGATGCTTTTGCAGCAAGACAGTGACATAATAAGAACTGGATTTTTACAAAGAACCTCCAGCAGCCTTACAGAACTTGTTTTAGAGATAGGGACATCTGGATGACGGAAGATGAGTTTAGAGGTTTTTACAGTAGAAGATAAAGTGCAGAACTGAGCCTGCAGTGATGGAAAGGCAGAGTCTAGAAATATTTAGGAAGGAGAATTGACAGGACCTAGTAGCCAGTGCAATGAGAGTGGTAAGAAAGATTCTGAAATCAGGGACAATTGGGGAATCCTGGCAATTAACCAAAGAGAAAATGGGAGAAAGCTCAAGGTAGGGCAAGTCCACACTGGATCTGTGGTGTGGCTCCTAAGGGAGGTATGCAGTTGTAAATATATATCTGATCCTCAGGCAGTGGCGGAAGGGGGACATCTTACACACGGAGGTTCTCCATCAGGTTGCACCCATTCCAGGGTTTCAATGACATGAAGTCCAGAAATGCACCTGGAAAGCTAGGCAGTAATATTTGCTGTGTACTACATGCCTCTACAACCATTGTTTCACCATGCTTCCCAGTCAATCTTCACAATACCTCTAGGAGGTGAGTATTATGATCTATATGTCAGCAATGAGGATATTTAGGTTCAGAGAAGTTAAGTGACTTTCTGGGGAGTCACACAGCATTTTTCAGAGAGGTTTTAAACCTGGAGATTCTGCTCATTTCAGTACACCACCCTGTCTCGGGCACAACTGGCATCGCTATACCATTGCTAAATTCTCTGAGACAGAGGAGCGTAAATTAAAGTGGTCATTGTTGGTGAGCTTGTTTTTGTTTTAAAGTAAAGGAAGTGTAAGAATAGGTAAAAATAGGTTGGAGTGAATACAGCTGGGGTGGATCAAGTATTACCAGGGGCTCAGCATGTACTTACCCTTACTCCAAGGAATTTGTTTTCCATCCGGAGAAAAGAATTTGGTTCTGCTTGAACTTTAGTTAGAGGCCTGCAGCAGGAAATCCCTGTGCTAAAGCAGCATCAGCCTTCCTACCCGTTAACAGGGCACTGGGACTCACTAGAGGTCTAAATTCTGGAGCGTGCCTTGGACTAGCATTTTCCAAATTGTTTATTTTTCATGGGCCCAGATGACATTGTTACCTCTCTTAGCACCAATTGGAGGGAGATTTGGATTGTTTTTTCCCATAGGGATGCAAGCTGGACCAGGCCAGTCACAAGCCTGGAAGCTCCCTTCCTCTCCAATGGCACACATTTAGGCCACGCTGGCTCGGGTCGGGGTGTAGACTGGCTGAGACCATTTTGTTTCTTTCCCTGCAAAGCTGAGTGGCTGCAAAGGAATTTGGCCTCTGGCCTTTGGCCTTGGCCCCCTTGGCCTCATGCTTCATGACTGCTGCTTTCTGGCATGCCAGAAGGGGGCAAAAAGAAATGAGGGCCACATGCAATTAGGATCCACGTCGTTAATCATTCTGGGCAGTCAACTCTTCACAGGTGTTTATATTTGTGAAGAGATTTCATAAATAGCAAAATCATATTTTATTCGTGTTCATGAGTTGTCTCAGGGCATTATTAACCACGCTATGCTTGGAAAAACAATGAATGGTGAGATAAAATTTTCCACAATATGATTACACTCTGTTATTCATTAATTCACTCATTTATTCAACAGTTACCTACGGTGTGCCAGATACTGTGCTAGTATACTAGCACTGTTATATTATTCATAATGGCTGTCATTTGCTATCATTCCCATATGCTGAATGTAAGGGCAAATGAGATCTGGACAAGTTAGGCTTATCCCCAGTAAAACTAAAGGATGGGCTCGTTTTCACCCTTCCAACTATGTTTCGAAGGAAAATCAATCCTGCCTATTTCCTTCAATAACTCAGCAGATTAGATTCATATCCAAATAAACCAACTGAATCTTTTTTAAAAGCATGCTTTTTTTTTTTTTTCTTTAACTGGCAGAGTAGTATGACCCAACGTCAAATTTATCACCTTTCCCTAAAAAGTCAGTTCTCTTTCGTGACTTGAAAACATCCCGAGTTGTCATCCACTCGCCTCCCTTCCTTGCTCTGCCCACACACTAGTTAACATTCACTCTCAGCTTTATGAAGGCAGGAAGTTTTGTCTCTTTTGTTCCCTGTTGGATTCCCAACAGCTAGAACTGTGCCTGGCACATAATAGGAGCTCAAAAATACTTGTTGAATGCTGAAAGAATTCAAGTACAGAAGAGTTCCATTTAGCCCTGGGGTTAGGTTCTCAAGTCAGCATGTCAGGCAAAATTATTGTGTAACTAAAGGAGCCTTTTTTTTTTTTTTTTGGCCACACGGCTCGCAGGATCTTAGTGCCCTGACCAGGGACTGAACCCGCGCCACGGCAGTGAAAGTGCCGAGTCCTTACAACTGGACCACCAGGGAATTCCCTAAATGACCCTTTTTTTTTTTTATAGCAGGCTCTTATTAGTCATCTATTTTATATACATCAGTGTATACATGTCAATCCCAATCTCCCAATTCATCCCACCACCACCACCCCCGCCCCCCACTTTCCCCCACCTTGGCGTCCATATATTTGTTCTCTACATGAGCCTTTAAAATCCCTTAAACTGCCTGCACGAGACAACATATAGATATATTATCTCTAAGTTCCGTGCATTTTCTTCCCCGACTTTGGAACAGATCACTGGTTTTCAGTCGAGCCCCCGCATGCAGTAGTTGGCTGGGGTTCGGAGGGTCATGTTGCACACAAAGCGTCTACCCTCAAACACTTGGAGGCCCCCGGGAAGTGATAGGCTTTGAGACTGACTGGAGGTTCAGCTCTCCCATCTCACACTTATAAGTGGATAAGCCAGCGTTATGTCCACGGCTCTTTTCTCCATCCCCTTCCTGTTTTTTTCTTTGCCAAACTCCTAAACTTGTAAATCAAGTGTGAACATGATGCCACCCTACAGCACTGACCCTGAACTTTGTGAAAGCTGGATAGAACACGGATGAACCAGACTCCAGGACCACTGAACTCAGTCATGAAGTCTACGAAGGCAGGACAGTTCTTCCTCCACATTTGTCCTTCTAGAGCTCAAAAAATATGACAACTTTGCAGGCTCTTTTAGAGGGGCGAATCCCTGAAAAAGGGCTATCATTTCCCCGGGATCAGCAGACAATGCATTCAGCTTCTACCGAGAACTTCTAGAGACATCGATTTTCTCTTTAGCCAAAGTAAAGGCAACAATTTAAATCTTAAATGAGATTTTCTTTCATACAGAGCAATTCTGGGCTTGCTGTTGTAAAGAATAAAAGATGTACTGGGTATTTTTAAAAAGGACTTCTTAAATTATATGTATTTCCTTGACTATATTGCCAAATGCATCCACTCACACAAGTAAAATCAGTATAATCTTAAAAAATAAAATCAACTTAGCTGGTCGAATGGGGGAACTATTGTCTAAAAATAATCAAATACTCTTATCTTTTTATAGGAATCAAGAAAAAAATTAAAGATTTGACTGAAGCTGGTCCTTGGTTAGTGAAGTTGTATTTGGCAGATAATGGCAGAGATGGAAAAGGAAAAGAAGGAGAAAATGATTTGCTGGAATTCACTCAAATTGTAACAAGGTGAGGAGAAAATTAAGAGGCTTTATTTGTTCACCTTCCAAAACGAGGTGCTTGGGTTAATCATGGGGACAATGATTTAATTGCATCTTGTTAACAGTGCCAACTGAGATTTCTCAGCTGAGAGGGAAGCAGTTACCCATTTTGGTCTTCGTATGTGATCTTATGGGAAGGCCTGAAATCATAAAAATGGCATGGCAGACAGTTGTATGTAAGCCCAGAGGGGTCTCAAAGACCTCACTAGAAGCCCCATTTTAAGAAGTTGGCAACTAAGGAAGGGCAAGAGGTATGACTTGCAGATTTTTCTTCCCTAAGGTCAAGATATGTAAATTTTACAATGTAAAATGTAAGCAATGTGACCTGAGGAAGAAAGGCAGCCTACTCAAGAGGGAACACGCCTTTGTGTATGATTACAAAGTTATCCCAACCTCCTTAGGGAGAGAGAGCTATTCTCAAAAGCTTCTGGAAAACAGAATTATTTCCTTGCCACGTTTATCTTCACAACCTTGAACGTCTCCACTTTTCTGAATCCACATACCCAGTGGGCCAAGCCACAAGTGAGCATCTGCATCACTGTAAGAAAGCTTTCTGGATTGTCTCTAGGCTACACCATCTTAGGACATCAGTACTTATAGCACCTTGGGGCAATCAAGGGCAACAGAACATAGCCAAGATTTGAGGATTGAGGGCTTGATTGATGGCTATTTATTATTTTAGAAGAAAAAGATTCCTTCTCTAATATACTTCCTTATTCAGGAAGGTTGGGAAGATTTACAATTTGGATAGCTTTGCTGTGATTTTTATAATAAATGTATTAATAAACTTCATTTTATTAAACTTTTAATATAGCACTAGATTTAATATATTGCTGATGTACTGTCCTTTTAGTATATTGCTAACATTTTGTTAAGAATTTTTGCATCTATGTTCATGAAAGATATTAGTCTATACATTTCTTGTAATGTCTTCAGATGGTATTGGAGATCAGGGTAATTCTGGCCTCACAGAATGAGTTAGGAAGTGTTCCCTCCTCTTCTATTTTACGAAATAATTTGTGTAGAATTGTCATTATTTCAACTCTAAATATTTGATAGAATTCACTAGTCTTCAAAGACATCTGGACCTGTAGTTTTCTTTACGGGAAGATTTTTAAACTACAAGTTCAATTTTTCAATAGATAGAGGGCTATTCTGGTTATTTGTTTCTTGGGTAAAGCTTTGTTAGTTTGTATCTTTTTAAGAAATGTGTTCATGTCATGTAAGTTTTCAAATTTATTGGCATAAAGTTATTCATATATTCCCTTCTAATCTTTTTCATGTAGGATCTGTAGAGATGTCTCCTCTTCCAAGTTTGAAACTGATAATTTGTTTTCTCTTTTCCAATTAATCTGATTGGAAGTTTATCAATTTTATTGATCTTCTCAAAGAACCAGCTTTTGGTTTTCTCTAATGTTTTTCTTTTTTCAATTTCATTGATTTGTTCTTTTATCTTTATTATTTCTTTTATTCTGCTTACCTTGGGTATAATATGCTCTTCTCTTTCTAGTTCATTAAGGTAGAAGCGAAGCTTAAGTTATTGATTTTAAACCTTTTTATTTCAAATATAACTGTTTATATTAACACTAATAAGCATTCTTTCATTGCATCCTACAAATTTTGATATGTTGTATCTTTATTGTCATTCAACTCAAGCTATTTTCTAATTTCCCTTTTGATTTCTTCTTTGACCTATGGGTTATTTAGAAGACTGCTGTTTAGTTTCCACATATTTGTTAAATTTTTAGATATTTTTCTTTAGTTGATTTCTACGTAAATTCTGCTGTGGTTGGAGAACACACTTGTTTTATGGCCCAGACTACGATCAATCTTAGTAAATCTTCCATGTGCACTTGAAAAGAATGTGTATTCTGCTGTTATTGGAGGAAATGTTCCATAAATATAAGTTAGGTCAAGTTGGTCAGAAGTGTTGTTCAAGTCTGCTGTATCTTTACAAATTTTCTGTTAACTTGCTCTATCAATTATTGAGAGAGAGAAATAATTGTGACTTTGTTTATATCTCCTTGCAGTTTAATCAGTTTTGCTGCATATATTTTGAAGCTCTGTTATGAGGTGCATAAACATTTAGGATTGTCAAGTCTCTTGAAGAATTGACCCTCATTATCATTATGAAATCCTTTAATATTTCTCTCTTATCTCTGGTATTATTCCGTTCTCTGAAATCTACTTTGACTAATATTAATATAGCCACTCCAATCTTCTTTTGATTAATATTAGCGTGATATATCTGTCTCTATCCTTTTACTTTTAACCTATCTATATTATTATATACAAATTGGGTCTTTTGTAGACAGCATATAGTTGAGACCTTTTAAAAAAAATCCACTTGGACAATCTGTCTTTTAATTGTTGTTTAGACCATTATATTTAATATGATTATCAGTATAGTTGGATTTTTAATCTACCATCATGCCATCTGTCTTGTCTCATTTGTTCTTTGTTCAATTTTAACTATTTTTCTGCCTGTTTTTGGATTGACTAATATTTATAACTCCACTTTTATCTCTTTTATTGTTTCATTAGCTATACTAGTCTTTTTTTTAGTGGTTGCTCTAGTGTTTACACTATTCATTTTAGTTTATCACAATTTACCTTCAAATAATATACTACTTCACTTATAGTTTAAGAATCTTACAATAGTACGTTTCCATTCCCTCCCATTCCTTGTTTTATTGTTGCCATATATTTTACTATTACAAATGTTATAAATCCCAGAATGTTATTATTATGTTTGTTTTAATCAGTTAATTTTTTTTAAATAAGAGGGAAAGTTTTTCATACTTACTCACATATTTACCATTTCTAGTGTTCTTCATTCCTTTGGATGTATCCAAATTTCTATCTAGTATCATTTTCCTTTTTTTTTTTAACACTTCACAAATTTGTGTCTCATCCTTGTGCAGGGGCCATGCTAATCTTCTCTGTATTGTTCCAATTTTAGTATATGTGATGCTGAAGACAGCACTAGTATCATTTTCCTTTTATCTGAAGGACTTTCTTTATACATTTCTTATAGTCCTGACCTGCTGGTGATGAATTCTCTGAGTTTTAGTATGTTTAGAAAGTTTCTTTTGCCTTCATTTAAAAAAAAATGTTTTTTTCTGAATATAGAATTCTTGGTTGACATTTAATACTTTCAAGATGTTGCTCCACTGTCTTATGCTGGCATTGTTTCTGAAAAGAAGTCCACTGTCACTTTTATCTTTGTTCTTTTGAACATAATTTCTTTTTTCTCTAGCTGCTTTTAAGACTTTCTCTTTATCATTCTAGTGACCTACAACGTAAACTCATAAAGACAGCTTAGTCCAAATTTAACATCCATGGTCTTTGTATCATTCATCTATTCTAAGCCTTTTCAACCTCACTCTATCTCATAGGCAGTGGGTGATCTTCTGATGTGACTTCTGAAGTGAGCTACATGCTCACCTCAAGGACAGCTCCCCTCCCCATTTCCACTTTTGCAGATCTAACACACATTTTCCTTCTGCACCTCTCTGCAGTGCTGATAGGCTGCTGCCCTGGAAGTAGAAGCACCATCTTCACAACCCTCCACCCCTACCTTAGCAAGTCCAGTTCTGGGCCAGCTGTAGAGCATGTTGGAGGATGATCAAAAAGGCTCCAGGAGCACTTTGAGGAACAGATTTATGGTTCCTCACCTTTTATCATTGAGGGTCCTGAATATCTACAAAGGAGGAGCTCAGTGAATGAAGGGGGAGGCAAGGGACTTGTCAGGGGGCCCGCCAGCAAAGTCAGCTCCGGGGGTCTGCTTAATTGAATATTTACTTGGGGTGGCTTATGCATATGCATTTATGTTGGGGTAAGATTTGGTGATGGAGATTATGGGGCACTAACCACCTGCCTGCCTACTGGCACTGTTCACCCTTGGTACCACATGGGTCTAGCATCACCTTCAGATTAGCTGGTCCAGGGTCAAGGATATCATGCCTTTTGTTTGTGATGAGGCTTTACCTAGCTCTGCTGCTTAAGTCTATCCCTAAAGGCAGTATCGATGGCTTCTTTGATTTTAAGGCAGGAACCAAATGCTGGTTTGGGTGCAGAACCCTGCTGGTTCTCCCCTCATGAACGAGGCCTCCCTCTGACCAGGATTCACCGAACAGTGGTCTATAGGGCTGACAATTAATTAAAGCTGACCATTTGTTAGATTTTGCTTTCTGCTCTGACCACACTAAACATGATAGCAGGAACTGGCTATAGAATTTGTTGGGACCCAGTGCAAATGGAAACTCATGGGCCCTTGTTCAAATATTATTAAGAATTTCAAGATGATGATGATAGAGCACTAAACCAAGTGAGGAGCCCTTCTGAGATTGGGGCCCTGTGCAACGCTGGCTGTGTGTGACAGGGGTGTAAATACCACTAACAAGGTGCACCAGTGCCAGCAATTCCTTTCCCGTGTTTTTTTTCTTTTTTTTAGTTCTGACACTAAATACTTAAATCTTTTTGTTCTCTTTTTTAAAGTTTAAATATTGAGAACTACTAAAATTAAAACATTTTCTTGGTTTATTTGAATCATGCTTCATGGTTATTTTCAAACAGACTGCCTAACTTCACATCCCTGCTCCATGGTTTAATCTCAGGCAAGCTAAATAACTTCTCTGTATTTCAGTCCCTCATTTGTAAAAATGGGATAATAATAGTGTCTAAATCAAGAAACTGTTACAGGGTAAATGAGATCATATATGTAAAGTGTTAAATATAGTGCCTAAGGCTCCAGCTAGCACCTTTATACGAATTAGAAAAAGAGCCCCTCTGGGCAGATGAATTAAAAGGCACTACCTCTCACCAATGAGTCAGAGGAAGTTACCCCTTCCAGGTCTATGCTTCATGCCCAGGACTTGGCAAACAGAGCTTGGCTGGCTTCCAGCCCCATCACACCCTTGGAAGGCCCCTTTGTGCCAAGCACAAGTGCTTAAGCATGTGGGTGGCCATGATCACATCTGATGCATAGTGAATGCTCCATAAAACCATAGCTCTTGTGAGGCCTGTGTAGCGCAGTGGTTAAATCCATGACCTCTTTGGGGTCATGGACAGAAAAGGGAAAAAAAATCCATGGCCTCTGGACTCAGACTAGATATAGAATTGTTGAGTTGTAAAGTTTGTCTTCAACACTCTCCTCTCTCCTTCTGTGCTTCCCCTTTCTCCATTTCCTCCTTGAAGCACCCCTGCTCTCCCTCATCTTGTCTGAAGGAATTGGGCATAGTCAGGCAGCTCAGGAAGCCAAAGCCTGTCCAGTGCTGATTAGACACACTGTTTCCTTGGGAGCAAGACCTTCGAGAGGCAGAGTCTGGCAGGACCATTCAGCCCTGGCCTTGAATTCTGGCTGCTCAATCAATAGAAAATGTGTACGGGAAGCAAGAGAATGGCCTTGTATTCACTACTGACCCTAACTGAAATTTCATATCCCCAGCACATGGTAAGCACTCAAAATTGTTTTATTGATGGTCATAGGATAATTTCTTTCAGAGCAGAGGCCATGTGTTAAATTCCATTTAATCCCTGCAATGTTAGGCCCTTAATATGCATTTAGTAAGTATGAACTCAGAATTAATAGCATCACTGATATTGCGTTTTGCAAGATGCTTTCATAGAAACAGCTTCATTCTGTTTTTCCACAACCTTATGAAATAGGTAGAACCACCCTTTTGAGGCCAAATTTACAGATGAGGAAGGTAAGACCCAAGAGGGCAGGCACATAGCCTGCCCATGATCACAGGGTTGACAAGAGGTAAAAGCTGACCAGCAACCCAGGGCTTCACCCAGATTCCATGCTCACTCACAATGCCAGAGATTCCCAAAGTCCACTTGGCAGGCCAAGACCAAGACATGGAAGAATTTTGAACAATCCTCAAAGAGATCAGAAAAATAAAGACAGGTAGAGCGTTCCTTTTCGTAAAGCTAATCTTGATTTAAAAAGCTATCCTTTATTTTGAGACTGTGCCTTTCCTAATTTTATATAAAAATATTTGTTCTTTTATAGTGTTGCCAGGTGAGAGTTATTAGACATACTAAAAGGTGCCAAACTGACCTTTGCCTGTTCCCACAACTTATTTGACATTTTACTGGTAGGTAAAATCTAAAAGACTGAGAAGCTCTGCACAATAACACACCATATCCTTTGAATAAATAAATGAGTGGTAGATTTAAGGCAACTAAAAATCCTTATCCTACCAACATACTTAGGAGAGGCATCCAGACTAGAGAGATTAAATTGGGAAAAAACTGGATTCCGGATGTCTCCAAATTGGGTCAGTGCCGCATCTTTGGGAGGGAGGTGGGGGAGGGTGGAGAGGACCTAAAGAAAAGAGCATACTCCGAAACAACTGGACTGTGTTTCTTTGAGTTACCGCACTTAACACAACACTATTTTGTCTTGTCATTTTCTCTGGTCAGCCTGATCAAATACTCTGCCCACTTAAGGGAGACTGACCTTGGAAACAATGTCCTGGGAGAAATGGCTGCTGCTGACATACTTGAAGCACTGAGAGCCAGAAAGACAGGTAGGGCATTTTCAGTTTGTGTTCCCCTCCACCTGTCCATGTCTACTCCTTCCCAAATGCAGCGTTACTTACAACTTGCTCCACTTTTTCCATTAAAAAGTGGCTTGAGCTAAGCGATGACCAGGATCACTGTCACAGGCCGGCCACCACTGTGTCGATGTGCCCTGTGATTTGCACAAAGTTCATGAACTCTTAGGATGTCATATGTAGTCTTTGATCTAGGTAATGAATATCGTTGAAGTGACAATTTCTCTGTTGCTCTTTCTTTTCTCCCTCTTCTCTCATCCTCACCTATTCTCTGAGGAATTCTCTCCCATTCACTATTCTTCCCCCCAACCTGACCTGCAAAGATTTCTCCAGGTATCAACTGGAAAACTCAATTACCAGCCCTTGTAAGATTCTGATGTGCTTCCTGGATCATCGAAGAATGGTTAAAGTGTGATTGGCACAGAGACAGCATTAACGGTGTTTTATGGTCATGTAATCCTTTGAAAATGAGAGAATTGCATATGGAACAAGCTTTTTAGCGTTGGCCACACCTGTCCTCTCCTTCACAATACGCATGACCAGAATTAACAATAGCCAATCTCACTGCTGACGGAGAGATGAGGAAACGTCATTTTAAATCAAGCCTAATGAAAGACATCATAAACACAGTTGAAAATCCAAATTCCACGTTAACAAAAGCAGGGAGAAATCCTGGTGCACTATCTGGTAGGTTATGTGGAGAGAATTGAGTGATACGAGCATCCAGTCTTTTATCATTTCTATAATAAAACAGTTTTAGAGACATGACATAATTCTAGATTGCAGTTTTTTAACACTGGCAGTTTTAGAGAGAATTATATTACTGTCTACTTCATTGCCACTTTTAAACTAAAACTACTGTATTGCCATTTCTTAACAGCCAGTCAAATGATTCCAAGATTTTAAGATTATCCCTCTATTTTTAGAGAAACAGAACATCTACTTGTAGTCCATTTGAGTTGAATTCAAACTCAACAGAATTATTCTGTTTAAATGAATTAAAATTTAAGTTTAATTTAGGCTCAATAAACTGATGGCAGGTTAATGATTTCTTTTGGTTTTTCTTGGCACTGCAGCAACTTTTTCATTACACACTGCACTAGAAGACATTATAAAGCTGCAGGCAGTCTACTGACCATCTCTGTAGTGGGTGCTAATGATGGGTGGTCTCAGATGGTTTGATGGAAAATAATTATCACTGAGTATGTATTTGGAGCTGCAAAACATTGTGCTTGCTTACTAAATGGTTCAATTTGCATATATAGGAAGATGATCATGAAATACCCACCTGAAAATACTCATCTAAAAAACATTAAAATGTAATTTCTAGTTCAAGAAATCAGTTTTTTGCCAAATGTGGTAGTATATATGAGTAGTTTTAATGCATCCATATTTTGAACCAAAATAATTGAGATATTTCTGATGGAGCAGTTCAGATTGTTGGTTTGAACACCAAGAAAGACTCTTCAGATAGGGTTACCTGGTTGGATTTTGTAGGGAAAATATCTTGCCATTTAGCCCTAATGACATCATTTTAAACATTAAAAGCAATTAGTAATATCACTGATTATAGAACTAATGTTCTTCTGATTGCTTCTGTGTTCTTATCATTAGCAAGTTATCAAGCTAATTTCTAATTCTAAAGGTAATTATATTAGCCTGCTAAGGAGTTCTTAATGACCTACTTTTCACGATGGAATACACACAATGAAACCTTCCTCAGAAACATCAGGAACCTCACGTGTTTAAAAAAAAAGTTAATAAAAAGACAACCTGCTATCCACATCTTACAGGGTTGTTTTTCAACTAATATTTTTAAAGAAAACAAAACAATACTTCAGGATCACTTCATTTATTTATTCTTATTTATTTCTTTCACATACATTTATTAAATGCCTCTTGTGTGCCAGGCCCTGTTCTAGATGTTGGTGAATTGAGCAATGAATTCCTGCCTTCGTGGGGGTTACTTCCTAGTGGAAGACAGACAGACAGTAACAGCAAACCAACAACAGACAGACGGTAAACCAACAACTTCAAAAAGAAGGAAAACATATACTATTGTGTATCAGATGAGGATTATACTTAAGGGAAAAATAAAGCAAAATAAGGAGATAGTGTGTGTATGTCGGGGGCTGGGGGCTGCAATTTTAGTTAGGGCTGCCAGGGAAAGCTGTACTAAGAAGGGACATTTGAGTGAAGACCCAAAGGAGCGAGGGAGCAAGCCATGTAAATATCTGTGAATGCACATTCCATGTAAATGGAACAGCAAGTGCAGAGGCCGTAAGGCAGGAGCCTACCTGGTGTGTTCTAGTGACAGTAAGGTGGCCAGCATGGCTGGAATGGGGTGAGAGAAAACGGAAAAGTAATAAGACAAGAAGTAAGCATGGAGGGCAGGGGACCTTTAGTTTTTAACTCTATTGAGATGGAAAAGCATCTGAGAATCTTAAGCAGAGGAGTGACCTGATCTGACCCACATTTTAACAGGATCATTCCAGCTCTAAGTTGAAAACAGACTGGAGGGGAGGCAAGGGCAGAAGCAGGGAGACCAATTAGGGACTTTTCTCTGGAAAGATTAAACAGCCTTTCAACAGACCCAGGACACCCAGCAATGAGGGTGAGGTGAGAAGCTGGAGAGAGGAGGAGTAAGGAAAATTCTACACATTTGGGATTCAGCCTTTCCCTTCACTCAAGCCTTCTTTGTCTGCCTTGCTTCCAGAAGGCTGATAGCCATGTAGAAGACTGGGGTATTCTTTGAGAACTGAATAGCCCCAGAGAAAGGAATTCCAGATGCTGACAGCTGGCCACTCCCTCACCATTCAAAGAAGCCTAGCAGGTAAGCAAGCCCTGCACATACACAGGAGCTTCCTGTCAGCCTTTGGAATCCTCATGGTTCACTGTGAACAGAAATCTGAGAATCTCCAGACACCTGAGGCAATTCTCCAACACAGGAAACCATACCTGAAACAAAGAGAACAAAAGAACCCTGACGATATAGAGACAATGCAGAAAATTTTTAAAAGAAATTAGTTATAACACCCTCAGTAAAACAGAAGATAATGTATCTATAAAATAAGAACAGGCTGCTATGAAAAAAGATTAGAAAAAAACTTTTAAGTTCTTAGAAAGTGAAAATGATAGCCAAAATAAAAACTTCAAAACAAATGTTGAAAAATGAAGTCAAGAAAGTCTTCAGAAAGTAGAACAAAAGATAGGGAGATGAAAAACTGGTGAGAAAATATAAGCAACAGGATCAGTCTAAGAGCACCAGTATCTAACTCATAGTTTCAGAAAGAGAGAACAGAGAAAAGTGACAAGAGGGAATTATCAAAGGAATAAATGGAGAACTTTCCCAGAACCAAGGGACATAAATCTGCATACTGAAAGAGCCCCCTGAGTCTTCAGCACAGTGCATGATAATCATGGCATTTCAGAATGCTAGGAATAAAGGGGAGATCCTAACAACATATGAAAAGAAAGAAGATTGCACACAAAGGACTGGGAGTCAGAAGGAGGTCAGACTTCCTAACTGAAAGCTAGAGGCAAGGAGCACGGCCATGGCAGCTCTGTGAGAACTCTACACATTCCCACCTCCTCACCAAGTGTGAGCATAAACTAAAGATGTTTTCAGCTCGCAAGGACTCAAACTCCGTACCTCCTCTATATCCATTCTCAGGAAGCTTCCAGAGAAGATGCTTGAGCAAAATGAGGGAATAAATCACAAAGACAAAGAATGCAGAATCCAGAAATCAGGAGAATCAATACAGAAAAGTAGAAAAGGGAGTCCCAAAAGACGGTTGAGGGTCAGACCTAGTCCAGACGGGTCAGAAAGATGGAGGACTTTGGAAATGGGGAATATTGCATTAAAAACGGAATTAATAAAGCATTGGAAATGCTTAAGTATTTTGAAAGAAATGATGATAGGTATGTGAGAAATAAAAGAAATTGGGGGAAATATTTCTAATAGGTACATAAAGAACTATGCAAATGAAAACAAAGGGCAACTATTAAATTAGGCAAATGAAAACAAAGGGCAACTATTAAATCAGGCAAAAGAAAGTTATATAAGAAAAAGAAACACTGTGAACAAAATATGTATGATCATACCAATGAATCTAATGTGTTGATTTAACTAAAAATTGTGATGTATCTCTATTGAAACGTTTGCTGAGAGAAAGTGACAAGAGTAAATATGTAAAAATTTAAATGGAAATATTGAGAAATAATATAGAAGTACTTTGAAGTAAGGCAGTAAACATGAAAAACAGCTGAATGAGTTGAAAGTGGTTGTCTCTAGAGAAGAGTGCTGCGGATGCTGAGGTGGGAGGGGGGAGGGTCTGCTGATTTTCATTATAAACTTTTTAATCCCTATTTAATTGTTTAGCTATCTGTATGCATTGTTTTGATCGAAATATTTTTAGAGAATCGAAACGTGCATAGCTTTCTCACCCTGCCATTCATTGTTCTGTAACTCCATCTCAATATCTAATTACTATCTTAAGTCATCTCAGCTTCTGCTAAGGAACTGGAGCATTGAAGAATGAGTAGAACTTTATAAGGAGAAGAAGTGAAAAGGATGACCGGAAGTGTGGTGTTCAGGGAACATGACAGTCTTCTGTGGGTTTGGGTGCCACACGAATCCTCTGAGGCCTCATTTCAAGTGGCCGCCAGCCCCTGACACTTGTCACAGCCTGAGCCACAAGTCCCACACTCCCTCCTGACCCCTCCTCAGTAGTCAAGACTTTGGACCTTGTTTTCCTATTGAAGACCTCGTCCTCCTCTGCTTTGGACCCATCCTTTTTTTTTAAACTCTGAGCTTTCATTCTCTCCTTGACTATGATTTATACTATTTGCTATTAAATTCTGCATCAGGTAGAGATGATGCTTGGCTACATGTAACAGAACTAGCTACAGTGGTTAAATCAAGTAGAGGAATATTAGGCAGGTAACAGACCCTCCACCATGTCGTCCGTGTCCCAGGTTTCCCCTCTCTTTCCCCACCATCAAACATAGCAAGTGGCTTTTATCCTCATGGTTGCAAAGTGGCTGTTTTGCCTGTAGCCTCCCATTTCCAACTCACACCAGAAGAAGGAGAAGGAAGGGACAAGGAGAAGGTGCTTGTACCTGTATGAGAAAATCTCAGAAATCCCCAGCATAGTTCTGCTTATGTCTAGTTGGCCAGAATTGTGTCACATGCCCACCCCTAATGCCAAGGAAGACTGGAAAAAATAGATTTTGTTTTTATCTGGGCACATTGTTGCCCTAAAAAAAAAAAAAATGAGTTCTTTTAGCAAAGAAGAAGAGAAGGAAAAGATATCAGGCAGGGAACTGGCTGTCTTTGCCTCAAACTCTTTTAGATGAGTCGGCCAGTCCTTTGTACTGTAGACTTTGTTAAAGGCCCTTGAGGCCAGTGACCCCTCCAGAGTGGCCCAAGTGAGACACCAGGGTCTTTATTAGACATTCGGCATAGCCCCTGAGTCAGCTAGCAGACCTGCATCTGCAAAACCTGCTGCTCTACGAGGGAACATGGAAGACACACACCTGGGCCAAAAGTAGACCCAGGAAACACGAAGGGCTACTTCACGACCTCCCGATGTAGGCACGCCCCTGGAAGGTGACTACCTTAGATTTCACTCTGGACCAACCCCACTGTGGAGTATCAGAGCAAACCCTCACCCCATTGACACACACCCTGATTTTCCATGATGAGCCATGGGATGGAAGGACCCCCTAGCACACCAAGTACCAATAAGCACTGCTCACCAGAGGAAAACATCCAACTAGGATACTGACTTTGCGTCTCTTCCAGGCACAGTTGTACCACCCAGACCCTCCGTGACCCGGATTCTGGCACTTTCCAAATCCTGAAATTACAAACCATACTGTTTTATACCTCCAAGTCCCTGACCCTCCACCACCCCTCACTGTGCCCAGCCTGATCCCACACCCTTACAACCATTTTCATGTTTCAACCTCAATTCAAATCCAGGTTGTTACTTGTACTTCTGAGCAACTGGCTGTAAATCAGTCACTCATGACCCCCTCCTTGGTTTGATTAATTTGCTAGGAAACCAGTTTACTAACTAGATTGTCGGTTTATTACAAATATTATTAACGTATATGAATCAACAGCCAGATGAAGAGATACGCGGGGCGAGGTCCCAAACAAAGGAGCTTCTGTCCTTGTGGCGTCTGGGACCTGGCACAGTGACATGTAGAATTGCTCTGTTTCCCCAGCCTGCAAGTTCTCTGAACCTCATCCTTTTGATTTTTACGAGGGCTTCATTACATGGGCATGGCTGATTAAATCGCTGGCCACTGGTGATTGGTTTAACCTCCAGCCCCTCTCCTCTCCCCTCCCTGGAAATCAGGGCATGGGACTGAAAGTACCAACCCTCCATTCCCGGTTGGTTCCCTTGGCAACCAGCCCCACTCTTTAGGGAATTTCTGAAAGTCACCTTATTAACATAAACCCAACCAGTGGTAGAAAGGGGCTTGTGATGAGTAAGAAGGCACGCGTCTCGCCTTGATGGCTCTAAAGCATTTTCAGGAATTGAGGACACACAGATGCTGCCATTGCTCTTATCTCCCAGGAAATGTCAAGGGTTTTGGAAGCCGTGAGCCAGGAACCATGGACAGATACCACAAGAAATGCATATTCCTCATAGATATTTGGTCATCCAAATGACCAAATACACATTTCTTATAAATCAAAATATCACAGGTCCATATAGGAAAATCAGCGAGACATCTTGGTTTCACGTTATACAACACCAACTAAAACTGATTTCAATACCAAAAAGAATTTATTGACTCAAATAATGGAAAGTCCAGGGGTAGTTCCAGCTACAGGTTCCCCTAGAGTCAGGGATTCAAATAATGCCACCTACCCCCACCTCCTGAAAGTTCTGCTTCTGTGTTGACTTTATTCACAGGCAGGTTCTTCCCACACAGTGGCAAGTAGGACAGCACTAGCCAGAAGTTTACCATCTGCCTGTTTAATCTCAAGAAAGAGCCTTTCTCTTTACTTTCATGGGACCATCATGAGTCACATGCACTCCTATGGACCAGTCACTGTGCCAGGGAGAAGAAATGCATGAAGTGGCCAGGTCTGAGTTATGTGTCCACCTCTGGAGGGCAGGGCGGTGGAACCCCAAAGGAAACTCAGGGCTCTGTTCCAGCAAGAAGCTACAGTGGAAGCCGGGCAAGCACAAACAAAAGATGTCTGCTAAAGACGGAAAGCCAATAATGTTATCAGATTGATGAAGGACAAGATCAGAATTTTGCTTTTAGATGATTAATCTGGAAGCAGGGTCCAGGATAGATTTGGGATTGTGGAAGTCTGAGGTTAGGAAGACCAGTTAGAAGGCTACTGGAATCATCCAAGATATGATAGTGGGAATGGAAAAAGAAAGGACTAGTCTAAGAAGTTATTACAGAAATAAATTAATTATTATGATCACTCACATCAAGAAGATATAAGGAAAGGGTATTAGGTGAAAGGAAAGTTGCCCAGTTAATAAGAATGTGGGAGAATGCCCCGCTCAGAAGCCTAAGACCCAGTCCATCAAATGGAATTGTGAGATAGCCTACCCAGGTACTATTATGTTCTTCCTCCTCTCAGGTAAACTGCCAGTCTTAAAAATTACAGTCACTCCCCAGATCTCTTCAGACACCTTCAGATCTATTTGGAAAAACAGCAAGAAATCTAGTATTACCCGTACAAAGAAGAAAAAGGCATGCTCTTGATATCTATGCCTGTGAGTAGCAGCCACCAGGGGGCACTGTTTGGAGCCTGGGCACTTTGCTGCGATAGATGGTGCCATGAGTAGCACACTGTGGGCTTGATGAGATCATGAGCATTTGGGTTCAAGGTAACACTCCCCTAAAGCATTGCTCCATTCTGATGGACGATGATTTTACCAAGGGACAAGCAGGAAGAGAACAACATAGTTCTCTCAAAGATTACTGCAAAGTCCTCCCCCTCTCTTCAAATCTCCTCCAACCCCAAAACACACCACACACACACACACACACACACACACACACACACACACACACGCACACACATCCTGGTTCCCGTTAGCCTATTGTGGATCTGAAATGGTGAATTTACCTAAACTCTTTATGAAGCTGTGCTACCTCTTGGGGGGGGTAATGGTTTACATATGCTTACTCTCTACTATGTAAAGTTGAACTTCCTTTTTTCTTTTTTTCTATTTACGATTTCCTGTTCATTTTTTCACAGGCTAAAAACTGAATATGGACACCATATAACCATATGGATTCTATTTCCATGGCCAACTAGACATGCCTGGAAATATATTGCTTGTTCTATAATATTTTTCACTGTAACCAAACCCCTTTCAAGTTCTAAAATTTGATAAGACTCTTTTATGAAAGTTTAAAGTAGTGTTAGTTCTGTCACGCTTGTCATTTTCTAAAATGTGGGTTTCACAAGTATGCCTTAGTAAAAATAAGTGGGATTCTTCTCTTGTGCATGTGAAATTTATAATTTGAAGGAAGTCATGATCTTTAAGAAAGAAAGACTCTTCTTTCATAAATATATCTATGGTTGGGAACAATAGGAATTTGGGGAAATAATAACCATTTTCTAAAAGACAACATCCCTAAAAATGGGGATCTTCTCCCAAATGAGGAAACTTCTGCTCACTCTACCCCCTACCCTCATTAAGATTTCAGACAGCTCCATGGGAAATGCAAGAGGTGTCATTGATCAATGTACAGATGATAAATTGGATTTGTTAAATTGTACATGATGCAGGGATAAAAAGCATAGATTGGGCAACTAGATGAACCAGAATTCTCTGTGGAAACCTGCTGCTTTACAGGTGACTTTGGGCAGGTCAGTTAACCTCACTGTGCCTCAGTTTCTCCTTATGTAAGATACCGATAAGAATAGCACCTATTTCATTTGGTGAGCATTGAATGAGGTAACACATCTCAAGTATTTTAGGACAATACCTGTTTCATAGTATGTTTTCAAAAATAAATATTAATGGCTGGTATTACTGTTGTTAGAATTGAGTGATTCCAGTTATTTCACTTAGAATAGCTACACAAGAAAAATAGAAAAAAAAAACACTTAAGAGCTCTTCATTTTGAAGTTAAAAACAAAAACAAAAACTGTCATTCATTCTATGTACAATGTAACAATTGCTGCCAAGTTCCAGGCACCAAACCAATTGTAGAGGTGAGGATGAGTACAGTAAATTATGTCCACTCTTGAGGATCTTAGCATCTAGCAAGGAAGACAAGATCCTCATACATTAAAAGTAAACATTAGAGCATGAGTTGAAATAGTATAAATCATTAGTCAGGGTAAGGAAGCCTATAGGGTAGTGACATCAATTTAACAAATCTCTAGAACTTATATATCCAATGTATGAGGCTTCCTGAGAAATTGTTTCTGCTCAAAAAAATAATAATAATAACTTTTTAAAGATTTGCCACCGACATCCACTGGTTGGGAGTGTAAAATCTGTGCTTATTTAGGGGTCTTTTGGCAATGTCTATCAAAATGAAAAATACATAGCCTTAACTCAGGCATACTACTTCTAGAAATGTACTATATATATATATATATATATATATATATTCTCACACATGTGCAAGGAAATATGTATAAAGATGTTCACTGCAGCACTATTAATTATACATTGGAAACAACTAAATGTCTCTCAACTGGTTCTCAGAGAAATAAATCACAGGAAATGTATATAGTGGAATTCTATGCAGCCATCAGAAAGAATAATGTGGATATGAAAGTGCTTATATGCAGACATGCCCTAGTCATACTATTGAACAAAAAGAGCAGCCTGGAGAATAAAATGTGAAAATTTCATATTACAAATGAATTAATATGAGTCAGCAACTTCACTTCTGGGTTTGTTGCAGAAAAGAGAGTAGGGCACGAGAGGAGGGTCCCATCCCAGGTCTCAGGTGAGTCCCTGGGACGGCCGCCAAGTGTGGGTTCTTGGCTTCACACAGGGAAGAATTAAAGAATGAGCCATAGTAAAGTGAAAGGTTTATTCAGGGAGATACACACTCCACAGACAGTGTGGCATCTTGGGAGGCAAGAGAGGCAAGAGGGTATGGGGCTGTCAGTTTTTATAGGGGTGGGTAATTTCATAGGCTAATGAGTGGGAGATTAGCCATTTTGGGGAAGGGGTGAGGATTTCCAGTAACTGGGCCACTGCTCACTTTTTGACCTTTTGTGGTCGTCCTTGGAACTGCCATGGAAACTGGGGTGTGTCATTTAGCGTGCTGATGTGCTACAATGAGCATATACTGACGCTCAAGGTCAAGCAGAACTCGACTCAGCCATCTTGGACCTAGTTGGTTCTAATCAGTTTATGTCGTGCCCTTGAGCTATGTCATTCTTTTAAAGGTTGTGCCCTACCCCCTTCCTGTCTCAGGTTTATATCCAAAAGAACTGAAAGCAGGATCAGGAAGAGATAATTGTACACCTATGTTCATAAAAGCATTATTCACAATAATCAAACGATGGAAGCAACCCATGTGTCCATTGATGGATGAATAGATAAGCAAAATGTGGTAAATACATACAATGGAATATTATTCAGTCTTAAAAAGGAAGGAAATTTTGACACATGCTACAACATGTATGAACCTGGAGGACATTATGCTAAGTAAACCAGTTACAAAAAGACAAATACTGTATAATTCCAATTATATGAGGTACCTAGATTACTCAAACTTAGAAACAGAAAGGAGCATGGTGGCTGCCAGAGGGAGGAGGGGGAAATGGTGAGTTGTTTAATGGGTATAGAGTTTGTTTTGGAAGATGAAAAAGTTCTGGACATTGGTTGATAACAATGTGAATGTACTTAATACTACTGAACTGTACACTTAAAAATGGTTATGATGGTAAACTTTGTTATGTGTATTTTACCACAGTTAAAAAGTTTTTAAATGAGTTGATGTGTTATGTGTCTGCAGTACAGACGTAGCAATTTCTGAAGAGTCCATTAACAGCACTTGCTTTTTTTTCCATTGGATACTCATTTTGCTATTTTAAGGTTTTTATCATTTATGAGCTGTCAATTTAAAACCCTTAAAATTGTTTGATGAACATCAGTAACAGCGCTTTTGGGTTGTTATGCGACCTGATGCCAAAAGAGTGAATTAAGTGCTATGGTTTTTCTGGGAGGAATGAATAAATAGTGGCAAAGAGTGGTCAGTACGGACACAAAGATAAGTGAGTTTTTCCTCATTTCAGAAGCAATGTAGCCGGAGCAGGAAGGGAGAAGTTCTGACCAATTTCAGAGATGTTACAATGTGAGGGGCAAAAAAAAAGACAGTCCAGGGTGTGTTTGGATGACTGAGCCGACTAATCTGATGACGGTCTCAGTGAGGAGTGCTTAGGGATGACTACTAGAAAAGTAGACTGGGGCTATATGGTGGCAGGATTTAAGGGACCAACTGGCACATTTAGATTTTGTTCTAGTGATAATGCAGGGCCATGGAACATTTTGAGCAGGAGAGTGCCAGGTGGAAAAGTGGACAGAGGAAAATTAAGCAGGCACTTTATATTGAATGCTAGAGTAGGGAGGAGAGACAGGAAGGAAGTCAGGCCACAGTAATCCAGGGGCAGGGTGGTGAGGTTCGGATTCAGCATGGGCATGTGCCATTTCTCCTTCTTAATCATCCTCTGGCCTTTCATCTGAGGTCCCTCCTTTTCTCTTTCAGAGTGCCCAGTTCCCATCAACGGGGGGCATTTTAGCCTCATCTGGTTCCAGCCTTCTTTTTTTTAACTATCTAGCATCTATAGCCATCTCTAGTCAGACGTGTGGTAGCTTCATGTGAATGAAATGTGTTTTGGATGGTTCATCTGGGTTTGTTTAAAGGCATTTTTGTCTGGCTCATAAAGTTACTGTGGTCAGATTTACATCTGCCACCACTATTACTGCTCTGTTCAAGCTGACAGCCTCGCAGAGGTCTGCTTTCTCCATTCACTTCCTGGCCTCCAAGGCCTCCCATCTCCGCCCAGTTCAAACTTCACCTCTTCCATGAGGCTTTCCCTCACTACATCCGTCCTGAGGAATGTTTCTGTCCCTCGCAGCACCTAACTGCACCACTCAACGAACAGCACACATTAGTATCTAGCCAAATGTGACCATGTGTCCACATTTATATTTTTACATATATAAATATGTAAATGCATAAGCATCCCTGTTCCTCTGCCAGATTTCTGGAGTTTGGGTAGCCCTGGCCCAGGCACAAGGCCTGACATCAGGAGATGAAGGGATGATTAGGCCCAGTAAGAAGAGGTGGGAGGCTGAGTCCCAAACCTGACACAGCAGGTGTCCACCACTAGGTGGTAGTGGTAATCAAGCATCTTCTTCCGCTCTCTGTGCCTCAGCTTTCTTATCTCTTATCTTTTAAAGAGAGATGTTATCTGCTTTGCTTGGGAAAACATAATAATATGACCCTGGGCTAGCAACAGAAGAACCCTGGTTTCCAAACTGTCACCTTCACGGAAGAGCAGTGTGTTGTTTAAGTTACTCACTTTTCTGGACCTCATTATTCCTACGTATAAAAGGAGGTTAAACTAGATCAGAGGTTCTCAGAGTACAGTCCCCAGGGTTCCTGGGATCCTTTCAGGGGACCAACAAGGTCAAAACTATTTGGATAACAATATTCACAGCTATTTCTCTTCACTCTCTCTTGTGAGTGTACGATATTCTTGTTCTAAGGATAACTTGTAACGGGTTTCTTACTGTTATTTTTAAATGAATTAATACATTTAAATTTTTTCCTGTTTTCTTAAAAAAGAAATATATACGTATGAGTGTGTATACGTATATATCCATCCTACAAAAACAAAAGTTCTTTAATGTCCTAATAATTTTTAAGTGTAAAGGGGTCGCGAGACCAAAAAGTCTGAGAACCGTTGAACCAGATTCCTAGATCGTCATTCATTCACTCAACAAATAACTGCCCCTCCTGAGGCTGCATTTTTTACATACCGAGGAGAAGGTGGTGGTCAAGACATGGTCCCCGCTCCGATGCCGTTTACATTTGGGAGGGACGAGGCAAACGAATATATCAACAAGACAACTTCTGAGAGCGGTAAGTGTCATGAAGGCATAAAGCAGGACACGTGTTTCCTGCGCAGTGGAACCCTCCATTGTGCGGAGTCGGCCCCGGGCCCCTCAGGCCCCTGAGCTGGCCAGGCGCGGGGTCCCGGGGACACCGAGACACCCGGGCACCGGGAAGCGGCGAGCGCTGACGTACGGTGACGTCACTCGGCCGCGCCAGCCAATCGCGGTCGGCCCCAGTCCTGGGCCCGGCGGTGGCCCGCGGCCTGCGGGCGGCGCTGTGGCCCGTTGGGCGGCCCCACGGAGCCGCCATAGCCTCCCGCCTCCCGCGACCCAACGTCTCCGCCGCCGGCCTCGCGCCGCCGCCATGGCCGACGTGGAAGACGGCGAGGAACCCTGCGCCCTGTCCTCTCACTCCGGGAGTGCAGGATCCAAGTCGGGAGGCGACAAAATGTTCTCTCTCAAGAAGTGGAACGCGGTGGCCATGTGGAGCTGGGACGTGGAGTGCGATACGTGCGCCATCTGTAGGGTCCAGGTGATGGGTAAGCGCTGCACGCGAGGCCCGGGCCGCGCTGCGGCCTCCGCGGGCCCGGCTCCGGGCGGGGGGGACAGACCGAGCCTCGGAGAGACTGTTCCGGGAGGAGTGGGGGCGGGGTCGCCCTGCCCCGGTGCCCAGGGACTGCGGGCCACGCCCGAGCTGCCGCCGGTCAGAGGGCTGCGGCCGCCGCCAGGGGCCGTGGGGTCGTTCAGCAGGCGCCCAGCGCCGGGGACTGGTATTCTGGGGAGAGAAACGGGTGGTAAGCAGTGCAAACAAGGTAATTTCAGGTAATGATGGGTGTGATCACGACAATAAAAGTAGGCGATTTGATGGGAGCTGGGAGGAACCACTTCGGTTTGTGTGGCCAGCTACGGCACCCTTTTCAAAAAGCAGATCGCAGAGAGGTCAGGGTCAAGGCCCTGAGTCAGCGGGTCACTAAAGTGGTTCTGGTCACACACAACAAAGCGATGCTCTGGAGTCATCTTCCACGAAAACGACCCCTAGTCGTGCTCTGGAGAGGCGCAGGGAAGAAAAATGTTCCTAGCCGTTGCCTTTCTGGATGGGCTACTGTTCTGCTGGCTTTTAAAGCTGGATGATTCGAGACTGGTCAGATAGCACTCGCTTGGCTTGAACGGGAAGAATGTGAGCCCTTTATTCAGAAACATAAAACTTCATCTCCTTCCTGGTCCCTTCCTATCATAGGATGCCATTTCTTGGAGAAGACAGTGCCCTGAAGTCAGACCTTTATGGAAAACCCTCTTTTACAAATAACTGTTATTTCTTTCTACGATGTTTTTAATAAAAATATTGGACCAAGTGAAACCTTTCAGAACACAGCTTCATCTCGTTATGTTTTATATCGTTTCTGTTTTAAGATCTCCGACCACCTTGAAAAAGAGGTGCTCTTGAAATGCACGTTGTTTTTAAATAGGGCATTTAAAACTCCTAAATTTAAGAGCATCTTAAATGTTATTTCTTGAAGGTAGTTGGAGAACACTGTTTCAGTAGTTTGTAAACTTTGTGTCTTGCACTGAAAAATGAGAGAATTGGAGAAAATAACTTAAAAATTTCTCTCCCTGCTTGAGGAATGAAAATTCAAACCTACCAGCATCAAGCGATTTCTCAATTTACTGTCTCCGCAGTATGCTCTTACGTTTTTTATTCATAAGGATTTGTTTTAAAGAGAATTTACAACCGTGGGATTCAAACAATTTTTATTTTTTACTTTTAAAAGAACTTGATTTCAGATGTGATCTGCTTATATTGCGTATCAAGTTTTAAAAGCACCTAGTTTATTGGCCTGCAATACAGCTCCCTTGTCCTTCCCCTTTCTTAAAAACTAGAATCATAATTTCCAGTTGGAGTGACATTTTTAACTTATCCAGGCGATTTTTGTTCTTTTGTAAGGCAAACTGTTAAAAATTTTATCCCCTAAATTTCCTTTAGTTTAAAAAAAAGAATTTCCTAAAAGAGGATTTTATTTTTCTCCCCAAAGAAAAATTTTAAAATAGTAAACAGAAATGCAAAATTTAAAATAATGGTTGCAATTTTGCAAGAAATAAATTTTCCTGGGATATTTAAAGTAAGTCCAAGTATGGGCTGTAAATGACTCACGGTTCACATTAACTTTCTAATTATAGCAAGTATTCTGCTACTGTGGATTAATGTTGCAGATTTACAACAGCTGTGCTTTGGGTTCAGGAAAGTGTTCTGGCCTAGACCTCTGTATTTTGTTTATGAGGTGTTAAAATCCACTTAGTGGTTAGGTGACAGCAGAAGGAAGTTTGTTTTTTAGCATCATTCTGAAAGGTGTTACTATACTCTTTAGAAATGTGCTGTTTTAGATATTAGGAACATCAGCAAAAGAAAATGTTTTCCTTTATCTGCAACTTTAGTCATTTTTATCCATTTAGGTCATTTTTGATAATGAATCTAAATCAAAGCTATAAGCATAATTCAGAGACTTCTAGATTATACAAAGAGCCCACTTAATCCTATGTCCTTTATATTTGGAATTCATCTCATACGCCTAAATGATTGGTTATGACTTCTGGATCTAAGATTTGCCTGTCAGCCCATTCTGATGTAGTTGACACTCTCTCCCTGGGTTTCCACTCTCCCCCCCTTCATTCTGAAAGCAGCAGATGGCACAGCAAGCAAGCACTGGTGAGGAAGAGGCAACCAGGTTTGCTAGTGCTGTCAAGTTACGAAGAGCCAGAGTAGCCTTCCACAGCTGTATGTTAACGTGGACGTTTGAGATAACTTTTTGGAGCCTTGTTTTCCTAATTTGTAAAAGAGACAGTTGGGATCGTGAGCTCTAATTCTGTGATTACACAGAACCAGAGCCCTGTCTTCAGCCTTATATCGTGATCCTTATGATATTTAGTTGTTTGCCTATCTACCTCGCCGTTTACTGGTGAGACCAGGGACCCAGAGTTGGTCATTTTGGTGTCCGCAGTGCATTACTCTTTGCACAGAGTAGATACTCAGTAACTGTGGAATTGAAGAAGGCCTCAGGAGGCGGGGGTTGTTTTTAATCCACGCTGAAGAGGCCAGGGTGGTGTGTTTTCTTAAGGGTGAGAGCGTGCAGAGAGGAGCAAACAAATGCCTGAGCATGATGCAGTGTAAGAAGAGAAGCAGGCTTCAGCTCCACCGTGCTTCTATTTTTACAGAATTATTTTCCTCCAATTTATGTTAAAAACTATTTTTTTCTGTTGGTTTGAACTTCCTTTTATCCAACTTTGACTCCTTTCAGCTAGTGAATGAGTCCATTTCATTGGTTCCTAAAATATTCTATATTACCTCCTTCATCAAACAAATAGTAGTACAGATTCAATTTTGAAGACTTCTAGTATCCCCTTTTGGTTCCCATTCCTCATGTTTTCTCCCAAGTAATTTATTAAAATATTTTACTGTTGTTGGGTAAATGCTTTGGGCTCAGACTTATTTATAAAGGGAGCATTTCCTTAAAAAGAAAAAAAGAGAACCTAGTATTTAGGAGTTTTTTACATTTAATTTTTATAGAGATTATACAATCACATAACTTAAAAACTTGAGAAAGTACACGGTGAAAACTCCTTCCCATTCCATCCCCTCCCAGGTAAACTTTATTATTAGTTTCTTGGATATCCTTCTAGAGTTTCTATCTATGTGTAAGCAAATACCAATATATATGCATGGCTTATTTAAAAGGATGTCTTGAAAATAAACTACTCATAAGGTTGATCTGTGTGAACATGCCCAGTGAGCTTATAACTCCTAATATAGTGGAGTATAGCATATTTTTCTCTGGTGGTTACATCCAAGTTCTTTTCATCAGAGCTTGTAAAAATAGAGGGTCAGTAACCCTTGTGAAATTGCTCGTGGTCATAAGTAAATTAGTAGAGTGCCTTGTACTTTATTCATCTTTAAGCACTTATGTTCAGATGAGGAATTAAAAGTATGAGTCTTTTAATCTACATCTCTAACCCTTTGGGCCTTTATTTGACTTTGAAGTGTATGGGTTTTAAAAATTGCATTCTGAGCATCAGAATGAGAATTGCTATTTGTTTACTTTTAGATGCCTGTCTTAGATGTCAAGCTGAAAACAAACAAGAGGATTGTGTTGGTATGTTGTAATTTTGTTCTCTTGCTTTTTCAACTGAAGGTTTTCTCTCAGTGGGGATGTTTGAATTCGCAATTAAGATTGACTTTATCAATACACAAAAATAAACTGTAAAGCAGTGATCCATTGTTAATATAAAATGTGTTGGTTCTCAAATGGTCTTAATAGAATTAATCTGTAAGTCCTTCAATTGCTTTAATTGAGGAGAATTGGTTATATATTCTAGACATGGACATGGTAAACATTTTGATAATCAAAAAAGAAATAATCATTTTCTATTAAGAAAAGTATAAAATAAGGAATTTGCCAAAGCATCCTTCAAGTTTTGAGTATGTTACAGGTTAGTTTTGGTCAGTCAGGGTTTTATTTTAACAAAGCATTTCAGTATTCAATATTCTTTTATGATCCGGTATTTAACTTTTCTACCAAGGTAAAAACAATTCTAAATCTCAAGATTTTTTTGGATGTAGTTTATAGATAGAAGTTTGTTAAATTTTACTTACATCTGGGACTACAGAAGTTGTCTTAGGCCAAATATTTAAGCAACTCAAAGGTTTTTATGTCCTAGTTCTTGAGGTTATCACTTCTACATTGCTATATAAAAGTGTTTAAAGATTTTCCTGAAAGGAAAGGTTACCTTGTGTTTGTGTGGTTTACATATAGCTTCTTAATGATTTATGTAGTTTTGATCAAATCCTGTTTCTTCCTCCCAAAAGACTTAGATTGAGTCCCCTAGCTTCCTACTCCTACAACCAATTTTCACAAAAAGGTTTGTCTCCTGTTTTTTTTTTACTATTTCTTTTATTGTTCTGTTATAGCTCAGTTGGTCAAGCAAGGGATAAATGAAGCCCATGTTTGAGATTGTATCCCAGATTATGGGTGATTTCCCTTGGTTAAAATTTTTTCTTCGATTCTGTTTGTTTTAAAAATATTCATTTGGGAATTGTGAGGTGTAGGCCAGCTTTCTTTGATCACAGAGAGACCCTTTTCTTGAAAGAGACCTCTCTTTCAAAGCCAGCCACTTTGAAAATTCCATTCTGTTTGTCACGTGAGGAATTGCACTGCCTGTGGATGACTTAACACAGATCCTCACCACTTCCAGAAAACAACTCATTAGAGGTACAACTAATAATGTTTAGAAGCATGTCACCTGTTTATAATAGCCTGCTATGAGCTAAAAACATTTAAAATTCATTATATCTTGCTAAATAAAAATCAGGAGGACATTTTTCAGTAAAATAAAGCCCCAGAGGGCTCCAGGGTCAGTGCCTGACTGAGGTAGTCTGGGATCTAAGGAAGACTCAAGTCTTTTAATCTCCTAACTTGAGAAAGACACCATGTGGAGCTATGTAGGAACTGGGGGCCACCACAGCACCCACAGATTCTAAACAGTGATGGAAAGTTCCCAAGCACAGTGGTTTATCTCATTTCTTAAGTGTAATTTACATATGTAAGGTTCCATTTCTTTATAGCTAGAAAAAATTATTTTGACCAGTTAATAACCGTCTTTATTCAAGATTACGAACCCTAATTATTACATAATTGAAAATAAGCTAGAATTTTGAGCTCGGTAGTTTAAATTGAAATATGTAATGTCAGATATTCTTTTTTTTCTTTCAGTCGTCTGGGGAGAATGTAATCATTCCTTCCATAACTGCTGCATGTCCCTGTGGGTGAAACAGAACAATCGCTGCCCGCTCTGCCAGCAGGACTGGGTGGTCCAAAGAATCGGCAAATGAGAGCAGTGGAAGGTGTTCTTTGTGCAGTTGTTCCAAGCCCTGGTGGATCTTGTTATCAGGTGCCCTACAAAGGCTAGAACTCTCCAGGGGACTAATTCTTTGAATCGGAGGCGGTGGATCTGTGGTCTTTTGGGACTCATCAGAGGCACGGGTTAGCCTTTTTCAGTTTTATTTTCAGAAATTCTCTACAGTTAAGAAGATAATTTATTCAAGATGGTCTTTCCTACCTCTGTGGTATGTGTCTCACACACTGCTTATAAGTGCTATAAAGGAGAGAACTATAAATTGAACGACGTTTATAATTTACCTACTGATAGCCAAGGAGCTACGGAAGCAGTTCCGTTCAGAAGAGAACTTTTTGCATGCTTATGGTTGATCAGTTAAAAAAAAAAACCAATGTTATAGTAACAAATAAAGTGCAGTTGAAAACCCAACTCTTATCCTTAGTCTGTTCCTAATATTTATTTTTGGCAGGGAGGGGGATGATTCATGAAATCTTTATTTGATATAATGAGAATTTTAAGTTTAGACCAGTGAACAGGGTAAATAAAATTTAACCTTTGGTTGTATGAGATTTCAGTTGTCTTCTACGTTATCATCCTCTGTCTCTGACTCATCAAGGAAACCTAGATCTGCACTCACCTCACTGTTCAATTACTGAGTGGTAAAGGACAGAAGTATTTTCAAGTTCTGGTCATATTGCGTTGTAATTTAACTGTGTTTTAGGTGGAACGTTAATGAGGGGAAAATGTTTACCATTGTAGCATTGGATCAAAAAGTTTATTTTATCACACGATGTTTTAATAAACGGTTTATTCTGTTTACCTCATTTGAATTGTCATTATTGCAATTTTATGCACAACCTTCAACTTAATAAGCTAATTTGTCGACTGAATGCTTTTGTTTAATTTGAAAAAATATTCATTTGTTCTTTCATTGGTAATAATAAAATTTTAACTTTATTTCCTAGAAACATAAGTGTAAGAAAATACTTAAATTTTATCAAACCAACTCACATTCAGTGGAAGTTATCTTGGAACAATTTATGAACCACAATTTATGAACCCATGAATTTTTCCATAATAGAGGCTACTGCTATGCATTTAAAAAACCAAAATCTTAACCATTCACTTCTGCAGTTTCAGAGTTTGCCAACCTGAATCTCTTTGAATCTAAGGAATGTGGATACATAAAAGAATATTAAAAATATAATAATTAAAATAAAAATTAGAATTCTGAATGCCTTCACCTTGCCTATTTCTTAATCAGATTTCTTGTAGATTTTGCTTTATTATCTTTTTTTCACAATTATCTACTGAAAGAATTAATCACAGCATACAAATGTGTTTGGACCATTTGAATGTGTTTCTTGTGCAGTAAGCTGTTTTAGCAGCTCTTTATTCTTTGTAAAAGGTTGTGCTATAAAATGTGAACTAAATATTTGGCTTTGCAATGAAGAGAAATAGAATGTTGAGTTATTTCTGTCACTATGACAGTATGTAAATGAAATGTAAAGGATGGTGGTAATAAGTTGATTTTCCACACGGCAAAACTGCAGGCCCACCGCCTAACAAAGCTCTGTTTCTATTACACATCAGCATCTGAGAGTAGAAGAGGAGGAGGGACTGGGACAAAGCAGCACTGATCCTACCCAACCTGGGATGATGTCAGCTCATTTGCATAGCCATCTGAAAGTTCAGTACACGTTTCATCAGAAAGAACACGCTGTGACATTTATGAATTCCGATGCAAAGGTTAAGCATTGAATAGGTTTTTCTTTCCATTTGATTAAACAATGTTGAATTTTACTTCACTAGTGTATTGGAAACACATTTGTCATCTTTGGCTATATAACTTTCCATCTATGCAAGTTGCATTCTTGTATTAACAGCTGACATCTAAGTAAATCTCACCCTACCAAACCCATTACTTCCTTTTTATAAAAAAAAAGTCCCCTTTACTATCCTGAAGTGAAATTCATAAATATATCTCCACACATAATTAAAATGTATACAATAATAATTGTAATATAAAGTAGAAATAAAAGGAAAGTAATTTATAATTCATTTCTTTTTCAGTATGTAAATGCTTGAGCGCAGTTACACCAGAAGGCATAATGAAGTAGGCTGATGAGTGCGTGCGTGTGTGTGTGCGTGTGTGTGTAGTGTGTGTAATCACTACACGAAGACAGCAACAGTGTAGACTATTGTGACTCAGAAACATGAGGAACATTTCCATTGATAAGACTTTTTTCCCTCGAAATGGTGAACTGTGCTAGTAAAGTTCTGAACAACACAAATTTACAATCTTGATTTGCAATTTAGTTGCATATTTGGAAACCTCAATGGATTTTAAAGCGATGTGAAAATGTACTTTGTGTTTGTATGGAAAAAGAAGTTAGGTTCTAGGCTCAGATAATAATAAACAGACTTTCTACTACATGAATGAACCTTCGAAAGTCACTCAGGGTGCTGAACCATGTTTCTTCATGTGAGACTGTCTCACACGTTACAAGACACCAGAATTCCCTGGCCTCCACCCACCAAACACCAGTGGTGCCATCAGTCTTTGTGCCATCCAAAGAGAACATTTCCGAAACATCCCCTTTAGAGGTAGCATTGGCTGGCTGGGGAGCAGCGGTTTAAGTGCTTGTACAGGCAATTACATACTTTGCTGCCACTGTCCTAATCCTAATATGACACACACAATAATTTTTTTAAGTATAAAGGGTTCAGAATTTTGAATAACTGCTATCCTAAAAAGAAGAGTTCATAGAGCCAAATCTTAGAGACCTGTGGCCTCTTCTCTAGAGGTGTGAACAGCTATTAAATTAGTGTTTAATACCTAGGACACACATATGATGGTGAACACTCACTTTAGGCTTAAAGAAGAAGCCTAAAATTGTTTTATAGAACTGAAGCTAATGTAGGAGGCTTTACGATCAGAAAAAACATTTTTTTAATTGTTCCTTTAGAAGTTTGGTAGACATCTGATAAGAAAGGTAACTGTTAAAACAATGCTTTGTTGCTTTTTTAGAACATTGCCAAGGGCTAACTTTGGCTAATGCTCTGAAAAGAAAATGAGAAAATTTACATGTTTACTTTAGTAAGCCGTTGTTTTAAAAAATACTTAAAACATTACTGATTTGGATGTAAGGAAAATTGGAATTAAAGTACAAATAAAATTTAAGCTATTTTATATTGAATGTCTGCTTGATGTAACAAAATACATGAGAAATGTTTACATGATCGTTCCTCTCTTGCCATCTTTTTTTTTTTTGGCCATGCCACGCGGCATGTGAGATCTTCGTTCCCCGACCAGGGATGGAACCTGTGCCCCCTGCAATAGAAGTGCAGAGTCTTAACCGCTGGACCATCCCTCTTTTGCCATCTTTATGTCATTCCATTTCTACCACGGTTAGATTTTGTTCAACAAAATATGTCTTACAGGAAAAGTATTTTCTCTGCATTTTGCTACTCAGTTTAAAGGCTGAGAGCTGAAACTCTAGTGCCAGGATACCTGGATTTGCATCCCAGTGCCACCATTTATTTGTGTGACCTTGAGCAAGTTACTTGACCTCTCTTTACCTAAGTTTCCTCATGTACAATGTAGATAATAATAATAATACCTACCTCAGTAGATCATTCTGAGGATTGAAGACGAAATGGATTAATACACATGTAAAACTGACAACAGTTTCTGGCACATAGTAAGTGCTACTGTTGTTACTTCATTTTAGTCATTTTTGGAAGCTCCTTTAATAGAAGTGGCACTTGAAAAATAACGTGTTTTTAGTTATGGGGTAAAGCACTCCTAACTGTTCTCAACAAAAGTTTTGTAAGAAAAAGTTAATTGTCGTAAACATGTTAGATTACTTGTAGGGCTATGAGCTTTTGTGGAGGATGGTAATGAGGCCTTCATGACTTGCCTGTTAACATTTATTTCTAATCATTCAGTCAACATGATTTCCAGATTTTATATTAAGAAAAGGTTCTGTAAATGTTGAGCTCTATTTTTAATTTTAGGTTTCCCATCTTAGTAGAAATATTTCATCAGACCTTGCAGATATGAATATAGCAGTACCTTTTTAAAAATTTTATTGAAGAATAGTTGATTTACAATGTGTTAATTTCTGCTGTACAGCAAAGTGATTCAGTTTTATATATATATATATATATATATATATATATATATGTGTGTATAAAGTTCCCTGTGCTATACAGTAGGGCCTTGTTGTTTATCCATTCTATATATTATAGTTTGCGTCTGCTAATCCCAAACTCCCAGTTCATCCCTCCCCCACCTGCCTCCCCCTTGGCAACCACAAGTCTGTTCTTTATATCAAGCACTACATTTTTTGACCACTTGATTTTGGAGATATCCACATGTTTAGAAAATCAGTCTTTTTGACAGCCCTCAGTTTTTATCTTGAAAGACTTTCAAAGCAGGAATAAGCTTTACAATCGATCTGCTTTCTCTTGTCCGTGCACTTGATAAACCTGAGCCAGTGGTTAGAACTCAACCTGCTTTTCCTAGGTTGGCTGCAAGCAAGCTTTCCTCTGAGTGACTATAGCTGCCATATAGCATAGTAGTGAGATGGCAATTCTGGAGCCACTCAGCCTGGCTTGGAATCTCAGCTCCATCTGTGTGATATTGCACAAAGTCCTTAACTTCTCTGTGCCTATTTCCTCAACTAAAATGGAATAATAATATTATCTACCTTATAGAGCTGCCATGAAGATTAAATGAATTCGTGCATGTTAACTGCCTAGAACAATGCCTGAAACAGAGTTAGGCACTCAGTAAATGGTAGCCATCATTATAGATCACTACTGCCACTGCCAATCTCTGGCTTAATTAGAGAATGGCCTTTCGGAAAGGTATATTGCTTGCAATGATGCTTCTTGTAAGAATCCTGATGTTTGTGTGCACCTACAACCTGTAAAGAACTGTCAAGATGGGTTTTTAGGAGAATGGTTTTCAACCTTTCTTTTTTTTTTTTTTTAATCCACCTCAACACATCCGAAAAGCACATTTCTATCAGTAACAATGGGCTCTCCCACAAAGATTCCCAAAAAAGTGTGTGTGTAGCAAACGGGCAGGGAGGAGAGTTAGAAACAACCGCCCAGATGAAAATCTCAGGTAAAAAATGTGGAACTATTTTAGCACAAACAAAATGTTCTATGCCAGTTGCATTTTATCCTAGCCTCTAAGGAGAAGCCTACTAACTATCTAAATTTATTGGAACTTATATAGAATATGTAACTAAATTCTCTCTACCAAAATTTTAGTGTAATAGAATAATCAGAATTCTTGCCAGACCACCAGGGCTGTGACTTTATAAATCCAAATACTACATAGCGTAGAACAAGCTTTGCATGGTTGGTATACAATCATCTAAGAATTGTAGCGATTCTTAGACCCTCCTTGTAAATTAACCCCTGCAGTGCTAACCCCTGCTCTGCTTCTTCTACTTTTATAAACATTATATATGTATGAGAGTACATATTGATAATAAAATGTGATTATTTATTGCTTGCCATAACAATAGAAGGAATTTAAATACAAAGAAGTTTGCTATCTTCAGATAGACAGGGCCTGTTAGGGCATGTTCAATTTACAATGGAATTGTGGAGTGGAATGTAGTGAGTCTTCGAAGAGACATGCAGTGTTCTGGGAAGTAGAAGGGACAAAACATATTCTCTTGCAACATTTACAGTACAGTCAGCCCTCTGTATCTGCGGCTTCTACATCGAGGATTCAACCATCCAGGTCAAAAGTATTCTCAAAAAAAAAAAAAAAGGTTACAGAAAGTTCCAAAAAAGCAAAACAAATTTGTCATGCACTGGCAATTATTTATAAAGCATTCACATTGTGTTAGGTAGCATAAGTAATCTAGAGTTGATTTTAAGTATGAGGAGAATGTGTGTAGATTCTATGCAAATACCACACCAGCATCCTCAGATTTTGGTATCAGGCGAGGGTCCTGGAACCAATCCCCAACAGATACTGAGGGATGACTGCGTATGACTATGAGGTTCATTTCTTGTGTGGATCATGAAAACCCATTTCTCTTTTATTTAGCAATATGTGATATGTATGAGCTCCCTAGCATTTCTGGGGTGAGAACAGGCGGCCCCTTAAAGTACTTGCTCGTATTGCCTACCAACCTTGCCGTCAGTTCTATCAACACCCCACACACCCTCATGTTTGCCTGGTGGTACCCTTCTATGTAGGGCAATGGGAGAAAGGGGCCTGCCCATTGACAAAAAGTCTCCCTTAAGGAAGAAAATAACATGTAAAATCATTTCTTTCTTGAAGGGTATAGATCTGTGTTATTGAAGAGTGTAGCCACTAGCCAATAAATTTAAATTAATTAAAATAAAATTTAAAATTCAGTCCTTTAGTTATACTAGCCGCATTTCAAGTGCCCAGGAGTCACATGTGGATGGTGGCTTCCATATTGGATATCACACACAGAACATTTCCCTCATGGGAGAAAGTTCTGTTGGACAGTGCAGGTGTAGATCATCCATTTGTAAGGTATTTCTATCAGAATTAAGGAATAATGGGAGCCTCAGGCATATCAAACTCTGTTTTAAGTGACCTTCCACCTTCCCTTTAAAAGATTATCTCTGGAAGCTAGAATGCTGAACATGAGCCTTATTTTACTAATTAAATCTTATCCTTGACAAAGAAAGAATTAAACATTGTTTTTAATTTATTTTATTGAAGTATAGTTGATTTACTGTGTTATGTTAATTTCTACTGTACAGCAAAGTGATTCAGTCATATATATAGAAAATATGAAATATTTATATATATACACATTCTTTTTCATATTCTTTTCCATTATAGTTTATCACAGGATATTCAGTATCGTTCCCTGTGCTATACAGTAGGACCTTGTTGTTTATCCATTCTGTATATAATAACTTGCATCTGCTAACCCCAAACTCCCACTCCATCCCTCACCCATCCTACCTCCCCCTTGGCAACCACAAGACTGTTCTCTATGTCTGTGAGTCTGTTTCTGTTTCATAGAAAAGTTCATTTGTGTCATATTTTAGATTCCACACATAAGTGATATCATATGGTATTTATCTTTCTCTTTCTGACTTGGTTCACTTATATGATAATATCTAGGTCCATCCATGTTGCTGTAAATGGCATTATTTCATTATTTTTTGTGGCTGAGTAGTATTCCATTGTATATATGTACCACATCTTCTTTAACCATTCATCCGGGTTTTTTTGTTTTTTTTAATAAATTTATTTATTTTATTTTTGGCTGCGTTGGGTCTTCGTTGCTGCGCATGGGCTTTCTCTAGTTGCGGTGAGCGGGGGCTACTCTTCATTGCGGTGCACGGGCTTCCCATTGCAGTGGCTTCTCTTGTTGCAGAGCATGGGCTCTAGGTGCATGGGCTTCAGTAGTTGTGGCACGTGGGCTCCAGAGCACAGACTCAGTAGTTGTGGCACATGGGCTTAGCTGCTCCACGGTATGTGGGATCTTCCTGAACCAGGGCTCGAACACGTGTGCCCTGCATTGGCAGGCAGATTCTTAACCACTGCACCACCAGGGAAGCCCCTAACCATTCATCTGTTGAGGGACATTTAGGTTGTTTCCATGTGTTGACTATTGTGAATAGTGCTGCAGTGAACACTGGGGTGCATGTATCTTTTCAAATTATAGATTTCCCCAGATATATGCCCAGGAGTGAGATTGCAGGATCATATGGCAACTCTATTTTTAGTTTTTTTGAGGAACCTCCATACTGTTCTTCATAGTGGCTGCACCAACTTACATTCCCACCAACAGTGCAGGAGGGTTCCCTTTTCTCCACACCCTCTCCAGCATTTGTTTTTTGTAGACTTTTTTGATGATGGCCAAGAATTAAACATTTTTAAACCTTTAGCTGGTCAATTTATTGTACCTAGGCGGGGAAAAACCCAAATACAGAAATTCAAAATTATTTGAAACACCCCGGTATTAAGTATAAAAAAGATTGTTGACATAGTTTCCTGTTCTTTAAGTCTTGTAAGAATTTCTTATACTTTCAAAATTACAATATTTTAAACTATAAATTCATATAGCTGCTTTTGTGTCCTTGATAGATTTATAGCAGTGCTTCTCAACGAGGGGTGATTTTGCACTGTAAGGGACATTTGGCAATGTCTGGAGACATTTGTGGTTGTCACAACTAGAGACAGGGGTGCTACTGGAATCTAGTGGGTGGAAGCCAGGGATGGTGCTAAACATCCTACGGTGCACAGGACAGTCTCCCACAGCAAAGGATTATGGGGCCCCAAATGTCAATAGCACTGAAGTTGAGAAATCCTGGTTAATGCTAATTTATATACATTTTTATAATATTTTTGAGAAGTTGGAATTCCCTATTAGAAACTTGCTGAAATATGGTCAATAACAATGATAAAACTTGCATAACACTATGCACCAAATTCTCTTCTAAGAGCTTTACATGTATTAACTCATTTAATCCTCACAAAAACCCTTTTCCATTATCATTAACTCTTTTTTTCTTTTTTTTTAATTTATTTTTGGCTGCATTGGGTCTTCATTGCTGCACGCGAGCTTTCTCTAGTTGCGGCGAGCGGGGGCTACTCTTCATTGCAGTGCGTGGGTTTCTCATTGCAGTGGCTTCTCTTTGTTGTGGAGCACGGGCTCTAGAGGCTTCAGTAGTTGTGGCACGTGGACTTCAGTAGTTGTGGATCGAGGGCTCCAGAGCGCAGGCTCAGTAGTTATGGCGCACAGGCTTAGTTGCTCCGCAGCATGTGGGATCCTCCCAGACCAGGGCTTGAACCCGTGTCCCCTGCATTGGCAGGCGGATTCTTAACCACTGTACCACTAGGGAAGCCCTATCATTAACTCTTTTTACAGCTAAGGGAACATAAACACAAGAGGCTAAGTAACCTGCTGCTATGGACTAAATGGTGTCCCCCCAAAATTAATTTATATGTCCTAGTCATATGGGATTGACGGTCTTATAAGAAAAGAAAGAGATCTCTCTTTCTCTCTCTCTCTCTGTGTCTCCTTCCACCCTGGCACCCCATATGCACAGAGAAAAGACCACGTGCACACACAACAATGTAGCCATCTGTGAACAAGCGAGAGCCCTCACCAGACACTGACCCTGATGTCACCTTGATCTTAGACTTTCCAGCCTCCAGAACTGTGAGAAAATAAATTTCTGTTGTTTAAGCCACCCAATCTATGGTATTTGGTTAAGGCAGCTCAAGCTAAAACACCTGCCTAACTTTACAACACTAGTAAATGAAAAGCAGGATGTGAATCCAGGCAGACTAGTTCTAGAATCTGTGTTTCACCACTAGCTTATATTGTCTCAAAAGAATACTTTATTTAAATATATTTTTCTCCAAAATTGCTTTTGTAAATTTTGTTCACATATTTCCGTTTTCAGTTCTGTGAAGACACACGCATATGTCTTTATTCATAGCTGTAGTTTAGAGCTGTATATTCTGTGTTTTCAACTACTGGCCAAGCCATTTCATTGTGTTCTGTACCATTTCGTCATGTTCTATACCATTTTACTGTGCTCTAGTATACTTCTGTAATATCTGATCTAAATTCAAACATTCCAAAGAGGTACAAACTATTATGTATAAAATAAGCTGCAAAGATATATTGTACAACACAGGGAATATAGCTAATATTTTATAATAACTATAACTGGAGTATAACCTTTAAAAATTGTGAATCACGGACTTCCCTCGTGGTGCAGTGGTTAAGAATCCGCCTGCCAATGAAGGGGACACGGGTTCGAGCCCTGGTCTGGGAAGATCCCACATGCCGTGGAGCAACTAAGCCCGTGTGCCACAACTACTGAGCCTGCGCACTAGAGCTTATGAGCAACAACTACTGAGCCCAGGTGCCACAACTACTGAAGCCCACGTTCCTAGAGCCCATGCTCCTCGACAAGAGAAGCCACCGCAATGAGAAGCTCGTGTGCCGCAACTAGAGAAAGCCCGTGCACAGCAACAAAGACCCAATGCAGCCAAAAATAAATAAATGAATAAATAAATAAATAAATAAAAGAGTAGGCACATATGACAAGATCATTGGTTAAAAACAAATAATGTATTAAAGTGTTTGGTACATTTTTCATGAATGCTCAAACAATACTGAAGCAGGTTATTACTAGATTTATCAATGTTTTAAAATTTGGTTCCCATAGTAAATAACATGGTGAAAAATGTTAATCCCTTCTGTTCATGTAGAAGTATAATTATGTCTCAACACTTGGAGTTCCTTGAAAAACTTATGTCCTTAATAAAGCCAGGTTTGGTAAACAGATAATGGTGCAAAATATAAAGAGTTAATTTCATGTTTGGTCTGGTATCTTCTTTTAAACACTAGTGAATCAGCTGGCAATACTTTTGGCAGCAAATAACAGAAAAACTGACCACACCGGCTTAAAAAGATAGAGGACAATTGTCTCACACAATAAGAAGCCTAGGGTAGGAAGTCCAGGGCTAGTACAATGGTCGCAGTGCCATCAGGAACCAGACTCTCTCCTTTCTGCTCTTGACATCTTCATCTTAAAATCTCATTCCCATGCCCTCTCCCTCACAGTCCCAGGATGGCTGCTGTTTTGCATGCCTCGTATTCACATTTTTGGAGAAATGTGAGGGGGAAAAGGATTTTTTTTCTTTTTTTTTTTTTTTAAAGGATATTTATTTTACTTTTTTTTTAAAAGGAATTCCTTTATTTTTATTTTCTATTTATTTATTTATTTATTTTTGGCTGTGTTGGGTCTTCGTTTCTGTGCGAGGGCTTTCTCTAGTTGCGGCATGCGGGGGCCACTCTTCATCGTGGTGCGCGGGCCTCTCATTATCGCGGCCTCTCTTGTTGCGGAGCACAGGCTCCAGACGCGCAGGCTCAGTAGTTGTGGCTCACGGGCCTAGCTGCTCCACGGCATGTGGGATCTTCCCAGACCAGGGCTCGAACCCGTGTCCCCTGCATTGGCAGGCAGATTCTCAACCGCTGTGCCACCAGGGAAGCCCAGGATATTTTTTTCTTTAGCAAGACTTTGACTTCTATTCGGGAAGGGCTGTCCTTCCCAATGTCTTTAGTCTATTACTCATTGGCCAGAATTATGTCACACAGCCCCTTCTAGATGCAAAGGGAAAGAGAGATGAAGTTTGGCTTTCCAGCTGTTACAGTAGAGGAATAAAAGAGGAAAAGTAATTGGGAATAGGTGTTGAATGAATCAACCTATATTATCTGCCACGATTCATGTTAACAAATAACTTAACAATTGTTTATAGATGGGGAGTTGCTGCTACATGTGAAACCATGCCCCATAGGGTTCACGGAAGCTGGTGACTACCAGAAATTCTTGAGCTTGTCTTACAGAACAGCAAATAAGGGAACAGCTTGTTAAAAACCCCTCTGCTTATAACCTGCCTTTACTGGTTAAGCTCGCTTTAGTTTTAACTCTATAAAAAAATCATGTTATACAGGCTGTAACACCACTTTTATATATTTTCCCTAACTCTAATTGTATGCAAAGATTATAGAGTAATTGGTCTTTGTATTTTGAAACTTCGAACTGAAATAGCACATGGAATCTTTTACAAATAAAAATGGTTACTTCTACAGTCGTCCTGAGAAATTTAAAGTGTTTGGAAAGATATAAATCTAATGCTCTTACCTAGCTATCTTATTTCTGCCTTCACTGCCTTCCTGCAAAACATTCAGCTTCTCTACTAGAGAACATGATCAGTCAACAGAATACTGCCTGATAAGGCCATATTATCAACAAAAGCTTAATTAAGGAGCTGGATATTGGGCAAAATAATTGAAAAGATACTTCGAAAAAGAAGATATAGAAATAGGCAGTCAGCACATGAAAATACGCCTAACATTCCTCATCAGAAATGCAAGTTAAAATTGCCATGAAATACCTCTACACACCCTGTAGGACAGCTCAAGTTTAAAAGACTGATAACACCACGTCTTGGTGAAGATGTGAAGGCTCTGAAATTCTCCTACATTGCTGGTGGGAATGAAAAATGGAACAGCCATTTTGGAAAACAGAAAGCAGTATCATAAAAAGTTAAGTATGCATCTACCCTATGACTCAGCAATTCTATTCCTAGGTATTTGCCCAAGAAAAATGAAAACATTTGTCCACAAAAAGACATAGATGAATTAAAGGAGCTTTTTTCATACTTATACTAGCCCCAAACTGGAAACAACCCAAATGTCCATCAACAGAAGAATAATGTTCTATTCATAGAATGGAATGAATTGAATAGCAGAAGAAAAAAAAAAAGGAAAAACTGATGCATGCTACAATATGTATGAATCTCAAAACATTGTGTTGAGCAAAAGAATCCAGTCATAAAAGGGTCCTTAACTACATGATTCTGTTTCTACGAAGTTCAAGAAGAGGCAAAACTAAGCTGCAGTGATAGAAATCAGAAGAATGGTAGCTTCTCAGCAGGGCTATTGACTGGAAAAGGCATAAGAAAATTTTCAGTGGTGATAGAAATGTTCTATAAGTTGACTTGGGTGATGGTTACATGAGTTTATACATTTGTCAAAACTCTTCAAACTGTACACTTAAGATCTATACATTTTGCTCTATGTAAAATAAACCCACATGTAAAAAGAGAAATGGGGACTTCCCTGGTGGCACGGTGGTTAGGAATCCACCTGCCAATACAGGGGACACGGGTTCCAGCCCTGGTCCAGGAAGATCCCACATGCCACGGAGCAACTAAGCCCGTGCACCACAACTACTGAGCCTGCGCTCTAGAGCCCGCGAGCCACAACTACTGAGCCCACATGCCGCAACTACTGAAGCCTGTGCACCTAGAGCCCATGCTCTGCAAAAAGAGAAGCCACCACAATGAGAAGCCTGAGCACCGCAACGAAGAGTAGTCCCTGCTCGCCACAACTAGAGAAAGCCTGCGCACAGCAACGAAGACCAAAACACAGCCAATAAATAAATAAATAAATAAATAAATAAATTTAGAAAACAGAAAGAGATATTATTATTTAAGATCACAGCCAACACCCTTTTACACTTGCTACTAAGTGGAAAATACAAGAAAATGCATTAATGGTTGTTCCATTTGTCTTATTGTTCAACTCTTCAAGAAAGCACTCAAATCAAAATAATTGTGTTTCTCATCTTGTTCTGGTCCCCTGTGGAGGTAATCTGAGAAAGCTCCTTGGAGTTCATTAGAAGGGCTACATTTTCAAGAAGTTTAGCAAAATGCAGAAGAAATAAGTAAAGCAAGAAGTGATTTTTTAAAAGAGCAAACGTTTTATTCTTTCCAACTCTCTTCTAGAATGTTTCTCAGGGTTTTAAATGTACAAAATCTTAGAGCTGCCCCCTATTATAAGATGGAAATTTGAGGGTAGCCTGAAATTCTTCACTGCACTCTAAACTGAACAACACTAACTCTGAACTTTTCTAACAGGCTTAGATCTTCTTAAGGATAAAGATATGGATGTGCGTCTTTCCCAGACCTTCTGGTTAAAATAGCCCTTGACAGCCCTGAGGCTGTAGTGTTGGGTTTCTGTTGGACAGATGGCCCAGAATTGAGGTTTTATGAGTGCATACAGAAACCTAATAAAGCTTAGGAATGCTGAAGTCCCCCCAACTCCTCCACAGCCCTGCTGTTAGGTCCTTTAGGCAGATGAAAAGTCAAAGGAGTTTACTCTCAAAGTCCTTATGAGGTCTCCACAAGCAGCCCTCAAACCCATCGTCTAACCACGTGAATACTCCAGGTCCTCCCAGTTCAGGCCAGACCAACCCTCTGCCAGCTCCTTCTCCACGGGCCAGGTGGGAGGGGCCCAAGTTCTCCACATGAGACCTCTCTCAACTCTGGCCACAGTGGTCCAGTGGGAGCTCCAGCTTTAGCACCCTGCGTGCACCCCTCCTTGCCTGGAAAACTGAGAGTCTGACCACCATCATCTGCTTTGAGACGGTCAATCTCACCCTGCTCTTCATCCCTAGACAGCACAAGAAACCCAGGCTTTCCCAGTCACCTCACATTCTCTGAAATCTAATCCGAAGTAGTTCTTTCAATTCCCTTTTATTCTTCGTCTCCCACTCCTCCCCAACTTCTGAAACTCTTCCTCTGTGCCCTCTGATATTCACACCAACAAACATCCTCCAACCTCATCCTTCTCCAAAAGTTGCTTTCACTTTCTTATTCTCGTTTAAACCTGCTTCTCCCCCGAGAACACCGCTCCTTCTGCAACCCTCCTGCTCCCTCCTGCCGCTGGACCTGGCAATGCGTGAGATGTCCTCATTTCTCTCTGTTGCTGCTTCCCTCCCTAAAACCACCCAGCGGGCTTCCCTGGTGGCGCAGTGGTTGAGAGTCTGCCTGCCAATGCAGGGGACACGGGTTCGAGCCCTGGTCTGGGAAGATCCCACATGCCGCGGAGCAACTGGGCCCGTGAGCCACAATTACTGAGTCTGCGCGTCTGGAGCCATTGCTCCGCAACAAGAGAGGCCGCGATAGTGAGAGGCCCACGCACTGCGATGAAGAGTGGCCCCCGCTTGCCACAACTAGAGAAAGCCCTCGCACAGAAACGAAGACCCAACACAGCCATAAAAAAATAAATTAAAAAAAAAAAAAAAAAAAGAAAACCACCCAGCTTGGACTCTCATGTCATTAGACACCACTGCTCACTAATGGCCTCACACGTCACTCCCCTTTGTTGTATGAAGATGCTAGCTCCTGGCTCTCTGTCAGTCTCTCCATCACGGCTGTTTGGACAATTCTTGGTGATCTCATCATTCACATGAATGATGCTTCTAATACCCTGGTTTCTCAATCCCCTGACCTCCTCTCCTCCAGTGATCGTGCGCTCTCCACCCCTACCTTGGCTGCTCACTCCAGTGGTCACGCCAGAGCAAAACTCCTCAAAAGAGAAGCTTACGCTGCCTGCTTCCAATTTATCTCCTTCCATTCCCTATTGAACTGACTCTAATAAGGGTTTCATCACATCACTCCATTGAAACTGCTCTTGCCAAGCTCCCTAGTGACCTTTAAATGGCAACATTTTTTGTTTCAGTATTTTATTAAAATAGCATATTTAATTGCTATTAATCAGAACTATATTAACTTTGTCTCCCTCATCACCACCCCCGGCCCCCTCCAGAAGATGTAGCACAGCACAGTAGTGATTTCAAATATCCTTGATCATGATAACTAACAGAAATATTTCAAAGTCAAATTTGCTAGTAAAAACTAGACCTTGGAAAAACTCTGAATTAAAGCTCTTGAACAGAATTCATTTATCTGCCCAAAGAATCAATGCTGGTGTGCCACCCACCTGACAATACTACTAGGTTAGTTGGTCGGTTGGTTGGTTGGTTTTCCTTTATACATAGCATAACTTCTCATTTTTAAAAAATTTTATTTATTTATTTATCTATTTATTTATGGCTGTGTTGGGTCTTCGTTTCTGTGCGAGGGCTTTCTCTAGTTGCGGCAAGTGGGGGCCACTCTTCATCGCGGTGCGCGGGCCTCTCACTATCGCGGCCTCTCTTGTTGCGGAGCACAGGCTCCAGACGTGCAGGCTCAGTAGTTGTGGCTCACGGGCCCAGTTGCTCCGCGGCATGTGGGATCTTCCCAGACCAGGGCCCGAACCCGTGTCCCCTGCATTGGCAGGCAGATTCTCAACCACTGCGCCACCAGGGAAGCCCATAACTTCTCATTTTTAAGTCCCCACTTTTATAAGTAAAATCAGTATCTTTCATCCCGTTTGATATTCCTTTTCAGCTTCACAAAGAAACCAGTAAATAAAACTGTCAACGACAGTCAGTTCTTCAATCCTTATCTTGCTTGGTCTACCAGCAGCATTTGTCACAGCTGATCACGCTCTTCCGGGACACCCTTTCTGCACGTGGTTCCTAGGTTAGTGTCCTGTGCCGGCTTTCCTTCTTCCCCACTGCCCTCTCCCCCTCCCCCCGACCTCTAGGGCTCAGTCTTTAGCCTTCCTCTCTGCTATCACCCCAGGGTGTTGCATCCAGTCCCACGGCTTTACATGCCATTTATATGCAGGGTGACAATGAATATCTCCAGCCCAGGTATCTCCCCTGTGCTCCAGACCCATAGATCCAGCAGATTAAGATCTCCATTCGGATGCCCCATACGCAGTTCAGATTGAACAGGTACAAGACTGAGTTCCCCATCTTCCCTGACACCTGCCCCTCCAGGGAATTTTCAGCTGAGTTTAGGGGAAATTCATCCTTCCAATTACTCAGGCCCAAAACCCCGGAGTTCACCCTGTCCTCTGTCTTTATGCCACACCCCACATTCAACTCAGGAACAAACCCTCTTACCACCTCAACTGACCTCTCATCAGAGCTACTGCCATAGACTCCAAATTGATTTTGTTTTTACCCTTGCCCACTTCAGCCTATGGTCCTGTTAAAACGTCCATCCACCATAGCATTCCTCTGCTGAAAACTTCCAGTGGCTTCCAGATCTCCCAGCTGAGCTCGGCCGTCTGCCAACCCGCCAGCTGAATGCAGCCACTGAGTGAGACCAGCAAAGAGCTGCCAGTCAAAGCACAGTATCCTGAGAAGTTATGTCATTATTTTAGGCTATGAAGTTTTTGGGTAGTTTGTCACACCACCATTTAATATATTATATATTTTACTTATTTTGTTTATTGACATTCTCATCCACTAAAATGTAATGTCCATAAAGACAGGGAGTTCTGTCTATTTTGTTTACTGCTGCATACCCAGTGCCTAGAACAATACTTGACATAATATGTCCTATCTATCTATCTATTTACCTATCCTCTCCCTCTCTCTCTCTCTCTCTCTCTCTACCTGTGGGATGAATGAATACACAGATATATAGTTGATGTATTATACAATATTATATAAGTTACAGGTGTACAATAGAGTGATTCACAATTTTTAAAGGTTACATTCCATTTATAGTCATTATAAAATCTTGGCTATATTTCCCTTGTTGTACAATATATCCTTTAAGCTAATTTTATACCTGATAGTTTGCACTTCCACAATAGTCTTTTATGTTCTACTAAAAATAACTTTGACTTTTACTCCCTTGTTTCACTCTTTATAACCATAAGAACTTTTCCTTGCTGTTTCCCACATTTCCCCCACTTACCAAATATATATTTAGTGGACTTTATTTTGCTTTCTCTTTGTTAACATTATATTGTTTGGCCTTCTCTAATAATCTCTTAGTCTTCTTTAATAAAATCTTTTACTCTCTGGAGAGTTGTTTATAGATGTTTAAAATCTCATTGTGTGAACACATACAGTTCATTTTCTTTTGTACATCTGCCATGATCCATTTCCAAATTGAACCTCTATCGGGAAGTATTTTATGTTTCCTTCAAATATACCAATTACTTAATTTTCTCTCTCAGCTATTATGGCTCTTTGTTTAAGAATAATATCCTCTGTTATGGGTGTGTAGTCATTATTAGAACAATTAGATTCTTGTTTTGAGAGGAAGGTATTTATGTTATACCAGATTATGGATCCTAAGGTTCAATATTTATGAACTTAATTTATGATAAAAACAAGAGACCTGGGCTTCCCTGGTGGCACAGTGGTTGAGAATCTGCCTGCTAATGCAGGGGACACGGGTTCAAGCCCTGGTCTGGGAAGATCCCACATGCCGCGGAGCAACTGGGCCCGTGAGCCACAACTACTGGGCCTGCGCCTCTGGAGCCTGTGCTCCGCAACAAGAGAGGCCACGATAGTGAGAGGCCCCTGCTTGCCGCAACTAGAGAAAGCCCTAGGACAGAAACAAAGACCCAACATAGCAATCAATCAATAAATAAATCTTAAAAAAAAAAAAAAAAAAAGAGACCTTAAACAAGGTCTACAGATTCTTTGGGCCTTTGCAACTTCTTCTATCCTAAGTAGCCTCAAAAGCAACATTTCTTGGTATGGCTTTTAAAGAAGATCAGGATTCCTGTTGATGAAAGGATTTTTTCCTTCAGATGCACAGTGATTGTTTCAATATCAATTGCAGTAGAGCTGAACTAAATGCTTGGTGTTATACCATGACACCATGTAAGCCTGAGAACTAGAAAAGCTGCCATTTTGGCAGGAAACAAAGCACAAGAATCATTTCTGTATAAAATCCTAGTTTCTTCCAGTCCAGAAGGTCACTGGATCCCACTGGATCACTTCACACAAATGAAAAATCACGTGGTAAACTTTGCCTTCCTCACTAGATGATAAGTTCCATGGGGGCAGGGACCACATCTGCCTTGTCTCCCCACTGTGGCCACCGCCCCAGCACAATGCCAGGCACATGGGAGACCCCAATAAAGACATGCTGGAGGGAGGAAGAAGGCAGGTGGCAGGGACCTTATTCGTCATTGTACCCCTACAACCTGGCTGTGATTTCTGACACACAGTAGCTGCTTATTCAATGCTCTGAACAAATGAATGCAGGCACAAATGTTTTAGAATAGCACTTGACTAGGAGCAAGTAGTAATACATACAGGCTGATAAACAATTTTAGGATAAGCTAAATTGGGCTGGGTAATAAAGAAACCCCCAAATCTCAACACTTAACACATAAAAGTTTATTTCTGGATATGAGATTGTATCAAGGAACTATTGGTAACTGTGTTGGGGGGATAAAGGCATAATAGTTATGCTGATCATCGACATGTTTGTTCTCAGATATGTCCTCTGACTTTGCCCTTCTCTGATCTGCATCTCAGGGGGCTCACCTCCCAGCTTCCCTTGTTGTATCAACCTGCTAGGGCTGCTAACAAAATACCATGGAATGAGTGGCTTAAACAGCTGAAATTTATTCTCTCACCATTCAGGAGACCAGAAGTCCAAAATCAAGGTGTCAGCAGAGTTGGTTCTTTCTGAAGCCTCTGTTCTGTGCTTCTCTCCTAACTTCTGGTGGTTGTCAGCAATGTTCCTTGGCTTGTAGATGCATTACTCCAACCTCTGCCTCTGTCTTCACATGGCCTCTTCTCTATGTGTCTCCTCTGTGTCTCTGCATCCAAATCTCTTTCTCTCTCTCTTTTTTTTCTTTTTTTTAAATAAAGATACCAGATTTAGGGCCAACCCTAATCTAGTATGACCTCATCTTGACTTGATTGCATTTGCAAGCTCCCTATTGCCTAATAAGGTCACATTCACAAGTATTGGGTTTCAGGACTTGAACATATCGTTCAGTCCACTATAGCCCCCCTCATGGTTCCATGGCCCATTGGGTGTTTGTGGCCCTAGGCTCTGAGAACACACCTCCTCCAGCCCTAGGGGTGGGAGCAGCTTTCTGTTAGAGCTAATCTCTGAGCTGCTTCACCAAACCCTGTTTGTTTATATTATACAAAATACATAATATATATGTATGCGTATGTACCTATATATATGTATATTATATATACCAAAGTATTTACAGATACAGTGACATGGGATTTTCTTTAAAATACTCCAGCAAAAAAAAAGGGCTGGGGAGAATCCTAATGTAAGCTGTGGACTTTGGAGGATTATGATGTGTCAATGTAGGTTCATGAATCGTAAGAAGAGTACCACTCTGGCGGGGGATGTTGATAATGTGGGGAGGCTATGCATGTGTGGGGACATGTGGGAACGCTCTGTACCTTCTTCTCAATTTTGCTATGAATCTAAAACTGCTGTAAAAAATTTAAGTATTTAAAACAAAACAAGGGGGTGTTAGATGAAAGTGAAAGAATATTGGGAAAATGCTAATAATACTGATGACAAAGTTGAATGATGAGCATATGGGGGTTTATTTTACTATTCTCACTACTTTTATGCACATTTGAGATTTTCCAAAACAAAAAGATCTCTAAAAATGGTGTGATAAAATGGTGATTTATCCCTTATAGAATTTTTATACTTAGTTCTATGAAAATACCTTGTGTATCACTCCTTTCTTACTTCACTAAGAAAACCTCAATTGTCTATAGAACTCTGTTGAAGACAATTCAGCAGGCCTACCACTGGTCTTACTATTCAATATTTCAATCGAAAAGACAAGGTGATTGAAAACTAAATTTCTGTGTGAAAATTCTGTGACTACATTGAAACAATAAAGTTTATCTAGCTCCACCTCTTCTCTGTTTAGTATCAGTGAATTTTAACAATCAAGGGATATCCTTGATTTCTTCAAATTATTAAAATGTGAAGTGTGGTCAGCTGTGGTTGGAAGGATAAGACCCTTTTGCTTTTTCTTCCAGTAGAGGGCTGCTACTGAACGAAAAAAGCAAAAATCTTTACTATGGAAGGATTTAAATCAGAAGTTGAAGAACATCCTGGGTTCTTTGGGTGTCCTAATGCTAACATAGTCGTCTGCTTCAGAACTTACACTGCTCAAAATACCTTCTGTTTCTGAGACCACATAATACCAAGCTCTATTATTTCATAATTCTTGAACCTCAAATATGTGCTATTGGACCATGCAGAGAATTGTGCATTGTAAAGGATGGTCATGTTCTTCCTAGAAACCTAGCTTTACATTTTCCTCATCCTAGGGTGTATTTTCAAAATTAAAAATCCTCAGAAAGAGAAGCAAACCAAGCATACCCTATTACTAACCATTACCTTACACTTTTTAAAAAATGTTCTTTGTGTTTCAGATGTTGTATGACATCAGAGCATTTTAAAATTTAAGAACATACATGTCATAAATAATGCTTTAAACCACATGATACAAAATGTAATGGAAGACCTGTGTAAAGAGCATTTTTTCCTTTTCTTTAGGTTACAAAATTAGACATAAAAGGTACTAAAATATTTTCATTGTTTTTCTTCCTAGCATCAAAGTTGTTTTTTCTTTCAAACTGAAATATCTCCTCTTTTCACATGACAGAGTTTAGTCTTCCTTTTTATGGCAGAATATAGTAAATCGCTTAGTTGCAATAGTTTGTTGTTCTAAGTCTTTCATGTCACTTAATGAATCCGCTCTCCCTGTATTCCTGCTCCACGGGTCCCCACAGCTTTCCAAGGTCATGTGAGACCCTGAGTTGGCAGCTCTATGCTAGATGGGCATGGAACCCACCTTCTTCCACATTGCTTAGGTATCTCCTGTCTCCGATCTGCATATCAGAAAAGCATAATTCTGGATCAGGTTTTGATGATTGATAGTCATTATTTAAAAGTTAGGGACTTCCCTGGTGGCAAAATGGTTAAGAATCCACCTGCCAATTCAGGGGACACAGGTTCGATCCCTGGTCAGGAAAGATCCCACATGCCACGGAGCAACTAAGCCCATGTGCCACAACTACTGAGCCTACGCTCTAGAGCCCACGAGCCACAACTACTGAAGCCCGCGCACCTAGAGCCCGTGCTCCACAACAAGAGAAGCCACTGCAATGAGAAGCCCTTGCACCACAACAAAGAGTAGCCCCCGCTCACTGCAACTAGAGAAAGCCCGCGTGCAGCAACGAAGACCTAATGCAGCCAAAAATAAATAAATAAATTTATTTTAAAATAAATAAATAAAATAAAAGTGATACTTTTGTACTTTGATAAAAACTATTTTATCAAATATTTTTTGATCACTTCTTTGTGCCAGGCACTATTTGGCATTTAATTCTCTCAAGAACTTACTCAAAAATCAACACTGATATAAATGGAGTATAACTTTTAAAAATTGTGAATCACTATATTATACACCTGTAACATGTAATATTGTACACAAACTATAATTTTAAAAAAAAAGAAGAATCGGGCTTCCCTGGTGGCGCAGTGGTTGAGAATCCGCCTGCCGATGCAGGGGACACGGGTTCGAGCCCTGGTCTGGGAAGATCCCACATGCCACGGAGCAACTAAGCCCGTGAGCCACAACTACTGAGCCTGCGCGTCTGGAGCCTGTGCTCCGCAACAAGAGAGGCCGCGAGAGTGAGAGGCCCGCGCACCGCGATGAAGAGTGGCCCCCGCTCACCGCAACTGGAGAAAGCCCTCACACAGAAACAAAGACCCAACACAGCCAAAAATAAATAAATAAATAAACAAATTTATAAAAAAAAAAAAAGAAGAATCAACATTAGCTCTGTTTTCACATAATGAGACTGAGACTCAGAGAAGTTAAGTAACTTGCAGAAGGTCACACAGCTAGGACTTGCTAGAGCCAGGACTCAGCTCTCCCAAGTAGTGCTGGAGTTAGTGCTTGTAACCATAGGGCCACATCTCCAATCCAAGATTTCTGATATTTTTCCGCTTTGGCACAGGGTATCCTGAATGTGCCCAGCACTCGGCTGTGCTTCTAAGCTAAGGATTCAGTGCTGTTCTTTAATTGCACCTAAAATTACTGTTTCATCAAGTTGGGAAAAGCCCTGGCCCCTAACTGTTTGTAATCACATAGAGTGTTCTATTTTAAATAGACTTTTTTTTTTTTCAGGTGGGTAAAACTTTGAAAATAATGGTACTCTGTTTAAAATGGCCAGTGGTCAATGTATAATCATTTTATAACTTCTAAACTTTGTGTCAGATATTATTTAAATTCTGTTCTCATCAGTCAGATCATTTTCAATTACTAAGAGAGTTTTTTTTTTAACCCAGATGGTCTATGGTATTCTGATTAGAAAAAAAAAAAAAACATAAGAAAAACTTTCTCTTATTTATGAATGACAAAGCTACATGCAAAAGGTTTGTCTGTGCTGTCCAAAAAGGTAGACACTGGCCACATGTGGCTACTGAGCATTTGAAATGTGTGTGGCTTGAACTGGTACGTGTAAAATACAAAGCATATTCTGAAAACTCAGGACACAAAAAAGATGTAAAATATTCCATTAGCAATTTGTATATCAATTATATATTGAAATGGTAATACTTTGCATATATTGGGCCAAGTAAAATATATTTTAAAGCTAACTTCATATGCTTCTTTTTACTTTTTTTAATGTGGTTGCTAGAAAATCTGAAATTCCGTATGTGGTTTTGCATTTATCTATTGGACAGTGCTGGGTTAAGTGATTACTCGGGGATAAGAGAAAGTATCAGTGCGAGTGGGATCAAGCAGCTCATAGCAGATACGGTCATCAGTGAAAAACTTTCTTTTTTCAGCGATAAGGTGAAGTAGTCATGTGATGACAATTCTACCATTTTCTCAAAGTTCTGCCCTGTTGCCACTGTATTCATAAGAACCCCAGGAAAAGGCATTTCCTCCTTAGGAGAGAGTCTCAGACTGATTTTTCACTACTCAGAAATGTGGACCTGGAATGACATATCAAGAAGTCCCAACATTTCTAGCGTGGGTTGCAAAGCAGATGGCACGGTCCCGAGCGGTGGTCCCTCGTGCAGATCCCCCACCTCTGCCATTGGGCTGAGGGTTTACAGCGCAGCAGTGCAAAGCCAAAGGGCACCCACGAGTTCATTACATAATTCTCGGTAGCATGAGGTCAAGTGTGTATCTGCTCTGGGGGATGGTCGGCAGACTCTGTCAGGCAGACCACGGCCGTCATGATGATATTTTGACAGAGTGTGTGCTACAGGTTGTTTGTTTGGAAAAAGACTCACCAGGTATTTTTCCTCCCCTTTCTCCTTCCTCTCTCTCTCTCTCTTTTATTTTTTTTCCCCTTTTAAACACTCTGGCATAATACTGAATGACTTTGTTTTTAAGCTGCCTTAGCCTTGCTTTGTGAAGAAAAAGCCTGAGTGTTCTTTCCCTGTAGGACACAAGTGTTATTTTTGGAGCAGAGATTCTTAGCCTGATCTTTGTCTAAACCAATTTCTGTTCTTTGTGAGGTCGTGGTCTGGGGCGGCTCTGAGTGATCTCTGTGGAGGGAAGCTTCCTGGCTTCATGAGGGAGCCTGGGCCGAGGTGTCGAAGGGCCACGCCTGGAACGTCACGGCTCGGGGTCTCCACACACAGCTCCTTCGCCTTCAGATTCCCCTTGTTAGGCTTGTCTCCTTGGAATAGTCTGGACCACATGATGTGAAGTGGTGTGATTTTCCTGCTGATGTCATTTCCCGGGATGTTTTGGGTCAAGGTGACCTTGTGCTTTTTAACTGGGTACTGTAGGCCACAGACTACTCAGAACCAAGAAAGCCATGGCTGGAGGATCTCTGTAGGCTGTAGAGGGTGTCGCCGGCTATGGGAGAGCCACAGCCCACTCTGAAGGCCACGACCTGGGTTCCCGAGGGCCTCTGGGAACATGTCTCGTGACCCGCAGCTCAGAGCAGCCCCTTCTGTAACCTGCTTTGGATCAGGCTGCCAGACACGAGGAGGAAAACCTCTACGGCTTCTCAAAGCTCCTCTTCCTGACCTGTCATTCCTAGGAGTTTACTTAGCTTGCACCTGCTGGGAAACACGTAAAATCAGACACAGTTGAAAACACTGCTGTCAGCAACAAATAACACACCACCTTAACGATGACTCCTTTCCTTTGGAAATTGGTAGCTGGGGATTCAGGGAGCAGGTGTGGATGAGAAAGGCCCCATGATGAACAGGTAGACCCTGCAGGTGTCCCAGACTGCTTTCCCCTCGGGGGGTGACCTGTGAGGCGCCCTTCCCTGGCCGGCTATGCATAGCCAGCAAAGCTTCTTACAAGAGAAACCTCTTTCCCACCCTCCATCAGTCCCACCTGCAGACCCGAAGCTTCGCTGTAAATCCCGCAGAAGTCACTGCACCTTGGACCGGAGAGCAGCCAGCTGGCCCGGGCCTGACGGCGTCCCCGCCGCAGCCCTCCATCCTTCCTTTTCTGTGCCGAGGGAGCACAATCGGTGCTCAGCCATGGTCGACATGGGGGGCCTGGACGACCTGATCGCCAACACGGCCTACCTGCAGGCGCGGAAGTCCTTGGATGCCGACAGCAAGGAGCTGCAGCGCCGACGCCGGACCCTGATGCTGCCCGGGCCGCAGAGCTGCGAGCAGCTCCGCCAGGCCCCGCCCAACGACTTCCACAGCCTGTGCGAGCAGCAGCCCATCGGCCGCCGCCTCTTCCGGGGCTTCCTAGCTACGGTGCCCGCGTACCAGGAGGCCGTGGGCTTCCTGGAGGAGGTGCAGAGCTGGGAGCTGGCCGAAGAGGGTCCCGCCAAGGGCAGCACGCTGCAGGGGCTGATGGCCACTTGTGCGGCCTCCCCGGGGCGCCCACACCCCTTCCTCAGCCCAGCTCTGGTCACCAAGTGCCAAGCAGCCACCACGGAGGAAGAGCGAGCGTCCCTGGTGGAGCTGGCCAAGGCTGAGGCCATGGCCTTCTTGCAGGACCAGCCCTTCCTAGAGTTCCTGGCCAGCCCCTTCTATGACAAGTTTCTGTAGTGGAAAGTCTTTGAGATGCAACCGGTGTCAGACAAGTACTTCGAAGAGTTCCATGTGCTGCGGAAAGGTGGTTTTGGGGAGGTAAGTGTTTCAGAATAGCCAGGCTGGAAGACGAAATAGACAGCATAATAGAGTTTTATTTTGCCTCGTTTTTTTGTTTTTTTTCTTTTTTATCTCAAGGCAACTTAGAACTAATCTCAGTGCCACATGTGGAGAAAGAATTCCTAGCTTGCTCTCACGTCTTCTTTCCGGTCACCGCGTGAAATAAAATGAGAATGGCATAGAAAAAACTAACAAAATGTGGAACTGGCCAAGAATCTTTATCGTGGGGTCTACAACAGGCAGGCACACACTGAAATGCCCCTTTGGTGAATGATAGCAACAAACAATGGGAGATCCCCCTTTCCCCTTAATTGTGGTCATGGAGGTAATTTGAGAAAAACTTCAGAGAACTAAGAAAACACTCATCTTAAATTAAAGCCTGGAATCCGTTTTGCACCAATGCTATGCTCAGCATTCTTTTTTTTAAGTTGAAAAGAATTCTTTAAGGTAAAAGTCACATTAGCCATTAACCATTTTAGAGTGTACAATTTAATAGCATTTGGTACATTACAATGTTGTGTAACTATCATCTCTATCTAGTTCCAAGATACTTTCATCACCCCTGTGCCCATTAACAATTACTACCCATTTCCCCCACTCCCCCGACCCACCCAGCCCCTGGCAACCACTGGGCTGCTTTCTGTCTCCATGGATTTGCCGATTCTGGTGTGTCATATCAATGGAGTCATACAGTATTTGAGCTTTTGTGGCTGGCTTCTTTCACTGCGCGTAAGGTTCGGAGGTTCATTCACCTTGTAGCATGTATCAGTACTTCATTCCTTTTTAGGGCTGAATAACATTCCGTTGTATGGGAATACTACATTCAATTCATGTATCCATTCATCTATTGGTGGACAGTTGGGTTGTTTCCACCTTTTGGCTAGCGTGAATAGTGCTGCTGTGAACATTTATGTACAAGAATTTGTCTGAATACCTGCTTTCGTTTCTCTTTCGTATATGTCTAGGGGTGGAATTGCTAGGTCTTAGGGCAATTCTGTGTTTAACGTTTTGAGAAATCACCAAACTCTTCCAAGTTTTAAGTTCCCACCAGCAACACGTGAGCGTTTCAATTTCTCCACATCCTTGCCAGCACTTGTTATTTTTCCTTTTTTTTTTTAAATTATGGCTCACATAGTGGAGGTGAAGTGATACCTCACTGTGGTCCCAGCTCTATCTCAAAGAATCCTTCTCACTCACAGCTTCTCTTTTCTCAGAAGCCTGCCGTCTTTCCACCTTGGTGGTTTTCTGCTCCTCCACCCCCTGTATCCCCCCTCCCCTTGCTGTCTCCAGTGCTGTCTACTTCTTCCTCTCCCTTTCTTTCTCTCCTTAAGGTATGTGCTGTCCAGGCGGAAAACACCGGCAAGATGTATGCCTGTAAGAAACTGGGCAAGAAGCGGCTGAAGAAGAAAAATGGTGAGAAAATGGCTCTCTTGGAAAAGGAAATCTTGGAGAGGGTCAGCAGCCCTTTCATTGTCTCTCTGGCCTATGCCTTTGAGAGCAGGTGCCATCTCTGCCTAGTTATGAGCCTGATGAATGGGGGAGACCTCAAGTTCCACATTTACAGCGTGGGCGAGCAGGGCCCGGACGTGAGCAGGGTGGTCTTCTACTCGGCCCAGATGACCTGCGACGTGTTGCACCTCCACTCCCTCAGCATCGTCTACCGGGACCTGAAGCCCAAGAATGTGCTTCTGGACGACGTTGGCAACTGCAGACTGTCCGACCTGGGGCTGGCTGTGGAGATCCAGGATGGCAAGCTCATCATCCAGAGGGTGAGTGGCTCTCCAGGGGCCCAAAGGTGGGGCACAGAGTCGGAGAGGAGGGGAGAGGGCCGTTCTATTCCCAGGGCAAGCAGAACCTTGGACTTAATGCTTCTATTTCCTTGTTCTTAAAGCCCTTATGTTGTCATCTTGCCTTAAGTGGAGTGGTATAAGAGGATTAGCTTAACTGGCTATTTGGGGGCTACTTTGCTTTCCTCTCACTGGAAGCAGAGGGGAGCCTTCTTTGTGAGTTGGAGATGATCTGTGCCTTCACCGTGAGATGGTAAGAGCTGAAGCCGTAGCCAGGATCTAGGTATGTCCCACCAATAACCACCTCCCTGGTGCCATGTTCCTGAGTCAATAGAGCCTTGGTTTCCTTTTCTGGAAAATTTTAGGGGCTGGACCCTAAAATTTCAGGATTAAAGGAGGTAAAATTTAATAGGATAAGAAATAGAAGAAACCCCAGCACTTAGCACATTAAAGTAAATATCTCCTTTTCTGTTGAGTGTGCACTGGGGGAATGTTTTACATTGAACAAAGGTGAAATTTTAAATGAAAATATATAAACAAGACAACAAAGGCAATTGATGTTTATTTTGATCAATTTGGTTCAAGGTGATGGCAGATAATTCTTTGATTAAAAAGGGAATTATAATTAAGCAATTATGTTAAGTGAACAATACAAAAATCTCTCGAATTCTGACAGTTCTTTACCACTGAGTTTCTGTGCACAAAGGTGGGAGAATTCCCAGGAAGATAAGGGCCCAAGTCAGGTTCCTAAATATCCACCTAAAACTTGGTTTTTGCACAGTTTCCAGCTCACACGTCAGAGACGACAATCAGGCAAGGAAGTGAGAAAAATCATGGCAAGTTTGGGAAACCGCAGGTGAATTTATGTGGCTATAATGTAAGGAATGTTGACAAGATGTGTAGGGCTCAGATCATGCAAAGGCATTGGAATTCTTTCTTGTGAGGGACAAGAAGCCATTGAAGGGTTTTAAGAAAGGGAATGGTGTGATTAGACTTGCATGTTTTTAAACACCAATTTGGATTGTAGATGAGAGGCAGAGGAGCTAGTTAGGAGGCGTATGCGGTGGCTCAGGAAGAGATGATGAGGCCTGTATAAGACAGTAGGATTGAAGAAGTGGGAATAAAGCGGAGCTGTTGGAAAGAGACCTGGTGGGACTTCAGGACCAGCTGGGTATGAGGGTAAGTGATGCGGAAGGTCTCTAGCTCCAGTGACTAGAAAGAGGAGCAGAATTATGGGAAAGCTGGTAAGTTTAATGGTGAGTGTGGTGTATATGAGGCTCCTATGTGACAGGCAGGTAGACATTTAGATAAAGATCTGGTGCTCTGCTGAAAGGTCGGAGCTAGACTTTGGGATTTGGAGTCATCATGACTTGGGAAGCAGCAGACACCACTGGGTCGTTTGGGAAACAGTGGAGGAAGAGGACCAGGGATGGTAGCTAAGGAACATCAACATGTAGGCAGTGTTGAAGAAAAGGGGCCTTGAAGACGTTAAAGAAGTAGGACGAGAGTGACAGTCATGGGAGCTGTATCAGTTAAGGGTTGATTTCAGCGGCATATCATAGAAAACCCAAATAATAGTGGATTAAACAAGAGAGGGGGTTATTTTTCTTATGTAACAAGTAGTGTGGAGATAAGCGTGGTTGGTATTAGTTCCGTAGCTCCAGGATAATGGGATCGACATCTCTGTCATTTTGGCCTTTTCGTCATGTGCAAGATGGCTGCCCTAGCCCCAGCCATCAGGTCCATGTTCCAGGCAGGAGAAAGGAGGAAAGGTCAGAGTAAATAGGCATGCACTCAGCAACCAAATATGTCTCCGAATATGAACTTCCTTGGAAGGCCCATCTGACAGCTTCCGTTTAAATCTCATTGGCTAGAACTATTATCTGGCCACCCCGCCTGTAGGGGAAGCTGATAAATGACTTTTTTTTTTTTTTTTGGAAGGAGAAACGCAGGATATGGAGCAGGTAACTGGCAGCCTCCTCCACAGGAGCCAAAGGAGAAGAGGATTTAAGGGAGGAGAGTGGTCAGCTCTGTCGAGTGCTGCCAAGAGGTCAGGCAGGCTGTGGGATCTGACAGTCAGGAAACCACAGTGTCCTCAGGAAGAGTGATGCTCAAGGTCAGAACTCAGACTGTGGAGGTTGGATTGACCTGGGAGTAGAGAGTGAGACAAAGGAAGGAGGGAGGCTGGTCACTACAGGGGGAAACAGGGAGGAGGATGGAGTTTTAAGGAGGGGAGATTTAGATGCTGAGACAAGAATCAGGAGAGAAAGTGCTGGTTCTGTAGGAAGGAGAGGCTGAATGAGGGTGGAGAAACCGAGGAAGAGGTGGGGATGGGATGGAGGACTTCCATATCACTGTCTCCTAAGTTGGGGTGGAAGAAGCGGGAAGATGGCGGGGAAGCAGAGTGTTTGCCTCCGTGGGACTTTGCTATGAAAACAGGAACGTTGTGGGACTTCCCTGCTGGTGCAGTGGTTGAGAATTCGCCTGCCAGTGCAGGGGACACGGGTTCGAGCCCTGGTCCGGGAAGATCCCACAAGCCGCGGAGCAACTAAGTCCGTGTGCCACAACTACTGAGCCTGAGCTCTAGAACCCGTGAGCCACAACTACTGAGCCCGCGAACCACAACTACCAAAGCCCATGCGCCTAGAGCCTGTGCTCCACAACAAGAGAAGCCACCGCAATGAGAAGCCCGTGCACCACAACAAAGAGTAGCCCCCGCTCGCTGCAACTATAGAAAGCCCGCGCGCAACAACGAAGACCCAACACAACCAAAAATAAATAAATAAAAATAAAATTAAAAAAAAAAAAAAAAACGGAAACGTCGTGAATCCATGTCTGTCTATGCATGAAAATACCAAAGTGTATTTCTTCAGGATTTTGAATTCACATTGTCACTTATGCAGAGGAGAAGTGTTCCTTCTGAGTGTCTCATAGGCATGTATCATGCTAATCGGTGGTACATCTCCACCTTGCTGAAGGTCGAGGAGACACATAGCTCTGTCTCTTGTAAATCCTTTCTCAGTCTTCCTCCAGCTCTATTCATGGGCCAAGAGAATATTTAAGGACAGTTCCTTCAGTGGCTCCTGTGTCCAGCTGTCTGACTCTTTTGGAAACTGGAGGAAGCTTTCCGTGCCTCCTCAGTATTGTCCTCTATAATGAATGCAGTTGGTGGAGAAGTTTACTCACTAGAGACCTCTCGCCCTTTTGCCTTTCCTGAGTCCCTCTTTGTCCCATGAGACCAAACTTCTGGGTTTAGACCACTTGCCCCAGTCCTCAGACCTGCCTCCAAAGCCCAGGGGACCCTCAGGAAGGGTGCAGGGTGGGGAGGGGAAGAGTCAGAGAGAAAGTATAGAAGCCATAAAAAGAAAGAGACAAGGAAAGCATCCCTCTTTCACTGTTTACCCCTCCACATAGCTAAGTAGAGCCCCTCGGTTTCCTATTTACTGTAGCTCCCACACATGTAACTGGGCCCCCAAGTGGATTTTAAGATCATTATACTCACAACATTTCACAGAAGAAATGAAAAGGAACATATTTACAGGGCTTCTGTAACCGCTAACATTGTTGTGATGTCAAGATACTGTATAAAGAATTACTGTGAGGGCTTCCCTGGTGGCGCAGTGGTTGAGAATCTGCCTGCTAATGCAGGGGACACGGGCTCAAGCCCTGGTCTGGGCAGATCCCACGTGCCGCGGAGCAACTGGGCCCGTGAGCCACAACTGCTGAGCCTGTGCGTCTGGAGCCTGTGCTCCGAAACAAGAGAGGCCGCGATAGTGAGAGGTCCGCGCACCGCGATGAAGAGTGGCCCCCGCTTGCCGCAACTGGAGAAAGCCCTCGCACAGAAACGAAGACCCAACACAGCCAAAAAATAAATAAATAAATAAATAAATAAATTTTTATTAAAAAAAAGAATTACTGTGAACATTATGAAGAAGGTGTGAAGGAAAAATCACCCTGATTATGAAGGTTGATACCTGCCTGAACTCTGTGCAATCCTTCCAGAAAAGTTAAGGCATCATGGCTTTGGAGACATGGCTAGCTGCTTCTCATTCAGCTACTCATTCAGTCTTTTGTAAGCTATCATTGCTTTCTGCTACATATGAAAGAATGCCGGATTCTCAACAATTTCAGTGCCAAGGTCTCTGTGAAAATCTCCTGGCCTTTTCCTCCTGTCACAAGATGGCTTTTGCAACTCCAAACATCAAGTCCACATTCCAGGATGGAAGAAAGGAGGAGAAAGGAGAATGTTAACAGACTCTGCTTACACCCCATTGGCCAGGACCGTGCCACATGTTCACCTCTAGCTGTAAGGGAGCCTGGAAAATAGTTTTCCATTCTCCAGCCTCTATTGCAGGGGATGATAAGGGAGATGGGGAGTGAGATTAAATGTTGAATGAGCTGACAGCATCTGTCACCAGCCCCCAGGAAAAAAATATTGATAAAGATGAGGAAATCTGGTTCAGTTTTTAACTCACACAGGCATTAAAATTAGCAAATAATTGTTACAATGGTGTGGTAGGTAGAATTCTAAGATGACCTCCAATGACCCTTGCCCTTGTATTATTTTTTCCCATTGACTTGTGGGCAAGACCTGTGAATATGGTGAGTGAGATATCACTCCCGTGATTGTATTACATTATAAAGCAAAATGGATTTTGAAGATGCATTTATGGTTACTAATCAGTTGATTTTGAGTTACTCAAAAGAGAAATTAACCAAGTGGGGCTGACCTAATCACATGAGTCCTTTAAATATGGGTACAGAGGTCAGAGACAGCAGAACTCAGAAACTGAAAGCATGAGAGGGCTTCAACACACCATTGCTGGCTTTGAAGATGGAGTGAACCACATGGCAAGGAGTGTAGGTGGTCTCCAGAGCTGAGAGCTGCCTCTGAATGACATCCAGAAACAGCAGGGACCTCAGTCTTACAACCACAATGAACTGAAATCGACCATAACCACATGAACTTGGAAGAGGATCCTGAGCTCCAGATGAGAGTGCAGCCCAGCAGAATCTTGACTTTGGCTTTGTGAGATCCTGACCAAAGAACCCCTCCAATGCTGTGCTCAAACCTACAGAACTGTGAGGTAATAAATGGGTGTTGTTTTAAGCTACTAAGTTTGTGGTAATTTGTTACACAGCAATAGAAAACTCATACAAGTCATTAATAAAGGAAGATAGCCAATGGAAAGATGAAAAATAGCATCAACATTAATGGTGACGATAGCAAGGTACTGGACACTGTTAGAGGGACAATGTTTTCCTTTCCAGCAGGGATCAGTAGTACACCTACCATCTACTACAGACGTACCACAGAGATATAGTGGGTTTGATTCCAGACATTTTTTGGTTTCCCAGTGTATATAAAATTACGTCTACAAAGTATGCAATAGAATTATGTCTAAAAAACTATATACATACCTTAATTTAAAAATAATGTTATTGGCAAAATGGCACAACAGACTTGCAGGGTTGCCATAAACCTTCAATTTGTAAAAAATTCAATATCTGCGAAGTGCAGTAAAGCAAAGCACAATAAAACGAAGTATGTCTGTATAATAGAACTTGAAACTCTTAATTGAATTTGAAACTCTGGAAGTGATTCTTCCCAGTGGGTAACCCTTCCCTAGGTATGAGCTGAGCCTCCCTGGAGGGACACAGGCCCTGTCAGGTTATTTCAGGACACCAGGTGAAATACTTTGGACATTGCTTTATAGGCAGCAGTGAGCCATTGAAGGTTTATCAACAGGAAATGGCATGACCAGAGTGATTCTTTTTTTTTTTTTAATTTTATTGAAGTATATTTGATTTACAATGTTGTGTTAATTTCTGCTATACAGCAAAGGGACTCAGTTTTATATATATATTCTTTTTCATATTCTTTTCCATTATAGTTTGTCACAGGATACTGAGTATAGGTCCCTGTGCTATACAGTAGGACCTTGTGTTTATCTATCCTATATACAATATTTTGCATCTGGTAATTCCAAACTCCCAATCCTTCCACCCCCTTTCCCCTTGGCAACCACAAGTCTGTTCTCTATGTCTGTGAGTCTGTTTCTGTTTCGTAGATAAGTCCATTTGTGTCATATTTTAGATTCCACATATAAGTGATATCATATGGTATTTGTCTTTACCTTTCTGACTTCACTTAATATGATAATCTCTAAGTCCATCCATGTTACTGCAAATGGCATTATTTCATTCTTTTTTATGGCTGAGTAATATTCCATTGTATATATTTGCCACATCTTCTTTATCCATTCATCTGTCGATGGACATTTAAGTTGTTTCCATGTCTTGGCTATTGTGAATAGTGCTGCTATGAACATAGGGGTGCATGTATCTTTTTGAATTGTAGTTTTGTCTGGGTATGCAGAATGATTTTTTAAGGAGATGACTGACACTATGATGAATTCAAGTAGAGGGAGCCTGGGGTTCAGGAGAAAGGGGGGCCGGTAAAGAGCTACTGTAATAATTCCCACATGAGGTAATGAGGGTTGAAGTAGGGCCCAAGGCTCTGAACAGTCTTACATCCAGAGCTTAGCTGCCTGGCTTCACCTAGGCTCCATCAAGACCCACGTCTGTACTCACTTCTCTTAAATCACGGCTGTCCCCAGTGGAGGGGGCGGGGTTGTGGAGAGAATGGAGCCACTTCTAGAAGGCGGTGCCTTTTGCCCCATGGGGCCCCCGGCTGCTGGTAATTGGGCGGTGACTCAGGAAGGAAAGGCGAGGGTAGTTCTGCCCGAGTCTGAGAAAGACTGAGGCAGACACACGACAAGAGGCAGGGAGGCTTAAGAGCACTGGCCTGGGAGGCAGAAACCCTGGCTTCCTGTCGAGACTTATCACTGACTCACTGTGCCTGGCATCTCAGGCAGGCCCCAGAACATCCTTAATCTCTAAGATTTCATGAGTCTATGAGACAGTCTTTGACTTATTTGTAGGAAAAGACTCGCAAACGCCAAAGGTGAACACATGGCATACGTTTCACTATGGTTTACTGGGATATCAGTAAGGGTTCTTACCGGACAAAGTGAAGTTACTTAAGAAAATGAAATTAATGGTTTACATAACTAAGAAGGCCAGAGTGATCCAGGGTCTGAGCATTATCACCGGGAAGCCCTCCCTCTGTGCCCCAGCTCTGCTCTCCTCGGTGTTGGCCTCACTCTCACTCTCAGGGGCTCCTGAGTGGAGGCCACCGACAGCTCCACGCATATCCTACCAACCGAGCAATCCCGTGGAAAGAGAACAGTTCTTTACGAACAGTTCCTTCAAATTCCCAGGGAAGACTCTCAATGGACAGCTCAAGTCACATGCCCAACCATAACCAAGTCCATTAGCCAGGCTAGATCTCTGCTGTGCTCAGGAGCCAGGGAGAAGTTCTGTCCTATATATATATCAGGAACTGAGGGCAGAGGAAAGTGTTCTCCAATGGAAAGTAGGGATGGAGGGACTTCCCTGGTGGTCCAGTGGTTAAGGCTCCCCACATCCAATGCAAGGGGTGAGGGTTCGATCCCTGGTGGGGGAACTAAGATCCCACGTGCCGCATGGTGCAGCCAAAAGAAAAAAAGAAAATAGGAGTGGAAGAGAATGGTGAAATGGAATTCAGATAAGCAAAAACAGTGGGTACCCCTAATAACTGCTGTTATCTCAATGGTTTGAAAAGTTTGGAAGAGTTCTGACCTCTTAATCAAGGGATAATGGGATCTAGAGCCTTTATAGAAAGACTTACAAGATAGGGAGTATTACAGAGATGGAGAAACTGATACTCAGAGAGGTTAAGTTACCCACCCAAAGTCACATCTCTCATATGTGAGATGAACCCAGGTATGCCAGATTCAAGAGCACTTACGGTTTTGATTCCGCCTTGTCAAGTTCACACACAGAGCAGAATGTGGTCTCTGGTTTGTAATGCTATAAAAGGCCCTCCACTGAGTAAAACTCAGAATGAGTGCATGTGATGACATAGCATATCTTCCTCAGTCTGGTCTGATACGGATCCCAACCTCAAGCCTAGTTGAACCTCTAATGGAGTTAAGACTTTGGAAAAGGATTGGCCCAACCTTTACAGGGAACGATGTGACTAATATCTCAGTCAGCCTTCCCACACCCAGGCACAATATCATTAAACATTGTCCCAGCCACTGTCGATATTCACCTTTAATAAATGTGATAAGCACTCCTGCCTGTTCTCAGCTGACATCCACGTGCACACAATAAAACTAACTCTTAGCATTTTTAGAGCTGCCAGGTAAATATAACAGGAAAATTGGGCAATGGGACTCGTGCTGGGACTTTTCAAATTCAACCATCTATGTGGAGAACAGTGACCTTCAGATATTGTGGAACATGAGTCAATCCTTAAAACTTGCTATATTGTCAGGAATTGGAATGAAGTTAGTGCAGTGACCCAAAAGCTTGTGACATGTTTGGTTACCATGTCCTGCCTCTAACCAACTCCTCACATTCATAGGGATAATGTAATAGAGTTTGGGCATAATATTTATTTTGAAGCTTCTGGCGTGTTGACTACAATGCTAGTGACACACTGAATAAGTGATTTTGTCTATTTATTTATTTTTTAAATTTATTTATTTTATTTTCATTTATTTTTGGCTGCATTGGGTCTTCGTTGCTGCGTGTGGGCTTTCTCTAGTTGCAGCGAGCGGGGGATACACTTTGTTGCAGTGCGTGGGCTTCTCACTGCGGTGGCTTCTCTTGTTGCAGAGCACGGGCTCTAGGGCGCGCTGGCCTCAGTAGTTGTGGCTTGCGGGCTCTAGAGCACAGGCTCAGTAGTTGTGACACACGGGCTTAGTTGCTCCGCGGCATGTGGAATCTTCCTGGACCAGGGCTCAAACCCGTGTCCCCTGCATTGGCAGGTGGATTCTTAACCACTGTGCCACCAGGGAATCCCTGAATAAGTGATTTTAAAAAGATCTCTGAGTGTGTGTCATCAAACGTTAATACCTACATACATCACAACCATTATGACCCTGCTCCAAAAATTTTTCTCTTTGAGAATTTACTTCTGAGAATCAGACAGGACAGGCATTCTGGTTACTTCATGGTCACATATTGGTCTCTACCAAAATCCTAACCACCATTATTAACTAAATTTAGTTCTTAGTAACTTTTGACCACTCCAAAAATTTCACATCCATTCTCAAAGCATTTACCACTCTTAAGGGCATTCAGAAATATTCATTACAGTCTTGGAATTATTTTTTAACATTTCTTCATTCAAAAGGCATTCACTAACTCATTCATGCATTCACTCATTCAACCTATATTAATTGAGCATTTCCCACATGCCAGGACAGTGCTAAACATAAGGCACAGGAAGAATTGTGTCAAAACAAAGCCAGAAACCTGCTTATTATCTATCTATGTCTTACTTATTCAGCCCATGTCTGATGTCTTAGCCTATTGGTCAGATGAGAAGTTTTTTATCATAAGAGTATCCAGACATTACCCACAAATCCTGGCTGAACACAATGCCTAACCAACCCTGTCAATTCTATTTTAAAATATGTGAATATAGCAATTTATAGCCTGACTTTGGTCTCAAAAATTGTTAAAAATAAAGTTTAGATTTACTGAATTGGTAAAATATTTAAGCTACAGTATATTTCAAGATGCAGTAATAAAGTATGCATATTTATTCTATTTAAAAAAAAACTGGAAAGGGGAGGGATAAATTAGGAGTTTGGGGTTAACATATATACACTACTATATATAAAATAGATAACCAACAAGGATCTACTGTATAGCACAGGAAACCCTACTCAATACTCTGTAATAACAACTATACTCCAATATGAAATAAAAATTTCAAACAAATAAACAAACAAACAACAAAAAAAGAAAAAACAACATGGGGCATAGAACAATGAGCAAAAACAGACATGATTTCCTGCCCTATGGATCTTACAGTCTAGTGGGGGAGACAGAACTTCATAATCACCCAAATGAATGTAACATTTCAATGATGACAACCGCTGGGAAGATGTGGTACATGGGGCTCTCCAAGGAGGATTTTTCTTAACATGTAAGGCTCCGAGAATCAACCACAGGGGCAATACAACTTACTGATATCGGGAGGACAGACAGGAATTCACTCAGCAAAGCAGTTGGGGTGGTGTCTTGGTTGGGTTCCCTGGAAACTACTTTGAGACAGATTTCCACTCTCATAAGATACGTGCATGAGGAAGGCAGAATTGGGCAGAGGGAGAAGCTGACCCTCAGTGAGGTCACTCCTTCAGCGAGCTCTGGAGTTGGGATGGCCCTTCCAAGTTGTCCCAAACTGAGGTAGGGTCCAGGCTTTAGTATCTCTCCAAGGTCAGTTGGTGATCTTGGGCAGCTGCCAGAAGGAAGAAGCTGGAGTGAAGCAGTTCCCTGCTGCAGAGGGCAGTTCTGGGTGAGGAGGTGGGGGGGTAGGGGGGTGGTAGGTGGAGGGGGCAGGGGGCAGCTCTGAGCCATCGGCAGTCAATGGTCGCAGCCAGGGCTGGCTACTTGATGTTCAGGGCTCATAGCAAAATGAAAATGAGGGGCCCCTTATCCAAATATCAGGCAAAAGCTTTCTCCTTTCTTCCATGCTCAATCTTTCAACAGATCGTGCTGTTTTTGTTATTTGCTATTTCTTTCTTTCCCCCCACCCCAAACATTTAAAACATTTTATTTATTTATTTTTGTACTTATTTTTGTATTTTAGCCACACTGCGTGGCATGCAGGATGGTTTTCCAACCAGTGATGGAACGCGGGCCGCCGCACTGAAAGTGCCGAATCGTAACCACTAGGCCGCCAGGGAACTCCCTGTTATTTGCTATTTCATGTTGCACTCCCTCAGGCTCTGCGATCCACCAGGATTCAGTGGAGACCCTCACAGACACTCAGGGCCTCACTCTACAACTGGACCCAAGGAAGCACATGCCTGACCCCAGCCCTCCCTGCACCAAATGCAGGCTCCCACCGGTGGCAAAGAGTAGCCAACAGTTGCTGAGCAGAGTCAGGGTGGGGAGCAGAGAGACAGCCCTGAACCCATCACTGGGAGGCAAGAAAGTGTCAAGAGATGGCACTGTGTGTGAGCTGAGACTCCAAGACCCAAATTCATGCTCCACTGTCTCATTGGACTTAACTTACAAGATACAAATTCAAAAATTTGTCAAGACAGCCTCCACACAGCATGAGACCCCAGCACGGGGTTGCTTCTGAGCACAGGGCCCTGTTGGGCTGCACTGGAGACCAGCCCTGGGCCCAGCAGCTGGGGAGCAGAGGCCGAGATCCTGAAGAAGGAACCGGGCAGAAGACCTCAGTATCCACTCCAGATGGGGCAGAGTATGCCAGGCAGTGGCAACAGCCAGTGCAAAGTGCATGCTGCTTGGGAAAGGAAGCCAGGAAATTAAATGCACAAAGCAAGAGGAGGCATGATTCACAGGAAGCTGGAGTGGTGGCGGGGGCCAGACCAAACCTGGCATGACAGGCCATGTTAAGGACTTTGGTTTTTTGCCTAAGAACACTGGAAAGCCTTTGAAAGCCTTTAACCAAAGGGGGCAAGAAGCTTAGAATTCTGTTTTGAAAAAGAATCACTCCATCTGAAGTGAGAGCAGATCAGAGGGGATTCAGGTGGATTGCGGTAATTTGTAATCCAGGTGAGAGATAATGGCAGCTCAGCCAACAGGAGGGGTGGTGGAGCCAGAGCACAGTGTTTGAACTGGGAGGAGATTCCAGAATGACTGGGCCTCAGTGATAGTTTGGACATGGGCTAAGGGAGAGGGGGGTGTCAAGGGTGATTTACTAGGTGAAGTTGTGTCACAGATACAGACTTGGCCTTGAGTACAACAGGATACCAGGCAAACAAATGCCTGCCTTCATGAAGCCCAGGACAGGGAAGAGACTGATAAGTCAAAGGACGCTGACAATACAGCAGTCAGACTGTCCAAGTTGAGTGCATAGGGAGGGCACCAGCCCAACACTGGGTCATGGGGTCAGGAAGGGCTTCCAGGAGGAAATGACAACTGAGTCGAGACTCACAAGGCAAACAGAAGTGAGGCAGGTCATCATCAAAAAATCTACAGACAATAAATGCTGGAGAGGGTGTGGAGAAAAGGGAACCCTCTTGCACGGCTGGTGGGAATGTAAATTGATACAGCCACTATGGAGAACAGTATGGAGGTTCCTTGAAAAACTAGAAATAGAACTACCATATGACCCAGCAATCCCACTACTGGGCATATACCCTGAGAAAACCATAATTCAAAAAGACCCATGTACCACAAGGTTCATTGCAGCTCTATTTACAATAGCCAGGACATGGAAACAACCTAAGTGTCCATCGACAGATGAATGGATAAAGAAGATGTGGCACATATATACAGTGGAATATTACTCAGCCGTAAAAAGAAACAAAATTGAGTTATTTGTAGTGAGGTAGATGGACCTAGAGTCTGTCATACAGAGTGAAGCAAGTCAGAAAGAGAAAAACAAATACCATATGCTAACACAAATATATGGAATCTAAAAAAAAAAAAAGGTCTGAAGAACCTAGGGGCAGGACAGGAATAAAGACGTAGACGTAGAGAATGGACTTGAGGACATGGGGAGGGGGAAGGGTAAGCTGGGACGAAGTGAGAGAGTGGCATGGACATAGGTACACTACCAAATGTAAACTAGAGAGCTAGTGGGAAGCAACTGCATAGCACAGGGAGATCAGCTCGGTGCTTTGTGACCACCTGGAGGGGTGGGATAGGGAGGGTGGGAGGGAGAGGCAAGAGGGAGGGGATATGGGGATATATGTATACATATAGCTGATCCACTTTGTTATACAGCAGAAACTAACACAACACTGTAAAGCAGTTATACTCCAATAAAGATGTTAAAACAAAAGAAGTGAGGCAGGTGAAGAGAAAGGAGAGTGGGCTTGGCACAGGGATCGGCATAGGGTGGTGGTCCTCAACTGAGGGCGATTTTGGCCCCTAGAGCATTTTGACAATGTCTGGAGACCTTTTTGGTTGTCATGACTGGGGAGTTGCTACCGGCATCTTGTGGGTAAAGGCCAGGGATGCTGCAAACATCTTACAACGCACACCACGGCCCCTCCCCGCAAATAGTGATCCACCATGTCCATAGTGCTGCACTGAAAAACCCTGGCCAGAGGCCTGGGGCTCAGTCAAGGGCAGTGTGACTCTGCAGCTGCCTGGAGTGCGGAGTCACGGGCTGAGAGGGAGACAACAGGTGCCACCGAGAGCGGAGCCTGTGTCAGGCCCTAGGGGGCTGGAGGAGTCAGACAAGGGCATTCGAACCCAATGCCAAGGGTGCTGGGGAGCCATTGAAGGTTTCCAGGCAGGAAAGTGACAAAATCAGCCTTAGAAGGGCCAACAGGAAGAGGGAGTTGGGATGAGGGTAAAGAGGAGGGGAGTGAAATGTTCATAGCAGCGCTATTTACAATAGGCAAGACGTGGAAACACCCATCAACTGACAGTTGGCTTAAGAAGATGGGGTATAATATATATGTACAATGGAATATTACTGCTCCGTAAAAAAGAATGAAATCCTGCCATATGCAGCAACATGGATGAGCCTAGAGAATATCATGCTTAGTGAAATAAGTCAAAGACAAATACTGTATAATACCACTTATATGGAGAATGTAAAAGATAGTACAAGTGAATGTATATGCAAAACAGAAACAGACTCACAGATGTAGGAAACAAGAGGGAGAGGGAAGAGAATCTGGCACTCTGCATGGCTTGGTGCGTGGAGCATGGGTCGGCCCTCTGTCTTCCCTGGGAAGTGCCAGGCTGGCACATTGTCTGTTGGGTTGTGGCAGTGAGGAGAGAAAGAGGGTCGTGAGGCTTGCAGGGTGCGGCAGGAGAGGGCTGTCATGCAGGATGATGCGATCCAGGGAACAAACCGTTGCCGCATCACCTAACTTGAGGTAGACACGTTGGAAGCTCAGAGCATCCTTTCAGATCAAGTGCAGCTGATGAAATACGGTCCACAGGATCAAAAAGATGGAAGGAGAGTGAGTCTGTCAATCTGGTTCTGCCACTTACTATGGCTGCTGCGTACAGATGCACAGGCTGACCACAAACCCAGGCAGAGAACCTTCTTCTAACTGGCCCAGACGTGCCACTTAGGCTTGCCATAGCCCTGCATGTGACCCCAGACAAGTCATGCCTCTTCTCTGAGCCTGATTAATACTGCTCCCCTCTTAGGCTTGATGAGAAGATTAAAGTAGATGAATGCCTAGCAGAGGTCAGCCACTTGGTAGGCACTCACAAAATGATTGCTATGATTATTTTACGAGAAGCCCAGTGCTAGACCCTCTGCCACGATCCCCACTGTTGCGTTGTTTCTGCCTCACCTGAAAGGCACTGTAGCTGCTCAGAGGACTTTTGCTGCTGTGCTTTGTTCTCTGAGGGACACTAGGAGCCAGCAGGACCCCAAGGCTGCAGCCGGGTGGGCAGTGGATGAAGGCGCAGCTCGCCTAGAAGCTCACTTCCTCACAGCCACGTGGAGCTTTGTTTGTGATTTTATTCTGAGTGTCTTAGAGGCACCATGGAAAATAGGCGTCAGCCTGCTGCTGGCCAGATTCGCAGAATATGAAACCACCAAAAGAACACACTCCAGTGGAAGAATCACAGCTATTGATCTCTGATGATGTACCAGGCCCGTCTTTCAATCTGATGGAGTCTTAGAGGCTTCTGGGTTTTTCTTTTTGTGTAGCTGCCCTGCCTGAGACAACCAGAACCTGGCTTGGTGACCATCGTGGCTAACACCTATTGAGGGCCTGCTATGTGCCAGGCTTTGGAAAGGCACGCAGTGTGTCTTATGGCTTTAATCTTCATCACAGTCCTATGAGGTAAGAGCTGTGAAGCTCAGAGAGGTTGAGTAACTGGCCTGGGGGTGACCAGCTCTAGTAATTGGTAGAGCTGAGATCTGCACCAGAGCAGACTGATGCCAGACTGTATAGCTGCAGAATTAGTTCTTGCAGGATCCCTCTTTTGGATCCCCTCTTCCCAGGGGTGTCAGGGAGAGCAGGAAAGCTGAGGCTCCCCCTCCTGCCCAGGAAGTGGCTGGCAGAAAGCGACGGGGCGGGAGGGCAAGGAGCAAAAGTTAGGTCCGCGCTCTGGAGGCTGCAGCCCGGGGCTGAGCACACAGGGCGGAGCCTCGGAGCAAAGTCCCCTGGGGTCCCCGGCCGCATTCCTCTGAGGTCTGCAAAGGCCACCGCTTAAAGGCGCAGAGGAGCAGCTGGGAACGAGAACAAAGCGGCCGGGCCCCCCTCGGAGGAAGGAAGGAGCGAGCCCCAGGAAACAGCCGATCGCGCTAAGCTCAGCTTGTTTTTTTCCTCTGCTCAACAGTTCTCCTGCCACGGCAAACAAAAGATGTACATTCTGATTCCCTCTTCTGTTTGGATTGTGCTGTCGAGTGGATCTGGTTTGTGATGAACTGGGGGGAAGAGGCATCCGCGGGCGGTTTCTTGCTCCTCCGGCCAGTTTGCTGGGCCATCGGGAAACGCAGAAACAGCTTCCTTGACCGCGTCTTTCTCCCCGCGCGGCTCAGTAGATCCAGCCTGGCCTGGCCACACCAAGGGCACCAGGATACAGGCATTTTTTTTAATGATGGAATTTAAGGTTGCCAACTTTTCAGGTTCACTGGGACCTGGAAGTGACCTTGACCTTGAAGGACCTGCACATACACACGCAAGCGTGCGCGGGGACACGCACACTTCTTAATGGACGTGTTAACCTAGTCAGATGAGAACTATGCCCTCTCAGTTCCCCACTGAAAGGCCACTCCCTGTTCTCATCACTGCGGATGAGGTCACAGTTCGCTCCTGCCCGGAGCCACACTGGGCTACTCACAGGGCAGACCCCGCCCAGCCTGGCCCTGCCACTTAGCTCCCGTGGGCCCAGGGGTGAGAGTGACAACAACTGCAGGGTCAGCGGAAGCCAGCATCCAACAGCAAGAGCAAGGCAGGGGGTGCCCGCACAGGTCCCCACAAGCTGGCTCTGATCCCGATCCCAGCCTGGGGTGTCCACCTTCCTCAAAGTCTGGACACCTGTAGGTGACAGGTGGCCCTGATGGGACTAAGCAACCCACACGTGATGACAGTGGTAGATGGACTTCTTGCTGCCCACCGGGGGGAGGGGTCTGGACCCCATCTGGCTTCCTGATGCTTGATGCCCTGAATGCTGGGCATACTTTGTTTTGCCTGACCAGGTGTTGACGGAGCAGACTCACCAAAGGGCACTATAGAACCAAAGCAAAACAAAATGAAGCAAAAAAAAAAAAAAAAAATGTTAAACTATACACAAAAACACTGAGTTCTGTTGCTGCTGACACTTGGGTGATCCCTACAGCCCTGGCGATGGCAGTTCTTGGTCTCACGGACTGAAAGAGATTGTTTTGATGCCACAGAGACTGATGTGCGGGGGCCCTGTGTAACTGCAGGCGTTAAACTGAGCCACGAGAGGTCAGCGTGGTTAGACCCTGCCCCATGCTGCTTGGCCCGTTCTCTCCTCCCACCCCACTCTGAGGAGGCAGTTCACATGCAGAAGACAAATGGCATAAAGGGCAGGCAATTAATTTTTTCAGCTGGAGGCTGCGATGGAATTTGGGTGCTTAGACTCTGGCGTATGCTGCTAATTCCATTCTTCTCCTCTGTGAAATACCTCCACTCTTCAAGGAGGTGGTGCCCTTCAGAATTCCATCACTGACATTTTCTGTCTTTAGGGCCAAGAGGTAGAGTCCTGATAATTATTTGGAATGAATCTGAGGTTACCCTTCATGCTATTAGCGCTCTTTCCACGATTCCAAGGGGCTATAGTGCTGTAAAGACGGCCGGCGATTCTTCACTTGTTTCCTGGGGGAGGGAGCAAGTTGGTCCCAGCATGGCTCAGGGTCTGGTCCCCACCAACCAGCAACCTCTGTGGTGTGGAGTAGCCCAGCCAGCTTGACTGAGCAGTGATGCAGGCAAAGAACAGAGAACTTGTTGGGAAAAGAAGAGAAGCAGCTTAAGCAAGAACAGACCAAGATGAGGACTTAGTACCTGGCAGATGGGGAGAGGGAAGGGGGATACTCTAGAGGGAGAAAAGAAATCCTGAAGGGAACTTGGAAGGATAAGAAAAAGCTACCTCGCCTATTTCCACAGAGGCAGTGTAATGTAGTGGTTCACTGTGCAAGCCTATGCGTGAATCTTGGGTGGGTGACCTTAGGCAAGATTTAACCTCTCTGTGGTTTAGTTTTCTAATCTGCAAAATGGAGGATAAAATAGTCTCTATCTCATAGGTTTATCATGAAGATTAAACACGAAGTTCACGTTAAGCACTTGACAAAATATTTAGCATGTTATAAACACTCAATAAATATTGCCCATTATTATTTCCAATTTTTCTCTCGGTATGTGTCTCACAATCCTTTGTTCAGGACTGGCATATGCTCTCCACTTTTACCCTACACCTTCTACTGAGCGACTGATGTTTATCCAGTGTCCTGATTAGCGATTTTAATCCTCAAAGTCACTCGCCTCTGAAATCTGCTCACTGGAAGCTTGCCACACACGGAGCAAGCTCACAATAAACGTGGCTGAGTAGAACTTACCAATCACCACCGTCTGAAATGCAGTTGGATGTTGTTTACAGTCTTTCTTCATGCCTCTCCCACCCCAGCTCAAGAGACTGAGCCAGTGAGAAGCCTGACCCAGGAACATATAGCCCAACTCAGAGTTATAGAGAATGAAATACTACATACAGGGAGACCCTCAGCCCCTTTCCCATCTCAGCTCCCACAATGAGGGCAAGCAGGCTGACACCTCTCAGGTGGGATATTGGAGGATCTCCCTTTGGGGAAACTGAGCAGCCTAACCCAGAAGGTCTACAGATACAGGTAGGGTCCCCAGTGACATGGCCTGGCATAATCACCCTACGGTGAAGCCCATCAGTTGACAAGCTTCTTGTCTGCTTTTTGGTGTTGCACTCTTAAATACAAAGAGTCAAAGATCACTTGTCATTTGAAAAAACCCTCCAAAATGAAAGACAATGCCAAAACAAACAGAAGAAAGAAATTGTAGGAAACAGGAACAATGCAGGGAGCAGAAAAGAACAATTTTTTTAAAAACTACAATTAGTATCTTTTGAGATTTAAGGGAAGTTACTGCATCCATGAAACAAGAACAGATGCTGTAAAACAAAGAACATTCAGAGAAGAACAAGGACATCTGGAAATTAAAAATATATAAATATGTTTTCAGAACAACGTGGATAAATCTCAAAAACATTATGTTGAAAAAAAGAAGTCAGACACAAAAGAGTATCTACCATACAGTTCCATCTACGTGAAATCCAAGAGCAAACAAAACTAATATATGGTGACAGAAATCAGAAAGTCGTTGCCTGGGAAGAGGGGAGGAGAATGAACCAGAAGGGGCACAAAGGAAATGAATGGAAATGTTCTTTATCTTGTTTGGGTTGTATTTACATGGGTGTAGTCAATTATCAAAATTTACTGAACCAAAAGTATAAGCACATTATTCTGTGTTAATTATATATTAATAAAAACATATTTGCAGAAATGAAAAGTTCAGTAGAAGTTTCTAGATCTAGCTATTTCCTGTAAGTTGATTTAGCTATCAACTTACAGGAAATACAAAGAATAGAGTAACATGTTAAATAACACCACAGGAATGCAGTCAGCAAAATCTGACTATGGGAAACTCTGCAGTTTAACCAGTTTTTTTTTTCCAACAAAATCTTGCAGGGGGTGAGGAGAGAGAGAGGAAAAACTTATATAGTCACAAAGATTTAAGAGACATATCAATCAATCACACTGTGTAAACCTTATTTGGACCTAAATTTAAACAAACTATTTAGAGGGCAAGTGTATAGGACAAGTGGGAAAGTGTAAACATGTACAGATATTTGATAATATTCAAGAATTATTGTTATGTTTAAAGTGAGATAATGGTGTTTGTAGTGCTTTGTGTTTATTTGCTTGTTTTTTTAAGTGACCTTACCTTTTAGAGATTCATAGTGAAATACTTACAAATGATATCTAAGTTAGTGGCAGGGGTGGGGGGCATTGGGAGTGAGTAGGGACACAGAAAACAAGATTGGTCATGTGTCGATAATTGTTGAAGCTGGGTATAGAGTACACTGGGTTTATTATTCTAGTGTCTATTCTTTTCTGTATGTGTGAAATTTCCCATTAATAAAGTACTTTAAAAAGATAGAAGAGTTAGAAGAAAAATTGAGGAAGTCTCCCAGAAAAAAAAAAAAAAGACAAAGAGATAGAAAATAGGAGCAAAAATAAGAAACACAAAGGATAAGTTCAGGATTTAAAAAAAGGGGGGAGAGGAGAGAGAAGAAAGAAAATGAAAGGGAGAAAATGATCAAAGAAGTAATTTGAGAAAATTTCCCAATACTGACAGCCATTAGTTTCTGGATTGAGAGGCCAGCCAGTAGCCAGCACCAGAGATGAAAAATACCCCACAGCAAAGCCTATCACTGAGAAATTTCATGAAGTTGGTATACTGGGCCACAAACCTCACACACCCTCTTACATTCTCTCTACGGCCTCCTTTTCTCTCTCTCTTGGGCAACACCCTGTTGGCACCACTTGTAGGCCAAGTTGCTCCTCCACTTTTAGAGCTGGGTGAAATATTATACTGTAGTATGATGTGGGACCTGGTTTTCCAGGCAACTGCTAAGGGTCGGGATGACATATCTGGAAATAGAGACAAGCTAGCTTTGGGGTAATTCTTTTTATTTCATGCTTTAACAATTCTGTTTTTTATTATTTTTAGTGATATATAATCTCAATATATGATTAAACATTTACATGTCAGAGAATTCAAAGTGACATTTCTTTTTTTTAATTGAAATATAGTTGATGCACAATATTATATGTTATAGGCGTACAGTACAGTGATTCACAATTTTTAAAGGTTATACTCCATTTATAGTTATTATAAAATATTGGCTATGTTCCCTGTGTTGTACAATATATCCTTGTAGCCTAGTTTATACCTATTAGTTTGTACCTCTTAAAGCCCTACCCCTGTATTGCCCCTCCCCCCTTCCCTTGCCCCACTGGTAACCACTACTTTGTTCTCTGTATCTGAGTCTGCTTCTTTTTTGTTATATTCACTAGTTTGTTGTATTTTTTAGATTCCACGTACAAGTGACATCATATGGGGTTAACTATTGACTAATGGAAGTAGGAGATGGGAGGGAGCTGGGCAGATAGATGTCCCTCCTCTGCTCTCCCCTGTGGTTCCCCCTTGTGACTCTTGCGGAAGAGTTTCATGTGCCTGATGAACCAGCAGCCAGTGTGGTAACGTCTGATCACATCCCCCCACCACTTACTCCTTTTTTCCCTGTGCATTCTATTATGAAAACTTTCAGACATACAGGGAAGTTGAAGGAATTCACAGCGAGCACCTGTACACCCACAACCTAGAGTTTACCTTTGACATTTTAAACAGCTTTATTGAGATATAATTTAAATACCATAAAATTGACCCATTTAAAGTGTACAGTTCAGTGGTTTCTAGTATATTCACAGAGATATGCAAACATTATCACAATTTTAGAATATTTTCTGCACCCCCAAAAGAAACCCCCTACCCATTAGCAATCACTCCCATTCCCCTTCTCCCAACCCTAAACAACCACTAAAATTGGTTGCATGCAATTTTAGATATTGCATTTCAGTGGAATCCTACAGTAAGTGGTCTTTGGTGACTGGCTTCTTTCACTTAGCATGTTTTCAGGGTTCATCCATGTCATAACATGTGTCAATACTTCATTCTTTTTTTATAGCTGAACAATATTCCATTGTGCATTATTAACATTTTATTAGACTTGCTTTATCACATGTCCATCCATCTATCCAACCCTCTGTTGATCCATTAATCCATCTTATATCTTTCATGTATTTCCTCCATTTTTTTTTTGTTGTTGTTGTTGAACACACAAAATGGTTCATTCTGAGTCATTCAGGGTGAGGTTACATAAGATAATAAGAGCAATAATGAAAAATTTGCAGTGTTTTTTGTTAAACATGTGCTTTGACCTTCACATTTTTAATACCATGCTCTCTGACATAAGAAATTTATAAATATATATCTTATTTTCTGGCCTAGTTAACTTTCTTCTTCCTCTGATAAATATTACTTTTTTCCTTTTCAAAGTACTTAAAATTAGAGAATGAGCTTTTAAAAATGAGATATTTAAAAAATGAGTGTGTATTTCTTACATGAAAACTAAACATTATGAAGGACTTACTTTAAGTTTTACTTGTGTTCTCACTGGATAGTTCCCCCATTTTTTAAGCTTTTTCCCAACTGTCAGTGCCTTCACCTTGCACACCTCTCAAGTAAAGCTCATATCACATTATCCCATGGCCACCCTCGGTGCAACATGTGAGGCTGGGAGATGGAGTGCTTAGCCTTCTGGCTCTATAGTAAAGGGACAAAGGGAAAAGGGAGCCTGGGAATGGACTTTCGCTACCTTGGCAGACAGTGTTTCTCAGTTTCATCTACATCTCCCCCTCCAGTCTCCCCTCCCACCATTGCATCCCACAGAGCTTATACTCCAGAAATGCCAAATTACTTAAAGTTCCCCAAGCACCCCACATTTTTCCGGACTCCATCTCTTGCACATGTCCATTACCTGGACAGCCTTCTCTTTGCGACAGATTCTTCCCTCATAATTCAGCTCGGCTGTCACTTTTCAGTGAAGTATCCCCAACACACACATAGACACACACACACACACACACACACACACACACACCCTCTGGCCTCCCTATGTTTGTTTTCCACTCCCATTAAGGCATTTACCCTCCTTTACTGAATTAACCTTTTGACCTGTCTCCGCCAGCCTATAAATCCTCAAGGTCAGGGGCCAGGCCTAGTATGTCTTGGTATCCCTAGAAATCACTGCAGGGTGTGGCTTAACAAATATTTGTTGGATAGTGAATGGAAAACATCTAGTTACCATCTCCACTATTGTTTACGTAAGAAACATTTTGTTGGGCATGCAGCAAGGGAGGCTCGGGGGTAAATACCCAGTTTGATACAAAGATGAGTAAGACTGTATCCTGGGCCTCAGAGGAGCCTACAGCGCCCTTTTGTTTGGGCAGATGTAACACTGGACAAGATGCCAGGACAACAGATGTAAACTGGAACTGTCCCAGGCCAACCGGAACATATGGTCACCCAAATTACATATCCACTTCTACGAAAACAGCAGTGCCATGCTGACTCATGCCCAGCCTGTCAGACCCAGGTCACTTCCACAATTTTCTTGCTCAAGCCAATTACTCCTCATTAGTGCTTAGGTCATTTATGTTTTTCATTGTTGTTATCCATGTAAAAATCATCCAAGAAATTTAATATTCCTAAGGTATTACATATATTGTATACATTAAAAACATATATTTAAGCAACTAGACAGAAAAAAAATCACCCAGTAAACAACTAAAAACACTTTCCAACCTTTTTTGATGTACTGAATTCACATTTATAATCAGTATGCGAAACCCATTACATATATGCACTTCTTGGTATTAACACTAGACTCTAGTCTATTTTTCTTTTTTCTTTTTTTGGTCGCATGGAGGGCACGTGGGTGTGCCCCCTGCAGTGGGAGTACAGAGTCTTAACCACTGGACTGCCAGGGAAGTCTCCTGGTCTATTGTCTTTATTGAAAGGCATTGGGTGTTTCCAACTTGCAACCATTATGAATAATGACGCTATGAACATCGCGATGTAGTTTCCTTCCCCTTTCTTCTGAGTCAATTCTTTGAGCTACTTGCTCCAAAGTCAAGTGACCTGGTTGAAGAACAGGAACAGTTGATACATCTCATTTTCTATGCTCTGTGTCTTACTGCTCTCCTAAAAATCTGAGTCAAATTACAGAGCACATCTGTTTCTCACAACTCTGCCAATAATTTATGTTCTCATTTTTATGTAAATATTAATAGAAGCTTACTGTCATTTTAGGGTGTTCTTTGCATTTTTAAGTGCTGTAAAGGTTATAGATTATACTTTAATCAAAAGCAGCTTAGTTTTTATGAAAACATATTATAATGTAAGTATATACTTTATAATTACAAGGTATGTATTTGTTGAATGAATGAATGTATTGAAATTATACTCAGTTACAAAGAGACAGATGCTGCATGATTCCACTTATATGAGGTACCTAGAATAGTCAGATTCATAGAGACAGAAAGTAGAATGGCGGTTACCAGGGCCTGGGGAGTTGGGGTAATGGGGAATTGTTTTTTGGAGGTTTTTTTGGTTTTTTTGTTTTGCTTTGTTTTGTTTGGCTGCGTTGGGTCTTCGTTGCTTCACGCGGGCTTTCTCTAGTTGTGGCGAGCGGAGGCTACTCTTCGTTGCGGTGCGCGGGCTTCTCATTACGGTGGCTTCTCTTGTTGCAGAGCACAGGCTCTAGGTGCGTGGGCTTCAGTTGTTGCAGCACTTGGGCTCAGTAGTTGTGGCTCACGGGCTCTAGAGCGCAGGCTCAGTAGTTGTGGCGTACGGGCTTAGTTGCTCCATGGCATGTGGGATCTTCCCAGACCAGGGCTCGAACCCGTGTCCCCTACATTGGCAGGCTGATTCTTAACCACTGCACCACCAGGGAAGCCCAATGGGGAATTGTTTAATGGGTATAGAGTTTCAGCTTTTAAAGCTGAAGAGTTCTGGAGATTCATTGCACAACATAAATGTACTTAATACTCTTGAACTAAACACTTAAAATGGTAAGATGGTAAATTGTATGCTATGTGTATTTAAATATATATATATATATATATATATACACACACATTAACCTAATGGTCATTTGGTACATATTGTCGGTAGAAGTGTGCCTACAATATATAGTCTTGCATGTTAAATGAAGTTTCATGTGTGGAATTTTATGGATTAAAATTTCTGTATTAAATTTTCAGTGCAGAGACAAACAGGCAAAGATGGCCGATATATTAGTATCATTACATAGCAAATAGAGTAAAAAAATCATAGACTAGATAGTATTATGTGAACATCCAATATTAGCAATAAAGAACTCCACTTAAAAAAAAATCATGCATCTAATTTTCTATTATCTGTGAATAAAAAGCAGAAGCAGAACTTAGGGAATCTTAGAGACAGCCGTGTGAACTTTTTACCTTAAAGATGAGGTAAGGGGACTAAGAGAGTCTAGGTGATTTTCCCACTTCAAGATCAGCCGTATCTGTCTCTTTTATAATGCACTCCAGCCAAATCCTCTTTATGTCTCATTGGCCAGAATGGATTGCATGGCCTGTCCTGACTGCACCAGAGGCTGCTGGGAAAGCAGGGAATAGAATAGGTTAGACACATGGCCACTCCAAGTAAATTAGGGTTCCCTCAACAAGGAAAGAAAAGGAGAAAGGGTATTGAGTAGGCTGTCAGCAGTGTCTGTTCAACTCACATTAGTGTTTTTGTTTTGTTTTGTTTTTGTTTGGGGCATTACAGGCTAGAACCAATGATTATATGACTTACAATCCTAAAATCAGGGACTTCCCTGGCAGTCCAGTGGTTAAGACTCCGTACTTCCACTGCAGGGGGTGTGGGTTCAATCCCTGGTCAGGGGAACTAAGATCCCACATGCCACACTGTATGGCCAAAAAATAATTAAAATAATAAAGAAAAGGAGAATGGGTATTGTGTAGGCTATCAGCAGTGTCTGTTACACTCACATTAGTGTTTTTGTTTTGTTTTGTTTTTGTTTGGGGCATTACAGGCTGGAACCAATGGTTATATGGCTCCTGAAATCCTAATGGAAAAAGCGAGTTATTCCTATCCTGTGGACTGGTTTGCAATGGGATGCAGCATTTATGAAATGGTTGCTGGACGAACACCATTCAAAGATTACAAGGAAAAAGTCAGTAAAGAGGATTTAAAGCAAAGAACACTGAAAGAGGAAGTCAGATTCCAACACGATAACTTCACAGAGGAAGCAAAAGACATTTGCAGACTCTTCTTGGCTAAGACACCAGAGCAACGCTTAGGAAGCAGGTAACTATCATATAAAGACATGATTAGTGATGTCAGCATTTCCACAGGGATTTGGGAATACTTTGGATTAATGACAAAGGCTTGGGATTAAGTAGTAGTAGTATTTTCCTGTTATTAATTGTATATTATGTGGTTAAGTATTTTCAACACTTTCAAACACTATGAACACTTTATATGGAACAATCTCCAAGATCTATTTTTTTTTTAATAAATACTGCAGTTTTTAAATTTTATTTAATTAATTTATTTATTTATTTATTTTTGGCTGTGTTGGGTCTTCGTTGCTGCACGCAGGTTTTCTCTAGTTGCAACGAGTGGGGGCTACTCTTCGTTGCCGTGCGCTGGCTTCGCATCGCGGTGGCTTCTCCTGTTGCCGAGCATGGGCTCTAGGCACGCGGGCTTCAGTAGTTGTGGCACATGGGCTTAGCTGCTCTGCAGCATGTGGGATCTTCCCAGACCAGGGCTTGAACCCGTGTCGCCTGCATTGGCAGGTGGATTCTTAACCACTGTGCTACCAGGGAAGTCCTCCAAGATGTATTTTAAAGTGAAAGATTCTGCCCCTTTTAAACATCTCTGTAAAATATTATTAATCAGTCAACAGATATTTATTAAGTACATATGATGTTGCCAGCTATGTTAAGTGCAGTTGAAATTAGTTTTGAGGAAAGTCAAGTTTTATTGCGTACAAAGGAATAATAAGATCAAGATATTTTAGAAGAAAAAGATAAAAAAACCTAACCTATGAAAAGACCCTTGGCAGTGAGTAACTGTGTTATATAAGGGAAAACCAAGGGTTTTCAAGTCACAGACGTAGACTCACATCCCAGGTTGGCTACATACTGATCATTTTACCCCAAGCAACTGAATTACTTTCTTGGAGTCTCAATATCCTCATATATAAAATGGGGTTTTTTGTGGGTGTGCTCGTTAATTTTATGTCTTAACTTGACTAGGCCACAGTACTCAGATATTTGATCAAACACTATTCTAGATGTTTCTGTGCAGGTATTTTTTAGGTAAGATTAACATATAAATGATTAGGTTTTGAGTAAAGCAGGTTATTCTTCATTATGTGGATGAGCCTCATGCGATTTGTTGAAGGCCTTAATAGAAAAGGACTGACCTCCCTGGGAGAAGAAGGAATTCTGCCAGCAAACCACCTTTGAACTCGAACTGTGACTCTTGCCTGAGTCTCCAGCCACACAGCCTACCTTGCGGAATTTGAACTTGCCAAACCTCCACAATTGCCTGAGCCAGTTCCTTAAAATAAACTGTCTCTCTCTCTCTCTCTCTCTCTCTCTCATACATACACACGTACTGGGGGGAGAGGAAAGAACTTTTCTTCTACCCTCTTAGGTTTAGGAATGGAAGCCTGAAAATTAAACTGCCAAAAGATGATTAGCAAGAGAAAAGACAGATTTTTATGTATGTACATACACAAGAGTTCACAAAAAAGTGTGACTATGTGGCAGTTAGAATTGAGGGCTTACATTCCATTTAATAGGGAAAGGGGATGGGGAGAAGGTCACTTACAGGAAAACAAATGACTTCTTTGAAATAGTGGGGTAAGGGCACTTATGGGAGAACAGTTGACTTTTAGGAAAGATAAATGGCCCTTAGGAGAATAGATGGGAGATATGATAGCTTTATGGCAATGTCTATTTAGGTGTGGTGCTGAGTTCTGTCACTGGTGATAAGAGTCAATCTTTCCTGGTTCCAAAACTCCTGAAATTCCCGGGGAGAAGATTTATAAGTTGAGTTTTTTTCCAAGGCTCTGCTTATCTTAAAGGCAGACAAGAGGAGTTCAAAACCTGCATCTGTTGACTCTCAAATAACTTCAGCTCAAAATAATTTTTATGTCACTGTTGTTCATTCTGGACCCCTTCAGCGCCCTTTTGGTTCTGTTTCTCTAAAGAACCTTAACTAATTCAGTGGGATATTTTGAGGTTTAGATATAATGCTTGCAAAGTTAGATATAACATAGGTTAGGAATCATTCAGTGTGATAGCAATTATTATTAATTAGTTCTAAGGGTGATATCAGATAATATTTTGACTAAACTACGAGCTCGTGTGTCTTAAATTACTTGGACTGAATTTTCAAAATCTAAAAATACGTACAAAAAGAAAGTTACAACCATAAAGTAATATGACTGATTTGTAATATTACACCAAAACTTAGAGAGCCAAATTACTATAAATCTTCTGAGTAGTTGTCAGTGGAGGCTCTAGAACAGGGCTGCCTTAGCTCACAATGTTTACGTATGGAGGCAAGCTTTTTATTTTTGATCTGATTTTTTTAAATAGCGAAACAAAATTCATTTGTAATGACTTTCAAAGCATCTCAAAGATAACCAAAGTAACAAATGAGTATTTTGAAATGAGATGGAACTCTTCACTGATGTGAAAGTAAAATGTGGAAGTGATTTTCCTGTGTAGATTCCAACACTGTTGTATTAGTGTGGTCAAAATAGACCATGTTGTGATAACAAGCAAATCCCAAAGTCTCAGCGGCTTAAAACTAAAGGATTATTTCTCATTCACATGAAGTCCCTTATGGGTCCAGGGGTTCTCCAGGTATCTCCCTTCTGAATGGTGACTCAGAGCTTCAGGCTGCTTCCATCTTTCAGCCCCCCAGGAACTGGTGGTTTCGGTTGCTATGGCAACAAGAGAGCATGCAGAGAACCTGGGGAGCTTTGTCCTGCCTCAGACCCACTTTACAGGTCATTTCAGATACACTTCTGTCGGACGGAATGAGTCCTCGGGCCCTGCCTAAGGGCAAGGGAGCTGGCTAGTGCCGCTTTCTGTCTGTCCAGCAAGGAGAGGAGAGCTGGATGTGGTGAACACAGACCATCTCTACCATCTTGGCTCTGAAGCCCATGCGGGGGGAATCAGAGGATGTCCCAACAGTGGCCAAGGCAGTGAAAGAAGCGAACGGTCTCTTTAGATGACTTCCCTGAAGGGAACAAAACCCACTTGGTGTCTTTGAATAAAAATATATCTCAGTGCTTTATAAGCACACTTTGAATCTGTAAAATGAAACATTGACTAACTTCTTCAGGAAAACGCCACCTTAAAGCAGTGGATCATGGCCTGAAGCTGCTCTGTCAAGCAAAACCTTCTTGAAAAGCATTTGTTGGGCTTCCTTGATGGCGCAGTGGTTGGGAGTCTGCCTGCTAGTGCAGGGGACACGGGTTCGAGCCCTGGTCTGGGAAGATCCCACATGCTGCGGAGCAGCTGGGCCCGTGAGCCACAACTACTGAGCCTGCGCGTCTAGAGCCTGTGCTCCGCAACAAGAGGGGCCGCGATGGTGAGAGGCCCGTGCACCGCGATGAAGAGTGGCCCCCACTTGCCGCAACTAGAGAAAGCCCTCGCACAGAAACGAAGACCCAACACAGCCATAAATAAATAAATAAATAATTAAAAAAAAAAAAAAGCATTTGTTGTTGTGACTGTTTTGTATAAAAACTGTTTACAACATTAGAGAGAAAGCATATAAAAACCAGCTGTTCAGTGAAAGAGAAAACCTTCCAACGTTTTCATTTCAACTCTTTGTATTTTTTAAACATTCATTTAAATGAGATAATGTTTGATTACTTTCGTGGGCATCCTCCAAAGCCGAGCAAATACCTAGACAATGTGTTACACAGCGGAGAGGTCAAGTGCCCCCTCCCTGTTGCATTCACGAGCATTTGAAAGAAATAAAAAAAACCCTTCTCCTTCCTTAGACATCACTGAAGGGAATCTCCTCTTTTGCCTTTATGGGTCTGTGAATTAATTTTGCAGAGAAGCCAAAAGCTTTTCTGATCATCTCACAGGGACTCCAGATAGGGTCAACTATGGTGTTTTCCAATAAAATAAAAGGTGAAGACTTAAGTATTTTGCAGGATTTATTCTGATCAGACAGTGCAGCCAAATAAGGGCAAATAACCATGCAAGTCTCCGACTTAAGTGCTTCTCAGTCCAAGAGCCACTGTTCTTGGCAGACCAAACCCCACAGTGTGGTCCTCGTGTATGGGCGGCTGGTATCTTTCCTTCATTGACTGTTATTAGAAAATCCATTGTAATCTCTGTGTGGGGTTTGGTAACACAATAGCCCCTGTCAATGCTCTGAAATATATTCAATAAGCAGGAGAAGTCTCCCTGCAGCTGCTGATTTGGCCCTTACAAATGGTGCTGCCACCCTCAATAGTCTCCCCTATTTGCCCAAGGGCACTGCATGATGATGGCCCAAAAGAGCCCTGAACAAATCTGCCAGGGAAAGGTTCAAGAGTCAAATAACCTTCACTCGAGGGAAAGGAGCAGAAGTTGGAGAACCTAGTCCTCTGCTGTTAGCATCAGCAGCCACAGATATTTATTGGAAAGGGGCATAAGGCATGGGCCCTGCCCTCCAGGGGCATCTAGTTGGGGATGTAGAAGAACATAAAGAAAACCTCAATGTGGCCCATTTTCCCCCCGTCTTCTGTGACTAGTTGCAAAAAGGCTGCAGTTGGCCATCCCTAATGGACAAGCCAAGGCCATCCGGGCCTGGCTGAGATGTTAGTTAAGAACTGTGCATTTTTTTAAAAGTTTATTCTATTGAGGTAGAGTTGATTTACAACGTTGTGTTAATTTCTGCTGTACAGTAAAGTGATTCAGTTATACATATATATACTCTTTTTTTCATATTCTTTTCCATTATAGTTTATTACATGATACTGAATATAGTTCCCTGTGCTATACAGCAGGACCTTGTTGTTTATCCATTCTGTATATAATAGTTTGCATCTGCTAATCCCAAACTCCGAGTCCACCCCTGCCCCTTGGCAACTGCAAGTCTGTTCTCTACATCTGTGAGTCTATTTCCTAGATAAGAGAACTGTGCATCTTGACGTGAGGACTGGTATGGCAAGTTCCCCACGGTCACCGAGCCCACGGGCACTCTCCTTTATCCAAGTTAAATCTGCTCAGAGTGACTTTAAAGGTGCCCTCTTGACCTCTGGTACAGTGTGTTCGTACCTGCCAGCGGCCATCAAGATGGTACAAGCTCCTTCCTCATGGCACCTGGTCCCATTCTAACTCCTCTGTTCTGAGACATACAGGCCTGAGGTTCATTCCTGATCTACTTGGGTGGAATTTTACCTCTATCCTTGTTCTGACACATTTAAAATCTGGTACCAACCCCCATTCCTCAAATCTTTCTGATACTTTAAAATGTTGCTGTGTAAATTATACCTCAGTAGATCTGACTTTTTAAAAAAAATCCATCCTTGAAGTTTCAATTCATCTTACTAACCCTCCCTCAAGGCTCTTACTCTACAGGATGTAAACCACACAGACATTGGTCAGTAGGTTCTTTTTATTTTTGGCTGCGTTGGGTCTTCGTTGCTGTGCGTGGGCTTTCTCTAGTTGCAGCAAGCAGGCACTACTCTTCATTGCAGTGCGTGGGCTTCTCATTGCAGTGGGCTCTCTTGTTGGGGAGCATGGGCTCTAGGCGCATGGGCTTCAGTAGCTGCAGCATGCGGGCTCAGTAGTTGTGGCCACGGGATTTGTTGCTCCGTGGCATGTGGGATCTTCCTGGGCCAAGGATCGAACCCGTGTTCCCTGCTTTGACAGGCCGATTCTTAACCACTGTGCCACCAGGGAAGTCTGGTCAGTAGGTTCTAATAGATGGCAAGCCTGCATTTCCCTTTCTTTCAATTCATGGAGACTCAGTGGCTTTGGGGAGAACAGAATTACCTTATAGTATCTTATGATACAGTTTTCCATACCTCTCTTTTCAGTGGGGTCATAATGGGAAAAGTCCAAGGAGTCCTGGATGAGCCTTTCTGGATGGGGCTAGGCTTGAATCACAAAACAAGAACTGGGGAATTGCTGGACATCAGAAGCCTTCGACTGAGTTTCTCTTTTCCATGATAATATTTGACTACAATTTTTCCTTTGAAAAATTCACCTATATTTGCTGGCTTTCTCAGATACACAGCTATTTATAAATGCAAAAGCAAGTATAAAGAGGTTAAAAGAGGTTTAAAATACAGTTAAAAGACAGATAGGGTTGTTGTGATGGTTAAATGTGACAAAGTAAGTGAAGAGCATAACGTGTTAGCCAAGAGTAGCTCTGAATAAATGTTGGTTATTTCCACTTGTTATTAGTAATGTCATTATTGAGTTTAGACTCTAGTCATCTTACTGGACAGAGTCTGCTGCAGTAATCCTCAAACACGGTAGGGAGTCTCTGAAGGGGATGTATGTGGGAATCCCTCAATCCCTTTCCTAAAAGCTTTCTGATTACTAGAACAAAAATGAAAAAGGGAAGACCATGAATGTAATTAGCTTTATTAAGGTTGATTTATGACAGAAATTGACTTCTTCTAAAAGGAAGACATCGCTTAGTCAGACCAGCGTACCTACTCATATAAAAGAAAAAGAGGGGACTTCCCTGGTGGTCCAGTGGTAAAGAATCTGCCTTACAATGCAGGGGTCATGGGTTCGATCCCTGGTCAGGGAACTAAGATTCTACATGCTGTGGGGCAATTAAGCCCACATGCCACAACTACTGAGTTCGCGCGCCTCAACTAGAGAGCCCACGCGTCTTGGAGCCTGCACACCACAACTAGAGAAGAGAAAACCTGCACACCACAACTAGAGAGAAGCCTGTGCGCCATAATGAAAGATCCCGTATGCCTCAACGAAGATCCTGCATGCCGCAACTAAGACCCGATGCAGCCAAAAATAAATAAAATAAATAAATAAATGATAAATAATAAATCTTTAAAAAAAAATGAAAAAGAGAAAAAAATCGTTTGAACCTGATGCCACAAAACAGCCCTCTTTTTATTTCTTTAAAACTTGGACTCAAGAAGAACCAAGAGAAGTGTATGGTAGACCACCCCTAATATGGTCCTCAAAGATCCCTACCTCCTGCCATCCACACCCTTGAGTAACCCCTTCCCTTAAGGATGGGCTGGACTTACTTGTACGTACTGACTTGCTTCTAACAAGTAGAATATGGCAGAAGTAATGAGATGTCATTTCCAAGATTAGGTAATAAAAATACTGTGTCACATCTTGAGCTCTCTCTCTGTCTCTCTCTTGCTATGACCATTTGTCCTGAGGAAAGACAGTTACAATGGCATCAGGCAGCCCTGTGAAGAGGCTCACATGGTGAGGGATGGAGGCTTTCCAACAACCATATGAGTGAGCCTGGAAGCAGATTACCCCAACCCTGACCCCCCACCCCAGTCGAACCTTCAGATGAGACCACAGCCTTGACCAACAGCTTTACTGTGATGTCTCTAGAGACCTTGAGTCAGAGGCACCCAGTTAAGCCAAGTCTAGATTCTTGCCCCACAGAAACTGTGAGATAATAATAAATGTTTTTGTTTTTGTTTTTTAAAATAAAGCCTGTTTTTTAAAAAAAATATTTATTTATTCATTTATTTGGCTGCTCTGGGTCTTAGTTGCAGCACACGGGATCTTCATTGCTGCATGCAGGATTTTTAGTTGCGGCATGCGGACTCTTAGTTGCAGCATGCGGACTCTTATTTGCAGCATGTGGACTCTTTCTTAATTGTAGCATGCGGGATCTAGTTCCCTGACCAGGGATCGAACCTGGGCCCCCTGCACTGGGAGCACAGAACCTTAACCGCTGGACTGCCAGGAAAGTCCCAAATGTTTGTTGTATTAAGCCACTAAATGTTGGGGCAATCTGTTACACAGCAATAGTTAACTAATATAAAAGGTTACACAACTAAGTGGAAACACACATTTTTCCCCCTTATTCTAAGGCAAATACTAGAATAATTTCTAGCATGGGGAAAGAGGGTTTGATAACAAACAACTGTAGTCTTGAGCACCGAATGTGTGCTCAGTTTTGCTGCTAAAAATTGCTAATGGATTATTTAAAAGTCTTTAAAAATTACTGTGGCAGTTGAGGGAGGTAGGTGGGGCTCCTAGAAATCATGTCATATGAAGAGTGAGGAGATATGACTGCTGTCTTTTAAAATGTAAGTGGTGGTCAGGTAAGAAGAGACGTGCTTCACTTGTTCTATGTAACCCTGAAGGACAGAGCAAGAGGCAGTGAGTGACTTGGAAGCTGCAGGCAAGGAGGTTCTGACTCCACTGAATTTTGCTGGTGTTTCCATGAAACACCAAGAACAAAAGTCATGTCAACTACTTGGCTGTTTAAAAATTACATCTAAATGTGAAGGTGATCTACAAACAATGAAAATGCTACTATCTGCATATAGTAGAAGTGTGGGGTAATTTTTTTTCTTTTTTTTTTTTTTTGGCCATGTGTGGCTCATGGGACCTTAGTTCCCCAACTAGGGATCGAATCCAGGCCCTCGGCAGCGAAAGCTTGGAGTCCTAACCACTGGACTGCCAGGGAATTCCCTGTGGGTGGTTTTGAAAGTTGTAATTTTTCTAAATTGTTCTTTATGTTATATTGTCTCTGCAATTAAAATGAAATGTATTCTAGGAAAAGAAGACCACATATTTTGAATTGCTAGAACAGTTCCTGTTTGGGTTTGTTACTGTGTCTCAGGCTGGCCATCTCCTTTCTTCACAGAGAAAAGTCTGATGATCCCAGGAAACACCATTTCTTCAAAACCATCAACTTTCCTCGCCTGGAAGCTGGCCTAGTTGAGCCTCCCTTTGTGCTAGACCCATCAGTGGTTTATGCCAAAGATATCGATGAAATTGAAGATTTCTCTGAGGTTCGAGGAGTCGAATTTGATGATAAAGATACGCAGTTCTTCCAAAGATTTGCAACAGGTGCTGTCCCTGTAGCTTGGCAGGAAGAGATTATAGAAACGGGACTGTTTGCCAAATTGAATGACCCCAACAGGCCCACAGGTTGCGGGGAGGGTAATTCGTCTAAGTCTGGTATATGTTTGCTAGTATAAGTTGTTCTCTCTACCACACGGGCAGCAGGAGTCTCAGCTGACATAATTCTCGAATGTTCCTAATACGTGAAAATCTGTTGAATGAGCACTGATCAGTCAGGAAGGGCATTTCAACCACAAAACAGTTCAAAGGATAGGTGAGCTCACCACTAAGACATATTTTCTCTCTTTCCTTCCTTCCTCCCTTCCTCCCTGACTTACTTCCTTTCTTTATTCTTTCTTTCTTCCTTCATAAAGAAGAGTACAGTCTCAGTTTTCACTGAGACCTGGGAAAAGGAACACTCAGGTTTATTTTGCTAAACCAAAAGCATGAGCCTTTGCCATCATGTCCCTGATAATTACACAAAGTCCTAGGAACAGAGAATGGAACTTTGTGGTGTGCTCAGAAAACGAGCATTTGCAATTCTTAGTAAATAATCATTTTAGCTTTTCTTTGTTTATATCTTTTCTTCCTTTCATCTTTCAGTATTTCTCCTGCTTCTGTACTTATAAAAGGGATTTTGAACCTGGAAATAAATATTTCTGATTTTCCCCCTTCCTGCAAAAAAGGAGTGGATTGTACTATTTTGGAAATATTTCAGATTACAGAATAATTTTTAATTTATAGCGTCTCTTTTTCATATTTCTGAAATATTCTACCATTATAATGTTGAAGCAGGTTAAATGTAAATACACATGAGGTCTGGGGATTAAAGTATTCTGTAAGTTGAGTTCTTTAAGTAGTATTCTACAAATTGCTTACCTGTATAATTCCGTAGGCCATCGGTTCCCAAACTTTGCTGAACTTTGGAATCACCCAGAAATCTTTTAAAATACTAACATGTGACTCCCACTCCCAGATTTTAATTGGTCTGGAGTACAACCTGGGCATCTAGATTTTCAAAAGCTCCCCGGGTGATTCCAGTGTGCAGCAAAGTTTGGGAACCACAGTCATGCAGATTTAAATGTTATTACATATGGGTCCTTGTTTTGGTTGCTCAAAACCTCAGTCTTACATTTTGACAACAACTTTTCAAATACCCAAAAAGATGCATAACTTTGGCAATTGCAATTAAATGAAATTGAAGATAATCTGTATTCATCTTGTAGGTTTCCTTGCCCTTGCACACTTTAGTTCTTCACACATATCTTGGGAAGTAGATCTCTTGACTATTTCAAGACCTGAAGGAGACATATGGGTTTAGAAACTGATTTGAACAAACAGTGGCCCTCATTTCAGGTGGCTGCCCAGCCAGCACTTTATAGGAGAATTAGCACTTCTCAAAAGCACAGCCAAAGTGAGACTTCTAAGGCCAATATATATATATATATATATATATATATATATATATATATATATATATATATATATATATATATATATATATATATATATATATATATATATATATATGTATATGACACAAATATACATCTGGGTTGACCATATATATATATGTGTGTGTGTGTGTATGTGTATATATATATATATATATATATATATATTTTTTTTTTTTTTTTTTTTTTTTAAAGATGTATGTGTGCCTAAGGAAATCTCTCTTGTCCCAAAGGTGAGAAACCTGGCTGAAGTTATTTTAAAAGTTTTGTCCCGGGCTTCCCTGGTGGCGCAGTGGTTGAGAATCCGCCTGCCAATGCAGGGGACATGGGTTCGGGCCCTGGTCTGGGAAGATCCCACATGCCGCGGAGCAACTGGGCCCGTGAGCCACAACTACTGAGCCTGCGCGTCTGGAGCCTGTGCTCCGCAACAAGAGAGGCCGCGATAGTGAGAGGCCCGCGCACCGCGATGAAGAGTGGCCCCCGCTTGCCACAACTAGAGAAAGCCCTCGCACAGAAACGAAGACCCAACACAGCCATAAATAAATAAATAAATTATTAAAAAAAAAAAAAAAGTTTTGTCCCTTGAGTAAAGGTACCAAGAATTACAAAAACACTGGCCAAAATTTTTTTGATTAACTGGAATCCAGCTAACAGTAATCCTCAACTATCAGACAACATCAACCATATCTGGAACAAGGAGGAAGAAACCCCCATGGAGGTGAGTCCTGGGTTAGAATACCTGCCACTCACCTGTTCATCCTCCATCCTCAGTGAGCCCCTTGAAGCTCCAAACCCTACCCTAGAGACACTGTGGAGTCCTGAGTCACCAAAGCAGAATACAGGTGTGTCCCGCAGATTCTTCTTCCTAAGGCAAGAAAGTAGATTAAAATTTGATAAAATTTCTAAGTCTGTTTAACAAAAACTAATCAACAGTTAACAGAAATTCAATTAACTAGAGCATTCCAAGAGTAGAGATCTCAAGATTTAGCTTTATAAACATCAGACATTTTAAAAAGTGACTTCTACTTGCATTGGTTCTTTCATGTGAATGCCTACTGCTTTTGATAAACTTTAAATGCAAATCTGTTTCATGTTTTAGAAGTAACTCAGGAAAATAATTGAATAAGATAACTATATTCAAACAATCACCAAGTAAGTATGTGTTGAGCTCTAGTTATACATTGAGCCCTGCCCTGGGTGATGTTGCGGACACAGTAGAGAAATAAGACAACCATCTAAGAAAGGCCCTGTGGTGTAGTGTAGCACGCAGACTCCTGTGGGTGTTATTATTCACATTTTAAAAGAGGAAACTGATGCCCATAGATGTTTTGTAGCTTGTCCAAGGTCACACAGCTCTACAGGTTGTTGCGAAGGCTAGAAATAATGTATAGGAAGCACATAGTGCTTGACTTGCATATAGTAAGGGCATACTAAATTGAAGACCATGGTCAGTAAGTAGCAGCAGGTCTAATGATTCCTGGTCCAAGGACAAACTTTTTTTTTTTTTTTTCCTTGATTTCTGTTTTATTTTTCCAAATTGACATTCATCTCTTTGATGTGGTATTTATAAGTTTGGGTCCTATAAATATGACTTTCTTTTTTCTTTTCATAATGTTTAACTTCTCCCATTTTGTCTGTGTCTTTGTTATTTCCAGGTGATATTCTGAAGATTGCATTGTGTTTATTACTTTAAAGTTTGTATGTCTTATCATCTAAACAAACGTGATTTTTTTGAAGTTGATTTGCAATTTGGTTCTTTTTTTTTTTTTTTTTTAACATCTTTATTGAAGTATAATTGCCTTACAATGGTGTGTTAGCTTCTGCTTTATAACAAAGTGAATCAGTTATACATATACAATATGTTCCCATTTCTCTTCCCTCTTGCATCTCCCTCCCTCCCACCCTCCCCATCCCATCCCTCTAGGTGGTCACAAAGCACCGAGCTGATCTCCCTGTGCTATGCGGCTGCTTCCCACTAGTTATCTATTTTACATTTGGTAGTGTATATATGTCCATGACACTCTCTTACCCTGCAAGGACAAACTATTAAGACCTGAACCTTCATGAAAAGTTCCAGAGGAGGTGAGAGAAGCAAGAGAGCTGGTTCCTAGGGAGTGGTTGAGAAGGAAATTTTTTACACACAATGAAAGAAAAATCTAATTGGAATAAGTGGAGACATGGGGGCCCATCCCAGGTCTCCTGCCCATCATATGCCAGGTGGGAATCCACCTGGGCCAAGTCAGAGTACAGGAGGCTCACAAGGGCAGGGCAGGTAAGGGACAGACCTCAGCATGGAGATTAAATGTTACAGATGGAGAGAAATAAGCCAGTGCAAAGGGATTGGCTCAGATTTTGGGTGGGATTCAAGACTGAAATAAGATGCAACCAGATGTTTTATCAAAGAAAAGAAGTGATTTTTGAAAAGGGATGATACTTGCTTATTTTTAAAGTTAAAATAAGCTTATGTTTTTAGAGAAAAATTTTATATATAAACAAAATGAAACATCAGGGGAAACACAGACATATATGAGTGAACTATTCAGACAAAGAAGAACCAAGGAGAAGTCATTTTTATTCTTCTAGTTTGTCAGGGATTGTTTGAAATGTTTGTTTCTTAAAGGGGGAGATGGAATTAATAAACCACTTGAAGGGGCTTAGAAGTGCCTTGCAAAGCACTCCCTCCTTCTTTTCTTTTTTCGGCCACACCGCGAGGCATGCTAAATCTTAATTCCCCCACCAGGGATTGAACCTATGCCCCCTGCAGTGGAAGCAGAGTCCTAACCACTGGACCGCCAGGGAAGTCCCTGATTTTAGGACTGTAAGCCACAAAGAGTTAAAAAGTATTCTCAATTGTTTACTTTGAATATCAAATTCAAGATGTTTCTCATTTAGGTGACCAGGCATGAATGTGAAATAATTGAGTAATTTAAACTTTGCTTCTTAGGAATTGCTCATTTGAAATCATTGAGGGAATTCCCTGGAAGTCCAGCAGTTAGGACTAACCTCTGTGCACTTTCACTTTCACTTTCACCCAGTGCACTTTCACTGGGCACTGCAGCGGCCTGGGTTAAATCCCTGGTCGGGGAACTGTGATCCCACAAGCTGCGAGGTGCAGCCAAAAAAAAAAAAAAAGGAGAGAAAGAAAAAGAAATCAGAGAGAATACTACCTCGATTTTTAAAGATCATTATTATTATATTGTGTTTATCATTAGGGCAGTTTAACTGATGTTCATCTTTGGACAGTAAAACATGATGAAAATAGTGAAAATATATAATACTCGCTTCTTAAATGATTGTTCTTGGCAGTTATAAGCCTTAAGAAGAAAAATAAGAGATACAAGATTTTTTTGGTGGTGGGGAGGCCAGCCTGGAAGATTTACCATATTAGCCATTTTGATCATCAAAAAAGTAAAAAGACTGAATTTTCTTGCATCATCTGGGAAAAATAATTGCAGTCGTTTAGGTTTAATTATTCTTTCAATAAATATTGGTGCCTGCCATGTGCCAGACCTCATTTTAGTTTGGGGAGATATGATGGGTTTTGCCCCTTTAAACTTTTTAGGTTGGAAAGCACTTTTGTTCACCCTGTGTATCATTAAACCTTTAGATCTCTCTGGGTAGAGATGAGTTTTGTTCTTTCCATTTTTTCCTAAGTTTTCTGCACTGAACATATCTTTCTTTTAAAAATCAAGAAAAGGTATATTTTTTAAAGCAAGGCAGGCCCTGTCATAATTGGAGCTGGGTGTGTGCCCAGGCTGGCTCTGGCAATAACCAGACCCTGAGGACCTCCTTCCTGGCCGAAAGACATGAACTAGCCTGGGTACCAGGAGTAAGTCCAGGACTTCCTGAGCCAACAGAGTCTCCCTGGACAGAGCCAGCAGTTGGTGCCTAAGGTTGAGCCAGATTAGTGGTCCCACAATCCAGACCATGAACTGTGGCTAGTTGGTGGCAAAGTTTTTACCAAACCTCAAAGAAAAAAAAGAAAGGACAATGCAGTGAATCAGGTGCTATTCTCTTATTTTATGACGTAGCTGAAATGTCTTCTTTTATGAAGTAGTTGATATTTGACAGAAGTAAAAATTGAAGACCAGTGACTATCCCTCAAGTATTTTTTTGAAATTTTACTGATGCATGAGATTTCAAAATCTGGAACCCACTGGACTGGATGACCTTGAAGGGCATTCCGACTGTAGGGAAACCGTGCTTCAGTGGGAAATGATGCATTTTCTAGAGGAAGATCTACAAACTTTTTCTGTAAAAGACCAGATAGTAAATATTTTAGACTTTGCAGATGACAACTACTTAACTCTGCCTTTGTAGTGGGAAAGCAGCCACAGACAAGGGAAAGGACCGACTCTGTCTGTGTGCCAATAAAGCTTTATTTACAAAAACAGGTGGTGGAGCTGGATTTGACCCACAAGCTGTAGTTTACTGATTGTAGTTGTAAATAAGTCTCATTATTAAACTGGCTGGGTTATCTGATTCTAACAGAGCTATTTCACAACTCTGTAAATTTTAGATAACTAATTGGGACGTAAATTAATTCTTGTCTATAGATGTTCAAATAACCCTTCCCCACTGAATTAGTTTGTTAGGGCTATGATAACAAAGTACTGGGTGGTTTACACAACCGAAGTTTATCTCAGTTCTGGAGGCTGGAAGTCTAAGCTCAAGGTGTCATGGGGATTGGTTTCTTAAGAGGTCTCTGTCTTGCTTGACTTCTAGATGGCCACCTTCTGTCTCATGGTTCTCCTTCTGTGTGGGTCTGTGTCCTAATTTCTTCTCCTTATAAGGACAACAGTCATATTGGATTAAGGCCCACCCTAATGACCTCATTTTAACTTGATTACCTCTTTAAAAACCTTATCTGCAAATACAGTCATAGTCTGAGGTACCTGAGGGTTAGGACTTTAACACATGAATTTGGGGAGACACAATTCAGCCTATGACACCCCTTAAGCCAATTTTATGTCCATTTGCTCATTCGTTTCAACATTCCTTTACCCCATATAAATCTGTGGGTCTTATTGCTTCTCTGAACTGGTTGAAACGCCAGTTTCCTCCTTAAAGAGTTAAATAAAATCTTTAACATGTTTTCATTTTTATTTCTGTATGACAGTCATGATTTTACCCTTTTTTTTTTTTTTTTTTTGAGAATTATCCATTAGCACAAGGCAGAATGTCACAATGCCATCATGGAACCTGGGGCACATTTTTACAATTCTGCTTCCATAAGCAAAAGTTCTCAGCAAGAGCCCTCTCTCTTTTTGTTCTCTTATGAAACACACAGCAGAGAGCAGAGCCCCTAAACAGAGGGCTGGTGGGAGCGGTGGTGAGCCCAGAAAGCCACTAGCATTTCCCAGGGAGTTTGGTTGAGGTGCATGGGGCCAGCTGACTAGTCTATATTTTTAAACCTATTCTCCTCACCCTGCCTCTCCTGTCTGCATGGCCAGCTGTCACACACATTCCTGCCGTGCCCACAGCTCCTGCGTACAGCAGGGGAAGCTATCAGAGAAGAGGCAGGGAGGAGAGAGCCAGGAGCCACAAGAACCGAAGACAGCTTCAGAAGTCCACCTGCTATTAGGGCAGGGTGCTGAGCCTGAGGCCATCAGTGCAAACGTGCATTCCAGAGTCACACCCAGCAGCAGGCAACATTTCAGAGTCCCTGGACTAATGACTCCCCTCCGAGGTTTACCAGTTCAAATGTATGATGTCCTGTTAAATTTGAATTGCAGAAAACAACTAATTAATTTTTTTTCTGATGTAAGTATGTCCCAAATGTTGCATGGGATATGCTTATACTAAAAACATATCTCTTGTCCACGAGTATGTTTACATAATCAACTAAGAATAATCAGTGGCTGGGATTAAAGAAAATGCAGGAAAACTCCCAGTACAGCACCTGGCACACAGTCAGAGCTCTGCCTGGCTTGCCTAAACATGTCGGCTCTGTCCTCCTACACAGCTGCTGTGAGTTTTTTTCGACAAGTGCGTATGTGTGCTCTATTTCACCTAAAGAGTTGGCTAAGTGGCATCGCCAGCATCACCACTAATACTAACACAGTAAAGACTCCCGTTTATTGAGCACTTACTATGTGCCGGGTGCTGCACTTGGCAGTTTTTGTATATTATCCCAATGCTCACAATCGTCCTGTGAAGTGGGTATTCTTATCTGCATTTTATGGACGAAGAAGGAAAGCTCCAGAGGTTAACGGACTTATCCAAGTACACAGTAAGTGCTGAGTAAACCCAGGTCTACCTGACAGCTCTTGGCTGTGTGGTCACTGGTTTCCTAGGTAAGAACAGCCTCTGTTCCTATTCCCTAAAACATCCCCTGTGTTTCAGAGCAGAGTTAGTGGACCAAGCCCAAAGGGGAAATAATTTTTTAAAATACATTTTGTCAGTTCTAATTGGACTATCAGTGCGGGGGTAGGAGTGAGGTGAGTGAGGCAGCAGGGCACAATATTTAGGACATGTAAGATGGCACTCACTCTCAGGATCATGCCAGTAAGTGCAGCCTTGAAACTTGCATAAAACTGGAAGTGAGTGCCTCCTTCAGTTCTGTACCTTAGACCTTTCATTCCACTCACCCTAACTCTGGGCCTGTGGCCTAGACAGCTCAGGTGTAGATACTTAACAAAATCCTTTCAAAGCTACATTTCTTAATTTTTCTGCATCTTCACAATCATCTACATTCATTCATACAACAAATTCTAATTGCGGCCTTACCATATGCTAGGCCTTGCTGTAGGAGACGGGAATACCACCCAAGACAGACCACGCACGTCCAGAACGTGTCCCCTTTTGGCTGGATCTCTGTTAGGCAATATCGATCGATATATTTTTTAAATTTTATTTATTTTTGGCTGCGTTGGGTCTTCGTTGCAGTGCGCAGGCTTCTCATTGTGGTGGCTTCTCTTGCAGAGCACGGGCTCTAGGCGTGCGGGCTTCAGTAGTCATGGTGCGTGGGCTCAGTAGTTGTGGCGCATGGGCTTAGTTGCTCCGTGGCATGTGGGATCTTCCCGGACAAGGGATGGAACCCGCGTCTCTTGCATTGGCAGGTGGATTCTTAACCACTGTGCCATCAGGAAAGTCCCACGATCAGTCATTTTTCCTCCTTCTCTTATCATCCTTTAGTTGATGCCAAGGACTCGGAAGCACAATGCCCAGGGGGTAGGTAGTTAAGAACTGAAATTCAGTTTCCCTTCTTCCTTTCCTCTTTAAAAAATTTCTCCCAGGGACTTCTCTGGTGGTCCAGTGGTTAGGACTCCGAGCTTCCACTGCAGGGGGCACGGGTTCAATCCGTGGTCGGGGAACTAAGATCCCACATGCTGCGCGGCATGGCCAAAAAATAAATAAATAATAAAATTTCTCCCAGGTTTATGCTTTAAAATCCTTGTCCTTAAAAAGCTGTGAAATCAAGACTTGTAAACTCCTTGTTACATCTCCCTGAAAGTGGAAAGTTACAGGCAGGCCAAAAGACACATCCAGATCAGATCTTGGTGAATGTTGTTTTAACAAATGCCAGTGGAATGAAGGGGGCAAAGCCTGCCCTGGCACGTGTCATAACTGGTAACGAGGCAAACAATAGTGAAACAGCAGCTCAACCAAACAAACATTCGGATGCCCTTGTCTGCGCCTCGCTTCCCAGGGAGTGGGGTGCCCTCCGGCCCTCGCCTCTGCCTCGTTGTATTCTGGGCTAGGCCCGTAAAATAGCACAGCACATACCGCAGGGCAGAGCTTGGCCCAGACATGTGGAGTTTTCATGATTATGATTACTTTATGACAATGTCGGCATTTCCTGTCACAGTTGAGTGCTTGATCAATTCTAAGTCACTTAAGACTCACATGCAGTTTGTAGACTCTCTGGCCACCTTGCCTCTCCCTCCTACAGTGCATTTTGGGTCACTTTGTCACTCACTGTGCCCTACCCCATTGTGTGCAGGGCTGCAGAAAGGAAGAGAAATAAATCCGTTCCATTTTGGAACAGGAATTTAAGAAGAGGGCCAAAACCATTAACTGGATTCCGGATTCTTAGCACTTAAATGACGTACTCTATCTGCTCACATCTCCCACCCACCCCCCTTTCTTTTATGAAAAGATAACTCAGCTAATTCACCTCAGAGGCTACATTAAGTTGGAATTTTCTTGTGTGCAACACATGAGACACACAGGAGCTGGATCGCCTATATTTAGCCCTTTTCCTCCCTGGCATGGTGACCATCTTGCCAGTAAAAGTGACTGTAAGCCAGCATCCCTTGACACAAGGAAGAAGGAGGGGCAGTGGGAAAGACTAAAAGCAAAGTGCAATTCCACATCAAAGCTTACTTCTAATCATACCCTTGCACCAAAGACTAACTCGGGGAGAATGTGAGAGCGTGGAAGCTTTCCTTTAGAAAAAATTCCAGAGAGAATGTGTTTGACTAATTCTTCCCTGTTTCGGAAGAGGCGGACTATTGAAATATTGTGTCATGAGGACGTGTCTGCACTGGCCCCGCGGTGTGTGCACCTCTCCCCAACTCCACAGTCTAGGTGACCTCAGTAGCTTGGATTGGAAAGCAGTGGGTGTATCTGCATCACGAAAATTGGCAAATCCTACAAATCAGGTTTGTTTTTTTCTAGAGAGAGGGTTGTTAAGCATTACCAACTTTTCACTGACTTGTCCCTGGAACATACTGTGTCTGGTTAAGTTATGACTCTGCCCGGGACCCCACAAGTTCTGCCCCAAGACTTGCTTCTGTTTGCAGGGGGTGGGCAAGGCTGCAGGGGAGAAACCAGCTAAAGAGTCACAAGCCACTGCCCATGGGAGATACTCACCAGCCAGAGAAGCTGAGAAATGCCAGGGAAAGCTGGATGCAAGGCTACCAATATCTGAAAGATGACCGTAAGAGAACGTGAAAGAGAGGCAACCACCAAAACCAGAACAAAAGGAAAGAAAGGCAGGGAGAGGAAAACGGTCCAAGTGGTCTGTAAGTTCACTACAAAACTTTACTTAACGTCCTAAGATGTCCTGTGGAATCATCACTCCACAATAAGGATTCATTAAAAATGTGACAAAGCTAATGTGGACATGTGATTTGATGGAAGTTACTTCACGTTAATGGGATCTGCCACCTCTTCCATGTGCACTGACTTAAAGCAAATGTGATTCATTCCTCTGCAAAAATACAAAACACACAGAGTTAAAAGTGTCCCCCACAGGTTCCCAAGAAAGACTTCCTTCTTCTAGGAGTTCTGTCCTTCAGGCACAAACATCACCCCAAGCATCTGCCACAAACCTAAGCCATAGACCCCAAGACCACACTTATGAGCTGCTGGGCTGCTGAACGTCACTCAGAAGACATTAGAACTCCCTCCTGCCTAGTAAGTTCCCCCTTCAGAAACTTGTGAGATTGGAGGATCAGGTATTAGGGTGGGTGGTAGGCTGATTAATAGCCCCCAGAGATATTCATGTCCTAATTCCTGGTCAGTGTTAACCTTATATGGCAAAAGGGACTTTGCAGATGTGATTAATTTAAGAATCTCGAGTCTGCCTGTGGCTGTCAGTTCCATTCCAGTGCTACAGGAGTTCCAGCACCACGTGACTGACTGATTGGTGGCTTTCAGTTTTAGGTCTTGGAGACAAAGTGGAAAAAAAAAAAAAGGATCTTGAGATACGGAGATTATCCTGCATTAATAATCACAACCCTCCTTCTGAGAGGGATGCAAGAGTCTGTCAGAGAAGGCTGTGGGATATAGGGAAGCAGATGCCATTGGTGGAATTACCCACATTGAAGATGGCGGAAGGGGCACTAAGCTACCAGAAACTGAATAAAGCAAGGAAATGGATTCTCCCTGGATTCTCAAGAAGCAACCAGTCTGGCCAACAACTTGACTTTTAGCCCAGTGAAACAGATTTTGGATTTTTGGAATCCAGAGCTATAAGTGAATAAATTTGTGTTAAGTCATCAACTTTGTGGTAATTTGTTACAGCAGACATAGGAAACTAATACAAGGTACAACATATTTTTTCTGGCCTTGGAATTAAAGAACTTCCAGAGGCTTTAGGAGAATTAGGAAAATACAGAGGTCAATTATTCTGCAAAGGAATAACTATAAATTGTGTTAATTAGCAAAGGATGCCCCCTATTCTCCAATCCTGACCTTGACCCCTGCCCCAGGGGAGGGCAGGGTTTTTTTTAGGCCTTTTGGGAGGAAGGACATGAGAAGAAGGAGAAAGAGGTTACATGGCAGCCTACCCAACAGCCACCTCTTCTTCTTCATTGCACACGGATGCCAAATATTGCTCAGGGAAGCTGCATGCCCTTGCCTAGGGAACGAATCTTGATTGGTCTAAGCCCAGCATCCCTTTTGCCAATAATTGGTCTAGGCATGGTCATGTGACCTCTTCCTGGCCAATGAGAAGTGAACAGATGCCTGTTGAGATGCTTTTTGGATGGATTTTTTGGGCATTGTTCTAAATAAAAAGAACCACATGAAAAAGAAGTCCTTTTGCCCACTTCTTGTTTAATGTTTAAGTAAGAAGATGACGATGATGCCTTGCCCTGAGGTGGCCATCTTGAGACCACAGGGTATGAGCTTGAAGATAACAGCTAACACATGAGGCAGAGTGGCAAGATGGAAAGGGCCTGGGTTCTTTTTTTTTTTTTTTTTTCAGCCTCGCCCCAGACCCTTGACCTTGAGAGCACAGAGGCCTAACCACTGGACCACCAGGGAATTCTCAGGGCCTGGGTTCTTCATGATACTATTGAGCTGTCAAACCTACCACCCTCAGACTTCTGAAGAACATAATAGGCCTCTTAAGGCTTAGATTTGCACTGATAGTCAAGATTATGGTTACTTGCTGCCAAACACACTTAAAGAATAAAAGAAAGAAGAAGGAAGATGGAAATCCAGAGGAATGCACATCATGCTTTTACAGAAGTGGGCTGTCAGAAAACAAACGCATAGAAGCAGAGAACAGAGGAGCGGTTACCAGAGGGGAAGGGGCGGGAGGTGGAGAGGAGGGTGAGATGGGTAAAGGGGATCAACTGTGTGATGACAGATGGAAACTAAATTTTTGGTGGTGAGTACACTGCAGGGTATCCAGAAGTAGAAATATAATGTTGTACATGTGAAACTTGTATAGTGTTATAAACCAATGTCACTTCAGTAAAAAATAAATCTAAAATTGTTGAAACTTCACCATTGTGTTCAATTTGATGAATTTTGTATCAGGTATATAACTGTGTAACCACCACCCCAATAAAGACATTGAACATTTGAATCACCCTTTTTTTGTTTTACCACGCCACACAGCTTGTGGAATCTTAGTTCCCCAACCAGGGATTGAACCCGGGCCACAGCAGTGAGAGCGCTGAGTCCTAACCAATGGACTGCCAGGGAGTTCCCTGAATCACCCTTTAAAAAAAGAAAGTGGACTGTCAGGCCTACAGTTGCTGCCAAAGCTTTCAAAGTGAGTCCCCAAAGTTGACTGGAGGACGCCCTGTGGGGGGCAGGGGACACCCAACACACCTTTGGCTGGTAGAACTACATCTGTGCACTCTTTGCCCACCTGAAATCCCTTTCCAAACCCTGGGGCCGGTTATCCAAGTGACAGACAAAGCGTTATTTACTTAGGGTACCAGCACCAGAAGCATGAGAAAAGCATGCAATAGCAAAAATCATAGTCGTCATAGGAAACATTTTTAAAATTTTTAAAATTTCTTACCCTCCTTCAGAACTTAGTGTGATTTGGATTTGGATTATAAATGGCCAGAGGCACAATACTTTTGGTGCTCAGAATCTCAAGCAATGGAATCACAGAGGGGTTCACTGTACCTAGGGCCAGGCTGCTTGGGTTTGAATCCTGTTCTGTCACTTACTAGTTCTACAACCTTGGATGAGTTGCTTGACTTTTTCTTTTTTTTTTTGCCTTCGTTTTCCCATCTCTAAAATAGGGTAATGCTGCTAATACTAGCACCTACATCTTAGGGTTGTTGTGAGGCTTAAATGAGTGTATCTAAACATGGTGTTTAGACAGTGCCTGGCACAGAGCAGGTGCTTTATGTTGAGAAGCTGTTGCTGTTAACATTATAGTGAGAACCTCTAACGACCTCAGTGTGGCCCTGGCTCTCTGCCGTCTGGTCATAGGGAAGTGACTTGACCCAAGGCCTACCAGACAGAGGCCACTCGAGGTTGTGTGACTGACAGCAGTGGGACTCCCCTTATCATTTGCTGAGAGCCTGTGAGCTGCTGCTCCTGTGACTTAGGTCAGAGGCATGAGAGGAGCATTAGGGTCCTAGGACACTAACCAATGGGCCGCCAGGGAATTCCCTGAATCCCCAGGGACACTTTACCTCTGTCTGCCCCCCACTCCCACTCCCATGGGATCACAAGAGCCAGTTGCTTCCCACCTTCACTTGGTAGCCGTGGGTTTCTGTACTTGTACCAGAAGCTACTCTTGACTGGTATGGTTACCTGGTCAAGACCCGGCCTAGGTCTGTGCAGAATTGCTCTTACTTGCTCCTGATATGATTAAAAATGCCACTGGACCACTATGAATCTTGAGCTAATTTCTTTATTATTTGTCCTGTAGTTGGGGTGAAATGAACAGTAATTCCTCTTATAAGGTGAGAGTCTTGAAAAAAAATTTTAAGTAGCATTTTTTTTCCTATTAGAAAGTAATACAAGATGAAGCAAGATTGATCATGGGTTAAAAATTACTGAAATTCAGTGATGGGTAGATAGTGAAGAGGGGGGTATCACAATTTTTTCTATTTTTTGTTTATGTTTTAATTTTTCAAAAACTAAAGGTTCAGAAAAAAAAATATTCATTGGATAAAATTAGTAAAAAACCAAATACAAAAAAGAAACACTGTCTTAAGCAAACCATTTATATTTTGGTAGATTTTGGTGGATACATTTAGTGGACTGGTTATATATTTGGTGGATTTGGTGAACTGTGGTGGAGAGATACATATTGGTTTTTAACCACTCTGGGGTCACAGTATATATATTGTTTGAGAATGTGTTTTCCATTTAACAATGCGTTATAAGCATCTTCCCGTGCCAAAAAATTCCTTGTTAATCATTTCTACAACTGCATTTCATTCCATAGATGCACCATAATTTAACCAATCCTCTGTTTTGATTATCACTATTTTTTCAGTTTTTCCTTATTATAAATAATCCTGTAATGAACATCCTTGTAGCTATCTTGCAACATCTTTAATTATTATTTATCTTTGTCCTAGGATAAACTCCTAGAAATGGAATTTGGGGTATACATAATGTTAAGGCTTTGGATAAACATTGCCAGATTGACCTCCAGAAATGTTATACCAGGGTTGCACTCTCATGAACCATGGGCTGTGATCTTCTGATAAGATAATAGAAAACTATTAGAATCAAAGGCTCGGTGGCCAGCTACCTCCTCAGCCTGCTTGTTGCTAGGTTGCCATGTATCAGGAACAGGTACTACTAGGATGTATGATTCAGTATTTCCATTAGGAAAATGCAAAGAATGTAATTTGAGACCTTTAAGGTCAGTTCAGACCTTATCTGATCCAGCTTCCGAATATTACAGATGAGAAAATTCAGCCCCCAGGTCCTACAGTTAATCGAAAACTTTCTGGAATTTCTGTGCTACAGAAGACTTATTGCAATGATGTAGCCTAATAATAACAGCTAACGTCTGTTGAGCACTTACTCCATGTTTTTCATGATTCATTATTTGGTCCCTCCCCATTTTACATTTGAGAAGTCACTTGTCGGTCACAATAATCTAAAAACTGAATATAGATCAAACTAAAAATTATATACAGGAGGATGGGGGAGGGATGTATTCATGTGGTTTAAAGTAGCAAGTAAGAGGACGAAATCTTCATCCTTCACACAGGGTATTCAATCAGAACAAAAGTGATTTATTAAAAATAAATTATTTAGCAATATGGATACACTCAAAGAAGCAGCTAAAATAGATGAAATGGGTTATCTTTGGGAAATAGGAATAGAGGGAGAAGGGGACCAGAGAGCTGTGTTTTTCACAATTGACCTTGTAGAACCATTTGACTTTTTAAAATTATGGATGTTTACCACTTCACTAAAAATAAAAGCTAAAGCGACAGAGAAGAAAAAAAAAAAAAAGAAGGCACTAAGAGGTGAAGTAACTAGACAAAGGACACACAGCAAATACTTTGAAGATCCCGGATTCAAATCCAGGCAAATAACGTCCAAAACCCCAATTTAACCACCAGCACATCCCTTATTTTTAATCCTGGAAGGGAAACTGAACCAATAATTCCTTTCAGGGACTTCCCTTGTGGCTCATTGGTTAAGAATCCACCTGCCAATTCAGGGGACACGGGTTCGATCACTGGTCCAGGAAGATCCCACATGCCATGGAGCAATTAAGCCCGTGTGCCACAACTACGGAGCCTGGGCTGTAGAGCCCGCGAGCCACAACTACTGAGCCCACGTGCTGCAACTACTGAAGCCTGCGCGCCTAGAGCCTGTGCTTCGCCACAAGAGAAGCCACCGCAATGAGAAGCCCACGCACCTCAACGAAGAGTAGCCCCCGCTCGCCGCAACTAGAGAAAGCCCGCACGCAGCAGCGAAGACCCAACGCAGCCAATAAATAAATAAATAAATAAATAAATACATAAATAAATAAAATTCCTTTCAGGCCAGGCTGGTCCCCACCCCGTTTTCCAGGAGCACACGTGTGACCGGAATCTTGTCGCTGCTATTCTATACCTCCACCTCCCCTCACGCCTGTCACTGCTCACTTCCTCCTAATGGAAGGATTTTTATGGAACTTCATGTTTCTTAAACTTCTTTTCTGATCGATAATAGAAACTACTATTCCTTCTTTTTTTTAAGGGTTTTTTGATGTGGACCACTTTTAAAGTCTTTATTGAATTTGTTACAGTATTGCTTCTGTTTTATGTTTTGGTTTTTTGGCCGTGAGGCATGTGGGATCTTAGCTCTGCGACCAGGGATCGAACCCGCCCCCTGCATTGGAAGGCGAAGTTCTAACCACTGGACCGCCAGGGAAGTCCCAGAAACTACTATTCTCAAAGCAAACCCTCTCCGGGTAGAACCCGAGGGGACAATGTTTGTGATTTCCCCCTCGTTAATCCAGTTAGAGCTGGATGTCCAAACTTTTAGCTCTTCCGCAGCACTGGAAACGATGATAGACACGCAGCAATTGTATGTTGTGAATGGTTACTAATTGACAGCTCTTCCTGGGGTCTTCCTGTCAAAAAAGAAAAAGTCCTGGCCACTCCTGGACTATTATTTGCTTAAAACAATGAAAGCCCTCACAATAGCAGGGGAAACTGTTACTGGACCAGGAAAGCAAGTAACCAGCAAATAATCCCCAGGTCTCTTTGGAGCAAACCAAGGCAGAATTTTAAAAGCTCTTTCCTCCTTGCGTCTTCCAAGGTGGAAAAACCTAATGAATTACATCACCTGGGCAGGGTTGCAAGGCTGGCAACAAGGTCATGGCCACAGCGCTCACAGAAAGGGAAGGCACAGGTGAAGGACCCACTTATAACAAAAGTCCTTCCCTTCAACTTTTTTCCCCCTTCCAGACCTAACTTACGCTTCAAATTCTGAAGGAGAACTTAGTCATTAAAGAACAAGACAGCCACCAGAAGATTACAATCTTATAATAATAATACTTTTGCCGTGTACCCACTGCCTCACCCCACCTTATGAATCATCCAACCACTACTCTTTGTCTGGCCTTTTCTCAGCTCGTTTCCTTACTTCTGTCAATTGCCAATTTTTTTTTCTGCTGGAGGAAAAACCTCACTTTGAGTTAATCCTCTGTCTCTGGTGCCAAAGCCTGCCTGCAGCACAGCTCAGGTAGGGTGCGTCTTAATCATCTGTAGCAGAAAGGAGCCGTGGTTGACAGGTTCTGTGATGTCTGGGACTTGGAGCTGGGGGACAGAGAGCCTGGACACCCTTCCCTTTCTCCAGGGCATCAGCACAAAGTCAGCCATACAGCCCACTTGCCAAGTCACCCACTTCCGGCTGAAGCTCAGAAGGTAATTTTAAAAAGGATGTTAAGAAAGCAGGATAGAGAGTAACCGGGTCAAACGAACTAAATTGTCTTTCCCTATCCGTGTGTTTTGGTGGGCTGTGCTGACATATCTTAATGGATATTAATTAAACATCATTATTTCCGTCAAAGTGCACCATGCTGTCTCCAACATCGCACGTTACCGGGAATGGTGCCTGTTGACAGCTCGGATGAGCCCCATGGTTCTCAGGCTCTGCATCTTTCCCAGGCTCTCCTCTGTCTTCACTCTTTTCTCCGCTTCACCATCATCACAGACCTTCATTCAGTCCTACCTGTTGCCTTTATCATCGGTGGTTTCGTTAGGATTTCTCAAAGTTCTTGAACGTGGGTCAGCCATTTTTATGTTTTTTGAAACTCTCAAAGCTATGAACAAGTAAATAAACATTCAGAAACACCTCTCAGAGATACAGGTGACCCTCACCTGTATTCTACATGTGGCATTGAATTCAAAATTGGTGACGAAAGTTTGGCTTTAAGAAGTGTAGAGATTCTAGGCTGAATTTGAAAAAGATAAAGTAAATAATCAGTCTCTTCTTGTAAACGGTCACTGTCATTGATAAAATTAACCAGACTGAAAGATAGTAGAGAGAAATGGATAAGCATGTGAACTCTAGGATCAGACCTGCCTGGGTTCAAATTCCACCTTGTACTAGCTGTGTGACCTTGGTCAGGTTACCTAAGGTCTCTGCATCTGTAAAATGGAGGTGAGCAAAGTAACATATCTCACAGGATTGTTGTGATGATTAACAATATTTTTATAATTATTAATTTAATAGTAGGAAATCATATAAAGTACTTATAAAAGTGTCGACACATGGTAAGCACAGAAGAAGTGTTAGCTATTAACACTTTCAGAGGGGCACAAGATGCCAGGAGAATGTGAATGATTTTGTTAATGAAGCCAGTCCTTTGTTCATAGAGTTTTCCCAGAAGATGGGCTCATCCTTGCCCCCTGAAATTTGCTACCAGCAGATACTAGTCATCCTAGAGTTTGTGTTAACAATTCCATGCTTATTAACAATAAACTCTTATTAACAATAAACCAACGTTTGGCCTAACAGTATATACATATACTCTAGGCTTAATGGTTGTGCTAAGTAACTTCCAGGAATTTTCCTTTAGTCCTCTGTGCCCCAGGCTTGGGAGTGGTCTCTATAGGACAAAAGGAAAGGTCATGATTCCTTCTTTTACCCACAGACAGGAGCCAAGTATTAAATTTTCCCTGGGATACATGTGCACACACACACACACACACACACACACACACACACACACACACGGTCTTACGTGTGTGTAATGCTGAACAATTTATAAAGAACTTTCAAATACACCTTCCTTCCATCCTTGGAATAACACTTTGAAAAAAGCAAGGCAGCTTTTCTTACTTTCAGCCCCATGCGTGTGGAACTTGATGCTTAGTATAGTTCAGTGACTTAATCGTTCACCAACCATTCCCCTGTGATTCTGCAAATTTTCACACCTCCTAGGCTGGTCTGTGCTCTCTCTTCTGCCTAACATATCCCTCATCTTCTTCAAGGATTAGCTCAAAAGTCACATCCTCTGTGACAAGCCTTCCCACCCAGCCGTGTACCCACTGCCTCCCCTGAGCTCCCAGAGGAAACTTCTATTACAACACAGCTTGTGGGGAGGTGGCGCCCTGAGCTCCAAAAGGGAAATGCCCAGGCTTGACTCTCTAGTCCTCCCCTTGCTAGCTGGGTGACCTTGGGCAAGTCCCAGCCAGACCCGGGCTCTGTGTCTTCTTGAGTAAAATGAGGATACTATATCTACCATTTATTATCTACATGTTTCAGGCGCTTTACCGATTAGCTCGCTTATTCCTCTCCAAAGCCCTAGAAGAAGGGATTATTCTGCTGTGTCTTACAGAGCTCTCAGGCTTGGACAAGTTTTGACTCCGGGCTATTTGACTCCATTTCTTTCTAGTAGATTATGCTCCACGTTTTAAACAGGAATGATTCTTTTGTGATTCCCACTGCTCTAGTCTTTGAGAAGGTAAAATAGGTAAGTATGTCAACAGCTTTGTGACTCAGTGGTTGGGTTGCTCTCCTTCTTTTTCTGCCCTGTCACACAGTCCTAATTGTCCTTCACCAGGGTGGTCTAACATGTGTGGCCTCAGAGTGGTCCTCGAAATACATCACAGACATAGAACGTTTGCATCAGCTAGTGACTGACTCTGGAAAATAGTGACTCTTAATCTTTCTAAACATACACAGACACAAAAACACACAGACACACTTTTCAAGTTGTGAAAAACAACAGACATGCCTAAAAATGGACAAAACATAGAATGCAAGCTTGAAGAATTATGATAAAGTAAAAATCCATACAACTATCTCCCAGGTCAAGAAATAGCTCATCACCATAAATAAGCTATAAGGATATATTGTGCAACATGGAGAATATAGACAATATTTTATAATAACTATAAATGGAATATAACCTTTAAAAATTGTGAATCACGGGACTTCCCTGGTGGTCCAGTGGCTAAGACTCCACGTTCCCAATGCAGGGGGCCCGGGTTTGATCCCTGGTCAAGGAACTAGATCCCACATGCCACAACTAAAGATCCTGCAGGCCACAACCAAGATCCCGCGTACTGCAACTAAGACCTGGCACAGCCAAATAAATAAATATTTTTTTAAAAAATTGTGAATCACTATGTTGTACACCTGAAACTTATATAATATTGTACATCAACTACACCTCAATTTAAAAAAAAAGAAATAGCTCATCACCAGCAACCAGAAGCCCCATCATGCCCCCTCCCAATCACCGTCTCTTCTACCAGAGGTAACTACTACCTGGACTTTTATGGAAATCACTTGTTTGCTTTTCTTTTTTTTTTTTAATAAGACAAATGATCTGGCATCATTTTTTTGACTTTTTCTTTCTTTTTTTTAAAAAATTATTTATTTATTTATTTATTTATTTATAGCTGTCCTGGGTCTTCGTTTCTGTGCGAGGGCTTTCTCTAGTTGCGGCGAGTGGGGGCCACTCTTCATCGCGGTGCGCGGGCCTCTCACTATCGCAGCCTCTCTTGTTGTGGAGCACAGGCTCCAGACACGCAGGCTCAGTAATTGTGGCTCACGGGCCTAGTTGCTCCGCGGCATGTGGGATCTTCCCAGACCAGGGCTCGAACCCGTGTCCCCTGCATTGGCAGGCAGATTCTCAACCACTGCACCACCAGGGAAGTCCTGTTTGCTTTTCTTAATAGTGTATTACCCAATAGGCATTCCTAAACACTATACAGTAAGTCCTCTTCACACGAACCTTCAAGCTGCGATCTTTCAAAGATGCGAACGTGCGTTCCCATGTCCAATCACATAAGTTAGTTCACCTGTCTGGAAAACATTGTCACATGCATGCATCCTCTACAAGTGGTTGTGCTTTTGTGTACTTTACTGTATAGTACTGTATAGAGCATAGTAGTACAATATCTTTATTTCAAGCTCAGGATGTCCAGAAGCAAGGGTAAAAGCAGTGGTGATGTAAGCTGGTACTGCTAAGAAGCGCCAAGAGAGACAAGAGGAAGAAGCAACTGAAGAACTGAAGAGATTCACAAAGCAGGAAACGGCAAGGGGATTTTCTTTATTTGAGGAGGCACTGTTAGTTTTTGAGGCACAGGACCCGAATGTAGAACTGTACACAAAGGTTGCAGCAGCTGTTCAAAATGCAATTCAGTGCTACTATGTCATCTATGACGAAAAAAAAGAGCTACTAGCCAGACATCACTGGATTGTTTTTTCAAGAGGGTAGATAGAATTGAATCCAGCAAGGAACCAGAATCTGTGCCATCAAAGTCAGGTGTGAGTGAAATTGCAGCTTGCCCTCTGTCTCCAATCACTGACCTTCCTTCAGCTCTACCATCTCCCTCCTCCAGTCAGTAACTCTTCTTGCCTGTTCATTCGATGCCAGCCCCTGTATGCCAGCTGTTGTACTGTACTACTGCACTTTTCACGGTACTGTACTGTACGATTAAAATTGTTTTCTTTATTTTTTGTGTTTGTTTTTTATGTATTACTTGCATGAAAAGTATTATAAACCTATTAAAGTACACAGCCGATTGTGTTAGTTGGATACCTCGGCTAACTTTGTTGGACTTACGAACAAACTGGACTTATGAATGTGTACTCAGAATGGAACTCATTTGTATATAGGGGACTTACTGTAGTTACATCTTGCCTCTTATTGAACTTTGTATAAATGGGGTCATATGATACCCAGAGTCAGGCTGGGTCAGGCTTCTTTTACCCAACATCATGTTTGTGAGAGCCACCCATGTTCTGTGTAAATGGGATTTGTTCTTTTTCATGGCTGTATAGTATTCTGTTGCATGACTATACCACAATTTACTTACCTGCTATGGATAGACATGGGGATTGATTCTTCCACTTTGGGGCTATAATGAAGAACAGTGTGAAGACGCCTAGGATATTGAGTCCAGTGGTCTTTTTCACTAATCCACAGGTGCTTTCTATGTCTCTACTGTCCAGAAGTGATGCTTTCTCCCCAACACACACCACGCCACCCCCTACCACATCATCTGCTGTTTAGCCTGGAAATGGCAAAACATTACAGTACAAGCTGGGAACCAAAAGCTATTGAAGAAATAAGAGGTCAAAGACTTTCCAGAGGCCTCCCTTCCTTTCTGCTTCAGATTTGACTCCTGATAACCATAGCAACAACAACAACAAATACTTGAAAGCATGAAAAGAATTGTTATTCATTTCCTCTAGGTCTTGGGGTGGTGGTGGGGAATAGGAGAGAAAGTGTTGACCTTGTCAGTACTGCTGGTGAGGCCGGGCCCAGGTTCATTAAAAACCTCAAGCAGGGTTGGGGGTTGGGGGAGGGGGGGTGGATCCACTTCTGCACAAGGGGAGGGGAAAGGGCTGGGCTTCTGCTCCTTTGCAGGACCTGATCCACAGCCAGTTTTCAGATAATCTGGGGGCGAAGGACAGCGAGGCCGGCAGCAAAGAGGCTCATTCTAGCTGCAGGCCATGCAGGAAGCTGGCCAGGCTGGCTGGGTTACCAGTTCACGCTATCAGCTTGGCTCCTAGAAGGTGGGCCTGGGTGAGCTAGAGGGAGTGTCTCCCACCCTGCTCACGCCAAGAGGTACCGCAGTGGAGGGGGGTGTATCTGACCCAGTGGGCTTCTTACTGGGGAAATGAAACATGGAAGCTTAAAGCAGTTTACAAATGACAAGGTTCTAGTAAAATAAGACTTCCCTTCAGGGCCTGAACCAGCCCACGAATCTCCCTCCTCAACTCCAAGTTTCCTGGGTCATCTGGCAGAGAAACCATCCAGCTGCTGTCATTTATTTTGCATTTTCATTGTTTCAGTACGTTGGACTTCAATTTTTTTCGACAATACACCGCTGGCAGAAACATAATTGGTACCATTTTTCTGGAGGGCTTTTTGGTAACAAGAATCAGAAACCTGGAAAACAAGCTTTCCCTTTGACCCAGCAATTCTACTTCTAGGAAGCCATCCTAAGGGAATAATCAGAAATAGACACAAGAATATTCATCACAATATTGTTTATAATATGGAAAAACTGGAGCCAACCCAGACAGACACAATAAGGAACCAGTTAAGTAAATCTCTGGACATCGTTATAGGAATGTTATCAAAGAATGTGTAAAAGCACGGAGTGGTGTTAACTCATATTATAACATGATGGTTAGCAGTATGATCCCAAAGGGGAAAAAAGACTGAAAGGATATCCGTCTTCGTAGAAACACGCTTATGGGTTCATGTGTAATTACAGAATCAGTGTATACTATGTGTAATGTTTTAAAATCTTTACTTTTTTTATTGCAAAGTTAATACATGCTCATTGAAAAGAATTCAAAGTTTTTATTCAAGGCCACTCCTTGGGAGTAACCACTGTCAACAGTTTGGTCTATTCCCTTCCAGACCTATTTATATTTTCAAGTGTTTTACAAAACAAACATCCTTAATTCTCTCAATAACCCCTGTGGTATAGTATTTTTATTTTCCCGATTTTTAGAGCTAAAGAAACAGACTCAAAATGGTTAAATCTGGAACACCTTCACCATCTTCTGGAATACAAAATGGACGTGAACATGAAGAGTCATATCCTTGGCTAGTCCTAGACCACTTTGTATTGTCAGTTCTTGGGCCCTTGGGAGGTGAGATTTGGAAGAGGTGCTGGCCTTCAACCCCATCACAGTGCAGGAGTTCCCTTTGCTCCATTCGGAGAGGTGACCCTCCAGTCACTTCTAGCATATGCCCAGTGACGGGGTGAAGGACAGCCTCCTTCACTTCCTGGAGCTGAAACCTACCCCCTGCGATTTGAATTCCTTGGTCCCAGTTTCTCTTCTGAGTCCAAGTCCTACTGGTGAGTCCTGGCAAACCCAGCAAGGTATTTACCCAGAAGCAGCTGGAGGCAGCCTTCTAGGGGGAAAATGCAGTCAGGATGAAGGAAGAAGTTGCTAGGTCAAAGGTTGGACCAAGGGTTGGATCTGAGAGCCAGCTTCCAGGCCTCAAATAGAAAATGAGTCAAATGAACTGGGGCCTGAAGGAATTTAAAAAAAAAAAAAAAAACAGTTCAGAAGTTGCCTGTGCATTAGAGCAAGCATGCTGGTGTTGGACTGCATCCAACATCTAGCCCTGCAGAGAGTCGGGCTAGACACTCTGGAATGATGCAGACATTCACTCGTTCTCCCACATAAGAGCACTCCACATGTTTGCACTGCACCCCTCCCCGCATCATGACTCACCTTAATCTTCTCTTCTAAACACCCCTGCAAGGATCTCAGTGTCCTTTCCCATCCAGTTACTGTTTCTGGATATATGGTGCATTGAATCTTGTCCTTGTTAATTTGTTTTGTTTTGTTTTATGATTTTTTAAAATTAATTAATTAATTTATTATTTATTTTTGGTTGCATTGGGTCTTTGTTGCTGTGCGCTGGCTTTCTCTAGTTGCGGCGAGCGGGGGCTACTCTTCATTGAGGTGTGCGGGCTTCTCATTGCGGTGCTTTCTCTTGTTGCAGAGTACGGGCTCTAAGCATGCGGGCTTCAGTAGTTGTGGCACACAGGCTCAGTAGTTGTGGCTCGCGGGCTTAGTTGCTCTGTGGCATGTGGGATCTTCCCGGCCCAGGGCTCGAACCCGTGTCCCCTGCATGAGCAGGTGGGTTCTTAACCACTGCACCACCAGGGAAGCCCTGTTAATTTGGTTTTAGTTAGCCATGTAAACTAGTCAGTTTCTTCCACTCACCCACAATCTACCATGTTAGCTAGGTGGCAGCCTGGTAAGTTTGCATCTTCTTTGGAGCTACAAAGGAATGCACTCTAAAGGCTGGATGGTCTTCACCTGTAAGGAAAGCAGACTTTTTAATGAAAAAGCTGCTTGACCCTTAGGTCTTATTCTTTCCTTGGGCTTCCTCCTGAATTAGTGGAACTATAAGGAGGTTAGTTGATGATACCAAACCATAGAGTGAAATACTTGATGCTGAACCCCAAGTGGTCTTTTCACCTACACACACACACACACACACACACACACACACACATATATATATATATATATCTGCCAAATAGGCAGTATCCAAATGAGATCCAATGTCTTAGGTTGATGATTTGGCAAGACTGGTAGAAAATTCCAGGTTACAGTCCTTTTATAAATGAGAAGGCAGAGAGTGTGAGGTCTAATGATGTCTAATTTAAATTTTCTAGTCTTTTTATTTCTGATCCAAAACACCCTGCAGAGGAAAATGTCCATCACCTAGCTCTCTGGTGTCTTGAAGACAAAAACCCCCTGAATTGTTACTTGATTGAAGCCAGTCTTTTCATCTTTATAGTCAAGATATAGGCTAATGATAAAAGATGCTAGTAACAATACTATTAAAGTTATAAAACATATCTTTCAAACAATTCACTCATTCATTTGTTCACTCATTCAGTCCTGAAAGATAACGAGCCAGCCATGCACACATCTAGGAAAGAGCATTCCATGCAGCAGAAACAACAAAACCAAAGGCTCTAAGTGCAATTGAGCTTGGGACTTCCTGAGAAAGCAAGAGACCAGTGAAGCTAGAGCATGGTAAGGTGAGGGGAGGAGAGGTAAGAGATGAAGTCATCAGATTGGGCAACTGATTACGGGTCAGGGGAGAGGTCCAGGCTGGAGGTATATATTTGAAGGTCAGCAGCAAATAGATGGTATTTAAAGCCTTGAGATTGGGTGTGAACATCTATTGAGTATGGCCACTGCTCTGGGAGATGTCAACCTTTAGAGATTTGGCATGATGAGACAAGGCTAAAGAGGAATGACTAGAAAAGTGAAAGGACAACCAAGAGTGGAGTCTAGATGTCAAACGAAGAAGGTGCTGCAATGAGGAGAGAGGGATCTTGTGTGTCCAGTGCTGTTGAAAAAGTCTAGTAAGAATAAGGACCAAGAAATATCCAGTGGACTTGGGAGTATGAAGGCCCTTGGGACATCAACAAGAGCTATTTCTATGGAGTAGAGGAGATAAAAACGGTGCTGGAGTGGATGCAAGGGAGGAGGAGCAGTGAAGACAGGAAGGGTAGATAACTCAAGGAGCGTTGCTATGAAGGGAGCAAAGAAACGGGGCAGTAGCTGGGGTCCAGAACATTTTTTTTTTTAAGATGGGAGAAATTGCAGCATGCTTGCATATTGATGGGAATGATCCAGGCAAGAGGGAAAAACTGGCGATGGTGCAATATGCAAGAGTAACAGGGCTTACATTTACCAAAAGACACGTACAAGAATGTTCATAGCCACTTTATTCCTAATAGCCAGAAATTGGAAACAACCGAAATATTTAACAGTAGTTTTCTGGTTATAATTGTTGTGTAACAAGCAATTCCCAAATTTAGAGGCTTAACACAACAGTATATCAGTATTATTATATCTTATGGTTCTGTGGGTCAGGAAATCAGACAAGGCACACATCTTTGCTCTGTGATCTCTGGGGCCTCAGTGGGATGACTTGAAGGTGTGGGGATTGGCAAGGAAGCTCTCTTTGTCTACCCTCAGCCTCTTCACATGGCTAGCTCGGGCTTCTGTGCAACATGGCGCCTTCAGAGTAGTCAGTCTTCTTATATAGCGGTTCCGGGCTCCAAGAGGAGAGAAGCAGAAACTGCCCAACCTCTTAAAAGCTAGGTTTGCAACCAGCTTAGGCTCACCTCCACCATACTCTATTGGCCAAAGCAGTCACAGGCCAGCCCAATTCAAGGAGACAGGGACTCCACTGTCAATGGGAGGAGTGTCAAAGAATTTACAGCCATCTTAAATCTGCCACAATCAATAAAATAGGTAAACAAATTGTTGTGCACTCATACAATGGAATACTGCACAGCAATAAAAAAAAAAGAATTACTGCTACTTGTGGTGAGTGAACCTCACAGGCATAAAGTTAAATGAAATGTCAGGCACAAAAGAAGTACATTCTGTCATATTCCATTTATATGAAGTTTTATTTGCATAATCAATCTAGGGTGATAGAGGTCAGAATAGTAGATACCCTTGAGGGGGTACTTACTTGGATGAAGCATGAGGGAGCCTTCAGGAGTGCTGGAAGTGTTCTTTGTCTTGAATGGTAATAACAGAGCTATATACATATGCAAAAATTCATCAAACCTTGCACTTAAGATTGGTGTGTTTTGCTCTATTTAAAAGTATACATACATTTTAAAAAATCTAAAAGAAAACAAAAATGATGCAGGAAAGAGGAGACAGTTGTTGGAAGGTTGTGTAAGAGGTAAGAGTGGATGGGGTGAGTGCATAGTTTGGCTGGTGTGATAGTAGAAGTTCATGGAATTGCTCTTTGGATGGTTGCTATTTTCTCATTGGAAACAGGTAGCCCGTCAGAAGCTGATACAGAGGAGAGGGAAAGAAGTGGAGAGTTGAAGAGAAGAAAAATTGGCAAGAGCAGTGTGGAATGGAAATGTAGGAGGATTTCCTGGCAGTACTAAATGCCCTAGTAAAGTATTTGGTCATTCATTTAAAGTGAGGCAAATCAGCACGGTTCTGGGTGTCCACATTCACTGACTGCAGGCAGGGAGGTGGACTCCACCCCAGTGGGGGTTTGCTAGGAAAGCACAGTGGAAGGAGGCGAGGACCAGGGAGCTGAGGGTGTATACAAGGCAGTAAGAGCCAGAGAATGAGGGTCCATGGGTGAGGAAGAAAGTGGGGACAGCAAATTATTAGAGTTTTGATAATTAGAGGAAAGGAGCTGAACATATAGCAAGTGAGAAAAGGAGGAAGATTGAAATGGAGGTTGGGGGGAGGCAGAGCTATTGGTAACAACGTGTAAATGCGGGTGTGGCTAAGGCTGTATATTGGGCAGACGAGCTGCATAACAAACACGGAGTTTGCTTCTCGCTCATGCCATAGTCCCATGCTTATGGATGGGGTGGGGGCAAAAGTCAGTTCCCTAAAGTCATTTCCAGTCCTAGGCTCTTTCCACGGCAGCTCAGATTCTAGGCCCACACTCTTCAACACTGAGCACCTGAAACGTGACTTGTGCAACTAAGAAACTGAATTTAAAATTTTATTTATACTTAATTCATTGAAAAATTTGAAAGAATATTTGAGGGGGGAGAGATAAATTGGGAGGTTGGGATTAACATATACACTATATATAAAATATAAATATATAATTATGTAAAATAGATAACCAACAAGGACCTACTGTATAGCACAAGGAACTACACTCAGTATTTTGTAATAACCTATAAGGGAAAAGAATCTGAAAAAGAATATATATATATGTATATACATTTATATATGAAAAGAATATATATATATATATCTGAATCACTGTGCTGTATACCTGAAACTAACATGATATTATAAATCCATTATACTTCAATTAAGTATATAAGATGCTATGGAAGTCCAAGTCCCCTCCCCCCAGGAAAGAATGTTTGGAATGATTTTAGTGTGTGCATCTACTTTATGAAATTATATACAGATCAAGTGTTTTTTATGGGAACTTAGCATCTGAATTGATTTGTGCTAAAAGTGCAAATTACCAGATTCCAAAGACTTAATATGAAAAAAGAATACAAAATACCTCTTTAATAATTTTTATATTGATCACAGGTTGAAATAATAATGTTTTTGGTATATTGGGTTAAATAAAATATATTATTAAAATTAATTTCCCAAGTTTCTTTTTGTGTTTTCTTTTAAAGCAACTACTAGAAAATTTAAAATCACATGTGAGGGCTTCCCTGTTGGCGCAGTGGTTAAGAACCTGCCTGCCAATGCAGGGGACATGGGTTCGAGCCCTGGTCCGGGAAGATCCCACATGCCGCGGAGCAACTAAGCCCATGCGCCACAACTACTTAGCCTGCACTCTAGAGCCCACGAGCCACAACTACTGAGCCCACGTGCCACAACTACTGAAGCCTGCACACCTAGAGCCAGTGCTCTGAAACAAGAGAGGCCACTGCAGTGAGAAGCCCACACACCGCACACCGCAGCAAAGAGTAGCCCGGACTCGCCACAGCTAGAGAAAGCCCATGCGCAGCAACAAAGACCCAATGCAGCCATAAATAAATAAATAAATAAATTTTAAAAAAATAAATTAAATAAAATCACGTGACATTTCTGTTGGACAGTGCTGTTCTAGGGCCTCAGAACCCTCCATTGGACGCTCTCCACCTGGCTGCAGATAATAGAGCAAACAGAGGGCAGTTTCCATATTCCTTTGTGCAGAACTCAGTCACGATGCCACATCTAACTACAAATGAGTAGGGGAAATGTCATCCGCCCAGGAAGGAGAGGAAACAGATTTGGGGAGTCACAGCTGGCCTCTGGCACAGGTAAGGGGAAAGAACGAGATCACCAAAAAGAGGAGGCTGAGGTGCTGGCAGACAGGGATTGGAAAGATTATGCATATGAGTTTTGAAATTACCATGAATTTGGAAAACGTGGCAGAGAACAAAAATCTTTAAGACCCCCAGGGTCTACAGCTGATGCAACAAAGAGGAATATTTAGCAAGTAGAGTTTAGTAAATATTTAGCAAATAGGGTTCAGTGTGTTACCATAAGCAAGTTATTTAACCATTCTGTTTGAGGTTTCCTTATCTTAAAATAGGGATAATAATAATACTACTTATCTTATGGGGTTGTTGCATTAAATGCTAAAATACCTGTAAAGTATTTAGCATGTAGAAATGACAATATAAAACAATTTCCTAATGTAGTACTAAAAGCACATTGGTTTCTCCTTTGTTTATATCTTCTCCTTTGTGTATTTACTTTCATTGGTGTGTGCCTTCGTCTGGCCTTGCCCTCAGATAAATGAAAGCAATCTGTTAATTCTGTTCTAGGACATAATTGTTCTAGGACATGATTCACTAGCAAAAATCACCAGTTCCATGAACATTTATGTTGCCATTCCAAAGAAAGGATTGGCTTTCACCTGATGTGAAATTGATTTAATTGTAGACTGTAATTGGAGAAAGGAGCACACGTTTCTTTTATAAATAGAATAAAAATCTCATTTTCAAAAGGAAAAAGCTTTGTGGGGGAAGAGGGAACTTCTGAGAAGAGGGTGTGGCTACTTTCCAGATCACAGTTGAGGAAATTGCAGCGAATTTTTCCCTGTTGCCTAATAAGGACTTGTATATAAATGGCAAAATGAGGAGAGATGTTGGGCAGTCCTTCCGATGTTCCATTTTTTCCACACCATTTCCAAAGCAGTCCCCAGAGAAATCAGTGGCTTCCGTTAATGTTGTCTATAATAAAATATCGAAGCTGAACTTTCTGCGCATAAGAATTAAATTCGTGCTCTGTAGTACTGTTTGCTTTCCAGAGGGGACATTCCACAAATCACTCTTCAGATCTCGAACCAGAAACTAAGGAGTTCTTTAGACAGTCCTCTAGAATGTGATCGTGCCAGGGAACAGCTGCTGGTCCAAGCTCAGGTTAGGAAAAGAGGTAAGTGATTCTTCGCTCCCGGTAGCTGGATGAGAACAGCAAAACCCAGCCTATCAATTAGAAAGCTCCAACCTGTGCATAATTTTAAAAAAAAAAATCTCTTATAAGTTACTTGTTCTAGGAGAGGGGGATTCTGACCCTTTGTGATGGTTTTGTGAGTTTCCATCCTCCAAGTCTGGCATGCCAAGGCGCTGTTCCGAGCAGTGGGTGGGTCTGTCAGACCTGCCCATCCACCCTCTGTACCAGGAAGTCACAGACAAGTCCTGATTTTAAAAATTAGAACTGAATCCATGCATCTCCAGAACCCGAAACATTTTTAACTTATTAATTTTTCACAGGTTTCATTTACATGGGGCTTCACAGCACTTTCCTGTAAATCCTCACCAAAGCCCCGTAAGGAAGGTGTTCGTGTCCTTACTTTACAGATGAGGGACTTGAATCTTGGAGAGGTTGTGTCTTCCTAAGGTCACGTGGTGATAAGAGGGGAGCAGAGGCTGGGTCAAATCGGCCCTCTTGTGCTCTTGCACAATGCCCACCCTCGCTTGTGATTAAAAACTAAACTAAACCAAAATGAAATTAAGTACTGCTTCCTCATGTAGCTAATTTTATCACAGAATCACTGTGACCAGTGATTCAGAGTACATGTTACCCACTTTCTCAACTAGGTAGTAGCCACAGCCAGCAGTGGCTCCTGCGTACTCCAAGATATTCTCAGTGTCTGAAATCTCTTTTTTTTCAGTTGAAGTACAGTTGATTTATAATGTGTTAGTTTCAGGTGTACAGCAAAGTGATTAAGTTATACATATATACATATCTTTTCTTTTCGAGATTCTCTTCCATTATAGGTTATTATAAGATATTGAATACAGTTCCTTGTGCTATACAGTAGGTCCTTGTTGTTTATCTATTTTATATATATAGTAGAGTATATCTGTTAATCCCAAACTCCTAATTTATCCCTCCTACCCTCCTTTCCCCTTTGGTAACCATAAATTTGTTTTCTATGTCTGTGAGTCTTGATTATTTCTGTTTTGTAAATAAGTTCATTTGTATCATTTTTTTAGATTCCACATATAAGTGGTATCATATGATATTTGTCTTTGTCTGGCTTACTTCACTTAATATGATAATCTCTAGGTCCATCCATGTTGCTGCAAATGACATTATTTTATTCATTTTTATGGCTGAGTAATATTCCATTGTGTATATATACCAATCTTCTTGATCCATTCATCTGTCAGTGGATGCTTAGGTTGTTTCCGTGTCTTGGCTATTGTAAACAGTGCTGCAGCGAATATTGGAACACATATTGGAACATTATCCTGCCTTTCTAGTAGCAACTTTATTGCAGAAACCAAATGTCTCCATTTAGAAGGAGAAGCTCTACTGTACAGAAGAGTCATTTTATAGTACCTAATGAAATTATTGATTCAGGCAAGGATCATCAATTGTTGTTAAAACCTCTATGGAAGGATACTTGATTATTCATAGCCTATTAAAGTGATAACGTTTGGGTTACTTTCTGGTCGCAAGAGATAAAAAACATAACGATATAATGGAGGCATCAGGCTGCTCCCACTTTAACCTAGTGGTCCTCTATCCCATTAGCATGGCTAATGGTGAGATAACCAACTGTATGTGTCTTCTGATGTGATACAATACAAAGCACACAATATAACATATACTGTATTCTAGCCAAGAATGTTTAACTTGAACCTAACCAAATGTTTAGATCTAACTTATTTACTGAAATAAGGGGGATACAGGGACAAGCTAAATAAAAATATGGGGAAACAAACAAATCTAAAAGATGGCACATTCTTTAGGACAGCTGGCCCAGGCTCTTCAACAAATTAGTGTAATAAGAAAAGGGACTCTTCTAGGTTAAAAGACAGTTTAAAAACTTAAATGGAATATGTGGCTCTGGATTGGTTCCTGGTTTGTACAAACCAGCTATGAAGGACATTTTGGGCCAAATGAAGAAATTCAAATATGTGTTAAGTATTGGATAATATTAAGAAATCATCATTAATTTTTTTTAGATGTGAAATGTCATTTTGGGCTACATAGGAAGAAGTTCTTATCCTTCAGAAATGCGTGCTGAAGCATTTAAGTCTGTTTCAGGAGTTTAGAACAACAATCATTTATTTCTCATTCACACTACATCACTATCCCAGGTCAGCGGCCACTCTCTTGTCACCTTCAGTCTGGTATGCAGACTGAAGAAGCACCCCTATCTAGGACTTTGCTTGTCTTTTTGCCAAAGGAAAAGAAAGTTGATGGAACCACACTATGACTCATAAAATGTAGGCTTCGTCTCTACTCGTATTTTATTGACTAAAGTATAAGTTTCATGGCCAAGTCTAGCATCAATGGGATAAGGAAGTATAATTCTCCCACAGGGTGGGGCAGTAGAATTATTTAGAAATCAGTGACAATGGGAACAAAGCATCTCAGCTCTGAGTCATAACAAAATATTTTCTCAGGGAGCAGATTATAATGTTAAATCCAGATGTTAGAAAGCAAGAAAGGTTGAAAATAAATGAACTTAGCATTCAACTCCAGAAACCAGAGAAGAAATAAAAAAATAAACCAAAGAAGGTAGAAGGAAGGAATTAATAAAGATATAATAGATAGTATGAAATAGAACGCCAAAAAACAATAGCTTTAACTTCTATGTTCTGACCAGATCAAAACATAGAAAGCCTTTGGCAAGTCTGTTCCAGAAAAGAAAGAAGCAAAAAGACACAATAACATTCATTAGAAATGAAAACAGGATGCAGATATTAAAAAAAAAAAAAATTTTAATGTTACATACAGCTTCATTCCAGTGACTTGAAAAATCTAGACCATGGGGAATGACTTTCCAGAAAAATACAAATTACCAAACTTGACTAAATAAATAGAAAGCCTGAAATCACCAATAATAACATAAGGAATAGGTAGTAAAAGGTCTACCTTTACAAAAGAAAGTCCACGTGGCCCGTAAGGTTGAGTACTATCAAGACTTCAAGGAGGAGATGAACCTCATGTAATATGAAGTGTTCCATGGGTTAGTAAAATGTGGAAAGCTTGCCAATAGCAGACTATCACTTTTCAGTGAACAATGCTGTAGGATCAGGTTCTGGTCAATGAAAGAAGGAGAAAGAGAGTTACATGCTTTGGGGAAAGGTTTTCTTCTCCAATAAAATGAGAGAGATGTGTGAGGAGACCCTGCTCCCTCCTCCCTGCTTGGGGCCATGTCCCTGTGGACCTGTTGCTGCCATCATGTGACCCTGAGGGAACACTCGGCTGAGCCATTGAGAATGAGATAGGAAGAACTTGGATTCTCTGTGACACTGTTGAGCGCTGAGCCAACTCTGGGCCCTCCTCCATGAGAAAAATATATTCTTGTCATATAAACCACTTTTCTTTGATTTTTTGGTGAATGGCAGCTGAGAATGCCCTAAGTAAAATATGTGAGGTCTATCAAACTTTTACAGCATAAATACCCCAGGTAATATCAATGGTTTCAGAACCCAAAAAAGTTCAAGAGCTTTGCAGCTAATTTTGCCTGTGCTGGTCTTGCATAATTCTGTTAGTACAACTAGATACTTTCATATACCATTTTTAAAGGGAATTTTGTCTTTTAAATCCTATACTGCAATTGGTCTATTGACCTATTTCAATGATGAAATAGAGACAGAAACCCCTGTCTTTTTTTTGTTGTTGTTGTTGTTGAGGTATAGTTGATTTATAATGTTGTGTTAATTTCTGTTATACAGCAAAGTGATTTAGCTACATATAGATATATATATATATTCTTTTTTTATATTTTTTCCATTATGGTTTATCACAAGATATTGAGTATAGTTCCCTGTGCTATATAGTAGGACCTTGTTGTTTATCCATTCTACATATACTAGTTTGCATCTGCTAACCCCAAATTCCCAATCCCTCCCTCCCCTATTCCCCCTCCCCCTTGGCAACCACAAGTCTGTTCTCTATATCTGTGAGTCTGCAGAAACCCCTGTCTTTAAGAAAGATGCTCCAAAAAACTTCTTATCTGCAAAACTGTATCACATTTCTTTTTTTTTCTGCCAAGATAACTCAGAGAAAAAACAGAGTATACCAATGTTTTTTTCTTCCTGTTTTAAGCAGTGAGATGATTATGGAAATTGTTATGCCTATGATTCTTAATTCTTAAGCTTTTGATCTCTTGTAAAAACTAAAATAGGATTCTTGACCAGATGGCTGTTATAACTAGTTCAGATTTTATTGAAGTGTTTGCACTTCTTTTTGTCCATATCACACCGCTTATGTTATGAGGTGTTAAGTGATCATCCAGTTTTTTGGGTTTTTTTTAGCCCACCTTGTTTTTGTTCCTGTCAGATGATATAATTCAATGCTAGAAAGTTAATGAGTTGTTTTCAGTGAGATTCAGGGCATGCAAGAAATGTACTAGCTCTGGGACTTCCCTGGTGGTCCAGTGGTTAAGACTCTGCACTTCCACTGCAGGGGGCGCAGGTTCGATCCTTGGTTGGGGAGCTAAGATTAAAAAAAGCTAAGTAGAATACATGCCCCAATAAAAACACGAACACTCTTACACCTGTGTTAGGTGAATGATTCCATGCCAAGGAGAGGAGAAATGTATGCAGATAACTCAGGTGTAGGAGTTTAGGAGTCAAGGTCAGACAAATGTAGTCACTGGAGAGAACAGAGGGCAATAACCTCCCTGTGAAACTGGGAGGGAAATGCAATTACCAGGGACTCAGGAACAGAGCAAGGGTCAGCCAAGAACAAGAAGATAGATAACCAACCTATCTTGGTTACCGGAAAAGTTCTTGGTTACTAGAAATCCAGAAACCAAGGTCAAGGCAGTCGCGGGAAAGAGCAAGACCAACTCTATCCCGAGCTGATGAATTTCCAACAAGGGCTTTGGAGTCTCCTGCCCATAAGCATCCTGCCTAGAGTGGGAGGGAGACTGAGCCTGGAGGTGGGAGGTGGGAGTGGTCAGGAGCCAAGGAAGAGCTCTAAGACAAGTTCACTACACTAAACAAATGAACTGCTTCCTCAGAACCTCAACTGCTGACTGATAAATTACTGTTACAAGAAGACTTATTTATCTCCTAGATCTAAAAGGAGCTGGCTCTGGAAAAAATTATGAAGACAATGTCTTGTGTTCAATGTATGAAAACCCTCTTCCAACCCCCAAGTTAACTTCAAAAATCAAAACACATTCACTTTAGGGACTTCCTTCGTGGTCCAGCAGTTAAGACTCTGCGCTCCCAATGGAGGGGGCCCAGGTTTGATCCCTGGTCTGGGAACTAGTGTGCATGCCACAACTAAAGATCCCGTGTGCCACAACTAAGACCCGGCACAGCCTAAATAAATAAATGTTAAAAAAAAAAAAAAGACCTCACATATGGAGAGCCCTGAAGAAATGTTAGTTGAAAGAATCAATGAAGGCAAGAATGACTCTAGGTTGAAATGTTAGTTATTGTTTTTGGGGGGGTTGGTTTCGTGGGGTTTTGTTTGTTTGTTTTTTGGCCAGGCTGTGCGCCTTGTGGGATCTTAGTTCCCTGACCAGGGGTCAAACCCGGGCCCCCTGCAGTGGAAGTGCAGAGTCCTAACCACTGGACCGTCAGGGAAGTCCCTGAAATTTTAGTTTTTGAAGGCAGTTATTTAAATAGAAGTCTGTAGGATTTATCTCCCCTTCCCTCTTCCTAACACTATTCCAAATTTTTGAACCCTGCAATTGAGAGAGACTGACCCCAACCCCAGGTCAAGAGTGGACCCTCCTGGGCTTGATCTAATCAGTATATCCCATCTCCCTCTCTGGTCTTCACAGTTGGTTTAGGACAAACACAGTACCCAAGTCAGGGCAGTGGGTGTGTCAATGAGGCTACATTTGGGAGTTTTATTTAAGCTATTGAGGATGCTGAGTCTCTCTTTTCTTCTGGATTTGAACATGGAAATAAGTAGGCCCAGAAGCTTCTGGAAACTAATCCTAAAAACTAATAAATGGAAAGCAAGAATCCAGGATTTATAGACTTCATTTGGGCCCTGGGTTAAACCTTTCTCAAAGCTGGACTTTACACTATGTTCACCTGTACATTTTCCTTATTGTTTAAGTCATTAGGAGTTTGCTTTCTGTTTCTTGCTATGGAAAGATCATTAGCTGATATAAGCTTACGTGATTTGCAGGAAGTTGAAACACAATATTCATTTATGGGGATTTCCTAACTCCCAAACCGTCATTTAACCAAAAGACCATTCTCCTCATAATATATCCAGTAAGGCAGTTATATACTTGTACACAATGCATGAGAGTTAATGAATTTGTGTAAAACTAATTAAGCTATGGTAGCTGTGGTCATGTCAGGAGTCGGTTGCAACACAATAATTAGAGTCAAGGAACTTGAATTCCCATGGCCCTGGAGATATTATCAAGTCTCTTAGGAAACACTGTTGCAATACTACCTAAAGTGACATTTAAACCTTCCTTCATGTTCCTCTTAGTCAGACTGTGACAGATAGTTCCTGCTTAAAAGAAAATAGTCACTTCTCTGACACAATTATTTTCCACTGAAAACAAAACATCAAACTGAAAGGAAAAGAGATTGTTTAAATAATAAGTCAGTTATTTATTAATGCTATCAGGTAATGCAATCCTGGCAACTAAAAAATTGGATTCAAGTTTTGAATTGCTCCAATTTTGCCCTAGAAGTTGTCTGGCAAACATACCAGAAACCTACAGCTTATTTGAATAGAGGGAAATGAGTCCTGATCACTATTTGTGAGACACCTTTGTTCAAATAAAGATGAAATATGGAAAGATAGGGTCTACTATTCTTTTAGCCCACATTTCCTTTTTCACTGAAGGATGCCCCAGACTTCAAGATATGGAAAGTATTTTGTTTACCACCATTATTCCTGACCTCTGAGGGGCAACTTTTTTTTTATTTATAGAATTTCTGGAGAATCATGATTTTCTGGGTTTACAAAAGTCCATTTTTGACTAGTTTTTAAAAAAAAAAAAAACTTTTTTTTTTTTTTTTTTATAATGAAATGGCTAGTAGTCATTGAGAACTCATTGTGTTCTTAAGGGGTTTTTTTGTTTTTTGTTTTTGTTTTTTTAAATATTTTAATGAGATTCTTGTCTACTTACATTCTTTTTTTTAAAATTTATGTATGTATGGCTGTGTTGGATCTTCGCTTCTGTGCGAGGGCTTTCTCTAGCTGTGGCAAGCGGGGACCACTCTTCATCGCGGTGCGCGGGCCTCTCACTATCGCGGCCTCTCTTGCTGTGGAGCACAGGCTCCAGACGCTCAGGCTCAGTAGTTGTGGCTCACGGGCCTAGTTGCTCCGCGGCATGTGGGATCCTCCCAGACCAGGGCTCGAACCCGTGTCCCCTGCATTGGCAGGCAGATTCTCAACCACTGCGCCACCAGGGAAGCCCAACCCTGGATTTTTTTTTTTTTTTTTTTTTTAAGAAATTCACGTTCTTTTATTTATTTATTTATTTATTTATTTATGACTGTGTTGGGTCTTCGTTTCTCTGCGAGGGCTTTCTCTAATTGTGGCAAGTGGGGACCACTCTTCATCGCGGTGCGCGGGCCTCTCACCATCGCGGCCTCTTGTTGCGGAGCACAGGCTCCAGACGCGCAGGCTCAGTAGTTGTGGCTCACGGGCCCAGTTGCTCCGTGGCATGTGGGATCTTCCCAGACCAGGGCTCGAACCCGTGTTCCCTGCATTGGCAGGCAGATTCTCAACCACTGCGCCACCAGGGAAGCCCCAACCCTGGATATTTTTGATGGTGAATTTCTGAGTTAAGGAAACAGCACAGTATAACAGAAAAAAGGTCTCACCGGGAGCTGAACACTCTCTGGTCACTTTATGTATCTCATTAACTTTCTGTGTAGACTAAATTTCTCAGTCTCTTTAGGCCTCAGTTTCCTCATTTGTGAACAGATCAGCTGAACTTGGGGGTCCCTTCTCTAGAGATCAAGGAGTCTATGAGCAACATGCTTATCCTACTATAATATCAAGAACTATAATTTGAAACTACACATCCTCTACAGCTTTTAGTCCTTCATAGTAACAATCAGGAATAAATTGTCTGGTATAGGATGAAAATATTCGAGAAGGATTCTCAGTTAGGGAATCAAATACCTCAAATTTGGGAGGAGCATTGAGTTTTATTAAAAAAAAAAAAAAAAGCCTAGGGCTAACTTTTGAGATTCAGGTATTTTCAAGGTTTGCTGAAAAACAGTGATTAAGTATAAGACATTGTTCTTAAGTCTACCTTGCCCTTGTATAAGGAAATTCTTCCTGGCCCCTCTTTGGTTAGAGTTTGTCATGAAAGAAATAAATAGAAAAATTGCAGGGTATATTACTTCAGCATATTACATGTACAAGGGGCCTGAATATTAAATAGATGGCTTCATGTGACATCTTTTTAGTTTCAAATTTGAGTTAAATTAGCAGGTTGCTTTGTAAGAGACATACCAAACAAAAGAAAACCAAGCAACCATACTCCAATAAAAATTAATTTTAAAAAAAAGTAAACCAAAATTCTCTGGAGACTGATGGCTTAGCCCTTTCTATAATTGAAAATAGTTTTGTGTTTTTGACAGAGCTCTGTGGGGTTTAAATTTTTTTTTAATTAAATTAAGTAGAAAAATCAATATAAAAAACTAAATGTATGGTACCTAACAGGCTATAATTACAGTTCTGGCTTCACTTGCCCTTTTTTAGTGAAAAAAGCATATATTAATTTGAATGATATGAAATTGCTGTCTTCATAGGTCAAAATTTCATTTGTTTTCACATAATACCTTGTAACTCATTTATTAAGGTGTTAGTTCTTAGCCTGTTACTGAAGAACTTACATCTTCCTTTAAGGAGGAAAAAAAAAAGGTTTGCAGTTAGGAATTGTGGGTCTCAGGGTTTGTAATGGGAGGAGCCAGTTACACTAAAGTGCTTTTTTCCCAACCACTTAAACTATCAAAGTAGAACAACATGTACATGGTTTAAAAAAAAAATCAAACTACAAGATGAAATGAACTACAAATGAAAAATACACGTATCCTCTCTCCTATCCCACTGGAAAAACATAAATGATTTTCACTGAACTCCGTAGAGGTAATCACTTTAAATCCTTTCTAGCTTTATTTCATTTGGTCACTGCTATGGTCTGAATGTTTGTGCCCCCCCAAATCCATAAATTGAAATCCTAACCCCTAAGATGATTGTATTAGGGGATGGGGCCCTTGGGAGGTGATTAGGTCACGAGGGTGAAACCCTCATAAATGGGATTAGTGCCCTTCCAAAAGAGGCTACAGAGAGATCCCTCCCCTCTCAGCCATGTGAGGGTACAATTAGAAGTCTGCAACCTGGAAGAGGGCTCTCACATCACCATGTCAGCACACTGATCTTGGACTTCCAGCCTTCAGAACTGTGAGAAATAAATTTCTGTTGTTTATAAGCCACCTGGTCTATGGTATTTTGTTATAGCAGCCTGAATGGATTAAGGAAGTCAGTCACTCTCTCCTTAGCTCCAAATAATATGCTTATATACATTTTTTTTTTTTTTTGGCCACTTTGCATGGCTTACAGGATCTTAGTTCCCTCCCCAACCTGGGACTGAACCGATGGCCTTGGCACTGAAAGCAGGGAATCCTAACCACTGGACCACCAGGGAATTCCTGATATACCTATCTTTTTACTTGTCAAATTTTAACACTATTAACTCTCTGCCAAGGAAGACGATAAATGAGCTATTTATGTACTATATCCCACTTTATCCTCCATTTCATGTTTTTTTAGCCATAGTATTATTTTATTATTAATAATATGTAGTATTATCCAGTTTTTGTTTGTGTTTTGGCTTCGTTGGATCTTTGTTGCTGCGCACGGGCTTTCTCTAGTTGTGGCGAGTGGGGACTACTCTTTGTTGTGGTACACGGACTTCTCATTGCAGCGGCTTCTCTTGTTGTGGAGCACGGGCTCTAGGCACGCAGGCTTCAGTAGTTGTGGCACGCGGGCTCAGTAGTTGTGGCTCGCGGGCTCTAGAGCGCAGGCTCAGCAGTTGCAGTGCATGGGCTTAGTTGCTCCACAGCATGTGGGATCTTTCCCTACCAGGGCTCAAACCCTTGTCCCCTGCATTGGCAGGCATATTCTTAACCACTGCACCACCAGGGAAGTCCTATTATTTAGTATTTACTTTATTTTTCCATTGGTTATAGTTATAACTTTAAAGAACATACTTAAACCTCCATTCCAGTTCCACCATCTTTAAACTCTTTAACTCTTAACATTTCTTACCTCCTCATTTATTATGTAAAAAAAAGAACACTTCTACACTTCCTTTCAACTTTTTTCCTTCAACTCTCTCCTCCATAAAGCCCTTGACTTCTGTCAACCCCACCATTACTTTTATATTGTCATAATTTACAACACTTACATTTTGTTCTGTGAATGATCATTCAGTTGACTCTGAAGTATTGAAAGTCAATAAGCTGCAATTTTACTATATTGATTATGAAAATAGTATTCACTGTAGAACAAAATGCATCTGTTAGAATAGAAAAAGTAAATCTATACATAAAATAGATAATCAACAAGGACTTACTGTATAGCACAGGGAATTCTACTCAATATTCTGTAATAACCTATATGGGAAAAGAATCTGAAGAAGAATGAATATATGTATATGTAGAACTGAACCACTTTGCTGTACACCTGAAACTAACACAACATTGTAAATCAACTATACCCCAATATAAAATAAAAATTAAATTTAAAAAAATGAAAAAGTAAATCCATATCACTAGCCCTGTGCCAATAGAAAGGATACTCCAGGGCTTCCCTGGTGGCGCAGTGGTTAAGAATCTGCCTGCCAGTGCAGGGGATATGGGTTGGAGTCCTGGTCTGGGAAGATCCCATATGCCGCGGAGCAACTCGGTCTGAGGGCCACAGCTACTGAGCCTGCGCTCTGGAGCCTGCGAGCCACAACTACTGAGCCCGTGTGCCACAACTACTGAAGCCCGCACGCCTAGAGCCTGTGCTCCGCAACCAGAGAAGCCATCGCAGTGAGAAGCCCGCGTACTGCAATGAAGAGTAGCCCCCTCTCGCTGCAACTAGAGAAAGCCCGCGTGCAGCAACGAAGACACAACACAGCCAAAAATTAAAAATAATTAATTAATTTATAAAAAATAAAGGATGCTCCAAACATTGAGATTATATAATTACATTTTCAAATGCTCCATGAGTTGCCACATTTTAGTTTGCTTTATATTTGGAACACAGTTTTCTGCTGGTTTTAATTGCCTTCCATTTAACAAAAGAAGCACATGCCTTCATCATATGACTAAATTTGTTCAGGATCTTAATTCCAGTCTCCATGGCCATGGAATCTACTTTCTGCTTGAAGATATTCTTCTCCCTTTAAAATCAGTTGTTCTCTTAGCCTGCTGTACAGTTGTTATTTTAGACCTTCCCTTCATAGCACTCCTGGGTTAGGACCAGTGTTTCTTGCACCCCAGGTTTCTCTCTTTCTTGGATTCCTTTTCCTTTTTACTGGTCCATCTTTAACTGATGTTTTCAGAAAGGGTTTTTGAGAGGTAGACTTTCTGAGTTCTTACATGTCTGAACGTGTTTTCACTTTACCCTTAGAGCTGAGTGATAGCTTAGCTGGGTATGGAATTCTGATGCTCAGAACTCTGCAGGCAGTCCACCACTGTCTCTAGCACTGTTGTTGATGAGAAGACTGGTGCCAATCCGGTTTTTGTTCTGTTGTGCTGTTGTAGTTGACCTGTTGTTTGTTCTCTGGAAGCTTTTAGGAACTTCTCTTAGTATTTAATGTACTATAAAATCACAAGGTTAGGGTTAAGTATGGGTCTATTTTTATTTATTTTGCTTGGCACTCAGTAAGCGCTTTCAGTTTGAAGACTCCTATCTTTTCTCAACTCTAGGACTTTTTTTTTCTGTATTTCTCTCACTATTTTCTCCCCCACATTTTCTTATCTCCTTCTGGAACTATTAGTTCACTATTGTCCCTCCTGGATTGAACCTAGATAGTTCTTGGACTTTTAAAAATACAGTATTTCTTTCCTTTTGTCTCTTTGCTTTACACTCTGGGAGATTCCACTGACCTTTTCTTTCAGCCCTTATGTTGATTTTTTAAATTATAGGAATTAATTATATTTTAAATTTCCAATAATTTTTTGTCTCATATATATACATGCATACATATATATTTATATACATATACTTGTCTTTGTCTTATGGATACAATAGCTTCTCAAATTTACCTCTGGTTACTAATTAGAATACAAAAAAATTATCTTATGTTCCCAGAATTATCTGTTTCCCATTAGTTCAGCTATTTTTTTTTTAATCGTTCTTTTGAAAACATTATATCTATACCTTCTTCCAGTTATTTTTCAACTAAGTGAACTTTTCTTGTGCGTCAAGAAAATTTCCTATCCTTTGCCCCCAGTTTAAAAAAACATTCTATTCTGGAAAATTTCAAGGATATACAAAGTAAACAAAGTATAATGAACTTCATCCACCCATCACCCAGCTTCAATAAACATCAATATTCTGCCATTCTTGTTTCACTTACAACTTCACCTACTCCTGTAAAGTTTTATAACCAAATTATTAATTAAATACTCTTTCATATTGATTTGGTCTTTTGAATTTATTTTTCATTTAGTAAAAAATCCTGTTAGATCATATCATACACTTTTTCATAAAACACCTAACATAGTATTTATTATGACAGTATTAGAAATCACACCCAAAAAACCCCTACCATTTACAGAGCGCTTTCTGTGCCAGACACTGCTCATGCTTTATGAAAGCACGGGTTCATTTTATTCAAGATAATCAACAATGCAAGTGTCTGCCCTTTAACCTGCAAAGTATGTAAAGATGCTGTTTGTTAAAGGATTAGTAAAAGTATTCAATATTAAAATCAATGTGTGGAAAAGGACATTTTCTGTGAAGAGAATATATATTCATGACTGTGTTTCTCAGATACAATAAAATGCCAACACAATTATAGCTGTTGCTTGTGGGGAAGAAAGGACTATTTCTAAGGAAATCTTAATATCTATTCTCTGAGGGACAATGGTCTTTCAGTGATTTAGTATCACAGTCCTAGTTATAACACCAAGTTATAAATGAGATGCTGTTTTAAGAACTAAAATACTTTTTTCTGTATACACGATTCTAAAATTCAGGAATAGGAACTTCCCTAGTGGTCCAGTGGGTAAGACTCCGTGCTCCCAATGCAGGGGGTCCGGGTTCGATCTCTGGTCAGGGAACTAGATCCCACATGCATGCTGCAACTAAAGATCCCACATGCCACAACAAAGATCCCACATGCTGCAATGAAGACCCGGCGCAGCCTAAATAAATAATAAAATAAATAAATAAATAACATTAAAAAATAAAATTTGGGAATAAACAAAGAGTTTTAGAAAATTAAGAGCCAAAATACCTTGTTTATGCCCACAGAAAGTAGAAAATGGATTCTGCTGATTGGAGAGCATACTCAGCCAGTGGCCTACAACCATTTCTCTCTCATTCTGCCTCATTCAGCTTTGTGAAGTTTTCCCAGAACTGTGCCGTCATTCACTGTGGAAGCAGTATTGGGTGGTGGAGGAGACATGGGCATTGAAACACTGTGCTGCTGTTTGATACCTTTTCGATGATGGGTGAGTCACTTAATTTCTCTAAACCTCAGTTTCCTCATTTACAAAATTAGGGAACTAATACCTTCTTCTTAGGGTATTTGTGAAGATTAAGAAATAAATCACACTAAGCAAGTGGTCCAGGGCCTAGGACTTGGTATGTATAAATGATCATTGTTATTATTGCTGTGGGATTCATAGGTATCCTCTACAGTAGGGAAGCCAGATTTAGCAAATCAGAAAACAAGGCATCCGGTTAAATTTGATTTTCAGATAGACAAGAATCATTTTTTTTAATGTAAGTATGTCTCAAATATTACATGGAATATACTTATACATATCACCTATCTGAAATTCAAATTTAAGTGGGCATCCTGTATTTTATCTGGCAAAATAACTTCTCTTTTAAAAGGGAAACTTGGGTATGGTAAAGTAAATCTACAGGGAATAAAGCTGTGATTAAATCTGATATTTCATCTGCTCATACTTGGTAGGCCAATATCCCCCAAAACACTTAGTATTTTCTCTTGCAAGTAATGCTCAAGTATCATGTATCAGAGAAACAAATAGTTCCTGTATTTTGGATTAGGAATCAGACTCCCTGACTTCAGGCTATACTACAAAGCTACAGTAATCAAGACAATATGGTACTGGCACAAAAGCAGAAACACAGATCAATGGAACAAGATAGAAAGCCCAGAGATAAACCCACACACCTATGGTCAACTAATCTATGACAAAGGAGGCAAGGATTTACAATGGAGAAAAGACAGTCTCTTCAATGAGTGGTGCTGGGAAAACTGGACAGCTACATGTAACAGAATGAAATTAGAGCACTCCCTAACACCATACACAAAAATAAACTCAAAATGGATTAGAGGCCTAAATGTAATACCAGACACTATAAAACTCTTAGAGGAAAACATAGGAAGAACACTCTTTGACATAAATCACAGCAAGATCTTTTGTGATCCACCTCTTAGAGTAATGGAAATAAAAACAAAAATAAACAAATGGGACCTAATGAAACTTCAAAGCTTTTGCACAGCAAAGGAAACCATAAACAAGACGAAAAGACAACCCTCAGAATGGGAGAAAATATTTGCAAATGAATCAACGGACAAAGGATTAATCTCCAAAACATATAAACAGCTCATACAGCTCAATATTTTAAAAAAAAAGCAACCCAATCCAAAAATGGGCAGAAGACCTAAATAGACATTTCTCCAAAGAAGACATACAGATGGCCAAGAAGCACATGAAAAGCTGCTCAACATCACTAATTATTAGAGAAATGCAAATCAAACCTACAATGAGGTATCACCTCACACCAGTTAGAATGGGCGTCATCAGATAATCTACAAATAACAAATGCTGGAGAGGGTGTGGAGAAAAGGGAACCCTCTTGCACTGTTGGTGGGAATGTAAATTGATACAGCCACTATGGAGAACAGTGTGGAGGTTCCTTAAAAAACTAAAAATAGAACTACCACATGACCCAGCAATCCCACTACTGGGCAGATACCCTGAGAAAACCATAATTCAAAAAGACACATGCATCCCAATATTCATTGCAGCACTATTTACAATAGCCAGGTCATGGAAGCAACCTAAATGCCCATTGACAGATGAATGGATAAAGAAGACGTGGTCCATACATACAATGGAATATTATTTAGCCATAGAAAGGAATGAAATTGGGTCATTTGTAGAGATGTGGATGGATCTAGAGACTGTCATACAGAGTGAAGTAAGTCAGAAAGAGAAAAACAAATATCGTATATTAACGCATATATGTGGAACCTAGAAAAATGGTACAGATGAACCGCTTTGCAGGGCATAAATTGAGACACAGATGTAGAGAACAAATGTACGGACACCAATGGGGGAAAGCGACAGGGGGGTGGAGGTGGTGGTGTGATGAATTGGACAATTGGGATTGACATGTATACACTCATGTGTATAAAATTGATGACTAATAAGGACCTGCTGTATAAAAAAAATAAATTAAATAAAATTTAAAAATTAAAAATAAAATAAAAGGGAGACTTGGGTATGGTAAAGTAAATCTACAGGGAATAAAGCGCTGATTAAATTTGATATTTCATCTGTTCATACTTGGTAGGTCAATATCCCCCAAAACACTTAGTATCTTCTCTTGCAAGTAATGCTCAAGTATCATGTATCACAGAAACAAATAGTTCCTGTATTTTGGATTAGGATGTAAACTTTTCCCCAAACTGAAATCTGTTGGATCAGGTATTATACTAAACTAAGCATGAGTTTTGAAAATACTTACTGAATTATATTTGTATTTAAATACTTAATTGGAAAACCACAAAGCACTACATATGAAAAGCATATTAATGACCACAAACGTCTGACAGCATTCAGTATCTTTGAAGCACTATTTCATAATGTTCTTGTTTACCATTTTCGTTGTATGTGCCAGGTAATTATTTCTTGAAGTGTGCTTATTGTGTTATTGTGTGTTATTAACTCACACACAAAATAAATAAAGCAGAGGGTTTTTTGTTTTTGTGTTTTTTTTTGCTGCGTTGGGTCTCCGTTGCTGCTCTAGTTGCGGCAAGCGGGGGCTACTCCTCGTTGCGGTGCGTGGGCTTCTCATTGAGATGGCTTCCCTTGTTGCGGCGCGTGGGCTCAGTAGTTGTGGCACGTGGGCTCCAGCGCGCAGCCTCAGTAGCTGTGGCACACGGGCCCAGTTGCTCCGCGGCATGTGGGATCTTCCCGGACCAGGGCTCAAACCCGTGTTCCCTGCATTGGCAGGCAGATTCTTAACCACTGCACCACCAGGGAAGTCCAAGCAGTTTTATATTTTATTCCAAACAGACTCTGTATCTTCCCTCTTACCCAAAGTAGAAAGCCTGTTATCAGCTCTACCAATATAAAAAATTGCTAAAAATTGGTAAAATATTGGACAGCTAAAAGCTGTCCTCTAATTGTAGTTAGATTTTTAATGAGACAAAAATAGTTAACTACTTCCATTCCTCAGTTCCCTTTCGACCTTATTTATGAACTAAAGAAATGCATTCTAGTCTGCTTGCACGATGTTTTGCTATTTGTAATACTATTTTCATGCCAAATTTTACAAAATGCTTCTACAAATCTTTTGCTGTCATTGGCTCAACAAAGTAACTGGATTTGGTTATCATTCCCAAGGTCATAATTTTAAATCTAGCTTTCGTAAGCGCAGGGGGAAAAATCATTTTATAACAATATATTCTATTCCTTTTCCATTTGTGAAAGACATAATTCATAATTCCTTGCTTTGATAAACAAAGTGAGGAAACAAAAGCAACGCCAGAATTTCGTTATCCATTTACTGCTTTAAAGCATTTGCAGGCTGTTTAAACTGTCGGATGGATCACAATGCATCATTCCAAACGGTAAGATGTGTGCTACATTTCTTCATTCATAATTTTTTATTTGCTAATAAAACATAGGCAGTGCTCCATTTCTTTTTTCCAAAAAAAGAAAAAAGAAAAGAAAGCACCTCCTGCCCAAACTCCTAACTCTTTTCATGCTGTCCCAACAGTCTCAAAGCACTGTACTCTTCAGCTCCATCTCGTGTAGGAAAACATCGACTGCACCCTCAGCTCTGACCAAGGGGAGCAACCAATACAGTGGAAAAGATGAAAAGCCGCGAACAGTATTTAGGCATCAACACTAAACTTAGAATTGATTTCCTGTAAAGAGTCTGAGTATTTGAGAAAAAGCAGCCCTTGCGGTTGACAGGAAACTCAGGAAAGCATGTGTATTGATTTCATTGATAAATTCAATTAAATCTGGGGAAAACTATACTGCATTTACTTAATACTGGCATGTTTAGGATGAAATTCTCATTGACCCGAGATTCTCAGTTGACTCCTTCAAAACAGCGAAGTCAGGGCATTCTCTGAGCAGAAGTATGTAATACACCGTGCACCCTCACGAGATACAGCAGATTATCTTTTAGTCACGTCATAGAGCACAGAGGAGAACGCCTGGAAACGGTTTGGGGAGAGGGTGGTGAAGTCCCCTCCTCCGTGGACTGGAGTCGTTTCCGCTCTCTGCTAGTCTCGCGCCGCCGCAGGCTAGGAAGCGAGGGGACTCCGGATCCCGGTTGCCCGCAGCATCTCCCCAGAGTTCTCCTGAAAAACCAGCGGGTTAGGGATGCTCATCTTTTGCTTGTCATTATAGATCTGCTTCTTATTAAGCCCTCATTGAGTTTTTAAGTTGCTATGCGTAGTTTTTGCTTCTTCTGGCCGGGCAGAGGGAGCCCCGAGTGTCCCGGAGCCAAGCCGGGTACCACGGAACGGGGCCGTGGCCGTGGGCGGGGCGTCTTCACAGCGTCCGGCTGCGCCCCGCCGCCGGCGGGAGGCGGTAGCGGCGGCGGCGGGGCCTGAACGGCGCGGGGATTGGCTGCGGAGGGCGGAGACGTCAGGCTCCCGCGGCCGGAGCGGCGGCCCGGCTCGGCGCGGCGCAGCGCAGTCGGGTCGAGCGCTCACCACAGAGAGGAGGTTTCCTAGGCCTTCCCGCCTTCTACCGCCGTCGCCGGGCTGCGCCGCTCGAGCCCGGACGCGCCTCTGCGCTCCTCGCCGCTTCCACCCCCGCGGCCGCCGCTCCCCCTCGACGTCCGCACACACACCATGACGAAGAAAGAGAAGAAGTCCTTCAACCAGAGCCTGGCCGAGTGGAAGCTCTTCATCTACAACCCGACCACCGGAGAGTTCCTGGGGCGCACCGCCAAGAGCTGGGGTGAGCGGGCGGCGGTTGGGCGCCGGGGCCGGCCGCAGTCCGGGGGGCGCCGGGCGGGGTCGGGTGGGAAGGGAAGGCGGGAGGCGGCTCCCCGCGCGGGGGCCCCGGGAGCCGCCGCTGCCTCCGCCCGCAGCGGTTTTCGCCGCGGCCGCCAGACTCGAACGCGGCCCCATTCATTTCTCGCGGAGTCGGCGGGCGGGCGAGCGAGGCTGCGGGGCCCGCTGGCAGCAGCCGCCGGGCCGCGCCGGTTCCTTCCTCCCTGCCGGGAGCGGGGCGCACGTGCTGCCCGGGCCTGCGGCGCCGGAAGCCGGTAACCCCTGTCCCAAACCCCGAGCGCGTGGGGGCCGAGCGCCCGGCCTCCTTTGTACGGAGCGCGCCGGCCCGGGGAGGCCCTGGCGGAGGCGGCCAGCGGCGCCGAGCTGTTTGGGGAAGCCCGACCTTGCCCCACGCCGGGGGAGAGGAAATTTCCACTCCCGCCGCTATCTTGTGACTCGTCCACGCTGCCACCCCAGCGGGTCGGAAGAGTGTGAGTGTTAAGTGTGTGGTCTGCACGCATGTTTTAAGCACACAAGTACGCGGTACACGAAAGTGCGCTTGAGTTTGGACAGTGAAAAGACCCTTTAAAAGGTTGCTTTCTCCCTAATTCCTTTTTAATGACACAGGTTTTCTTACCAACATGCTTCATTGGGGGAAAGTAAATCCGGTCTGAATGGCAGTTTTTTTCCTGTGCCTTCAAAACGTGTGATGATTGAATTTGCTAGCAGTTTTCCTTTGCATGGCTTCTTTGTTTTAAAAGAAATATTTAAACCATCCGCCAGTGTGGTGCTGCTTTAGAGTGACTTTTTTTTTTTTTGGAAAAATTATGTTACTGTCTGAATAAGGACTAGTGCTCTTCCTCCTCCCCCCTTTACACTTAAGTAAACTACTTTTTCTTTCCTTTTGAAAGATATTTTGTTAGTTGGCCATGACAGACCTTTTTTTCTGAGTGAGAATATTTCTAGACTTGAGAACTATTTGGGCACGACATTGTCAAGAGAAGCACGGAGAGTAAATTTGCTCTGACTTAGAAAATAGACTGGCTGCTGCTTGAAAGCGGCTCCTCCAGAGTGGAAAGGCGGCTTAAAGTCCTATCACAAGCGGAAAGGGACCTTGGAGGTTTTTTAGCCCAAACCCTGCTTTAGAGACGAGCAAAATGAGCCCCAGAGAGGCTGCGATTTTGCTTTGTGTAAAATTACATATTCCAAAGAGCCAAGAAAAGAACCAGTTGTCCTTTAATCCTAGTCCAGCGGTGGTATTATTTTACAGATGCCTTGCCTAACTGCATGGTAATCACTCACGATTTTTATTCGAATGGCTGTCTGTGGGGAGCCCACTAATGTGATGAGGAAATAGATCTTGCATCTGGAATTAAATGGGGGAAAAAACTGTAAACAGTTATTATTGTTTCTAGAGTGTACTAACTTTCTGCTGAAGGAATTTTTGAGTGGTGGAGAGGGGGTAATTTGTGTAGACTACCTTTCTCAGTGCCTTCTCATTTCCAGTAATAAGTATCTGCACTTTGTGTTAGAATGACATTTCTTAGTGCACGTTGTGCTCTAAAATTATATGCTTTTGGGGTAGAGATTTTATTTGGTACGTGCATTTAAATAGATGACACGCACAAATTATCAGAGTATGCGGCATCATGTAAGGGCAGTGGGAGTAGTACAGGTAAAGTTGGGATTAGTTTTGGAAGGATTAAGGCAAGACCTTTTTTTCAAAATCGAAAATATCAATAAATAGTAAATTTCTGGGTTTATTGTAACAATAGTAAGCCAGCGGAGAATGGCATAAATAGGTGAAAACTATCCATAATCCTATCCCAATATAAGGGCACTCACTCCAAGGAAATGTGGAGGAGTGGTGCCTGGAGGCTGAAATCCATATTCAGCTCACTGGGCTGTGTAGCCTAGAGCGTGGGGTCTGCCTGGAGAAAGCATATCTTCTTGTAGTTCTCAGAAAGGCAGTGTATGAGCGAGCTGCCTGATCTCATCACCCCAGAGATTTCCACCATTCATATTTCGGTATATGTCTGGGCAGACTTAAAAAATGTGTATAATGTTATTAATTTATTTTAACAAAAAGAGATCATACCGTAAGTGTTGCTTTATAATCTTTTGAGTATGTTGTGGGCATCTTCCCATGTTAATAAATAAAGACCTATATCACCACTTTTAATAGCTGGCTAGTGTTCCATTGTATAGTTAGACGTACTGGGATTTTTTTTTTTTTTTAAGTTTACTAACGTGTACCATATGTATACATGGGAGATACCCAGGGTAATAGGAGTAACTCCTGATTTTTTTTTTAACCAGTGCATTATTGTATGTATTGGTCCCTCCTCCTCCCATTCCCTTCATCCTTGTACATTTTTGCAAATTTATTTCCTTGAGATATGTTTCTACTGGTGGAATTTCTGGGTTGTGGATAATATATGTACCTTTTATAATCTGAAAGCATGTTATAGGCTTTTTTTTAAACCTCATTTGTGCAAATTTTTTCTTTTAGTCGCTTTTGAAATTAATGGCGGGGGGGGGGAATTATTACATATTTTTTTGACCTAGGTAAATTTGCTGGGCTGCTGGCATATAGAGAAAACCTTTCTCTACCTCAGGGATTCTATAAAGACATTCATTTAAGATGTTTCCTGATTTTATTTTTTACACTCAAGTCTTTAGTATATTTGTCTCATGTAATCTGAGGTTCCTCTCCAAGTGCATTATATATATTAAAAACACATGTTTAAAAAGCAGTTTTGCAGTTTACCTTGGGGTTAAAGTGAAAATACATGTTTCATCTCATTGCCTTATTTAAAACAGCTATGTGAAGAATTTGATTAGCTTCTTGTATATTTGGCTAATATGTTACACTTGGTTACGGCAGTTTCAAAATGCTTATATACGTGTACTTACCTCATTCCATTTTCACAACTTTCTAATGCACACCATGTAGGTGATCAAAGTGTTCCTAAGAGCTGTTTTCTCAAGCTGGACAGTAAGGATGCATCAGGAATAAGTAGTTGCCTTTTATGAAAACACGGGACAAAGAAAATTTAGCACCTTGTGGCTGCGTTGCAGATATTTAACCTAAATGCATTACGTACAATTAGAGTAAAAGGCAGCTCAAAGATCATCTAGTGTTATTTAATTGTAAACAGTGGACCATGTGTTGCAGTTAACATTTTTAAAAATAATGAAATAGAATAGAAAAATTATCAAAGTTTATTCTGCCTGATAAGTTTATTCTAAGGGAAAATGTCATTCTGTGAAACTTTCTGTATTTTGGACATTCAGATACCCTGATGTAAAATGTATTTCTTACTGTGGCTCACAATCAAGAAAAGCTTGAAAGCCACTAATCTAGCCCTGTGCCCTCATATTCATACGTGAGAAAATTGAACCCACAGATCTGATCTGTCAGAATTCACTTACTCAGCTAGTGATAGAATCCTTGGCCTCAGACTGTCCAAGGACAGAGCTTTTTTTTTTTTTTAAACATGATGTGATGTCATTTAATGACATCTGCTTGTGGGCTTCTTTGGAGTTCATTATCTTAAGGTTATCTGTCAATACATGCTTTATTTTAACATTGACCTAAAACTCAAGTTACTGATTCCAAGCAGGGTCAGGATTCTGGACCAAAACTACTAATATCTACATTTTGTTCATGTGCTTCTCTTTTATTATAGGTCCATGAAGTGCTATTTTTTCAGTCACCTGCTCCCATTCTGGGTCATGCCTCAGTAAATGCTCTGCTTTGGAGATCAGGCTCCATCCCACCTTGGGTGTCTGACTGTAGGGGAGAAGGCAAGTGTGTTTATTTTCCCAGTTTTGTAAGGTATTCTTTGTCCTGTGGAGTGACATATTAAAGAAACTTTACAAAAATTTGCACTGTTGGGAAAGTAACAGGACTTGCCTTACCCTGTGTGCAGGCTGTAAATGAAGGGCAGTGGTGGGTGTGGCAGCGGCAGCAGCTGAGGCTAATCGAGCTGTCCCCCGGCAGGAGGCAGCACTTCTGGACCGCTAGTGGAAGGGAGGGAGGGGGCAAGTGTGTGTGTGATGTTCCAGATCCCTGTGTGATTACTGTAGTATGTGCTTTACTGTGTTAAAGAGCAGCCTCCCCTCACCCCCGGAGTAATTCCACTTCTTTGAAATTGACTTTTGAATTTATATGTTTAGAATTAATTTAGTTGTACTAAAAGAAGTTAAAAAACCCTCCTGTCCTTAGTAACAACTTTACTGTGATTTATCATCGCGTTTGCTTAAGGACCGTTTAACGCTTTTATGTTCCAAACACTTTTATTGAAATATGCCAAGAGTACATGGGCAGCACACATGTATGAGCAGGAAAAAAAAATCACATGTACAATAATTTTAAAAAGTGAAGGTTAGTCTTAGGAGATATCAGTTCCCCTTCCCCTCCCTCTTTCGACTTCCAGCATTTCCATTATGGTTAAGCCTCTACTAACCTAGCATTTAAAAAAAAGGAATTGTGTAATAGGAGAAAAAAAAATTAACTTTGGAAGATAAATTTATTATGTTCTAATTATGCATTGATTACATTGATTTTGAAGTAAAACCTGTCATCTTTAATCACATAGAGTAACCACTGTTAACATTTTCCTATGTATAAAGTTTTTTCAAATGTATAAATAAAATTTGAAAATACACAGTTAGATACCTAGTTTTATCACTTAACGTTTAAGGGGAATGTTTTTTATTCCTCTGCCACTTTCTGTTGAGGTATCCCTGGCCCTCTCCATCACCTCTGTGGGGACTGTCCACACTTCCTGCTAGAACTTACATGTTCTGGTGGCTTTAGTTATTATCTCCATTTGAGACTCCCAAATCTGCATTTCTAGTCCCTAAGGCTTTTTTGCATTCTTATTACCAAATGCCTGTCAGAAATCTTCAGTTGGATGTTTCATGGGCACCCCTTCATGTAACTCTGTTGCCCTCGGGGCTCCTTAGCATGACGTGCAGATTCTTTGCAGTCTGGTTGGCACACTTCTCTCCTGTCATCTCTGCTCTTCCACATAGTTCTCTCCCACCGCTTTTGGGCCTGTTTCCTAGCTTCTGAGCCTCTCCTTCCTTCAACTTGGCCTGGCTACTCAGATGTCAGCTGTGATGGCCTGATCTCTGGTAAACATTTTCGAACCATTCTTTGCCTTGAGACTGGGTCAAGTGCTCCAGTGTATTCTATGACACCTTTTTCTAGTATAGTATTTATGACTTCAACAGTATTGTTGTTGCCCGCTTATTAGACATAAGCTTCTTATTCACATCTTACCTGTCTTGAATTCCCTAACACCTAGCCTGTTGCCCGGCACTTAGTGGGAATGTAATAAAAATTGGTTGAAGGAATGAACAGTATTATGAGATGTTCCCAGTCTAATTAAATGTAATTAGTCTTCTGCAACATTGTTTTTAATGTCTTTGATGGTTTTGGTGTATCATAGCATAATGGTTCACCCAGTGTTTGGGCATTTTCCTTTTTTTTTTTTTTTTTTTTCCCTTTTTGCTACAGCACTGATGGTTTTCATAGTTCAGTGTTCAGAAAAAGCTTCCACTTAACTTTCTCAGGGGAGACTCAGCTGAGTTTGACATGCCTGGGTCGTGCATCTGATTAGGATATCAGAACCAGGGTAATTATCCAGGCCTCCTGTGTCCTGCTTTATTGCTCTGTTCCGCTTCTTATATGGCTCTTACAAGAACTTCATAAAGATTTTTTTTTTTTCTTTTTAAACTTACCTGCTCTCAGATTTAATGGGGGTTTATTTAATAGTGTCATCCTCTCCCTACAGGGTGCTATTTAACTAATAATATTTTTAAAAAGAATTCCCTAACTTAACAACCTCCCCATATCTGTTTAAACTTTGTTACTGAGTCATTGGTGGAGCTGGCTCTTACTTATGACTTCCTCCTAGTATTTTGCTGATGCCATGGTAAGGAACTGACCCTTGTCCACAGCATGAGGTACTTTTCTTCTGATGGTTTCTGGCCGGTTGGCAGTATCTGGTCTGTAAAAAGTGGCCCTTACCCCTACTCCATACTTCTCTAGCCATTCCTTTCCTGGTTCTCTTGTTTCCTAAATGTAGATTTCCCAGGTGCTGTCTTTGGCCTTGTTTTCTCTTCATCTTCTTCATCTCATAAAACAATTGCAGAGATTACTGACAGATTTTACTTCTTGGTTAACATCTCTCTGAGATTACAGTTGCTTCTTGCATATCCCGTAAACCTGAGAGTGAGGCTTAGACAACTCCAGTACCTTGTTTATCAACTGATAAACAGAGCTCTTTCCCCTTCCTCCACTGAAGTTGTGAGTTGCTTCTGTATTTGCAGTTTTTGAAGACTGTCACTACCATTTCTGTCATCTGGGCTCTGAACCTGGCCAAACCATGCCAGTTGTGCTTCCATAACATCTCTTGAATCTCTTGGTGACCCACACCCTCATTACCACTGCTACAGTTAATTCAGGAATTAATTTTCTCTGACCTACTCACCACTCCCCCACCTCACCCCGCCCTCCAGTATCTTGTGAAAACAGGCATTCAGAGGGAGCCCAGGGTGCTTGTTTTTCCTAGCTTCATAATGCTAACCACCTGTTGCACATTGCAGAGCCCTCAACATTCCCACCAACCTGCCCTACTTCTTCAGGATCTGGTAGTGCCTTTTCTTGTAAATTCTCTGATTAAAAAACTGAAAGCACCAGATGAAGATCTTTTGTAAATTTCTTTCAAAATTGGTCTGAGTTTAAAGAGACCACTGGCTTTCCAACTTTTATCTGCTGCTTATAAAAAGTGTAGTGTTGTTGACTGGGGAAGTTGGGCTCTTCTGGTGCAGCCCCAGGAAGATCCAGGTAATCAGTTGGAATCATTGTGACCTAAACCAGTATAACTTCACTGCTATCAGTATTTCTAAGGCTGCAGCTTTGGTCAAGCTACTCCCTGTACCCCAAAGCTGTTGGGATCCCCACTGCTTTCAGAAGGTTTAAATCAGTTCCAGACAGCCTGGTATTCCGGATATATTACATATTGGCTTAGAACTACATTTCCAACCTTAAATAATCTGTCATTTTACACCCTGCTCCCCGTATACCACATGTCATAGCCAAATGGGTATGTCTAAGGCCCCTTGGTCTAGAATGCCCTACTCATTCCCTCTCCCATGCCCTTCATTCTCTGCATCATAAATTCTCCCCTGCTTCATAGATCTAGTGCCCTCTCTGCCATAAGCCTTCTCAGACTTGCCCAGGTGAAAATAATACATTTATCGTCTATAACACCTAAAAATTTTGTATCCTGGATTAGAGTTGTTTATATACATTGCTCCTACTAGCTGGATGTTCTCACAGAGCAGGAATCACAGGTGCATTTTATGTCCCTACAACATCTAGCACATAGTAAGCACTTACTATTTTTTTGATGAATAAATTGTCATTTAGTCAGTTTCCACTTGTGATTCACCTGGTCGTTGGGCTAAAGTTGAGAGTATTTTGATTAATTGGTATAGCTCCACACTATGAAAGTCTTGTTTGTGGAGAAACTTGTTCATCATTCCCCTCAGCTCACCATGATTCTGTTCCACTAAATTTCTAATTCATTTAAGTTTCCAGATAGGGCATCGTAGTCAAAGTGAGCCTGTGGGCCTATGTATTTTTGCTTGATAAGTCTTAGAAGTTTACCAGTATACTGAGAAGATGATCAGACTAGGACTCAGAATATAGACCTGAATTAGAATTCCACATCTCCATCTAAGCTTAGGTAAGTCATTAAAAATCTCTTGGTCTTAGTTCCCTCTGTGAGGGAAAAGTTGCACGAGATAGTTTCAGATGTCGCATTGGAATGAAAAACAAGGCCTATATAAATGCTTTTGAACAGGAGGCTGCAAACTTTTTCTTTAAAGGACCAGATAATATTTTAGGCTTTGCCGGGAATACAGTATGTGTTGCAACTACTCAGCTCTGCTGTTAGTAGCTTGAAAGCGGCCATAAACAATATGTAAACTAGTGGCCTAGCTGCGTTTCAGTATTTTATTTACAAAAACAGGCAGCAGCCATGATTTGCTGACCTATGCTTTAGAAGTTAGTTAGTGGTCAGTGTAGGCTAATCCAAGAAACCTGAACGTGTCTTATAATGGAATGTGGACTCTTGGCTTTGTTCTTTTCATATAACAAAAGTAACTTCAGTATTTGAGTTTTTATAGTACAGATGTGAATAGTCAGTAAGTCCACTGTCATCCTCAGCTTCTTCCCTGGGTAACCACTGTTACCTATCATACTTTTTAAAACATATGTGGTATATCCACTTTGGATAAAGGTCTAACAATTTCCTGTAAAAGTAAATATACACTTCCCCATGATCCCCAGCAGTTGTAGGTGTTTACCCAAGAGAAATGAAAACATATGTCCACAAAAATACACAAAATATTCATAGTAGCTCCAAACTGGAAAGAGCCCAGGTGTCCGGCAGTAGAATGGATAAACAAACCAATGTCCACACAGTGGAATACTACTCAGCAGTAAAAAGGAGCAAACTACAGATAACACAAAACATGGGTGAATCCCACAATTAGGCTGAGCAGAAAAGAAGCTTTACCGAAGAGAATATACTACTGTATAATTTCATTTCTTTGAAATTCTAAATCAAGCTATACTTAACTATGCTGGGGAAAAGCCCACGATGGTGTTTGCCTCTAGGATGGTGGTCATGGGGATTGACTGGGAAGGGGCATGAGAACTTTATAGGGTGATGGCAGCGTTCTGTATCTTGATAGCTGTTTGAATCATAGAGGTGAATGGATTTCTCAACAACCATGTCATGGTACCTTGGAGATTTGTATATTTCACTGAATGTAATTTTCCCTCAATTTTAGTTAATATGCATGTTGAAGTGTTTAGGGGTTAAGTGTACTGACATTGCAACTTGAAATTCTTAAAAAAAATAGGTGGTGAATAGATGAGATAAATATACTAGACTTTACTAGGTAGAATCTAGGTGGGGTTTATGCGTGTTCACTCACATTTCTTTTAACTTTTCTGTGTATTTGTAAATATTCCTAATTGGATGTTGGAGAAAAAAGAATACATGAATATATTCATGTTTCTCTTCACTGCCTTCTACCAATCGCAGTCTTTAGCACAGATAATGATTGCTTATCAGTTTTCCTACCAGTCCTTTTTCAACACACTTATATATGTGTATATGTATATATATGTGTGTGTGTATGTATATGAGTATATATGGACTATGTAGGAATAATTAATTTTCTACTTTTACATGAGTAATAGGAAGAATGTATGTTCTAGAACTTCCTTTTTTTCACTTAATGTGTCTTGACTGTTTCCATGTCTCTGTCCCTCTCTCTCCCCCGCCCCTATTTATTTATCTCATTCCTTTGAGTCATTGCATAATATTCCATAGTGTAGGGATATATATCCAAGATATATATATATATATTTCTTTGTGATGAATATTTAAATTGTTTCCAATTTTTCTGTTGCACATTGTGCAGTGCATGTGTGCAACTATTTATCCAGGGTAGACACTGAGAAATGGAATCACCGGTTTATAGTATATGTTTATTTTTATATTAATTTATTGTCCTCCAGTATAGCTGTACCAATGTATACTCCCACCAGCAGGGATCAAATTACCTGTTTCCCTTCAACTTTCTGAGCATTGGTTATTATCACTCTTTAAAAATTTTTGCCAGTTTGATGGGACGCTGATGTCTTGGTTGGTTTAATTTGCAGTATCTCTGATAACTGCAACTTATGTTTGCTCAGTTTTCATTTCTTTACAGTGACCTGCTCATCTTTTTGCTGTCTTTTGTCTCTTAATTCTTTTATTTTAAAAATTGTACTTGTTTAAATAAATATTATCACAAATTTAACAGTCTTTTATAGGCTGTTCCTGATCACTTATCCCAAAATATATTGAATAATTCATCATTTTCTCACTGATTTGAAATGCCAGCTTTGTTACATGGATATTATATGGATCCTTTCTTGATTATTGTTGTGTTTTGTTATTAATCGGTATCTCTGTTCCTGTGTCATTATCACTCTATAGCATGTAAGCTCTATGTAAGCATTTAAAATAAAATAAATTTGTGAAATTTGTGCGAGTACTGTCTGTTTAGTTTTGGTATCTGGAGAGTGCTAGCCTTATAAAGATTTAGGTAACTTACGGAGCATACAAAAAGGATAGCTTGTGTGTAGAGAAAGATCTACTTATTGAAAATTGGGAGAACTAACTAAAGCCATTTGGACATAGTGTCTCTTTTAGGGATAGAGCTCTGTTTATTTCTTGTAAGAACTTCTGATTTGAATGTGTTTATTTTCTTTAAAAATCATATATTTCATCTATTTTCGAGCTTACTAGTTGGAAAGTGGTTTTATTGATAAAATTAATGATTTATTTTTGCATTTGTTTCCATTAACTTGTGCTTGTATCTTAAATCTCCTACTTTCCTTGAATTTATTTTAGTCTTGAATTTAAAACCTGGCTTTTTTGGTTTGTCTTGTTTTTTAGTAAATGCATATAAGGCTATGGATTTTCCTTTGTGTTCTGCTACATGATTGTTTTGGATTTTGAATACTTTGGGTTTTGTTGTCTTTTTAATCCAAAGGTTATTTAGCAGTCCATTTTCTAAATTTTTGTTATACTTCTCTAACATACTTTGATTGTGAAAAATGTGGCCTTGATTTTTTCTTTTTTTTTTTTTAGGTTTGTTATTTTTTATTTTGTTTTGGTTTGGTTTTTTGAAATTTAAGTCATGGTCAGTTTTGAGGCAATGTTCCAGGTTTATAAAGAGTATATTTTCTGGTGACTACAAAGTTTTACATATATTAAATAACTATTAGTTGTGTTTTTAAAATATTATCCTTTTTGTTATTGTTTACCTGATCTGTGGATTTCTGGAAGAGGTACGTTAAAATCTCTACAGATGATTGTGATAAATTTTGCTTTACATATCTTAAGCCACTTAGCATCACAAATGTTCATGGCTTTTATGCTGTATCTTCTTGATGTGTTTTGTTTACTTTTTATTAATAGAGATTATCTTTGCTTTGTTAATGCCTTTTGACTTGAATTCTAAATAGTTTGCTTACAGTAATAATGCCACATCTACATTTCTTTTTGTGAGCCAAGGTCTACTTTATTTTCAACCAGTATGTGTTATAATTTTAGGTTTTTGTCTATAAATAGCATTTATTTATAGTGCTATAAGGTTTTCTTTAACCCACTTTGAGAATGTCTTTTATTAGACTACTATTAAATTATTCCTACCTTAATATTTAACTGTGTAAAATACAGACTAATGTAGTGGCAAAAGTAGATCATTGGCTGGCTGAAGGATGTACGGATTGTGAACGGGCACAAGGAACCTTTCAGAGGTGATAGAAATGTTCTGTATCATTAGTGTAGTGGTGGTTTCACAATACATGCAGCTGTCTACTCATTGGGATTGTGCACTTGGAATCAATGAAAATTATTGTGTGTAAGTTATTCCTCAGACCTGATAAGGAAAAGAAATTAAAATCAACACCTACTTAGATGTTACCAGCAAGTCTTACTGGTTTCTTTGCTCACCGTTGCTTTATATATTTTTCTTCTTTGTCTTAAATTTTTAAAGAAAACTTTAAAAAATGAAAAATGTACAATTATATTAGCTTTTTCTAGAATTTAGTCTGTGAACTTTGTCCTTTTTTTTCAGGTTAGATAATATATAAGTTTTTCTTCCAAAAAGAAGGAAATGAAGACAGTGTAGCTAAAACTTAAAGCCTCCTCAGTTTGGAATATACTGTTTTATTTTTGGCTGATGAGATATCTGTCAGTCATATTTCTCTGCTCTAGGTAAAACCCGTTTTATCTTTTTAGAAGCTTTAAGAAATTTTCACTTTATTTTTAGTATTCTGAAATTTTACCTATTTCTGTCTAGGTATAGGGTGTTTTCTAGTATTTTTCAATCTTTTCCAATCTAGATACAAAATGTGTTATTTCTTTGGGCATTCCTCCCCATCCCCTTTTCTGGTGGAATTCTTGTTAGATTTGTTGATATTCTGGTTCTGTCTCCCGTGTCTCAACAATCTCCATACACTCTCTCTCTTTTTGCCCAGTATTGTAAAACACCTTGGTTTGATCTTTTAGCTCACTGAATTTTTCTTTGGCTTGGCTAGTTCTCTAGGTTAGGCCTTCTTCCAAATTTTTGTTTTTTAAATAGCTTTATTGAGGTATAATTGTGACATATGGTAAACTGCACGTATTTAAAATTAAAATGTATAGCTTGAGTTTTGGTGTATATTCACCTATATGCATATACACATATTGTACCCATGGAATTATCACTCTAATCAAGATAATGAAAATATTCATCACTCCCCAGATTTCCTCTTTCTCATTTGTAATTCTCTTTCCCTACCTCCCCAGTATCCAGGCAAAAATAGATCTGCTTTTTGACAGTTTAGATTAGTTTGTATTTTCTGAAACTTGAAATGCATGGAATCATGTAGCGTGTTCTCTTTGGGGCCAGGAGTGCTGAGTTCTTTCATTCAGCACAGTTATTTTGAGAAGTAGTTCATGAATAGTATTCCATTGTATTATATGCCAGAATTTATTTATTAATTCATCTGTAGATGTGCTTTTGGGTTGTTTGGAGTTTTTAGTGATTACAAATAAAGCATTTACGAATATTCATATACTTTTTCTTCTGCGAACGTGTGCTTTCGTTTTTCTTGGTTAAATATCTAGGACTGGATTGGCTGGATCCTATCATAGGTATATGCTACTAACTTTTCAAAAAATTGTTTTCCAAAATCAGTTTTTGTTTTGGCACATTCTCACCAGCAGTGTATTGGAGTGTCAGTTGCTCCGCTCCTAGCTCATCACTTGGTATGGTCAGTCTTTAGAATTTCTAGCATTCTGGTGAGCATGTAGTGGTTTTGATTTGCCCGTCCTGGATAACTAGTGATGTTGAATATGTTTTCATGAGCTGTATTGTTTTGCAATTCTCATTACATCTTTGATGAAGTTTCTGTTCAAAACTTTTGTCCATGTTTTAGAAATTTGTTTTGTTGTAAGAGTTCTTTATATATTCTAGATGCAAATAAGTACTTTATTGGTTTCATATTATGCAAAATATTTTTCCCAGTCTTTGGTTTGCTTTTTTGTTAGGTGTCTGGATTTTTATTATTATTATTATTTGACTCTTCTCCAGTTCAGCTTATCTACTAAGTTTTAAAATTTTAACAATCAGAATATGAAATCACATTTTGAAAAATTATTCTCTTACCTTATGCTCTGTATTTTAATTATACTCATGCTTCCCCCCCCTTGTTCTGTACCCTGTTATAACCCAGTTTTTTCAGGCATTACTTTCTTTGTTGCGTTTGATACTTTATTGGATTAGTTTTTCTTCTCAATATTTTGTAATTATTGGTTCTCTGCACCTCCTCTTTGTATTTAGACTTCCCTGTCATAGCATTCAGGGACAAGGCATAGGTAGCCAAGAGCTGGTCAGGTATGGAGATTCTCTCCACTCCTTTAGATTTTTACCAACCCATCCAGGACCTTGCCCAGTTTTTATCCCAAGCCCCAGTGTTCCCTTCTTCATAGCATGTACAAAAATTAACACACAGTGGATCAAAGACCGAGACTTAAAGAGCTAAAACTAAAAATTCTTAGAAGAAAATATAATTGCAAGTCTTCATGACTTTGGATTAGGTAATGTTGTTTTAGATATGATACCAAAAGTCAAGCAGCCAAGGAGAACAATAGGTAAACTGGACTTCCTTGAGATTAAGAACTTTTCTGCTTTAAAGGACACTGTCGGCGCCCGACGGGGCATGGCGTCCGAGCAAGGCGGGCGTCGGCTGGTGGCCAGTGCTGGGTCCCGGGCTGGGGCCGAGAGCCGGGGCAGGCGGGGCCGCTTTCTGCCTCTCGCTGGCCACGCCGGCGGCAGGCGCCAGCGAGGCCTGTGGGGAGTGGCGGTGCAGCCGGGCAGGTGGGACCGTCGCCCAGGCCCTGGCCCGCGCTTGGGGAGCTGGTGCAGTGGCTGGGCTTCGCTCCCTTCGAGGTCTTCGTGCACCTGTTGGCCCTGTCGGTGTTCTCCGTGCTGCTGGCCCTGCGTGTGGACGGCCTGGCTCCCGGCCTCTCCTGGTGGAACGTGTTCGTGCCCTTCTTCGCCGCTGACCGGCTCAGCACCTACTTCACCACTGTCGTCTCCGTGCGCCTCTTCCCAGGACGGAGAGAAGCGGCTGGCCGTGCTCCGCCTTTTCTGGGTCCTCACGGTTCTTCGCCTGAAGTTCGTCTTGGAGATGTTGTTGTGCCAGAAGCTGGTGGAGCAGACTCGGAGCTCCGGTTCGGCCTGATCACGTCTCCAGTCTTCATTCTCCTGCAGCTGCGCATGATCCCTGCCTGCCGGGTCAACTAGCCTCGCAGGAGATAAGCTAGAAGGCGGGACCCCACGCTGAGGTCCCACTTCCGCTGCACCAGAGAAGTCTTGGGCTGAAAGCCACCTTGTGCCCTGCTGAGTGCCCAGCTTTCTCTCTATCAGTCATGTTTGAAATTGTTCCCTCAGCAGGGCTGAAAAGAGCAGCCTTGATTCTTAAAACGTATTCCCTCTTATGCTTTGAATAGCTAATCTTGAATTGAGGTCCTGAGAAGGCCAGACAGTCCTGAACTCCTCTGACAGTTGGAAACTGCATATAAGTAAAATGTCCTGATGGGCTCTGAGTATTTTCATGGATCCTGGGAAAGTACCCACTGTGCAAAGGCTGCAAAGCTGGACTCGGGATTTCCCCTGGCCAGCAGTGCTGACCTGAGAGCTTACTGCCCCATCCCCCCAGACAAGACTTCCTTAGATGCTTGAGCTCTAAAAAGTGTGAACCAGATTGTGTCTCCTCCCCAGTGGCACTGGGGAGGATGGCTCTTTCTTCATTCCAGCCCAGGCAGACCAGGAGTATGTTGAATAAGCATGATTAGGACCCTATCTGGGTATCTGTCGCCTGAGAAAAGAACTTGCTTTCAAGGCACTGCTTGGTTTCCTATCCCAGCAGACTGCAGTGTCACGACTTTTCCACCACCTCATGCCCAGCACTGTTAGCGCACCTGAGACCTTAGGCCACTCTAAGGGACTAGAGAGAGGAACAGGTGCTCTGATGCGCATAGCCATTGAGACCTTACACATGGGAAGTTTGCAGATGGTCTCAGCCCATGCCTGTCGGCCTAAGGGCTTTGGTTTGATGCCAGTCGGGTGCCAAATGAGAACATTTGCTGAGATTAAAATAGGAATGTTTACTGAAAAAATAATAATAAAGGACACTGTCATGAAAGTGAAAAGACAACCCACAGAATGGGAGAAAATAATTGTACATCATGTATCTGACGAGAGGCTCGTGTCTATAATATATAAAGAACTCTTAGAACTCAATAAAAAGACAACCCAATATAAAAATGGGCCAAGGATCTGAATAGACAGTTCTCTAAAGAAGATACAAACGACCAATAAGCTCATGAAAAAATGCTCAACATCATTAGTCATTAGGGAAATGCAAATTAAACCCACTAGGAAGTATTAATGAGAATGTGGAGAAATTGGAATCCTGCTGGTGGGAATGTAGAATGTTATAGATGCTTTGGAAAGCAGTTTGGTACTTAACTCAAAATACTAAACAGAGCTACCACATGACCAAGCAGTTCCACTCATAGGTGAATGAAATGTGAATTATACCTCAATAAATAGCTCCTTATAAAAACTTGTATATACAAAGGACTTTAAATTTGTACTTGTCCATATAATTGATTTTTTTAAAATTATACCTGCCTCTGCTTTAAATTTTTTAAAACTATAAACAGGTTGTTAATTTATTTACCAAGGGGAAGTTGTTTCTCATCAGAATTCTCTGAGAATAAGGCATAGTCTTTCTATTGTCTAGGTACCCTCAGGTAACTAGGAAGTTTGCAGAAGTGTGTTGAACAGGTGTGGATGTCCAGGCCTTGATGAAGCCTAATGACTTACCTGTTCCCTGCTTTCATTAACTAGCGCTGTGGCAGACATGGCACACTGAACAGGTCCCATCTGCACTACCTATTACTCAGCTAGGGTAGCTCAATTAGTTTCATACCTGTCATTGTCAGGAATGCATCTGAGTAAATAACTGCAAGATACCGATATATAAGAACAGCAATTTACAACTTCTGTTTTTATTTTCAGGTATTTTTTTTCTTAGTGTAGGAGAAAGGCGGTTAAGTTGATAAAGTACTGCCATCCTTGTGAGTGGTCTTTCATATGTGGTTTTAATAAGTGAGATTAATTTTAGTTTTTAAATGTTAAGTTTGTTCTTGGTGAGAGGATCTTATCAAGCAGGGGAAATTGGCTTCAGTGCTGAAAATCACTTATCGGTACACTCCCTACATTCAAAATTGACTTAATGGACACTAGTACATGGCATCAGGTTTGGGACATGGCTGTTAATCTGTGCATCTATTTTATGAACCTAACTTTTTTTTTTTTGAGATTTTTTTGATGTGGACCATTTTTAAAGCCTTTGTTGAATTTGCTGCAATATTGCTTCTGTTTTATGTTGTGGTTTTTGTTTTGTTTTTTTTTTTTGGCCCCGAGGCATGTGGGATCTTAGCTCCCTGACCAGGGGTGGAACCCGCATCCCCTGCATTGGAAGGTGGAGTCTTAACCACTGGACTGCCAGGGAAGTCCCAACCCAACTCTTTATAGGAAGTTTTTACACTTTTGTTCGTGTTTGCTATATGTTCATTTGCTTTGTAACCATTTTTATAAATCCGCTTTATATTATTTTTCCTGAAAATTTAAAATCAAATTTGAAAATGGTAAGCATATTTTCAGATGACTTTGAAACACCGCTAAATAATTAAACTCTTGGCACTTCTGTTTTAAACTTCTCCAGTTTAATATCTTACTGCGTCAGTTGACAAACTATTGTGGCCTCCATCTGCCTGCTCTGTAAGTGAGGCTTTATTGGGTGGAACACATCCCCCACTCATTATCACATTTATATATTTGTACCCTGGTCTGCTGTGTGGAGGATTTTATCCATTAGTTCCTACAAATACCCAGATCTGAAAGAATGGTTTTTCCCCTGTATCTCATTAAACCATCCTTTGGGCTTTGCACGTATTTCATCTACCTCTGTAGTAAACTGATCACTTCTTTGAGATTGGTCTTCCTTTGTGTTTCTGCAACAGGATCGCTCTGTGTGATAGGGAAGTGATGCTGTCTGGAGGCGACATCCTGTGCTCCTTTCTTCCTTCTGTCCTTTCGCTCCCTATTTTGGCCTCCTGGTAATTGGGGCAGGGGGAGGACGGGGAATGCTGGTCTAAATTAAAATGAAATTGCTTTAACTGTTTCCCCTTTGCTTAAAAAAAGGGGAGGCAGTTTCCTGGCCCGCAGGTAGCAAATGAAAGTTATCTAAGCTTTTGCCACAATCTGTTTCGGGGTCACAGGGTCTTTTGAGCATCACGAGAACGTTGTAGAGCCACTCCGCAGAAGAAAAATGGGTATATTCAGAAATGTATTATTCCAGAAGTCATAGAAGCTCTGAAGTTAATCCTTCTGGGGATGAATGAGGGTGAAGGGTCCATAGAGTCCAGGTTAGGAACCCCTGCTCTAGCCCTTCTGCTAGGACAAATATTAATAAGCAGGTTTTGTGTTAAGACTGGAAAATAAAGCTGATGTTAATTCAACTTTGGGGAATTAAGTGTTCTCTACTATTGCTGTAACTGGGGATTTATTGAATATTCTTTGATCAGGTTTTTTTTTTGGCCCTGCTGCGCGGCATGTGGGATCTTAGTTCCCTGACCAGGGATCCAACCCGTGCCCTCTGCATTGGAAGCGCGGAGTCTTAACCACTGGACTGCCAGGGAAGTCCCCTTTGATCAGTTTTTAAATGTTCAAATATAAATGTGTGACGTTAACAATATATTCTAGTATATAATCTTGATGGTGACCACTTATGATGTTAGATCTTTGAATATAGACATTTGAGAAAAATAATTCTAGATGTTCACAAAATAAATCACTGGCTTAGGATAGATCTTAGTGTTTCCAGATTGTAAAGAAAAAAAGGTTAAGCCCTTGGTGTTGAAACTTGCGTCTGCCAGCTCTTGCTGCGTGCTTAGCGGTGGAGTTGTCAAGTCCCACTGGTTGGGATGCTCCTCTCTTCACTTTTGCATGACGCTTCCACTCAACCAGTTTTTCCTAAACTTTATTCATTGATACCACCTTCATGATTTATCTTCTCTGCATGTTTCCTGGCTATTCTCTAAATCAACTCACTTTTTAAAGCCCAAATTTATGCTAATAATTACTGTGAAATACAGGGTTGATGTGCTAATTCTTTTTTTTTTTTTTTGGCCGCCTGTGCGGCATGCAGAACTTCCCCTAGGATTGAACCCATGGCTCCTGTAGTGGAAGCACGGAGTCTTAACCACTGGACCACTGGGGAAGTCCTATGTGTTAATTTTTTTGTTTGTCACATATACATACTGGGGGTTTTGTCCAACCTAAAATCATCTTTTTTCTTTCTAGAGAGCATTAAATCCATTTCGGGAAATACTCCCTTATGTGCTGGAATTTTAAAGCTCTGATCTTGAATCAGTATGATCTGTGGAAGCTACTTGTACTTGGAAGTATCAGAGGAGAGGAGGGGGTCACAGGATGTGGGTGGGTGCTGCCTGCTGAAATACCCCTTGCTTGGGCGAATTCATATCGATCTGAATATGAAGATACTTGGCTGTGTGCATGGCAGAGCTTGGAGTTGTAGCCTTGCAATGATGGGTCTGTTTTTTTACCCTGGCCACATCTCTCTCTCTCTCTCTCTCTCTCTCTCTCTCTCTCTCTCTCTCTCTCTCTTTCTCACACACACACACACACACACACACACACACACACACACACACACACACACACACACACACACACACTGTGTATATCTTCAACTTTATGAGTTTTATTTTCTTTTGCAGGTTTGATCTTGCTCTTCTACCTAGTCTTTTATGGGTTCCTGGCAGCACTCTTTTCATTCACGATGTGGGCTATGCTTCAGACTCTGAACGATGAGGTTCCAAAATATCGTGACCAGATTCCTAGTCCAGGTAATTAATTATGTTGTGATTAGCATGGCTTCTAACAAAATTGGGTTATACTTTATCTTCTCCGTAAGTCTGTATTATATAGCCGGTAGAAGATGTTAAACTTCAGGGTTAGATAATGTGAAAGTTTTGATTTTGTTTGTTGTTTAATATTTACATAGTGATATAAAGACCTTTAATATTTACATACTGATATAAAAACCTTTAATATTTACACAGTGATACAAAAACCTGGCTGATAAATCTTGAGTCTTTTGCCAAGAGTAAGCAGAAGTGAATATTGAGAGTTAAAGTGAAGCCAGATTGATGAATATAGTTATAGTTATGAATGGTGTTTATGAATATTGTGTAGTAGTTTCACTTTGCTCTGAGTAATTTACTTATAAAGTATATGTTTCAGCTCTGGTGTGGGTTAGAGCATTGGTCTTATAAAATACATGCTTCATGTTTTTAATTGCTTAGTATGGAAGTGGTAAGAAGTCAATAGAGAATAAAATGAGTATACTCTTAATATGTTGAATTATTCTCTATTGATTGTCTTAGGGAAAAAAATTTCCTCTAGGATACTGGAGAATGTACTTTCGTACGGAAGAAAATCTTAACTGGAGCACTTGTTTAAGTCACATTTTCTCCCTCCTGATTTTATTCTTTTCAAACAGTTGGTCTTTGAATGCTAGCTCTGCTTTCGTTGGTGCACACGGCCCTTGTCCTCAAGGTGCTGGCAATTTTTATAGAAGTAAATAACAATAATGTGCAGAACTCCAGTGTATCTAATTCCCAGAAATATGAACAACTTCCAGAGATGGTAGCAAAGGGACGGCTCTCCATGGAGGAGCGTGATTTGGGCAGCAGGCAGAGTGGGCACGCAGGCCAGGGAAGGTGGGAGTCTGCAGCAGGAGGTTTCTGTCTGCAGCAGTGGTTCTCTTCCAGCCGTGATTTGCCTCCCAAGGCCATTCAGCAGTGTCTGGAGACATTTTTGGTTGTCACAACTGCAGACGTGCTGCTGTGAGTAGAGGCCAGGGGTGCTGCTAAACATCCCTACGGTGCATGGGACAACCTCCCACAACAAAGACTCATCCAGTCCAGAATGTCGTTAGGGCCACGGCTGAGGAACCCTAGCCTAGATCCTTGCCCACTGCATGGACTTCTCAGCTATATCAGCAGCGAGATTGAACCAGTTTCCCCAACCAGTTTTCTTAGAAAATTTGTTCTAATGGCTTTTCCTTTGTTTGCAGCTAATATTTATCTAAATATCATGAATAACTCTTTTGGTCTGTTTGACCATGTATCTGAGACCAGCGCCATGCTAATTTTTTCCTCATCTCTCATTGTAGCCCTGTTTTCTTTCTACCTAGATGAATTCTAAGATAATTATTTCTCTTGCTGCCTTAAGTTATGTGACTATTACTATTGAACATAAGCTGATCTATTTCAGAAATATTAAACCATTTATAATTGCATGAATAATATAAGCAGTAAAATGTGTTCAATATACTTTTTTAAGTATGTAGTTTTAAACTGAGTTCCTTAAAATCATTCACCAAGTGTATTATAGTACTTAAAAACTAAATATTAGTTCAAATAAACAAATATATATGCACACTTATTCATATTATATATCAATATAATATTAGATGAATGTATATTAGTTTGTTAAATATGATTTTCTCTTCATAAAGGAATTATGGGTAATTAAATTTTATTTCTACTTGTATTTTCTAAGGTTTTTTTGGTTGTTGTTTTTAACAATGACCTTATTAAGTTTATTTTTAAATGGTATCATTTCAATAATGTATTTGCACCTGGTAAAATAAATGCTAGTTTGAAATTGGTATGTGTATTAACATATACATGCATATAACATAAACACATACCATCCATGCACACCCCTATAGATGCACACACATGCATACACACATATTCATGCTCCGATGGTTTAAATTGTAAAGACGTAAGAGTTACTGTAGTTTTCACATTCTGTTGATGTTCATGGTTTGGGGTAAGCTAAGACTTTATTTGGAGGACGTAGGTGTACTGCGTCAAAAATGCAGCCGTACGGCACACTCCTGCTGTGTTTTTTTTACTTACGAGTTTCAAACAGGCTGTTAAATGAACTAAGGCTCCAGGAGCATTGCTCAGCAAGATCTAAGAAGTAACTTGTATCAGAAATTCAGTTTTAGACATTCTGGTCTGCAGAGTTTTTGTAAATTGAGTCATTTAAAACTTCCCATAGAAATAAGTCATGTTAAAGGAATGTAATCTTTTTTTTTTATAAAGCATAGACATTTTCATATTTTTCTTTAAAATTTCTTTCAAACTGGATGTTTTATTAAAAGTTGGGTTTTTCTTAAAGTTGGGTGTTTTTATACAGTTATGTATAAGCTGCCTTGATTCTGTTACTTTTTCACTTACAGTATATTATGTCTTGTTCCTCCTGTAAAACCTTAAAAATGAAAACATACAATTTCAGACATACACAGATGGTCATTTCATATACTGGATGGTCAGGCTTTATTTCTACATTGAACATTTTTATTAAAAAATCAGAAGGTTACTATTGATTTTGTAGTTGGTGGAGGGGTAAGGAAAAATAGGCATATGAGATCATCCAAATCCAAGTGATCTGGTATGTTGAGGTAGTAGGTGAATGGGGAATCTAATTGGGGCTCTTTTGTGCTGTATATGGAATAAGATTTGCTCTGCCATTTGGGAACATTGAGTGTTTCATCATAGTTGAGTAGCATCGGATCTATTGTAGTTTAACTCAAGAACCATGCAGATCAACAAAGGCAAGTATTTAGGATTTGAAAGAAACTGGGTTTGATCTAAAACGAATTAGATGTTTATGAGCAGCAGTTTTTTGTTTGTTTGTTTGCAGCATTGGGTCTTCATTGCTGCGCACGGGCTTTCTCTAGTTGCAGTGAGCAGGGGCTGCTCTTCGTTGTGGTGCGCGGGCTTCTCATTATGATGGCTTCTCGTTGCGGAGCACGGGCTCTAGGCGCACGGGCTCAGTAGTTGCAGCACGTGGGCTTCAGCAGTTGCAGTACATGGAGAGCAGCAAAAGCAATTTTAATGAAAACTAAAACAACCTTATTATTTATTTTCAGATTCAATGCAAGGCTTATCTATAATAACTTTGATATATGGGGAATGTTTAGAAACTAGTGAGAATTTTAGGATTTTTTTTGTTTAAGTCTTTGTGCAAGGCTGAATGTAGATCTAATGCTTTTAAATTAAACAAAATTTTTTTATGAAGTAGAGTTGATTTACAGTGCTGTGCTAACCTCTGCTGTACAGCACAGTGACTCAGTTATACACGTACAGACACACTTTTGATCTAATGCTTTTAAATCAAGGAAAGCTTAAAGTTGGACACCTGATTGTTACAGATACATAGGCTTACATTTTCTGTTAATAAACTCATGTAAACATATTCTGTATACATGGGTGTTGATTGCTAATATGAAATTGTTGGTGGTTATATGTCAATTCAGTATGAGAAAACCACATTTTAGTTATCGAGCAGTGTTTATTATTGAAGGAAGAATATTTAACTGTAGAGTTAAAATTGTATAGGCCTCTTTCATTGATAAGGTAAGCTTTCTTTACGAATGTTTTCATACAGTTGTAATTTGAATGACAAAAGTGCTTAGACTTTGATTTGCTAAAATTTTCTCCGTATATTAATGGCAAATTGGCAAAACCTAAAAATATTTAATAGAAAATGAATGTAGAAAGTGCAAAGTAAACCTTGCATCTTTTAAATTAAGGAACAGAGCAATTCTAACTAAGATTTAGAGGAGGTTTCTAATTGGTAATGTCCGACGTGATTTTGAAGACGTGGAATTTTTTCATTTTAGATGTCTCTTCATAGTCAGATAGAAGTGGGAGGTTCTTGATAATTTCAACCTACCCGTGAACACAGTTTCCACATAGTTTACTGAGATCTTCCTTTTTAGAGATAAGAGGAAGGAGAAGGAAGGAGAGAAGGGAATTTGCTGTAATTAATTTCCCCCCTTTTCTTTTATCTCTATAGGGCTTATGGTTTTTCCAAAACCGGTGACGGCATTGGATTTTTCATTCAGCGTGTCTAATCCAGAGTCCTATAGAGGGTACATTAATGACCTTAAGAAATTTTTAAAGTGTAAGTATGTTTTTTTTAGAGTAAGTTAAAGATTTTAGTTATTGCAGAAACTAGGACCAAATTATGATGACTTTTAGAAACATTATTATTAGAGTTTGTCTTGCCTTTTTCTTTCTTTCTGTGAAACACAGTCAATTGAGAGGACTTAGCGAGTAGAATTTACGATTATTCATGATGAATTTATGATTAGTCCGTATTCTGACTTACGGAAAGCATAGGGGCCTAACCCTAATGGGCAGTTGATTTGATTTTTTTTATCTACCCTTTAATAAGTACATGAGTAAGTTCATTGAAGCATAACATTTATATCTGCATCAAAACAAATAGCATGTGACTAATGGAGCAAAACTGTATTATAAAATGATGCCCATAAGGATCTGGATCTTTGGATCCAGTGTAGTGCTTGCGGCGTGGGGACGAGGAATGGTGTTCGTCATTAAAAGAAAAAAAAGTTTGTGTATCGGTTGTGAGTTTTTCAGAGCTACTGGTTTGCAGTGCTTTCTAATAGCCGTCCTGGCCCAGTTTTCTCTTCCGTTTTGTCTGTCCTGACCCCGTGTTATTAACATTCACACGAATAGCCATCAAGCGCTATGGCCTCTGGGTTCGCGGTTGCCGCAGCTCTTCCTCAGCCACGCTCTCCTGCAGTTGCTTCTTAGCATGTGCAGGACTCCATTGCCAAGGTCGCTGATGGGGCTCCTACACAACCTTCTCGTTTGCTTAACTTGCCCTCGCTCTTTGTCTCCCTCACTGGGACTTCCAGTTCACTGACCCTTTTATTTTATCCCAGCCTCTCCCCGCTCAGCTTCCCTTCTGGTCAAGCTTGTCAATTCCATAGTCTTTCATTTCATTTTTACTCAAGCCAGTACTCTAAAATCCCTCGCCTCTTAGTCTGTTTGTCATAAAACTTGCAAGTAGATGAAGCCGTGTAATGCCCCTAGATGAAGCCCTGTAATTCCTGGATGGAGCTCTTCCTTTGAGCCTGCCCTCTGTAGACTAATTAGCACTGTGAATACTTGATCACCTCCCTCAAATGGATCCCATCTACTGCCTGGCAATCCTGCTGAATTTCCCTGGGTAATTCTCTGAAGGGATTATTTCCAGCCTCTACTCAAAACTCTAGCTCCTTACCTTTTCCCCTATAACTCACTTTCTTCATATAACCTGGTTTCCTACTTCGAGAGAAACTAGAAGTACTCAGGTGGAAACTCCCCCAGTTTCCTCGTTACCAGTAAAACCAGCCTTCAGTTGCAGCCTTTTTGTCTGTGATTTTCCTCCTGCTCTGACAAGGGGGGCTGCCCTTCCTCTTATCTAAGTCCACCTGTCCCGGTCACGTTTTGCATCTCATCCCCTCTCACTGCCTCAAGCATTATGCTAATTACTAATCCTTCTCATATATGTTTAGCCTCTCTGTTGGATCCTTTCTGTCAACATATAGAAATCCTCAACTCCCTCCTATCTTAAATCAAAAACCTTTCGATCCTGCGTCTTCTACTACCTACCTTCCTAAATCTCTTTCCCTTGAAAGTTAAATATATATTTATTATTTAAATAGAGATGTTTTTGTGAGAGTATAATCCATGGTTTGAAAACCAAATAGTAAAGAAAGGCTTATAAGTAGAACAGTAGTTCCCTGCCATACTCTGTTCTAGCTGCAGTCCTGTTCCTTTATTCAACAAATACTTCTTTTTGAGGGTCTTTTTTGTGTCAAGCACTCTTCTAATTTCCATCAGTGAACAAACAGAAAATTTCTGTGTTTGTGGAGTTTTTATAATCTAGTGGTGTGTTAGAAGGTAATAAGTGCTGTGGAGGAAAATAAGGCAGAGATGGGAAATAGGGAGAGTTGAGAGGGCTGCAATTTTAAGCAGAGTGGTCTGGGAAGACCTCATTGAAAGGGAATGTTTGAGGAAAGATCTAAGGATGAGGGAAGTAGCCATGGAACTACCCAGCAGTAGGTGCAAAGGCCCTGAGGCTCACAATGTCCAGTGTGTTCAGGGTTCATCAAGGAAGTCAGAGGGGCTGGATGGAGTAAGTGGGGAGAGAGTAGTAGGAGATTGAGGTCAGGGAGTTAAAGGAGGACCAGATTGTGTAGGCCTTAGAGGCTGTTGTTCAGTTCTTTGACTTTCACAGTGACCAAGATGGAGGTTCTTAAGCAGAGAATTAACATCATCTCACTCAGATTTTTAAAGGATCACTCAGGCTGTTTTTTGAGACTAGACTGTAGAGGGGAATCAGGGAAGCTGGTTCGGAGGCCATTGCAGTCACCTAGATGAGTGGAGATAGTGGCTTGGCAAGGTCGGGAGCAGTGAGGCTGTGAGAAATCGTCTGATTCTGGATACATTTCCAACAGGAAATAACTTCATGCTTTTGAACTTTTTCTTACGGGATTTTTCTTCTGTATCTTTAAATACAATCTGTTGGCTCTTGATTTATCACTTTTATACATTGTCTTTACTTCCTGCCATGTTAGATGAGGATTTAGCTCACATGCCTCAGACCTTCCCCTAATCTCAATTCAAAAGTAATTGAATTACTATTTTATTTTCATTATTGGTTGCCTTCTTATACTTGTCTTTACGTCATATTCTACCATCTGTAGAGGCTCTCGTCTAACTCCCTTATTTGTATACTGCCATTTGAGATGTTCTCTTACATCCCTTTTTTTCTGGAGAACTCCTCCCTAGAGTCCTTCCCCTCTGCTGCAGTCTGTACTGGTTTCTGTTTAGGGCTTCTACTACCCAGCTGTCATTTGGGGAGTTCGTTTGATCCCTTTCGGATTGGATTCACTGTTTCTTGGCTCCTGCCTTCTTTTTCTTTATTTATTCCCTAGTTTTTGTTTTTGTTTTTTTATAAATTTATTTATTTATTTATTTATGGCTGTGTTGGGTCTTCATTTCTGTGCGAGGACTTTCTTTAGTTGCGGCAAGCGGGGGCCACTCCTCATCGCAGCGCACAGGCCTCTCACTGTCGCGGCCTCTCTTGTTGCGGAGCCCAGGCTCCAGACGCGCAGGCTCAGTAGTTGTGGCACACGGGGCTTAGTTGCTCCGCGGCATGTGGGATCTTCCCAGACCAGGGCTCGAACCCGTGTCCCCTGCATTGGCAGGCAGATTCTCAACCACTGCGCCACCAGGGAAGCCCCTATTCCCTAGTTTTGATGGAGTATGTTCTCAAATAACTTTGTAAGGAAAGATACATGAATACTCTTCCATTGTATGTATACCACTATACTACTCAGCCATAAAAAAGAATGAAATCTTCCTATTTGCAGCAACATGGATGGACCTTAAGGGCATGATGCTAAGTGAAATAAACAAAGACAAATACCAAATGATCTCACTTATATGTGGAATCTAAGAAACAAAACAAATAAGAAAACCAAGCTCATAGATGCAGAGGACAGATAGATTGGTTGTTGCCAGAGGCAGCAGGGGGCAGGGCTGAAGTGGTGAAGGAAGGTCAAAAGGTACACACTTCCAGTTAGAAATAAATAAGCCCTGGGGATGTAATGTACAGCATGGTGATGATAGTTAACACTACTGTATTGCGTATTGGGACATTCCTAAGAGAGTAGATCTTAAAAGTCCTCATCACAAGAAAAAGATTTGTAACTATACATAGGGACAAGATGTTAACTAGACTTGCCGTGGTGATCATTTCACAATGTGTACAAATATTCAAGCATTCATTGTGTTGTACACCTGAAACTAATGTTATATGTGAATTATATCTCAATTTGTATTTAAATTAAAAAAAAATTTTTTAAGATACATGGAATGTAGGTTTTTAGTCCTTTCATTTCTGAAAATGACTTAATTCTGCTTTTATTGTTCGTAGTTTAGCTGTGTATAGAGTTTTAGTTCCTTTGTATTTGCCTTTTTCTGCTCAACAGTGTTGGTTTTTTGTTTTTGTTTTTAAATGTACTTCCTTAGGGTTCTAAAATTTCCAAGTGTTGGTGTCAGTCTCTAAAATATCACTTTGCTGGAAACTTGATGGGGTCTTTCAGGATGAAGAGTTAGATTCTCCAGTGGAGGAAACTATTATTGAAAATTTCCTCACCTCAGTTTTCTGGTTCTCTTTCTAGAGCTATTCTGTTAGTTGTTGGGTTTTGGATCTCTTGTTTTTCTCTCATTTTCTACTTTTGCTTTATTATACTGGGGATTTACTTTTAGACCTTTAAAGTTCAGCATGCCCTCCCCCCTCCCTTTTTTTAAACTTTGAATTGTCATTGTTGCTCTTAGGAATGCCTTTCTGGTGTTTAAAAGATACAGTCTCTTGTTAAAAGATACATTATCTGCTCTGGGTTGTTTTCTTTTTTTTTTCCCCCCCTTGAATACTAATTAGAATTTAAAATCTTATATTGTTCAAGTTATCTCTTTCAGGTCTTTCCCCCCCTGTTTACCTACACCTTCTTCTATCTTACTTTAGGCTTTCCTCAGGAATGTGGGGTTCTGTGCTCTCTCTGGGAATGGTGACATTTCTCTGTTCCCATCATGCGCTAGGCAGGGGTCTTCATATTCTGACCATTCATCATCCAACTCCTTGACTTAGAGCGGTTTTGTGTAGTAGTGGAAGTTGGCATCATACAAAAATGGTCCCTGATGAACTGTACCAACAGAGTATATGCAGGAGAAGCCCTTGGAGGAAACTGATGTAGGCCTTGAATATTTTCTGCCGAATGACATTCATGATTGTGCCACAAAAGTCAAAAAGGAGTGACGGATGTCAATGGTACTGTTTTGTTGTAAAAGTTTACTCCTATCCCCCCTCCCCAATACCTGAGTCATTCTTGGCTATTTAATGGGTACATAGTTCCCATGATATCCTAATTTTTGATAAATAAAAGTTGAAACCAAAATTTTTGACTTTTTTTCTTTTTTTAAAGGGAAAGATCCATACTTCCTTTTAAATGTGTTTACTTTGGGACTTCCCTGGTGGTCCAGTGGTTCAGCACTTTCCCTGCCAGGGCCTGCGTTCAATCCCTGGCCCGGAAACTAAGATCCCACAAGCCTCTCGGCATGGCAAGCATGCAAACGAACAAATTTAAATAAATTTAAATGAATAAATAAAGTTAAGTAAGTAAATGTGAGTACTTTGAAATTTTGGTTCCTGTTTTTGGTTGAATTCATTTTAGGTTGGCCTTTTTTTGGTACCAGTTATACCCACACACCAGCAGTTCTCACTGAGGCATTGTGGCACCATGTTTATTAGTGAGTGCCTTGCAGTAGCCTAAGCTCACTGAGGGCAGGGTCCACAGCAGACTGGCTCCCCGTTATGCCCCTTTTGTCTAACACTGTGCCAAGTGCACAGCAAACATTCGAAAAATCGTTGAATTGTCCCTCTGTCCTTCCTTCCCTATCTCCAAGTTATAACCATTTTACTCCTTCATCCCCTTTGGATCTATCTCGTTACCTCCATCTCTGCTGAAAACACCCTTTTGTAAGCTAACGTTAACTCACATGTACCCCTTTCTTTAGGCCCTTCATTTATGATTTTATCCTCAACAGCTGTCTTACCCACTACACTGTAAATTACCTCCATAAGGGCAGAGGTAATGCGTTTTTATGTCCTCACCATTGTATCTTTTGGGCCAAGAGCATCGAAGGCATTCAGATAATGCTGTAGCCATGGCTGGTGCCACCTAATGGTGACAAAAGAGATCCGTCTGTCACCCAGTTTGTATTGGAATGAAATAAACTGCAAAGCGCTAGATAGCAGTTAGACTTTAAAGGAACAGACTTAACATTCTTTCCCTAAAATTTTCCAGTAAATGGCATTGCTGTTTTTGTCTTTGAAGAATGTTGTCCAAAGGATGATATATTTCTGGTTGTGTTTAAGGTCCTTTTTGGCTGTTTCCTTTTTAGCATATGGCTTAGAAGAACAGAAGAATCTCACAAATTGTCCCAGTGGAGCGTTTCATGAGCAGAAGGGTCCAGAATATACTTCATGTCAGTTTCCTCTTGTCTTACTTGAAGCATGCAGTGGTGTGAATGATCCCGAGTTTGGCTACTCCACAGGAAGCCCTTGTATTCTTGTGAAAATGAACAGAGTATGTACATAATTTATTGCTGCTGCTGCTTTTTCCAAATCTCTTCTATTAAGAAGCTGGCAACTATTTATTCAGTGCTCTCTCACTTGGTGGTAGCTTGTGTAAAAAGCTAACAGTGATACTGACCTTTGGAAAATTAATACAGAAAAAAACAATTGGTTCATAAATTAGTCGTAAATTAGGGAGTAACACAACTTCAGTGCTTCTCTTTTGGAACTAGCTACATGCACTTAAGCGTAGATCAGAGCTTCAGGGATCAGGTATTCTGGGGACCGTGCCCACAGCATGTTGTGTTAACGTGCTGTGCTCACCTGTGCGTCCTGTGCGGCAACGTAATGTAAAATCCCACGGCAAACTTACAAAGTTTTGGCTTATTTAACTTTTTCTGAGTATTTAGTAGCAAAGCATAGCTTTATAGTATATGTCTATGTAATTAAATAGTAGAAATAGAGATAAATTTGCATTAAAATGAACCCAGCAGCATTTTGCCATGTTGTCCAGAGAAGGTGCCTGAATTGTATAGCCATTAGCAAACCAAGAAGCTACTAATGTTCTCTACATCTAAGTAACAATGTTGTGGAGTCATTGTGCAAAAGGAAGATGCTTTCCTTGCATAATGAAGTGATCTCCAAACCCTGTGCCTTGCTGCTCTATAAATGGTACTGCAGAGTTGTGTTCTGATACAGTCAACCTGTTGAGGCCTGTGTGGTCTCCCTTGAAGAATGAGGTCATTCCTGGTCATTTACGCAGAGAAAAGGCAATCTCCTAAACAGCTGCAGGCCTCTCAAGGTCTTGAGTTTACATATCACAAAAGTTACCATCCCTAATAAAAGTAAAACTTGAGTCTTCTGAAGTTGGCACTGCTAAATAAGGAGTTTCCCTGTAGGGAGAGCCAGCTAGACCCTTAAGCGCCCAGACTGGCTTCCCTCCAGCCTCTCCTTCCCCTGTCCCCATGGTCAGCGACAGTTTCTGATTATCCCATAGCACTCTGGAAATCATTCTGAAACATTGCCTGGCACATAGTAGGCGCTCAATAAACGTTTAATGGGATGTTTTAGCAACACTTAAGCACTAAGGTTAACAAAGTGGAGGTGAAACTGAAGGCAAGATGGGTAGACCAGGAAGTGGGAGCAATCTGAACAACTATTTCAAGGGGACCCCTACTTTCCTCAGAAATGCTAGGGAGCTCATACATACCACATACTGTTAAATAAAGTAGAAATGAGTTTTCACAATCCACACAAGAAATCCAGATAGTTTATCCCTCAGTATCTGTGGGGAATTGATTCTAGGACCCCTGAGGACACCAAAATCTGGGGGTGCTCAAGTCCTGTATATAAAATGGCATAGTATTTGCATATAACCTGCGCACATCCTCCTGTGTACACAGAAGCATCTCTAGAGTACTTATACCTAATTCAGTGTAAGTGCTCTGTAAAAAGTTGTCAGCACACAGCAAATTCGAATTTTGCTTTTTGGAACTTTCTGGAGTTTTTTCCCCCAAATGTTTTTGATCTGCGATTGGTTGAATCCGCAGATGTGGAACCCCCCCTGGATAGGGAGGGCCAACTGTAATGTGAAACCAGGTGATCTAGCTTGTAAGATGAATTAAATCCATTCTCTCCAACAGGGATGCCTTTTGCAATCCCTGCCTCCTAGGAGTATCTTCACAACACCTAGATTGATGGAAAATCTGTTCCCAATATAAAGCCAAGAGAAGAAATTCCAGTTCCTTCTCCCACAGGACCAACCTTCTGAGTTTATTTTCTTTGTCAGTATGTCCTCTGAATGATGAGGATGTGAGATTATACTTGCTGATAGAGCAGAGCTTTGCAGGCATGACAGGAAGGCATCATCAGGCGCACGGGGATCGGCAGTGAGATGTTGCATAAGGGTGTAGCAGGGCACTTAATCCCAGTGTAGTTTGTTCCAAAATCATTGCGAGGGCACCGATAGTTATTGCTCTCGAAATTATTATTTCGGCTGCAACAATACTTATTTTTCAGGAGGAGTACTTACATTTTACAGGCATTCACATTAAAGTGTATATAAATTATAAAATATAAATTAAAACGCATATAATTCAAAAGGCAAAAAACTCCTCTCACAAAATACACGGATAAATATGTTATCATTCATACGGAGTTAGTTATATCAACCACATAAATGAAAGCCTCATTACATAGAGCTGAACGGTGCTGTGCGAGTCCTCAAAATGGGATTCATTAAGTGTATGTGTTTTGTAGAACAGATAGATGTGAAATACAGCAGGGCTCTGTGGAAGCCTTACGGAAACATGGTAGGGTTGTGACCTAATACATTTTCATGAAGAACAGTTATTATATTTTGCCTCTGCCATTCTTATTTGCATTAATGATGTGTTCATATAAATAATGAAATGTAAAGGTTTCTATTTATTTCTTGTTTTAGGGTAGCAAAGTGCAATGCTGTGTTTTGGTCAATTCTTTGATAACTGATTTATTTTCTAAATTGCCCCAGTGCTATAATAAGATAGATAATTGGTAAGATTATTATATTGAAAAGTCTGTTCTAATCCCCTAAAATAAAATTAAAGTAAAAGGCAGAGGTAACAGGGTTTTAATGCTGTGTTAGTGTCCATCTCAACCCTCCCGCTCCTGTGTCCCCAGCAACGAAGGAAGAGGTTCTGTTGTATACAGTTGTGATGTTTCAATTAATCAACGTTTCTTTACCTTAGATAATTGGATTAAAGCCTCAAGGAGAACCAAGGATAGAATGTATTTTGAAGGTTAGTATTCAGAAAATAACCCAATTTCTGTTAAAGCTTTAGTGTATCTTAAAAATCCTTTAAAAGTCTAATGAATTTAGTCATTTTTTTCTTCCCTGTCACATTTTTAAAGTCCATTGTAGTGCCATTCTTAGAAGAATGAAACTCCACCAACCTTTGGGGGTAGCCCTTCTCTGTTTGCTAATGATAATTCAAAAAGACTTATTTTCCATGTGCATTTGATTTCACATACTTTGCCTTTATATTTACATATACCATATTTCACTGATTTTAAGATTCATTTTCTTTTTTCTAGCTTGATGACACCAAAATTGGGGTTGGCCTTATAACTGATAGTGTCTTAATAGTGTATAAGATTTTTTCTTTCTTAATAGTGCATAAATTGGTGTACATCAGTGGCATCTGAGATTTAATGAAACATGGTACATTTTCCTTAAGGTAGAGGCATTATTTTGCTCTCTCATCCCTACTTTATTTTTTCCAGAGCGCTGTGCTGTTTTCCTTTCATAATTTCTTTTGTTTTCTCTCCATGCTGCAAAGTTCAACTAAGACAAATATGTAAATGATGGGTAAGAGTTCTCAGGAGAAACTGTTAAGTTCTAGATTTAATTTTATCATTGTGTAAAATATTAGCATTCCAGCTCCAGTTAATATGTCAGAAGTGTCTTACTTGAAATGTTACATTGAAATCACTTCTAAAGTTGTTTGCCAAAGAAAACTGTAATCCCTTTTAACGATGAATGGATTTCTTATTTGGGCAGAAACTTCTTGCTGGGTGGTTCTCAAATCTGATCATGCATCAGAATCACTTGGAGGGTTTCTTAGGTCCCAGTTCTGCAGTTTCTGACTCAGTAGGTCTGGGGTGAGGCTGCAAAATTTACGTTTTTAACTAAAGTTTCCAGGTGATGGTGATGCTGCTGGTCTGGGACCCACACTCTGCGAACTCCTGCTCTAGAATATCCTATTGATTTATTTTGAGTATTTATTCACGATTTAGAATAGAATGAAAAGCTGGGAAGTTTGTGGTTTTCTCATCCGGGTTGAAGTATGCATGTGTGACCATAGGCAACTCAGTTTATCTCCTTATGCCATAGTCAGCTCAGCAGGAAACGTGGATAAAAAATCAGAATCTCACTTAAAACCAGATGCTGCATCTAAGCTGAGTTTTTCTTGGTATACAAATCCTTCTAAAAATCTAGTGAGCTTCTACTGTCATCTCAAAACAGGAGAAAACATTACACCTACAAGACAGATTTAAGAAATGTATTGTGTAACTCTGTGATCCCCCTTGCTTGCAATTCTTTCCAGTAGAAGGTTCCCGAGGCTGGGTGTGAGCCTTCAGCCAGGTGGAAGTGCTGATTTTATGACAGTGTCCTGTGTGCAGGAACTTTTGCCTCTGCACGTGAGCAGACAGTGTAGATATACTTGGAACGGTGGGTCTGTGGAGCCAGCACCATCAAGAAAAGAAAACACACACACACACACACACACACACACACACACACCACCACCCCCATCCCCCCCCACCCACCCACCCACCCACAAGGGCAAAAGCCTTCCACTGGTTTCCTAAGGTTTCACTTCTGTAAGCCTTTGGCCAGTATAAACTACTCCATGTTAACTCTTCACTTAGGATTATAAATGGATTTTTCTCCTTGTTATCTGTTATGTATCTTTTGCTTCTAGAATAGTTGGGGGAACTATTCTAGAATAGTTGGGGGAACATCTGGTCTAATGACTCAGATTTCAATTTGCTGTCCCTTTTGCTTTGAAGAGTTGTGTGGAAAGTACATAAAATAATCCAAATAATAGATGGGGTTTTTGTTTTGTTTATTTAGTTGTGGAATATTTTTGTTTTTAGAAACAACACACAAAATTGGCAGAAATCTTTGTAAAACTGCATTTTACTCGTAGGCTAGTCACAAAGGAGTAATCAGGTGGAATCCATAAGTCTTCGAGGTGTGGCTCTGAACAGATGGCAACATTTACTGCTTATCACCCTATTGCTGTTTTCCAGTAGATTCGTCTATAATCAAGTGTTCTTAGTGTAAATTCTTTAGTTGACTTACCTTTTATATAATACGTTTGTCTTTTATTTTGTCTTGTATTCTTAACTTTGATCTGCTTTTATTTATTTATTTATTTTTAAGGATTTTTTTGGTCTTGTTTTTTTATTTATTTATTTGGTTGGGCCTGGTCTTACTTGGGGCAGGTGGGCTTCTTAGTTGCAGCTTGCCGGCCCCTTAGTTGCAGCATGTGGGCTCCTTAGTTGTGGCATGCGAACTCTTAGTTGAGGCACGCATGTGGGATCTAGTTCCCTGACCAGGAATCAAACCCTGGCGCCCTGCATCGGGAGCACAGAGTCGTATCCACTGTGCCACTGGGGCAGTCCCTTAATTGCTTTCATACAAGTTAAGAGTCCTAGAAACACTAAAACACTGATGACAGAACATGCTTTTAGAGGTGGCCTTTAATTTTAAAGGATGGTTCCTGCAAAAGATGTAATATTCATATTTATGTCATTAGTGTTTTTTTTAATTTTCTTACAAAAATGAATCATGTTCATTTAAGAAAATTTAGAAAAATGCAGAAGGAAAACATTTGGTAAATGCTACCCAGAGTTAATCACTGCTTAGAACATTTGGTATGTGTCCTTCAAGTTATTTACAGGTGATGACTACAGAAGAACCAAAATACATTAGTTTTAAACCTTTATTTTGTTTTCAGTGGAACTTAGTGACTGCTAATAGACTCTTGGACCTAGTTGCTCATGGTTTCCAATATGATACCATTCGTATACTTAGAAAACCATGATATGTAGCTTCACTGTAAAAGTTATCTCATCATTGTTCAGATATGCATTTTATTATTTCACAATTTCTAAATGTTAATTTTAAGTAAAAGTCTGCCAACGTGATGGCTTAGGCACACACCCGTAGAACAATTAATTGAGCATGTGACCATAACTCTGAGCCTCAGTTTCCCTCTCTGTAACTGATCCTACACACTTAAGGGTTTTAGGCCTAAATGAGGTAAATATAAACTGAGTGTGGTATCTGGCTGAAAATGTACACTGAAGTGCTCAATAAACTGTAACCCAGGACTTCCCTGGTGGCACAGTAGTTAAGAATCCACCTGCCAGCGCCGGGGACATGGGTTCAATCCCTGGTCCGGGAAGATCCCACATGCTGCGGAGCAGGTAAGCCCGTGCACCACAGCTACTGAAGCCCGCGCGTACGTGCTGCAACTACTGAGCCTGAGTGCTGCCCATGCTCTGCAACAAGAGAAGCCACCGCAATGACAAGCCCACGCACCGCAATGAAGAGTAGCCCCTGCTCGCCACAACTAGAGAAAGCCTGCGCGCAGCAACGAAGACCCAACACAGCCAAAACTAAATTAATTAATTAATTAATTAATTAATTAAAGAAAACCTTTAATTTACATTTTGGGGAACATCTCTGTGTTTGTATGAATTATTAAGGAAAAATAGGTTAAAAGTAATTAATGTACGAAAGTACTTATATCAAAGTGACTATTTTTTTCTCCTATATAAAATGTTATTTTAGACCTTTTTTTAGCATGTATTCTGTTTTTATTTATTTGTTTTTCATTTTTATTGGAGTATAGTTGATTTACAATGTTGTGTTAGTTTCAGGTGTACAGCAAAGTGAATCAGTTATACATACACATATATCCACTCCTTTTTAGATTCTTTTTAGACTTAACTTTTTTTAAATTAAGGCGTACAGACGTAGGGTGGTGTTTGAATAGTGATTGAAAAATGGCTTCTACAGTTTCTCTTAGCCTTGTTATCTCCTGTTCTTTATTATTATTTTTTTAATAAATTTATTTATTTATTTATTTTTGGCTGCATTGGGTCTTCGTTCGAGCGGGCGCTACTCTTCCTTGCAGTGCACGGGCTTCTCATTGCAGGAGCTTCGCTTGTTGCGGAGCACGGGCTCTAGGCGCGCCGTGCTTGTGGCATGTGGGCTTAGTTGCTCCACGACGTGGGGTCTTCCCTGACCAGGGCTCGAACCCATGTCCCCTGCGTTGGCAGGCGGATTCTTAACCACTGTGCCACCATGGAAGCCCCTCTCCTGTTCTTTTTAAATATTGTTGATCTGGATCGTTAGAACTTGCCCTTTTTGTGGGTGGTCATCGCTTTATGCTTTGCTGTCTTGCCTGTGTCGCTTGTCCATGTGTTTCTCTCACTCCATGCACATCTGCCACTTCGTGGTCGTTAAGTGAAGTAAGCAGAGAGTACGGCTTCCCTTAGAGGAGATTCTTAGTTTTGCTATAGTGTTTCATGTATGCTTTCAAAAGTAGAAATTCATTTATTCAAATCTAGAATGCAAACATTTAGTAATGTTTTATTTTAATTAGTGCCTTGTGAAGTTGCCACTGATTTTAATCATTGTTGTCTGTCATCTACTCAGTATGTGTAAAGGTTACAGTCAATATTGGGCCTATTCAGAATGTGTTACATGAGAATTTTCATAAATTGCTTATTTTTCAAGAAGAATACTAGATTTATATCGTTATCATGTATATCAGTCTTTTCTGAGGTATGATTGATTTATAATATTACCTCAGTTTCAGGTGTGCAACACAGTGATTCACAATTGTTAAATATTATATACTCCATGTATAGTTATTATAAAATATTGGCTATATTCCCTGTGCTGTACAATGTATTCTTGTAGCTTATTTATTTTTTATTTTTATTTTTTTTATAAATTTATTTTATTTTATTTATTGTTTTTGGCTGCATTGGGTCTTCGTTGCTGCATGCGGGCTTTCTCTGGTTGCGGTGAGCAGGGGCTACTCTTTGTTGCACTGAGCGGGTTTCTCATTGCGGTAGTTTCTCTTGTTGCGGAGCACAGGCTGTAGGCGCATGGGCTTCAGTAGTTGTGGCATGCGGGCTCAGTAGTTGTGGCTCGTGGGCTCTAGAGCACAGGCTCAGTAGTTGTGGCGCACGGACTTAGTTGCTCCGCGGCATGTGGGATCTTCCTGGACCAGGGCTCAAACCCGTGTCCCCTGCATTGGCAGGCGGATTCCCAACCACTGCGCCACCAGGGAAGCCCAGCTTATTTATTTTATACATGGTAGTTTGTACCTCTTAATCCCCTACCCCTATATTGCCCCTCTCCCCTTCCCTCTCCCCAGAGGTAACTACTAATTTGTTTTCTTTATCCGAGAGTCTGTTTCTTTTTTGTTGTATCAGTTTTTTGTTTGCTTGTTTAAATTTATTCTTTGGCTGTGCCTAGCGGCATCCCGGATCTTAGTTCCCTGACCAGGGATGGAACCCGTGCCCCGTGCAGTGGAAGTGCAGAGTCTTAACCACTGGACCGCCAGGGAAGTCCCTGTATCAGTTTTTTTAATACATGGAATATAACTGCAGTAGACATATAATACTTCTAACTGATTTACATGTGCTCATAAAAATTATTCAAGGGAAATGTGGTATTTAAATTGGTTAAGAAGGGTATTCCTTGGAGTACTTTAAATTTTCCCTAACAGTTTGTCAGCTGCATCATAGTTTCCACCTCTGGTTACAGTTATCATGGTTGTTAATCATGTGAAACTTTTGGACCTGCTGCCTCGCAGGCCTGAGTGGTACCTTCTAGGTGTGGCAGCTATTGCTTTCCAGTCTGGAAGCACAATATTTTATTCATCTTAGCTTTCATTGGTCCCAGACCTACTTGTGCATTCCTGCTGTCAGTGGCTGGAGAACTGGCATTTGGTAGTTGGAAAGCAGATAAGATTTTACAGACATTGCATGAGTAGATCTGGCTGTAAGTTAAAGGGACTGTCATGGAAAAGTATATAAGATATATCAGGAAATCAGGACAGTTTGTGTCAAAGGGTTTAAATCAACATGAGTAAGTCTCTTTTCAAAAACACACTTGTAGTGGATGCAGGTGGAGCGGCATTGTAGTTTCCTCATACTGTCCATAAGTGACACTGCTTTAATAAAAATACATTTCTTAAAACTATTTTTTGTGACCTAAAAACGGTTTGTTTTGTTTTCAACTTTAGGGTGAAAACACAGCAGTGCTATCAACTTATCCTTCCAATGGAACGATAGATTTAAAATATTTTCCATATTATGGGAAAAAACTGCATGTAAGTATTTAGAAGTTCTTAAGTGGTAGTGACTCTTGGAAAACTGGTAGTCTGTATTAAAATGCCAGTTGTCTGGATTAGGTAGACGTATGCCCTGTGTAACGTGTGCATCATCTATTCTGGTTTTTAAATACAAATGGTGATGGCAAATGGAGACTCCAGATCTTAACTATAAGCCCCAAACCGAAGCAGCTAAGTTAAAGGATGATTATTTTCAAAATACAGTTTTCTCTTTCATTTCTTAGGGTGTGCTTATTTAAAGAATATAGAGAAGTAGTAAAGAAGTCACTACCCAGAGATAACTGTTATTGTAGTGTAATTTCTTCCATAGTTTTTCTTTTAAGTATATGTATATAAATAGCATTTGGTAAACTTTTTATTTTGAAATGATTTTAAACATAAAGTGGCTAGAATAGTACAAAGCGTTCCTATAGACCCGTTACACAGATTTCCCATTTGTCTTATCTGTCTCCATATATATATATATATATATATATATATATATATATGTATGTATATGTATATATATGTATATAAAATATATATATATAATTTTTTTCCCCTGAACCATCATTGGCACTCAGTGATAAACATGGTGCCTCTACACTAAATGCTCTTTACGTTAAATTTCCTAAAAATAAGGACATTATCATATATAACCATTAGCATTGATACTGTACTATTATCTAATCTACAGATCTTGTTGAAATGTCACCAGTTGTTCCAATAATGTCCTTTATTGCAAAAAAAAAAAAAGTTTTTTCCTGGTCTAGGATGTTACACTGTTAGTCACCTATAACCTGGAACAGTTCCTCCATCTGTCTGTTTCATGCCCTTGAGCTCTTCAAAAATGAGTACAGGCCTTTTTTGGCTTACTTTGTTGGTTTATGTTCCTCAGTTTGAGTTTATCTGATGTTTTTCATGATTAAATGTAGGTTGTACATCTTTGGCAGGAATGCCTCAGAAGAAATGTTATGTCCTTTTCAGAATAGCATATCAGGAGGGACGTGGTGTTGAGTCCCATTAATGGTGATGTTAACCTTGTTAAGGTGGTGTCAGCCAGATTTCCCTAATGTAAAGTTATACTTTTTTTTTTCTTTGTAATCAATAAGTATCATGTGGGGCGAATACTTGGAGAGTTTATAAAATTATTTCTCCTATAACTTTAGCATTTGTCAATTCTTTCCACAATCAGTTACTAATAGAATTGTTCTCAAATGTTTTTTCTAATTTCATCTTTTCTTTTTCCATTTACTAGTTGGCATTCCACTCTAAGGAAGAGCTTTTCCTTCTCCACTGTTTATTATTTATATCAGTATATTCTCATGGATTCTTATTTGATTCAGGGGTTATATGTTATAATCATTTATATTGGTGCTAATGTTGTCCCAGATTTGGCTGGTGGGAGACCTTCAGGCTGGCTCTGGCTCCTGTGTCCTTTATAGACATGTTCCCTTGATTCCTATAGCACTTCCCTACTTTCTGGCACCACAAGATGTTCCAGGTTCTTATACTTTCCCTGCCTCCGCCCTAGAATCAGCCCCTAGTTCCTTTTAGTGAAGAATTGTATTTAGAAACCACAGTGATGGCAAAACAGTTATGAGTATATTTGTACCAAGTCCCACAGCAACCATAAGTAAGGATGTTAGAAACCTAAGTAACATAATCAAGTGAGGTAGATCTTCTGCATGTTTTTCAAACATACTAATATATAGATAGATACAATACATATCTTCCTCAAACACCCAGAACAGTCACAAAACTTTATCATAAAAAATGCATGCTCAAGTTTCATAAAATAGAAATATATTACAACAATACTTTCTGATCACAATGCAGGAAAACTAGAAATTACTGAAATAAAAGGGCCCTTCCAAAAGAGGGAGGAGGTGGGAACTCTCTAATCAACTCCTGGGGAAAGGGGGAAACTCAAACCAAGATTATAGAATATCTAAAAAATAATGAAGCACAACATAATCACAACCTATGGAATACATTTAAAGCAGTGCTTAGAGGAAAATTCATAGTCATAAACACTTTTACCAATAAAAATTAAAGTGAAGATAAATGAATATCCAGCTAAGGGGGGAAAAAAAGGTAGAGGATTAAAAAAATAATAGATCTAATTATTAAATGAAAATTTTGTTTTTTTAATTTTACAGAATAAACAAACTCCTGATAAAGTGTAAAGTTATTGCAGAATTTGAATTCATGTATTTTCCTTTATTTGCCAGGGGAGCTATCTACAGCCATTAGTTGCCGTCCAGCTCATCTTTGGTAATAGAAATGACGTAAACGAAGTCACAGTTGAGTGCAAGATTGATGGATCACCCAACCTAAAAAACCAGGATGATCGTGACAAATTTTTAGGACGAGTTGTATTCAAAATCACCATGCGTCCATAGTAGGAGTTAAGATATCTCCACAGAGTAAACGTTGTGTTGTCTGTCTTCATTTTGTATCAGCTGGACCTGCCATTCCAGAATTATGAGACCGCCTTGGAGAAAGGTGGAGTGGTACATGACACTGGGGTAGCATCATAATGTGCTTCCAGATCGTAGTGTTCAGTTTCCTTCAAAGTAACTGCCTGTTGCCTCTGCTGCGTTTTGAACGATGTACAGTCACCAGATAGGGACTGTGAACACCTGATTCTGAACATGTAGGATGGGGGTCTTGTCCAATTTTTATGTGGTTTAATTGCCAAGTGTCTAAAGCTTAATGTGCTGTGCTATGTAAATATTTTATAGATTTAACACTGGTTAACTGTCATATTTTGATGCCAGCAAAGTTTTAGGGGATAAAATGGTACCTGACCAACGTCAAATGACTTTATAGCTGCAAGAAATGCGGTGTATGGAGAAGCTCTGTATGTGAGGAGGAAAAAGGAAAATAAAAGTGGATTTGAAAGGTTGTCTTGGATGTTTTGTAAAAATTATTTTTTACATGCTGAATTAGTCTGTGGATCTTTTTGACTAGGAGCACAACCTTTTTGTTTGTAAAACATGTAAAAACAAACACAAAAAAAGTGATGGGATTATTTTCAGTGCTGGAACTAAATCTTTTAAAGTATTAAGGTTAAAGTATTTTAGACAATAGATAAAAACTGCATTTTTAGGTTAGCCGGTATGAATATGTGCACCTAAATATTTATGAAATTAAATTCATAAGATTTAAATTGTATAATAGTTTGTGAAATCTTACTACTGCTTTTATTTAGCAGACTGTGGACTCTACAAATTGTGAAATATAAAAACTTGGAACTTATTCAAAGCGTCAAACCAAACAGTTTTATTTCAGCATTGTCTGATGAGTGTCATGAAATATTTCCTCCTTCAGTCTGAGGTGTTTGGTATGATTCTTTGTCATAATGTGAGCTACTTTCTCCTCTATTGAGAAAGGTGTGCTTCCCACATGATCTGTGGTTTTTTTTAAGCCCATTTTTTGAAATTGTTACTTTTCTCCTTAAAAAAAGGCAGGGCTAATATTCTTGAGGTTTTCTTTGTGTTGGTGCAAGCCAGGACGAGTGGGACCCAACCCAGCTGGCTCAGGAATGGCTGTCTGGAGAAAACAGGAGTGCTCTGGGTGGCCTTGACTAGCCAGATGGGCCTTGGTGGCCCAGGAGCAGCCTGAATGCTTTGCTAGTTGTCACTCAGCCCCACTGGGAGGTTTGCTCTGTCACTAAGATCTTAGTGATAACAGATTTTCATTTTAGAAGCCTCCTTTGCAACTGAAGAAAACGATTCTTGGAGTTGTTAATAAAGCAAACCTACCCTATCTCTTAAGAGTATAAAACAAGGAGAAAAGGTGCTGTGATGGCAGAGCAGTGTCAGGGGCTGCAACCAGGGCATCATTTTAGTTGGCCAGGTGTGAACAGGTCCTTAGCAGCTGTCAACTATGGCTCGTGTGAAATCCATATCATTAAATTTTCAATTAAATTTGTATCTTTTGAAGTATAGTGTGGGTGGAATTTTTGTTTTAATGAGCTTAGGCAGAAGCAAAGTAGTTCTCAGAACATGTGACAAGAATTGAGCTATCCAAAATGGGTGAGTGGGTTTTGGAAAGAAAGGAAAAAGGGACATAGACATGAGTCCCGTTTGTGCCTCCTTGGTTCAGAAGGTTGGCCGTGGCTTGGCCCCTGACTGCCTGTGACCTTAGTTGACCTACCCAACTCTTCCTGGCTCTCTTTTGTGTTGAAATTAGGGGAGTTTAGCAACTTTATCACAAGCCTGCTGTGGGCCAAGTAATGAGTTGCCAGACTCTTGAGGATAATGAGGATAAAGAGATGAAGAGACGTGGTCTCTTGAAGATCTTAAACTAGGAGGGAACAGGCTCTGAGATGATGGCAGGTACGTGTGAGGGAGGTGGGGGGGGGCTGGGTTATTCCAAAGGTCCCCCGAGACGGTCAGTATGGGAAGGGGCTGGGTCTGTATGGGACCGATGCGAAGGGTGACTAGGAATGAAGGGGGCCCTGGACGTGCTTTGAGTCTGCATTTCTGCTGCATTTCAGGTTTTCCTCAGAGCTTCACTGGGCATCTTGTTAACAGGCAGATTCTGATTCCATAGGAGAGATTCTGTACACTCAGCAACCTCCTAAGTGATGCCCAGCCTGCTATTCACAGACCACAGTTTGAATAGCAAGGGGACAAAGGACTAAAGACAATCAGCTTTGCATCCTCAAGCGGTTGAGTCTGGCACTAGTTTGATTACTGGATGGAGAAGATTCTACTGTCAGTTGACTTTAGCTGATACTTAAAATTCAACAGGTATGTTATATGTCTAGCTCAAAGAAAATTATGGGTTAGTTTCCTTAGATCTCCAAACTGTTTTATACTTGGAATTTTTTTCTACAAATGAACTCTATTTCACTTTGATCACTTCCATGGGTGGGAGGGAACAAATTACAGTATAGTTCAATCCCAATTTGGACATACAGACTCAGCCTTAGACTGTATCATAGTGTCTCTTAGTAGGGTTTTCTGTACAAGATACTCTCCCTACCTCGAACGTGTGTAGTTCATCCTATAACTTAAGCCCCGTTGTCCTTTCTTGGTGGTAGCTTCCCCGCCATGTGCAGCAGTGAGATAAGAAAGGCTGGTCTGTCCTCTTCACGAAATCCAATAGGACTGCCTATCACTGAAGGTACAGTCTGTGAGGAGGACTTCCCAGATTCTGTGGAGAGTCTGTTGGAAGAGAGAAATTCATGGGAAATCCTCGATCATTCATTGTGGAAGGAGAGGGAGGGAAAATTGGCATTAAATCCTGATTTGCATTTGATTGTTTGGAAATCTTAGGCAGGGTACTTACCCTTCAGAGCTTCGGTTCTCATTTTAACTGTACAGTGAGGGTGTTGCACCCTTCAGGGCTGTGAGGATTAAATGAGAAAATATATACGCCACGCCAACATGTAGTAGATGTTTATAAATGTTAGTTTCCAAAGGCTCCCCCTCCTTTCGAGGTTTCAGGTTTTTCGGGAGTGTTTCCTTCCTGGTAACTGGAAACAGGGTGTGTAAGTACAGTGTGGCTGCTGCATTGGCACTTTGTTTATCACCGGGAGGGGTGTGGTAAAGAAGGAGTTGAAAGTCTTTCCTGGCTGCCTGTGGCCTTGTGCAGCAGGTTTGTATGAGGGCGGAGGTCACAAATGGGTGAATTTGAAACTGTCGTCCATGTGGAATTGTTAATTTCCCTTGGCTTTTCTTGCTTTAATAAATTTGTCAAGTTGGAGTTTAAAGAAGACTCAACAGAATTTGCTATGTTGGTTTCAGAGTTTTTTAGCTCCATTGGTTCCCGCACAGAAGGAGCTGTGTTTTGAGCAGTGGGTCTCCGCGTGCGCCTCCCTGAGACCGGCCTGCGGGTGACTGGTACTCCAGGGAGGGAGAATCTGTTCCCAGGAGGGCTTCCTTCATACTGGAGGTCACACAGAGATCAGTGTGTCTGCTTTTTGAACAAACCAATTTCCTCATGTTCCAGTGACTTGTCCTTCAAATAAGTCCCTTCAGAACTTTTCGGGAATGATTTTTGGATTTGCTTTCAGGAGCGTGGAACAGCCTTTAACCCTTGTCACGGATGGCAGGATTTGTCCATTGAGGACGGGCTTGCTTTTTAGAAACAGTCAGAATTCACTAGGGAATCAAGACTGGTAAGGGCTGATATTTAAGTATGAAAACCAAAGCGGAGAATGTCTCCTAACCCTCTCTTTCCAGATTATTTGTGTGGCCTTGGGATAACTCAGAAGGGCCTTCATAAGAATAAACTGGATTTGACTGGTGACCAACCAGCTAGTGACAGGCTAGCATTAGTTCTGGATTTGCTTGAAGACAGGACCAGTCTATCCAGTCAAATATGAGTCTGTCTGGAATTGGAGAGTATGCAGGGCTGCTGGCTCAGGTGATCTTGGGGTGGTGCTGAGCTCCCAGAGACCTTCTGCTGACACTCACGCGTCCAGTGCCCCTTCTGTTCTGCAGGTCAGAGCCCCAGGTCTCTAATGCCAGAGCTGAGGGAGAGTGAGGGGTGACATGAAGTGGCAGGCGTGGGTGCCATCTTTTTTTTGGCATGAGCCTTGTTCCTTGTGATCTTCCCTCTGGGTGGCTGAGTAGAGCTGAGATGGTGTGGAAAGGATGGACTTCCTGCAGAATTATGTGCACCCTCAGGTAAGAGCTGTCTTGGGTGGGAGGGAGTTGAGATGTGTTGAGACTGTATGGCAGGGTAGGGGGGGCGGTGGTAACTGGAGTGAAACTAAGGGTCAGGCAGGAAGAACCAAATGAGGTGTGGCAGGGAGAGACGCTAACAGAGATGACCGAACATTCAGAGCACTTGGGGGTGCCCTTCTGAGACCATTCATCCGGGTTTGGACCTACTGCTGATGAAATCAACTGTGGTAAGCAGAATTTGGGCCCCCATGACCTCTGCCTTCTGGTGTCACACCTGTGCTTATGTTGCATCACGTGGCAATAGGGACTTTGCAGATGAAATTAAGGTTACTAATCAGTTGACCTTAAAATGGGGAGATTATCCTGGATCATCCAGAGGGCTCAGTGTAATCATGGGAGCCTGAAGCAGAAGTCAGGTCCAAAGTGTAAGAAGACACTGTTGCTCTTCTGATAATGAAGGGGGGCCATGTGGAAACCGGAGAAGGAACCGAATTCTGGAAGCCCAGTCTTCCCCGAGCCTCCAGAGGAGAGCCCAGCCCAGCCCACCAAGACTGCGGACCACAGCCATGGAGAGGATAAATGAGTATTATCTGAAGCCACTAAATTTGGGGGCATTTGTTTCAGCAGCAGATAGAAAGCTAAGATGGTCATTTTCTCAATGAAGGTTGTATGCTCCAACCCAGTACTTCTCAAGTCTCGGGTGCATGTGATTCATTCAAGGAATCCTGTTTAAAATGCATATTCTGATGCAGCCACGTCTAGGGTGGGGCCTGAGGGTCTGCATTCCTGACGAGCTCCTGTGTGCCGCTACTCTGAGGATCACCTTTGCCCACGAGGCTCTTGTGCACCGTCCTGGTCAGTGCAGCACCTGGAATTCAGAGCCAGGGCAGAGGAGGGAGGAAAGGAGAACTGAGAGAAGAAAGGCCTAGGATACGTATTGTTCCGCTGTGAACTAATATTCACAGAGGTTGAGGTGGAGGGGTGCCCTGTGTTGTGAGCCCCTGGCTTTCGGACCTTGAGCCTCACGTCTGTGATCCGTGGCCTGCACGGCAGGCAGGACCTGGCTACAGATGGGGCGTCTCCACGTCCTGTGCTTATTTTCCGAGGCCCTGGGGGAGGACAGGAGCCTACAGCCATGGTCCCAGCTCCCTGAGGGCAGCACGGTGCCAGCCTGACCTTTAACAGCGTCCTCGCCAGCACACCCTTTCTCCCAGCTAAATAGAAGGTCAGCTTCTGGAGGCCACCAGCTTGGAGATGACGGGAACCCACCTCATGAACAAAGAAAACTCTGCAAAGTTGCTATCGCTAAGTGAGAAGGAATGGACTCAATTCATTTAAAAAAAAAATTTTTTGTTTTAATCGAGCACCCAGTGTGTGCCAGGCAATGTACTAGGAGCTTGGGATACACTGGGGGTCAAAACAAGATCCCTGCCCGCGTGGAACTTAACAGCCCAGCAACTACAGCAAGGCTGAAACTGCTTCTGGTAGGCTCTGTGTGTGGTGGCTGTCTTTGCTGCCCTTGCAGGAGGTGATGGCCTCTGGCCAGAGTAGGCTGGTCCACACGTCGCTCTCACCTTCAGTCCACAGCCCTCAGCCAGCACTCAGCAGGTCTGGGGAGCCTCTTTCCGAGGACACATGTTGGAACTGACTTTAAATGGCTTTAAGTCTGGAGCCACCCAGAAGGATGGCAATAATCACACCTGCAGACACAGTCTTCAGGATACTTGCCTTTTATTTTATTATTTTTTATTTTTTTGGCTTAGCCACGCATCTTGTGAGATCTTAGTTCCCCAACCAGGGATCGAACCCGCGCCCTCAGCAGTGAAAATGTGGAGTCCTAACCCCTAGACCGCCAGGGGATTAACCCCCCCCTTTTTTTTTAATTTGATATTTGCGTTTTATAAATGCTCTGAGAGAAAGGATTATAGAAGATTCTATCAGATCCTTAAATAACTCCAATGGACAAGAAGTTTATCTGGTGTAGCGAGCAGAATTTAAAATCCGTATTAGTTGGAAGAGAATAGTGTGATGTTTATAAGTGCGTAGCAAGTAAATACAAGAAACACATATTAGGGTTTAAAAGTAGCACAAAGGCTCCTTGAAAATCTCATCTGTGGTAATTTGACTATCATCTGGATCCCTCAGAAGCAGCTGTTTTAAAGAGGGACTGTCCCAAAATCCATCCAAGGAAGTTTGTTAACGAGGCATCCTAAGTAAGGTGGTTCCCTAGCAGACCCCAAGCATCGGCCAGATTCGGGGAGCCCCAGACCTCTGTGGCAGCTTTACTAGAGGAACCCCAACTAGTGGTTACCTTCCGTGTTGAAACTGCAGATGCGAATAGCAGCCACTGGTGCATTTTCTCCTTACAGTCTGAATGGGTTTCTTGGATGTCTTTTCCATGAAGAGCCTTCCGATTAGGGTTGGCCTGGGCAGGTAAGCACAGCCTGTTCTCTGAACTGTTGCAGAGACCGAGTGCAGACACGCCCAGTTGGGTGTTTTATTTATTTTTATTTTTTTTCAAAGTCTTTTGTTTTTATTGAAATATAGTTGATTTACAATATCGTGTAAGTTTCAGGTATACAGCACAGGAGATATATATATATATCCTTTTTCAGATTCTTTTCCTGTATAGATTATTACAAAATATTGAGTATAGTTCCCTGTGCTATACAGTAGGTCCTTGTTGGTTATCTATTTTATACATGGTAGCAGTCGGGTCTTTTCACCCTTTTCAGCTCTCTCCATGTACTATGTCGCCATCTTTTGTGTGTCTCCTAATTACAGGGCCTCTGAAACAGGTGGTCCTCTGAGGTAGCACTCAGTCTCTTGCCGGCCCGACCGTCCCCTGCCTGCCAGGAATATGCCTCTGTCCACAGCTGTCCTGCCCCAGGGATGTGTGGCTCCACTGCCACCCGCTGTGTTCGCAGGCCTATCCAGGTGCTGGCTGTTTGCTGGTCAGTGCTTCTCTGTTCTATTTAGACCTGATCGTTTGTGCCATTTCCTGATGCAGAAGTATCAAGTCTGTGAAGTTATGTGTTAGTTTTCTCAGCTGTGATTGTCAGTCCCGCGAGCCCAGGAGCCTGCCCTCTGTGGCCCTCTGGTCTCCTCCCCTCCCACCCGGTGCTGCCTGTGACATCCCATCCTCCAAGGCCCCGGAGGCACCTGCACTTGTCATCTGTAGTACTGACTTCTGGCCATACTCACTTTGCCCCAGTTCCTGAGGGATTTTGCTCAGAATTGAACATTCCTGCAACAGGGCTAAGCACTTTCACATTCCTACTTCCCCTGAAATGCCTGTGAGGCATGGAGGGCGGAGGTGAGGCTACCCCGTTCTGTAAGGATGGAAACAAGTCCAGCTCAGGGACTTAGTTTTAGTGGAGCCGCACTGGAAATCCAGGTCTTTGCTCCAGACCTGCCATCCCATGAATTCCAGCGTTTCAACGCACTATTGAAAAGCATGGCAGTTTTTATAAGCGCCCGGACCACCACCACTGGGTTTAACTTCACAGCAGCACATAAAACAGTGCTGCTGTAGAATGCAAATGCTTTCGCTTTTAAGAGGGTCTCCTCCAGCAAGGCTGCTCTGGGTAAGTTCGGGTGTCCATGTCTCTTCCTGCCCTGACCCGTCTCTGCCAGGCCCATCACAGCGCCTTGATGTCCCCCACCTCAGGCCACGCGGTCCAGGCAGGGCTGCCACACCGACCTCTTTCCAAGGGCGAGAGGTTGCCCGGGCCGAGCTCATCCACACGCTCTTTGCAGCCACACCGGTTGGTGTCGGGGTGGCATGTGGCCCAGGCTGGTCCAAGAAGAGTAAACCACAAGACACTGGTCAAGAGAAGCGCTCACCTCTGGGCTGGAGGGCAGTGAGGAATCCAGCGGCTGCTGGGGACCATCTGGCCACCATTTGGGGAGAGCTTGCCTGAGAAAGAAACTCACAGGGTCAAGAGGTGGGCAGGGAGGCAAACACAGGAGACTTGTGGGCACAGCCATGCCACCTTCAGACACCGCCTGCTGGGGACCCCACTTCCAAAAGACACTTCCCTCCCTGGGAGAGGCTGGCGCAGGAGAGAGAGGGGTTTTGTTCTCGGCCTTAGTCATTCTTTCCTGGGCCACTGTCCCAACTAACTGCACAGATCTCAACACCAGACTCTTGTTCCCTTCAAAACCCAGAGAACTGACCACCCTCACCCCGCCCCCAACTCACTCTGGGCCAAGTGACAGCCTGTTTGACCTGGATTTCTTTGTATAAAACTTAAGACTTAACACTTAGCAGAATTGAAAAGACTGCCTTGGAGGGACTAGGGGCAGCTCTAATTTATCCTTAAGAGCACTGTCTGGAGCTAGGCTGCTCGCTTTCAGTCCTTGCTCTGCCCCCTGCTCGAGCTGTGTGACCTTGGACAATAATCTCTCTGTTTTCTTAGTTTTGTTTGTAAAGTAGGGTGAGTGCTTAGAAGAGTGCCTGGCAATTAGCGCTAGATGCCCTAGCTACTTATTATTACTGGTGTGTCTTTTTTTTTTTTTTTGGCCACGTTTCATGGTTTTATTAACACAAACACAATGTGCACACGAGCTGTCTATCCATTTTCTTCACTGTGCAGCCTGGCGTTGGGATTGGTGACCGGCGGCCAGCTGGGCTGCTCTCTCCAAAATGGCTTTGCAGTTCTTGGAGGAGAGGTTGTGAGCAGTCTCAGCACAGAAAGATTTGTTGCACATCAGCAGCACTTCAAGCTCCTTGACACTGTGGACCAGGAACTTACGGAAGCCACTGGCAGCATGTGCTTTGTTTCCTTGTTGCTTCCATAACCGATGTGGGGCATCAACATTTGACCCTTGAATCTCCTACGCACCCTGTTGTCAATGCCTCTGGGTTTCCACCAGTTCCGCTTCAGTCTGACATATCGGTCTGACTGGTGCCTGATGAACTTCTTGGTTCATCAGGTTTTGACCATCTTGGGCTTCACGAGTGGTCTGAGGGTAGCCATGATCCCAGGTAGGAGTTGCTGCCACCGGTGTAGGCAGTGCCGAAGAAGAGAGCTATTACTGTTAAAGAAGATCCGTTATTTAGGAACAAAGGATTTCTGTCTTCCCTCAACATCTTCCTGGTCCAGGCGCATCCCTGCACTCTGACCACTGTGGGCATCTGGAGCCAGTGCCCGCTGTTCAGTTTGGGAGACTTGCTCGGGGTTGGTGGCAGTTCCCTGGGGTAGTAGAAAAGTATCTTCCCCATCAAAGACTAGTCGCTAATTCAATCTACAAATGACTAAAAGAGTTTTGCCCCAAGAGAGGTGCATCCCTGGCCTGTGAATACACCTATGGGTGCAGAGACTAGGAAAACAGCTCTGTGCCTGGCCCAGGAAGCCTTTTATTTTTTTTAATTAATTTATTTTTTATAAATTTATTTTATTTTTGGCTGCGTTGGGTCTTCGTTGCTGCGCACGGGCTTTCCCTAGTTGCAGCGAGCGGGGGCTACTCTTCGTTGTGGTGCGCGGGCTTCTCATTGCGGTGGCTTCTCTTGCTGCAGGGCACGGGCTCTAGGCGCACGGGCTTCAGTAGTTGTGGCACGCGGGCTCAGTAGTTGTGGCGCACAGGCTTAGTCGCTCCATGGCATGTGGGATCTTCCCGGTCCAGGGCTCAAACCCTTGTCCCCTGCATTGGAAGGCAGATTCCTAACCACTGCACCACCAGGGAAGCCCCCAGGAGGCCTTTTTTTTTTTTAATTTTATAAATTTATTTATTTATTTTTGGCCGTGTTGGGTTATCGTTTCTGTGCGAGGGCTTTCTCTAGTTGCGGCGAGCGGGGGCCACTCTTCATCGCGGTGCATGGGCCTGTCACTATCGCGGCCTCTCTTGCTGCGGAGCACAGGCTCCAGACGCGCAGGCTCAGTAGTTGTGGCTCACGGGCCTAGTTGCTCCGCGGCATGTGGGATCTTCCCAGACCAGGGCTCGAACCCGTGTTCCCTGCATTGGCAGGCAGAGTCTCAACCACTGCGCCACCAGGGAAGCCCCCAGGAGGCCTTTTTAAACGGGCTTCTGAGTGAATGTCCCTGGGATGGGTTCACCTTTTAAACCAGGCATCTCAAACGTGACTCTGAACTTAAGGAGAGGGCTTGAGGGGAGCCTCGTTTTGGCTTTTCCCTCCCTGGATACAAAGATTGGGTGAAGTGAGCTCTCCGGCTGGAACTCTCTCTTTGCAAGTGATTTGGTCTCTTCATGACCTTAGGATAGTCCCTCACCTTCTCTCCCACTCAAGCTTCTCCTGTGGAGTTGTTAGTGATAAATTCACGTGGAAAGCAGCTGGGAGTGCTACGGACTTCTCCATGTAGATCCTAGTCATCTGTTGTTGACTGTGTAACAAGCTCACTCCTTCCCATGCTTGCTGGCTTCTCTGGGCAAGTGTTCTCTTGTTAACAGCTGCCCACTCTCAAGTATGGAAAAATCCAGTGGCTGCTGGTTAGAACAAGTGTGTTAATGGCAGCAGTGGAAAGACGGAACTAGCTGGTACTGGACTGGGGTGGGGTGGGGCATGAAGCAGCTGTTTCTGTATTGGAAACACAAACCATATTGGCTTGACACTTATCAGAGAGTGGAGCCCTCATCTTTCCATGGTCTCTTACTGGCTCATAGAAAATAAACTACTAACGTCCTGGTGGGGAGAGAAGTGTATAGTACGCAGGGGCCTGGGCTGGTTGCAAAAGCACAGTCGGGCCTGTGGGCAAGCTGCTAGAAAGGATTTGTCAGGTAGGACCCAGAGGCGGGTGACAGTGAGGCCTGCTACCCCCGACCTTCTCCCCAAGAGGCAGAGTTTTTCTCCTTGGATCAGCTTATTTGCTCCTATCACCCAGTTACTTCCAAAGCCAGGCAAATGTCTCACTCTTTTCACCATCTTGTCCTCTCCTGACTCAATCCAGCAGAACATAGGATGGTTAAGAGGCCAGTCTTTCCGGGTTAGCCAGGCTTTGGCCAGATCATTCATGTGGTAGGTGAGAGTGCTGTTTGGTTATTCGGGCTAAACAAAGGGTCAACATAGAGAGTGTGTAGTTCACCTGTTCGTTCATTCGTTCACACGTTCAATAAACACTAAGAACCTCTCATTACATACCAGCTACTGTGCCAGGTCCTGAATTTACAAAGATGAAAGAAAGTCCATGTATAAGAAACAAGTTCCTGATTGTCGGTTATTTTCAGAGAACTTCTAATTTCTGAGAGACAAAGATTTTCCCTGGGTTCCCTCCCACTGACAGTGAAGCTTGAGAGTTCCCGAGTGGGGTGGGTGCCGGTTTGTGATGCTGGAGCCTGTGAGCTGCAGGGGCTTCCCTGCCTCCCCTTGCACGGAGGTCCCTCAAACGGCCCCAGCCAGCCCACCCCCACGTGTGCACATGCTCTCGTCAGTGGGAGGAAGACAGGTCAAGGTGTGCAAACTACACTCCCTACTTGCCTGCCTGTGTCTCTCTTCACTTAAAAATCTGCCAAGAAAGTCAACAGACTGTCAACTGCAGAGTGTGTTCTAATACTGCTTATTGAACATGACAAAATCCTACAGAAAAATTAGAATTTTGTTATCGGACGATGCCTAGGAATTATGGAATTTGTGTACACGCACGCAAATGTAAAAAAACGTCAACTAAAATTTCTCGAATGCCAGCTCATCCAAGCTCATCCAGTGAGTGGACTGTGTTACTGGCTTGTCTGGTCAGTCCATTACCGTACACCCAGCAGGACTTAACTCCATCAGGGACTCCCAGTGCAGCAGCTGGTATTTGTTGAGTCTTACAAGCAAAAACCTAAGCAAAGCACACGGCCACCGCACAGGAGATAGTGCTGCTTTCCAGCCGCTACTGGCTGACGGGCCAGGCCCTCCAGCGCCTGCCTCCACGGCCCACATGGCTCATGCTACGTGGGTGTCGCAAGTTTTCATTTCTGTGCTTGTTCTGCCCGTGGTGTTTCTCCCCGGACTTTTTTCTCCATCTGCTCCGTGTCCTTTATCATGACGACTGGGAGTGGTCCCAGCCTGCCCCAGCAAGCGCCTACCTCCCCGGCCTAACGCCAGCCAGCCCTGCAACTTGCTCGTGCTTTTGCCCTCCAGGCTCTGAGAAGACTTTCAAAAGGGATTCAGGGTGGGGAAGCCACGGGGGAAATTCTCTCCCCTCGGCAAGCGGATTTCTTTGGCCAGGCCTGTCCTTAACCTGCCCAGTCTACGTACAGGCCAGGTTTCTGGCACAGAGGCCCAACAGGGAGGGAACAGCTGCCCTGATACCGACCCTCAAGCCAGAGGTTTTAGAAACGCCTTTTGAGAAACTTGTCTCTGGAAGCCCTGGAGAAGGTGTTGCCCGTTAACAAACACTGTCTTTGAAGACCGATGCCTCCTCCAAAGGTCTGCATCCAGGAGTGCAGGTGAGGAAGCCAGAGCCTGGGGCTTTTGAAGCTGCCTGGAGCCAACACCTAGGTGGGAGAAGCAGGCAGCCCACGGCCTGCCCCGCCCGCCTGCCTGGCTGATGAGGTGGGGGGACACCAACCGCCCCCAGGAGGAACTGCAGATTGATGGTCTCCGTCTCCTTACATACATGCCTTTAGTCTGACTTTCACGAGTGTCCACTGGGCTCACGTTTTGGTTTGTGTCTTTTTTTTTTTTGCCCTGCTGCATGGCATACGGGATCTTAGTTCCCCAGCCAGGTATCGAAGCCGTGCCCCCTGCAGTGGAAGCGCGGAGTCTTAACCACTGGACAGCCAGGGAAATCCCTGGTTTTTGTTCTTAAAAAATAATTTCCACAAGTATTTTTAAAGTGAAAAATCTATCATTCTTGTAACTGTTAATAGTGATTTATAAACTGAATTTTGATAAACCTTGAGGAAACTGTTCATCTTTTAGATGATCGCAGGATGGGCAGGAGCGGAAGAGCCCAGCACTGCTCCAATGGCAAAAAGGCCTTGGTCTCTGCTCCAAGGACCCGTCGCACGAAGCAGGCCGCACCTAGATGTTCTACAGACACCTTCTGTGAAAGCACTTCTTCTTGTATTCAGATTAAAGATGCAATACAAGGGACTTCCTTGGTAGTCCAGTGGTTAAGAATACACACTTCCAATGCAGGGGACGTGGGTTCGATCCCTGGTCAGGGAACTAAGATTCCACATGCTGTGGGGCAACTAAGCCCATGCACTGCAACTACTGAGCATGCAAGACACAATTAGAGAGACTGCATGCCGCAACTACAGAGCCCACGTGCTCCGGAGCCCATGCGCCACGACTAGAGAGCCCACGCACTGCAACTACTGAGCCCGCACGCCACAACTAGAGAGAAGCCCACGTGCCTCAACGAAGATCCCGTGTGTCGCAACTAAGACGCGATGCAGCCAAAAATAAAATAAATAAATTTTTTTAAAAAAAGATGCAATACAAGCCTTTGTTCACTGGAGGTTCAAAAACAAATCTATTTCTTTATTAGCAGAATCTGAAAATAATTCCTGTGGAGATGGTACCTTTTTAAGGACCATTATTTTGGGGCTTTAGTGCACACTCTTTTGGGGATTTCTAATTAAATTCTGGCTTTTGGGGGCCATGGCCAAGTGCTAGGGCATGAAAGCAAATCTCCTGACCTCAGTACGACAGGCATCCAGTACTTGAGGCCCTTGAGCAAGGCAGGAGACAAGGAAGCGAGAAGGAAGTGGTTGGTGATGGGAGCTGCGCCCCAGTGGCAAAAATGTCCCAGTGATTTGCATGAAAGTGAAAGAGGGATCATGACAAATTGTACTTTGCATTCAGTGGGATTGGTTTCATCTACCCTGATACAGGCCTTCCTTTACCACAGAGCATTTTATACGCTTAGATTTCCTGAAAGCAAGTTTCAGCAAGAAGCTGGAAAGTCCTCTCAGGAAGAAGGCTGAGCTGGCAGTGAGCAGGGAGCTCCCGGGCATTTGGCAGTTGTTCACAATATGAACACACGGAGCCCTCTTCCCAGGCAAGAAACTGGGGAAGTTTCGAGGTGTCTTCAGGCGGAAGCAGCAGTAAGAGGTGCCAGCGTTCAAATAAATAAGACACAGAGATGGAAGAAGGATGGAACTACAGGAGCAGTTCGTCTGTCAGATGGAATGGGGAAAAACTAGCTTCTGGGAGCAGGAACCGAAAAAGGCAACAGTCGATTGTCAGATGAGTTCTGGCTTCTGGGGAAGACCCTTGCCTGAGGCTGTCTTCTCCCTGATGCCTTGTCGCCTCAGCAGAGCCCAGCTCAAGGAGCTGGGTATTGAAGTAAACAACTGCTGGGGCTCTGTGGACATCTCCCCGGTCAACCCCGTGGCCACTGGCTGTGTTGACAGCTACCAACGACACTCCCAGCAGTCTCTCACGACATCCCCCATGTGGTCACAGAAGCAAAGCACGTCCTCATGGCCAAATAAGTGATTCAGCATTACTCGCGTGGGTCCCTGGACACGTTCGCCAAATGGCCCTAGGAAGTAGCTGGTCATGCTGCACAGCAGAGAGGACCTGCTACCAGCTTGGGCTCACCACTCCAGGAAGTCCCTGGGAAAAGGGGCGGGCACTGGCTCCCCACTTCAACACTGGACAGTCCACACCACCATCACTGACTTGTCTGCTCTACTCAAGTCAGAGTCTTTAAGGGAGGATGCCTTTCTTCCTGGACATTAACATTCTTTTTTTTTTCCGCCATACAGCATGGCTTGCAGGATCTCAGTTCCCCGACCAGGGATCGAACCCGTGCCCCCTGCAGTGGAAGCGTGGAGTCCTAACCACTGGACCCCCAGGGAAGTCCCACTGGACATTAACATTCAAGTGAGTGCTTTCTTAACCATTTCCTAGTGTCTCTTTAAGACGTGGCCCCATCCTGCAACCCCCAAATTGCTCCAAACCCTTCCTTCTGACCGTCCACGTGCCCACCACGCACCCAGCTCAGACTGCATATAAGACAGCGTTATCAAGGGCTCCCACCTCTCCCAAGGCAGGCGGAGACTGCTTGAGCAGGAGGTACTGGGGGCCACGGTGGCCTGCACTCATCACTGTAGCTCTTCTCTCTGATGCCGCTTTGGTTAAAGGGAAGATGAGCATTCTCCCTAAAACACTGTATTCCAGTCGGTCGTTTCTGAGACTGTAGAGACATTATTCTTTAGGCGATTATCTTCTAAAGTGATCTCATAAAGATGTAAAATCATAGGTCTCCAACGCAGAGAACCTTTTCAATGTCTGCCATTTCCATCCTAGGTGGGACAGGGGGTGGATGTGCACTGAAGTGCTCTGGGGACGTGACCTGTAAGTAGTGAGCGGGGCAGGGTGGGGTGGAGGGTAGCTGAGCCTGACACAGCCGCCGGAGGCACCAGCCAATTCCCCGAGGCACTCTGACGCGGAGATGGCCCTTCAGATACCCCAGCTGGGGCAAGGCGGCTGGGCCTCTTGTACCCCTCACTGGCTGCGTGTGGTATATAACCTTGGGTGAGGCAGCTCCCTTTTAAGGGCAATTCCTGGGGAGAGGGACTCAGATGGGGCCAGGGTCTGGGCACTGCACAGTATTCACTAACCACCACCGCCATCAGCCTGCTAATAATGAGACCACAATTATTTTAAATTATTTATTTTTTCTATAGTACATCTCATTCAAATCAGGGAACAGTCTGATACATTTTTTTCCTCAAGCACAACTTAAACTCATTTCAAATGCTTATTCTTTCTTTCCTTCTATTAATCTTTCAGGATGGACAAAGACACTCACACTTTAATGGACAAAATAACCCACTCAGAGTTTATTAAAAATACAGCTTCCCAGGCTCCACCCCCCCCAACCAGAGCTTTTGAGTGGGCCTCTGGGGTGGGTCCTAGGGAGGCAAAATTTTAAAACTCCCCCCATCAATTCTGCTGTGGGTGGTCCTTGAACCATCCTTACAGGAACACAGATTAGGACTTGTCCATTACCTATTGGAAGCAATTTCAGAAAACCCAGGAATAATTAAGTATACAGAAATAGCTCTTCTATAAAATTTCCATATAAAAATAATGGTATTTATTTACAAAGTTTGAGAATGCTACAAAATAATAATCATATTAGGTTAGATACTTCAATCTAATAAAGTCTACATTAGGCAGGTCAGATGTGGTGTTTGCATTTTCCCCTTATTTCTCTTGTTTAAACTGCTTAAAGCATGTGGCACCATGATGTTTCCTTCATGCAGAAAAAAGCAGAACTATATTTTCTGGAAATAAAACCTAACAGCACATGATCAGAGTACGACATCTCCAAATGAAAAGGTGAACTAGCTGGGGATGTGGGCTCATGGCCTTTCTCTTTTGTCTACAGTCAGGGTGGTGATGGCAAGCAGCCGCCTGGCGACCTCACAGTACTGAACGGCGGGCCTCCGAGCTCTGGCGCGGCCGGTGGGGCCGCCTTTCGGGACACCGAGCGGTTCAAGCCGCCACGGTTCTACTGGGAAAAACAGAACTGCAACACGCTCAGAGAAGTCTCTCAGCAGAAGAGAATCTGGGTCCCCAGAGACTTTGGGTTTGAGAAAAATCTTTGACCCCAGTCGTGAACACGCAGAACCATCAGGCCGTTTGTTATTAGTGCCCGGCATGTTGAAGACAGCGCATGGGAAGTGACAACATGGTGAGTTTGAAGCGACAAAGCGATGGGTTTTAAAACCCAAACATGATCTGGGGACGTCTCCTTGTTGAGACGGACACAGACAGAAAAAAGCTAACATTGCTACAGAAGGGCCAGTTGACCTCCAATGTGCATGAAGGTCTCTGCCCAGGGAGGAATGGGTTTCTTCTAAGCCTGGGTCTTCCGAGCCGGGAGAGGCCCGAAGCTGACACCACAGCCTCACGCCGGGACTCACGAGCAGTGTCCCACTCCTGCCCCTCAGCTGTTTAGCACTTGGGGTGACAGAGGGCTGATGCTAATCCAGAAGGCCTCTGGGAGGACCGGGGTGAGGGCTGGGTTTGTAGGAGGCAGCGGGGTCCCGGGAGGAGGGAGATTCGGGATGCAGGGCAGGCTCTGCCAGACAGGCTGAGGGGCGTCGGGCAGGTCAGGCCCCCGGCTGGTTTCACATGCCTGAGTGAGTGGGGAGGGTTCGCCCCTATTCTGAGGCCCTTGGTGGAGAAGGGGCGAGTCCTGCCCCCATGTGTCCGCTACACTGGCTTCTAAGGCAGCTACAAGCAGAGGACCAAAGTCCGATCTGCTGGGGTAGCAAGGGGTCACGACAGCATGGAATTCACAGGCCTTCGTGTAAAGCGAAGGCCCTGTAAGAACAATACAGGATTGTATCTGAAAGTACAGCTGCACAGAAGTAAGCGAATATACTTTCTTCTGTCACAAGAGCGCGGTCAGTGAACACCTGCGGCCACTGAAACGTCTGTACTTGTCAGGGACTCCCAGGTCAGAACCGGAGGGGCAGAGTTTATGCCCTCACCTTTTCTTCCTTAGCACAGTGTGAGTGTAGAAGTAGGTGGGAAAACGGGATCCCGAAGGTTATCTACGCACAGCTTTCCAGAGAGATCTTGGCTAATTCCTGAGAAATGTAATTTACGTGGGCATTAGCTTGAATCTTTTAGAAAACGGTAAAGTCAACGTCAGACACTTTTTCCTTTTGGGTAATAGTGTTCGGCTTGAATGGAAGTTAAGCAAATGAACTGAACGTTGTATGACTGTGAATCAGAGGGCAGGGAGGCACGTTTCTGAGGGCCGCTCAAGCGGCGTCATGCAGGGCCCTGGCACACACCGTGGGTCTGGATAAATATGTGTGAGTGATCGTCAGTGCTGGGGGACCACTGCTTCGGGTGCCTGAAAATGGGGAACCTAGTGGGGGGAATGATCCCCAGGTAGTCCTCAGCTCTGCTAAAACTAGTCCATATGCAGGATAACCGATTCTCTTTTATACATCTAATATAAAAAGTAGGTCTTTATGTATCTAACAACTTGCAAAACTAGAAGAAAACACCTAGAAAAGTTCTCCATTTCTACTCACTTTCCTATTGTGTAGGTTCAATTGGAAGGTAACAGAGCCAACAAGGAGACCTCCATGGGTTAGAATGTTCTCTTAGTTTATGACTACTGCTGGTAGCTAAGTTTGGTTTGCTTTCATTAATAGATCTTAGAAATTCCCTGACAGACTCCAAAATGTACACTGAAAGCTGGAAGAGTGGGGCCTTTGGAATTTAGCAGAGATTTCCAAGTGCACGTTATGGGGGAGAGTGGCCTGGTAGGGAGACCTTTCAATTGTCTGATTCAGAACAAAAGTCACTTTCTCAGGGGGCCTTCCCTGGACACCGCCAGCCAAAGTAGCCTTTCCGCCACTGCCCCATGACCCTGTCATTTTTTCCATAGCACGAATCAACCTGAACGTCTTCTGTTCTGTATTCACTCAAACACTTACTGAAGGATTAAATCTTCCATTCACTGGCCAGCCCCTACCCTGCCGGGACCACTGTGGCAGTGCAGCCTTAAAGGCCACCTCACAGATGTGACCGAGGGGAGGGGGCTGGCGAGGTGTCAAAGGCCACTTGAAGTGACTCACCCAGGCTTCTTCCCGTGTGTGGTTCTGGTAGGAAGAGCTGAGGCTGCCCCCTTCCTTTGCTAACCCTGCCCCACCCATGCCCGCTATGCTATGACCGTCCCAGGGCCCAGGTTACACCCAAACTTTGCTGTCTCTACAACCTGAGCGGCCCAGAAAGGGCTGTGTTTTAGCAAACAGCCGAGTTTCTGATGTCTGCATGGCTAAAGTGAGCCACTCCTTTGTGGAGTATCTCCGCTTGAATGACCTGCAGGGGCTCGTGTGTATCTGGGGGCTGACCCCGGCATCATTTCTCAAGTAGGGCAGAGTATGGTGACAACTGTAAGTTCTGCTAATGAAGAGAGTTACCCTCTTTATCCTGGTAAAATGGCAGCCAACTGCAGACAGTTTTCTCCCCACCACTTCTAGAAGACAGGGGTCATTTGTAAAGTTTTGCAGGGGGGAGGGCGGCGCTGAGAGGTGAGGAATCACCGTCTTAGCACCTCCTTTCCTGGCCCCTCCCCGAGGTCCTCCATGATCTTAAGGCACAGTTTATGTCAACACTTACTGACGCTGCTCCCACCACCTTGTCATCACAAGAGAAAATGAAGCGGGTGAGACAGACGCACAGCAGGGAAGGGCAGGAAGTGTGGGCGGGTGCCTGGGCGCCGTGGGCACTGCCTGGACCCTCCCACATCAGGGCCAAAGACGGCAGGCTTGGCGCCACCTGCGCGGGTGCTAAACGGATCACGACTTCACTGACCGGGCGACACTGTGCACCGGAAAGGTTACCGGATACACTGGCGCTTGAGGGAAAAGGGGACTCTTGACCTTCTCCCAAGCAGCGTGTAACCAGCACCCTCTGGGAGGGGTGTCCGTGTGTGTGTACACATGCGTGTGCAAATAACCCCAAGTGCTACTCCTACAGAGAAGCCTGGATGTTGTAACCACAATTTCCTTTTTTTTTTGTTTGTTTGATTTCTATATGAAATTGTGACTGAGTAATGAACTTTAGAACCACATAAATCTGTTTAGGGGAGAAGCAGAAGAATGACAGAATTTCTCCTTCTAAACATCTGAGTCTAGCTTTCTGCTCAGGTAAAGCCTTACACCAGTGACACGTCCTGTGACCACTGTGTGACTCTGTTGGGCGTCCTCAGCAGTAACCCAAGTGTGTCACTGAGGAACGGAGGGCCACCTCCTGCCAAACACCACACACCGCTGGCTGCGGTGGCCGATGGGGCACCAGTAATGAATGGTAAGAGTCTTTGGTTGCTTTTTCTTTTAAACCCATATTTTATCAGCAGCAGCAGAGAGAGAACAGAGAAAGGGATCAGTGCCCCTCGAACTCTTGGCAAGGCTCCTGCTACCTCGTAAAGGAGTGCTCACGATTGGTGTGCCTGTCACGAACGCTGGTGTGCGGCCCTGGGACCTGCGGCATGGTAGTCTGAAGCCTGAAAAGCCCGCCGTGGCCCTGGGCCTCTCCAGGTCCCCGCTGGGCCCCTTTCAAGTACAGGGGCAAGAAAAGCTGGGCTTGGGAGAGGGAGAGGCAGCCTGAAGGAGACCCGGTTTTCCCTGATGGTGCAGCTGACACCTTCCAGGCAGAACGTGCCCTGGAGGCCCTCGGGCCCTCCCGCCCACCCACCCACCCCGGCCTCAGGGGGGCCCTCCGGCACCTGCCTCCGCCTCTCGGGCCCCTCGGCACTCTGAGTCTGCGCTATGGCTTATTCCTGACGGAATGCGTTTGTCTCAGAGGAACTTAGCGCTGTACATCCTTGTGTACGTACTGGTTGGGTCAGCCAGGCCCCTCCCCGCCGGCTCCCTGTGGGCACCGGCCCCCGAGCTCCCCCGCGGGGCTTAGGAAACAGCCGGTTTGGGCTGAGCTCAGCGCCGAGCCCATAGACGCTGGATGCATAATCATCTCAGGGCAAATCCAAGTGATTCAAGTCAGAGATTTAGAATTAATCTTCCACTATCGTTTGCTCCTTTCCAAGGCCTTAACTAATGTGCGCTTAAGTAAGTCGGGGTCTGGCCGTGGTGGCAGTGTCTCCACACTCGTATTCAGAGGGGCGGGAAGCGAACCCAGCAGTGAGTGGTTCCCAGCAGCATCTTTGGCTCTGACCTGACAGTCTATGTCCTGATCTACCGGACACCCAGTCACCTGGAGTGCTCAACCTTTTTTGGTGTTTCTGTGAAACACTGAATATCGGGTGACTTTGAAATGCGTTTGACCCAGGAATCAACCCAATATGGTCATTTTGATGAATGAGAATGTACCAAAGGTGACATGTACAGGAAAACATTGCTGTTCATATTCTGGAAATACTTTTCGGACAAAAGTAATGACAGTTCATTTTCACAAATTGCACACTGGGTGAAATCATACAATTACGGCAGGGAACTATAAGCAAGCAACTCAGTCACGGGGACTTGTTCCTTTGTTTTGTTCTAGGTGAAAAAGCTGTATGAAATGCATAGCTCTGATTAAAACGATAGAGACAATTTCCTTCTCTTGTAAAACTCCAGATTTAGGTTGCTGGCGAAAGGCAGTGCTGGCAAAGTATTTAATGCACGTGGAAATGCTATTCTATTTTGGCTTCCAGAAGTAGCCCTAGAAAATTCTATGCACCAATGCATTGGCTAATAGTGATCATTTCAGTTTGACTATAAATTATTCTAAATGTCACTTAAGTACTCAAGAATTAGCGTTCGCTCCTTTCTAGAAGCCGTCTAAGGCAGCTGATGCGTAAAGCACCTCGACTAGACTTGCACCTAGTTCAGCGGTTCAATCTGCGCTCCTTGGGCCACGAGGGTCTCCATCCCTCGCTGTACAGCTCCTCCCACCGGGAACCTCTCGTGTTCAGCTCCGCCTCGTGAAAGGCAGCCCAGAGCAGGGAGCGGGGCGTGGGGCACACGGCCGTCGGGGACTGTTCATGGAGCCACCTCGGCAACAAGGAGGGCTGCGTGGGTTTGGGGGCCGCGGCGCCCCGCCTCACGGAAGATAAATGCGCTGCGTTCGTGCTGTCAATTCAGGGACTATCCCCTCCGCCACCTCCGAGTACATGCTTTGTTTGCCATGTGATCTACTGCTCTGTCGTTCAGAGTTTTCATTCACACTACGTTAACTTTCATCTCAATCCTCTCAGCCTTCAGGTAATTTGCTTATTGTGTTTCCCTAGTTTTCACTGAACACACAGTGCAAACAAAGGCAAAGACCGAAGCAATCGTTTCAAACACAAGAGCTCACACTAAAAACACACATGAGCATCAAAAAGTAGAACGTGGGTTTGCGCCTGTCTTTATTCTGGGGAGGAGGAATCCTCCTCGTCCTCTTCCTCGTCTTCGTCGTTGAAGGAACAGGGGGTCTCGCCTCGGGACTCAGAGCAGTGAGAGGCCGCACTGCCGGACTGGTGACTGTCTGGGGCAAGGAACCGCCCCGTTGCTAAGGCCACTTCAGCATCCAAGCACAACCCTTGGTTTACACTAGCAAACAATTGAAAACACACAGGCTCATTAACGTGGTAGATGTTTTAAGTTTTGGAAAACACAGGGAAAAGAACCCGGGGAAGCAGGGAGCCACGGGCGAGCTCTGCCGGAGCCGCTTGGGACCCGGCCGGCGCAGCGCGCTGGCTCTCCCCTCCAGGGAGGGTCAGGGCTTCGCGGCTCGCCCTTCTAACCCTGAAAAAATACATACCTTGATTGGGACAAGGTGGCACCAGTGGTCAGGTCTAAGTTTGAAACTGACTGGGTAGAGTTCAAAAGCAGTCCCTGATTTAACCACGACGGTCCTGTGGAGATATCTACAGTGAAAAACAAAAACAGATGGCAGCTCTGTAAGTTCCGTGGCTGCTTTTGTTATGGCATGAAGAAAACACAGACAAGTAAGGCCATTGGCCTGTTCTAAATTACAGCCGGACGAGTCTCCTGCCCTGGGAAGAACCCCGGTTTCTTCAGCTTGGAAAAAAGAAATTTCTAGAACATAAGCGCGGGGGAGGGGGGGGGAATACAGGAAGGCAGACTACAGCAGGAAAGAATTCAAATTAAACCAATCACAGACTCTCTTCGTTCTTTTTTCTTACAGAAGCCCTTGAGAGGGCAGCTCACGCAGTACAGAGAGCTGTACGACTCCTGGACACCCGCCGGACTCAGCACAAAAGCCTCTGGCCGGGGTGTTAACGAGCCGAGCACGAGTGGGTGGAGACAAAGTCAAGTCAGAGTATCTTGGGCTAGAAGCACAGACACATTTTTGCCAAAGCCCCCCAGCACGCCGTCTTTTCGTGCCCACTGGTGAACTCAGTGCTATTAGGCACCAGAGGTCTAGTCTTCTTCCTGGTACCCTCTGCTTTATAACTTGAACTAGACCTTATTTTAAAAGGCCATGCACAGTCGCGTTTTTCATGAGGGCGAGACAGGCGTTGCTGTTTTAGTCTGTATGAAATATTTTGGCTACGTCCTTGCAATCTCATTTTCTATGCATTTACCATAGTTCTCCTATCACAACCTTGACCAATTCTTATTGTACTTCGACTTGTTTAACCCTTGTCTCCTTATCTAGAATGTTAGCTCAGAGAAGGCAGTGACTGGAACATCTAAGATCTAAGTGTTACTGCATGAAGGAGTATCATCTCTTTCAACGGTGAGTTTACAACACAGGTGGTAGGTACAGCAGAAATGCATTCCTAAAAAAGAATCTTATTTGACTTACGTTGTGAGGTAAGACCAAGTGTATGCTGAGAAAGTGTAATTTGCCAAATGAGCTTTTATTATATTTAATCAAAATAGTGTTATAATCACTGTGCAAGAAGGAAAAGAAACTGTGTACTGGGATTGGAAACTCCACTATCCTGGCGCTACCTGACCAAGTGAGAGGCTTCACACATAGGAAAAAAGTGAACTAAGTGACTACATTCATCTTAAAATGGCCTTGTGGATCTTTTCTTCACAGGCGAACTAAGGCAGCTGTGGGAAAAAAAAAAACCCAACAAAAACCCTTCAATTCTAAGAAGAAGAGTAGACTTTAAACGCATACAATAAGAACAAGTCCGTACATAATGAAATTAAAGCCAGAATCCTGTGCTAAGTGTTACTAATTAGTACGTATGGAAACCTTCTGCCAGAACACATTTTCTTTTCACAATGGCTCTGAAAAGCCAACGTTTCTTTCCTTCCTAGCACCCACACAACGGTTCTCACAACCCTCCTCAAGAGCTACCCTGTCCCTCCACATACAGAAGGCACATGCTTCTGCTTCTGAACTAACCAGAAAGTCTGCAAACATCCCAGTCTGCAAACAACGTCACGAAGAGATCAAAGCCACAGAGCCCGCCTAAGCGCCCTGAGTCTTTTCACTGAGAATGAGCTAAAATAAAGTCCTGGTGATTTATGGAGTAAGAGCTGTATGCAGACCCTGCTGGACGGCTATGATGCCTGAGCTGCTAATAAAACAGGAGGTCCTTCTCTGGGGGGAGCGAGGGGAGAACGGAGCGGGTCGGGGTGAGGATGGCGGGCTGGGTCGCTGAGGGGCAAGAAGAGGGGGTCACATTTGCAGGAGGCAGGTGGTGCGAATTTAAGAACTAAATCCAACAGAAACCAAATCTCAATCAACAGACTCTTGTGTTGTGACTAAAGGGCCAAAACCATAAAACAAAATAAAAACTACCTCTTTGCTTATATTTGATTTAATATACTTTAGAATTTCTCATCATGTTTTAAAGGCATTTTAATATTAGTTCTAGGTAGTGATGCTTATAAATGAAGGAAACTGGCAAAAGCAAAGGCAAAAGAATGCTTTTGTCCAAACATCCAAATTATATGTGCAGAATATACCACAGTCTTAGGAACTAGGACAATCATAAACAAGATTTCTGAATTAGTGAAAATCTGAATTTTAGAACATGCAAAACATAGTGTTTCCATTTTCAAGTATACTCACTATACTCTTAAAATAAAACACCCCAATTTAAAAATGGGCAAAGGATCTGAATAGACATTTCTACAAGGAAGATATACAAATCGCCAGTAAACACATGAAAAGATGCTCACCATCATCAGTCATTAGGAAAATGCAAATTGAAACCACAGTGAAACACCACTTCACATCCACCAGGACGGTTGCAATAAAAAAGATGAACAAGCGTTGAGAAGGATATGGAGAAATCAGAACCCTGGTACATTGCTGGTAGGATTGTAAAACAGTACAACTGCTTTGGAAAATAGTTTGGCAGTTCCTCAGAATGTTAAATACAGTTATCATATGACCCAGCAATTCCACTGCTTGGTATACACCCAACAGAATCAAAAGCTTATGTTCATAAAAAAAGTACAAGAATGTTTATAGCAACACCATTCATAATAGCTAAAAACTGAAAACAATCCCAATGTCCTCCAATTAACAAATGGATTTAAAAAATGTGGTATATCCACAAAACGGCAATAAAAAGGGATGAAGCAGGATGGATGAATCTTGAAAACATTACACTAATAAAAGAAGTCAGTCACCAAGGCTACATATTATATGATTCCATTTATATGAAAGGTCCAGAATGGACAAATTCACAGTGACAGGAAATAGATTAGTGGTTGCCAGGAGCCGGGAGGAAAGGAGGACTAAAGGGTGACTGCTAGTGTATGTGGGGTTTCTTTTTGGGGTGATAAGACGTTTTAGAATGAGATAACGGTTGGTGATGACTGCATAACCCTGTGAATATACTTAAAACCACTGAATTGTACACTTTAAAATGGTGTATTTTGGGCTTCCCTGGTGGCGCAGTGGTTAAGAATCCGCCTGCCAATGCAGGGGACACGGGTTCAAGCCCTGGTCTGGGAAGATACCGCATGCCACGGAGCAACTAAGCCTGCACACCACAACTATTGAGCCTGTGAGCCACGACTACTGAGCCCACGTGCCTGGAGCTCGTGCTCCGCAACAAGAGAAGCCACCGCAATGAGAAGTCCACACACCGCAACGAAGAGTAGCCCTGCTCGCCGCAACTAGAGAAAGCCCATGCGCAGCACCAAAGACCCAATGCAACCAAAAATAAATAAATTTTTTTAAAAAATGGTGTATTTTATGGTATGTGAATTAAATCTCAATTATAAAAAATTACAATACCATTTTGCATCCACCTGCTTGGGAAGATAAAATTCACTCTGCAGGTGAGAGTGTAACTTGGCAAAATCAAATTGGAAAGCTGTGGCATCATCTAGTAACGATGAAGATGCACCCGACTCTGACCCAGCAATCTCACTCTATACACTTGCACACGGTCACCGGGATACAGTTACGGGAATGTTCGAAGCAGCACTGTTTAAATATCAAGAGACTGGAAACAAAACTAAAGGTTTATGATCAGTAAAATGAACAAATAAATTGTGCTTTACCCACATATTAGAATTCTATGCATACTAGAATTCTATGTAAAAGTGCATCAATTACAGCTATATGAAATCATGTGGACAAATCTAAAGAACATGATGTTGAGTGAAAAAAGTCAAATCACAAAAGAATATATCACTATGATTCTATTTTATGTAAAGGTGAGAATTAGGCAAAACTAATAAATTGTTTCCAGCTTACTATATTTGTTTGTGTTTGTGTCTCTAAAGAAAAGCAAGTAGTGATAAACAAGAAATTCAATAGAGAGGTTACATTTTGGGGTAGGGAAGGGCACAGAATTGAGGACAGGCATACAGTGGGCTTTAATTTTCTATGAGAAAGGTTTTAGCAAGTTAGGGTCTGACATTTAATCAAGGACAACACTGAAAAAGCATGAGTTAACATACCTGTGATATAACCTTCTAAAGCCTTTGGCACCAGTGATTTAGCAAGTTTCAGATCCTCCAAGGAGCATTTGCCTGACTCCAGGCCAAAGGACATTCCCATCCGCTTCAGCACTTCTATGTCATCATGAATCTCAAAGGTGTTGTCAAAATTAAAAAGGTATTCAAACCTGCATCAGGAAACAAAGTTAGTGTTGGGTTTTCTGCGGTATTGTGGAGGTCTGAATAGTTTTGTACTCTGCATATTCAATAAAAGAATGAGGACCTAAGCTCAGCTACAGTACTAGAAATTGTTGCCGTTTAGGGCAATGAGTCATTCTGCTGGGTTCAGAAGAATGACATCTCACATAAACCACTTGCCAATTAAAACACCTTTCCTGTGACAGACAATAGGAGTCCATAAATTTCAGCCCTCATTAAGCTGTGGCAGACTGGAGACAGAAATTTTGGTCTAAATCTAATACTTTTCAAAGCTGTCTATAACTTTGTCACAAAAGATAAAATATTAAGGAAGCCTTTCCATGTAGGCATTTTTCCAAAGTAGATATACAGGTGAACAAAAGACACATGAAAAGATGCTCAACATCGCTAATCATCAGGGAAATGCAAATCAAAACCACAATAAGATATCACCTCACACCTGTCAGAATGGCTATCATCAAAAAGACAACAAATAACAAATGCTGGAGAGGGTGTGGAGAAAAGGGAGCCCTTGTGCACTGTTGCTGGGAGTGTAAATTGGTGCAGCCACTATGGAAAATAGTATGGAGGTTTCCTCAAAAAATTAAAAATAGACTACCGTACAATCCAGCAATTCCACTTCTAGGTATTTACCTGAAGAAAACAAAAACACTAATTCAAAAAGATAAAGTGCACACCCAATGTTCACTGAAGCATTATTTACAATAGCCATGATATGGAAGCAACTGAAGTGTCCATCAATAGATGAACGAATAAAGATGTGGTATGTACACACACACACATACAAAAACACAGAGGAATATTACTAGTCATCCATAAAAAAAACAAAACAAAAAACTTGCCGTTTGCGACAACATGGATAGATCTAGAGGGTATTATGCTAAATGAAATAAGCCAGGCAGAGAAAGACAAATATCATATGATCTCACTTATATGTGGAACCTAAAAAAATGAAACAAATAAAAATAGATTCATAGAGAACAAATGGGTGGTCGGTTGCCGGACGGGAGGGGCTGAAGGTGGTGGGTGAAGTAAGTGAAGGGGATTAAAAGGTACAAACCTCCAATTATAAAGTAAGCCATGGGGATATAATATATAGCATAAGGAATATGGTCAATAATATTGTAATAAGTTTGTACAGGGAAAGATGGTTACTAGACTTATTACGGTGATCATTTTGTAATGCATGCAAATGTCAAATCCCTATGTTGTACACCTGAAACTAACATAATATTGTATGTCAACTATACTTCAATAAAAACAAATAAAGCAAGCAAAGCAGTCATTAAAAAAAAAAAACGCAAAGAAAGCCTTTCCAATTTAATATCTAAGTTTCCTACTATGAGTTGGCCTAACTAGGGTTGAGGAAAAAGCATGTTGGATGCTTACTTCATTTTCATGAGTCAAGTGTTAGCTACACCATACCTTAGATGAGCAGAAAACGGAAGACTTTTCACAAACTAACCAACCCCCAAATCCTGTCTTGAGGGTCTAAGGAGTAAAAACGCCACAAGAAAAAAGTGTCATATATAACACATAGCACGTTTCTGAATGTTTCTGTAAAGTACCAAATCAGGATGCCCAGCTGCCTGGCACAGGCTTTCAATAAAGAGGTGACTGTAAGAAGAAACAGTCCATCTGACTCCCAGGCTATGCCCTGGGGCACCATCACCCAGAGCCTCAGCCCCTCTGGGACAAAGTGCAGGCAAAGTTCTGGGACAGGGGTGGGCTTACGTTGTCACGAAATTCTATTGAAGTCACGTAAGGGTAAAACTTTTTATGCTAGATCTTAAGGACAAAATTTAAAACTTAAAGCAAAATGCCACATTTAAGTAATTTGAAGTACATGAATTTAAATAAGTACATTAACAGAAATTCAGAAAAAAAAGAAACCACACAAAATCTGGAGTGGATGCCTGCCCCAGGGGTGACTTCAGGCATAGGTTAAAAGCTGAAGGTTTCCTAAATGTAATCGTCATTGTGGGAAAGCCTCCTGGCTGAGGGGAAAGGATTGCATCACCAAAGTAACTGAAAGACCAGGCTTTTGCACCCGGCCTTGAATAACAAGCTCCTACAAGCAGCTCGGAGCCTCCTTCCCTCCACTCAGGGGAGGGCGAGGAAAGGGCACGAGCCAGTAACCACCCAAGAAGGACAAGAATCCGTAATTCCCTTAGGTCTCTGGTCCCCACGCTTTCCTGCTACTCTTTTAGACCTCAAAGATTAACCAAAGAAGAGAATTTTAATGATTTCCCACTAAACAAGAGACTAACTAGAGAGAATAACTAGAATTCTAACAGTCTGCTTTTCCCGAAAATATGTTAACCATTCTCTATAATTCTCAGATTTATGAGAATATGTGACAAGTCCTTGCAGACACATGTTTCTGTAAAGAATTTTAAGTGTGTGAATAATAATACATCTACCATTTGGGCTGGTCCTTTATGAATTTAACGTCTGTAAACCAGCAAGTTAAATACTTTAATTCTTGTTTTTACAGAGGAAGAAATGAGATCTCAGGGAAGTTAAGAAACTATACAACTAGAGGAAAGATTGCAAAATGCATCTTCTGATGTCACAGCCCGCACGGTCCCTACTATTTCTACTTGTGTCTATAGCCTTAATTACCAAATACTCTAGAAATCCCTGTTGTTTCTCTTACTCTTCTTTTTCTTCTTTTTTTTGGTTCCTTCTTATTTAAGTGACCCATAATCTCTGTATGCAATCAAGACAGGGAAGCAACACTGCCAGAGAAAAGAGTGGGAAAAACCAGGAACGGTAAAGCCCCACGGTGATGCAGTAGCTCTAAGAGACTAGAAGTTCCAGTCCCCAGGACAGTCCTAGGCTATGCCTCTGGCACCGATGTGGTTACTGAGCCCTCTTTTGCTCTCAAACGTGTCCCAATTTGGATGATAAGTTATATGCTGACTCCTTGGAAAAGTAGCTAATATTTACAAAGCACTTTCCATGAGTCAGACCTCTTAGAGGCATAATATTATTTCATCCTCACAACAAGGCTAAGGAAGTGACAGAGGCTCTGGTATCATCCCCATTTGTTCTTTGGACACAGAGCTTTGAAGCAGTTAAATGGGGGAGCCACAACCCACACTTGTGTCTGCCTCACTCTGTACCCTATGCCCTTAACGACCTCGATACTGGTCACAGCCTGAAGACCACTACTGTTTCCATGAAGGGTAAAATAAGTTACAAATAAATTCTGTATTTTGAAAACTGCTATTTCTCACTTACTATGATAAATATTGCCATCAATCTTAGTTAAAATGAAAAACATGCTGGTGGGAATGTAAACTGGTGCAGCCACTGGAAAACAGTATGGAGGTTTCTCAAAAAATTAAAAGTAGAACTATCATATGATCCAGCAATCCCACTTCTGGGTATACGTCTAAAGGAAATGAAGTAAGTATCCTGAAAAGATATCTGTACTCCCATGTTCATGGATTGCAGCATGATTTATAATAGCCGAGGCATGGAAACAACCTCATCAGATGGGTGGATAAAGAAAATGTGGTGTACTTAGAAAATGGAATATTCAGCCATAAAAAAAGAAGGAAATTCTGCCATTTGCAATAACATGGATGATGGACCTTATATGTGTATCTTAAAAACCGAACTTATAGATGCAGAGAACAGACTGGTGGTTGCCAGAGGTTGGGGGTTTGTAAAATGAATGAAGGTCATAAAAAGTACAAACTTCAAGTTATAAGATAATAGGAAAGCAAGCAAGCAGAGAATGCATCTAGCACTTTCATGTCTATTCATTCATTATGAACAGAAGCACACTCAAATATGATACAGCAAAAGAAACAACGGCTTTAGTGCCACAGGTTGATCTCAACTATTTCCACCATAAATGATGACAGTAATCACTAGTGAACCTACCTTGTCCCAGACCCCAGCGATGCTCTACTTTACTGCAGTGACTAGCCCAGACTTACACCACATACGTGTACATACATGCACATCCTGGCTTGGGCACCAGTATGCCTGTAGCACCAGCAGCACAGTGCCAGGCTCAAGAGAGGGGGCTGCGGAGGGTGAATGAGGAAGCAAGCGCTACTAGATGACAGCACTCCACGTCTGAAAAGCTGTTGCATGAGCCCCAAGGAAGTTAGCCTTGGTGGGCTCAGATAATGGGTACAACCTTCTTTATTTTGCAAATGATAGGAATCAGGTTAACAGAATGTCAGCCCTGCCCTCTGCCGCTGGTTCTCCACTTACTTGTCACTGGAGATGCTGCAGTCTATGACTGTTTTTCTGCTTGTATTGATGATTATAAATGGCAGCTGAATGGTGGAATTCAGAGCTGGAGGGCCCTGGTTCTGCTGTTCATTTTGCCGATTTCTCTGTACCAGGTTTTTGAAAGCGATTTGCTGTAATGATCAACAAAATTACACATATAGTTATTTAACGTGGATAAGTGAGTTGGAACTAAATGAATTAAATACATTTAAAATATAGTTTAAAATTAGAGCATTTAAAGAGGCCCTTCACCTACGAATTAATTAAACATTTAAGAAAAAAGATTAGAATGATCCAACTCAATAAATGTATTTCGAGGGAAAAAAGTATACATTTAAATGGTGTCAAACATATCCTAATACAAAAAATGGGGCCCACAGTTTCCATCAAACATAGAAACAGGATCTTACAAATCTGGGAGAGCCAGTGGCACCTGCAACTCTTCTTAAGAGTGATACAGCGAAAGGACTTGTTTTCTGTTTATCTAACACAGACTCCTGAGAGTTTAGGGTTAAATACGCCCCTTAGATTGTCTAGCCCAGAAATATGCAAACTTTATAAAGCCACAGAACGGTTTCTTCAAATGAAATCTTCTGGGACACCCACTGTTTATAAAACAGATGAAAGCATCCTCACTCTGGTTGGCTGCACTGGGGCTGAGTCCTGAGCCCTGCCAACTCTGCCCTCATTCACCGCTTAGGTTCCTTCCCAGAACTTCTAAGCATCTTTAGGGCACAGTTTGGAATCTGGTCCAAGTCCCTCCCCACCTGATATCTTCCAGATGAGGGAACTGAGGCTTAGCATTGATTATAAGGTATATAAGGCCTGAATCTTTACAATGAATCTTGCTGCTACTTTTAGTTATAACCATTAATCAAAAGTCAAAGAAAGAGACCCTGCCACCCCCTTTTATTTTATTTATTAAAAAATTTTATTTTATTTATTTTTGGCTTTGTTGGGTCTTCGTTGCTGCGCACGGGCTCAGTAGTTGTGGCGCACGGGCTTAGTTGCTCCGCAGCATGTGGGATCTTCCCGGACCAGGGATCGGACCCGTGTCCCTTGCACTGGCAGGCGGATTCTCAACCACTGCACCACCAGGGAAGCCCCCCCACCCGCCTTTAAACAAGGCAAATGTATCTCAGAATTCCACAGCTAGAAAGACCTTACGCAGCCGAAGTCTTTCATCTGCTTGTGGAACAGATACTGGTTTAAAAAGCTCCTGAAGTCACAGCCTTTCAACCCTTCCATCAGCGTGTTCCCTCTTCTCACCCAGTAGTGATGCATTTAAATTATTTTCTATGTTTTAGCAACCTTACCCTAACAAGTGTTTATTTTAGGTCCTGGGCCTTAACTGAAGCTTGATTAAAATTACTGTCATCTGAAAATGGCTGGGTGCTATCTCCCTAGAAAGTAAACATTTACTCTTTTAAAATGCACAAAACAGAAGGGAAACCAATTTATTCTAGCCCTGACAGTGTGTCCAGAACCATCACTGTCAACACCATTCATTACCAAACATTACTTAAGTCATACTTATTAATTTGTTCTTTTCTGCTGCTAACGAACTAAGGCTATTTTATATTCAATGCTTAGTTCACTTAATAGAGGAAAAATATGCTGAAACTCTAACATTGGGAAAAAGAATTATATGTTTGAATACTTCTGCCTAGCTTCCTTACTCTTCTAGAAAAAGCATCTCGGAGACACTCCCATACTCTTCCTAGCTTTGTGGTCCTAGTGCCATGGGAGGGCCTCGGTAGAGGGGGGAATATAAACAGCGGTAAGTAAAAGTTCTTATATATGTATGATTCATTGTTAAATACTGTGTACATTTAATAGCATCAAAGATTTTTCTTGTGCAAAGCACTGTGAATACATATATAATGTTATTTGGATAGTAAAAAGAAAAATCATTTCCCATTTGTTTTGGACTGATTTCCTTATTTGTTGCCCTTTGATTGATTTCCTTCAGCCTGTTGTTCTTTTCCAGGCTCATTGACATCTATTTCAGAGGCTAAGCAGCTTCAGGTGTATTCAGACATTCCTTTTGCCCTGCATTAGTAGCTCTAGAGAAGATTCACTGGCTGGAAGGGACAACGATACAGACAGAAGCAGGGCACCTAGGTTCTCTGCAGGCAGAATCTACTCACACCATTCCTCTCCCACATCACCGAGGAGGAAACAGAAGTGATGCCATGGAAGTAAAAGTGACCTGGGTCATGCTGATGTCAGTAGCTGTGACCTTAACTTGTTAAAAAAAATTAAGCTAGCTTAGCCACAGAGAGGCAAATTTTTCCTGTTTAGGGACAACTTGCTTAATTTTACGAGGAAGAAATAAGCTATATGTCTACCAGAAGATTAGAAGTTATTCTTGGGGTTTCATTTTAATGTTTAGAGAGACTTGCTTTTATAAATGTTGACAGCTAGGTTGTGCCTGGGTTGAAATCTTCCATAAACATTTACTTTGAGAGACAGTAGAGGAAAAGAAACTTAGGACTTTAAACAGCAAAAAAAAAAAGCAATGTTCATTGTATAAAGATAAGCAGGGGAAAAAATATTCCAGTTCATCCTCTGTGCTGGCCATCTAGGGATGCAAAGGCCCCACATACATGAGGGCGATTCTGCCCAGCGCAAGTCTTTCTGATAAACAGGTAATTACAGGCATACTGGTAAACAGGTTTTTATAATAACATATGCCAAAAATCAAGCTCCAAAATGTTCCATGAAGGTTTTGAGGAAATGTGAGGAAGGCCTAGCACAGGGTTTTAGGGCCTGTGAGTTGGGAGGGAAATACTGCAGACACTGCGGGGACAGGGACAACAGAGGGGCAGCCAGGGAAGGTGACGGCGAGGCAGGCCAGGTCTCTCAGCAGGCAGAGCTGTACGGGGAGCAGCACAGGAAGAAACTGTCAGCTTTCAAGTTTTGTTTTTCTTGTAAGCTGCAGAATGCTCTCTTCCAACAAAGCCTACTTTGGAAATCCAGTATGAAAAGTACAGAAGACGCGCCTGCTCCAGAGGTAGTTCCCACAGGGGCCAGCGCGAGATGCAGACGCAGAGCAGCCAGAAGGTGGTGCCTAGTGAGGAGGGAACATCACGGCGGGGCTGCCTGTGCTGGGGGAGCCTCTGTTCCATCTACTGCTCCCCTGCCCCGCTTCCTCCTCTCCTTCCTCCCCAGACCACACGCAGCTGTGGAAGGGCTCGCGGTCTTCTCCTTCCTCTCAGTTGTGCACGTAAATGTGAAAAACAAACGAACAAAGAAAAAGAAATACACGTCTAGAAAGTGAAAAACAAAAATCTGGAACGTGTAGGAATACTTAACCCATTCTGTCCATGAGACAAAGTGAGTATTTTAGGGGGGAAAAAAAAAATGTTGCAATTATTTGGTAATTTATTGCTTCCTTTGTTTCTGAAAAGTAGATTACACCCAAAATGAAATAGGACCTATGGTTGTTCAAATCCACATGGATTTCATGATTGGTTGAAAGCTTTTCATATAAGGATAATTTGCTGATTAAAAACAAAAGTATAAAGACTCGCTGGCTCATTTTACAAAGTCTTTCTGATTGGACTGAAAATGACTTCTGTACTGCTCAAAGTGAATTTTTACACCAACTGCAATTACCAAAAATAGGAAAAAAAAGGTCCATCTACCCTGTGATTTTACCTCACATGATTTTATACAAGGCCTCTACGATATTTTTTTTTAATTACCCAGATTCTAGACAGTTATCAAAAAAAAGCATAAATACAGGGATCCTTATTACACTATAAAATTTAATTTTCCTAAACAGAAATGCATTTTAAGTTTTGGTATTTCTACAAAGCTTATTATGTTATAATGTCACTTACAGATAATAAGTATTACAGGTGGATTAGATTATTTTACTCAAAGCGCCTAAAATTTAACTAGCCTTACTCCTTGATGTTCCAAATAAGGGCTAAAATAATTTCTGTTCAGAGTAAGGATAAGAGTCAAAAGTAAACTGTTGCATAATATGTTCCACGTTAGAGCTGCTGTGAGGCCCCCTGATGTCAGCGAGAGATGGGGCAGGCAGGTCATGAGCACGGTGATGAGCTCGGGCGTGGCGGAGGCTGCCCTAGCACAGCCCCACCAGATACTCAAAGGCACCCAAAGCAGAAAACGCCGACTCAAAGCAAGTAAGGGGAGAGGCAGAATACAGGTAGAGAAGGTAATGAAACACATCCCTGCTTCTTTACCTGCAGGAGAAGTTCCTGAAGCTGGGCCCGCTTCTGCTTTATCCGTTCTATCCGCCTCTGCTTCTCTATCTTTAAAACACAGGTTACAAAATAGCAATGAACATATGCAGAGTAGAAAGTACTGCTCGCTTTTCAGGTCCCAGTTCTGAGATATCGAGAATTTTCCTTAGAGACACTCAAGCCGTTTTAACTACGAACATCAATAAAGGCAAATCACACCTTCTGGGGTTGGGTAAGCAAGCAGGCAAGACAGCAGAACTGTGGCAACTGCCATCATAACGACAACCATCCCCTTAGTGAACACTTGCAGTACCTGTTGCTATTCATTACAGAAGTGCTAATCAGAGTAACAGCTAACACGCGGTGAATACCTACTCTACTTGCCAGCACTCCGCTGAGCCCTGGACACATGTTCTCTTAATTCGTCTTCACAAAACCCTAGAGGTAAGTACTGCTGTTACCCCTTCTGCAGTAAGGAAATGGAGGCACAGAAAGGGTTAAGTAACTGCCCAAGGTCACACAGCTGGTGAGTGGCAAGAGCCAGGATTTGAACCTAAGCCACCTGGTTTCAGAGACCCTATTATTAATTCCTTTGCTCTATGAACCCCCAAGAATGAGGTAAGGTCTCATTTAAGATCTCCGTTTAACTGCCTTTTAAACGGTCACAGCTGCTAATACAGAGAGGCTACATATTCAATACGAAATCCCTAGTTGTTGTAAGAAACATGCTTATGGGACAAATCTCCCAGCTTCAAATAACTATTATTTTCCTCACTCTCACAGCTACCTAGAAAACATATATTGGGGTCTGAATTTCCCGTAGATGAATTCCTCACTGTGTCTTTGGGCAAAAGCCAACGACATCTAATAAGACATTTTTCTTATCTACTCCAGCAGCGTATTTCTTTTTCTTTTTTTTTTTTGGGCCACGCCTTGTGGCATGCAGGATCTTAGTTCCCCAACCAGAAGCGTGGAGTCTTAACCACTGGACCACCAGGGAAGTCCCATAAGTATGTTTTGTTTGTTTGTCTGTTTTGGCTGCACCGCGTGGCTTGCAGGATCTTAGTTCCCCAACCAGGGATGGAAGCCGGGACCACAGCAGTGAGAGCGCCGAGTCCTGACCACTGGACCGCCAGGGAACTAAGCAGCGTCTTTCTTGTTTGCTCCCCATCTAGTCCGCACCGAGAGTTTCTCTCATGGTGCCTTCTAACCACTACCACACTTGAATCCTAAAACACTGAAGACCCACTGTAAAATCTGTGCTCTCCCCCGTTTGAAAAGATGCTGCAGGGGGTTCCCCCTGTGTCTGAAGCTGTGACAGGGCAGCCCCCATCTGCCCCTCATGCTCTGCACCCAGCCAGGCCAAGCTGTACTGATGCTGCCTCTAAAACACTTCTCCAGCCTCACTGCCACAGCCAGAGCTCAGCCCCGCTCCAACCCACCCGCCCTCACTTTCCCTCCTCATCTTCCTGTCATTTCGACTTCCAACCCACTAGTAGAGTGACCCTTTCGAACACACGCCCTCACCCCTCTTCCTTATCATTCTCCAGCAGCTTCGGTTGTTTATGGGATCAGGTCCCTACTGCTTTAGCACTCAGAAACCTATGCCCCCTCTCCTCGCCTGTACCCTGGCCACACCCACTGCGGGCATGCCCTCTTCAGCCTGCCTCAGCCCGGGCAGTGCCTCTGCCTGGAGAGCCCTCCCTGCCCTAAACCACTTGGCAAACTCCTACTCCTCCCTGAGGACTGAGCACAGGGATGTCTTTTTCTTGGTAAAGCCCTCCCTTATCTCCCTTTCCAGAGAACCTGTACATACTCCTTTCGCAGGAGTCATCACATTTCTGGTTAACTCCTTTTACCTTTCTGTTCTCCTCAATTAGTATGAAAGCTCCTTGGGGTCAGAGATTTTGTCTCGTATAATCTTTGTTTAAGCACATGGTAGATGCTAATAGATTACTGCTTCCTGAGTCTTTGTTATCGGCTTAATATTACTGGTAATTAATATAACCCTCAAATTTCACTCTATCAGGAGAAGAAAAAAGGACATATCCACCGTAGCACATGAAGAACATTATTCTAGAACTTCTGATGACTGCCTGGTTTCTCCCTCCATCCACAAGTGTAATAATACCAAAATTTTTTGATTTGCTGGAGGGAAAAAGGGACTAAAAAAAACCACGAAATCAACCATATTCACCTCTAAATCTGTAGTCAGCCTTGGTCTATTACCTTCAATGGCCATGACAGTAAAATTATGTCAAATCAATTTAGAAATAGTATGTCAGGACACATGCTCACTTAGGAAAGATTTTGTCTAATGATTAAACTCAACAGAATAAACAATGTTTTGGCATATATCATCCACAAATTCGTGTAAGCTGAACATTCCAATAAGGATTCAAATGAAATACCATACCATTCTGTAGCCACTGATTCTAGAGTCAAAGGTTAAATACAAGAAATAAACAGCCAACTTGATCCATTTTTTTGGACGGATACAGCAAACATTTCATCAAATAAGAGAGCATTTCTATCACACGGGTCACCAAACATTTATTAGTAGAGTGCTCAGAATGAAATTAGAATAAAATAAAGATCTCCAAAAAAACAGTAAAAATCAAGTCATTTAATTTCTCTGTCCCTCGGTTTCATCAGGACATGAGTCAGACTAGACTTCTCTAAATCTCCTTCCAGTTCTAAAATCCTACATAGAAGAATCTGCTAAAAAAAAGGCATACTATACATGAACAAACAATTAGGAATATTTTAATACTATGTGATTATATTTCTAAATTAAAATGTCTCTGATGTAAAAGAAAGCAAACTACTGTCTGGAAACAGACTTTCCTCACTTACCTCCAGGTTTTGACATTCCTGAGCAGAATTGGTAGGCAAGCCAATCCACTTGATTTCTTTTTTTTCCTTTGAAATTATGTTCATTGCCATTAACACATTTAAAGCATCATAAACTCTTCGCCTAATGTTCTTCTGGTCATAAGCCTGCTAAAAAATATTTTTATTGAGTGATAAATTTTAAAGGTTAAGATACAGTCACAGGATATTAGAATAGTTAATTAATATTATTATAATATCTTCACAGTCCTGAAAGAACTGTACACCCAGTGAAAGTATCCTTCAAAAGTAAAGATGAACTAGATACTTTCAAGCAATCTAAAACATAAAACAATCTTAAAAATAAAGATTATGTTACCAACAGATCTAAATTAAACAATACTAAAGGGCCTTCTTTAGGTAAAAGAAAGATAATCTAAGATGGGAGCTTGGAGATATAGGATGGAATGAAGACCAACTCAAAAGGTAAATCTCAAAACTCGCTGTATAAAACAATATCTTGTAGAGTCTAGAATATATATAGAACTAATATACATGACAATAATAGTACATATATGAGAAAGGCGTAATGAAGTTAAAGTGGCTAAGGCCGTGCAGTGCCTAGGAGGATATCAGACTTTGAAAAGTCCAGGACCCATGTTTTAAGCTCTAGTAAACAGCGCTTCTCAAAACGTGGTCCATGCACTAGTGCTGACCTGCGAACTATTACTAATATACAATGAAAACAGTGAACTTGCACCAAAATATAATCACACAGATCACTACACACTGTTTAGTTCAGCTGACTTTTTTTTTCGGGGGTGGGGGGCGGAGGTTAGCAAGACTTTCTTAATGAAGGAAACTGTGTTAACTTACATTGTGGAAAAGCCCCTTATCTCACTGTGCCCAGGTGGGTCATAAGAACCAAAGCCAATCAATCTATGAAAATAAAGGATGGTGGAGCACTGAATCAATTTAAGTATAGAACTAAACTTAAATAAATGGGAGATTTAAGTTATAGGACTGAATGTAAATATTAGAAATCCTGACACTGTAGAAATAATGATAATACAACAACAAATATCAGAAGGAGGCAGCAAAGGAAGTCTGCTGGTTTCCTCCTCTTTGATATTGGAAGGGGCATGAATTCAAAGCGGATGAACTAAGTACCAATTTTGGCACAATATATTCATTTAAAGTCATAAAAACAACAATAATAATAATATTCTTTTAACAACTGCCACTAATATATTCAATCTGAATCCTGTGGTAGAGGGGAAAACTGGGAGATGGGAAAAAATAATAGGCATATTGATTTATTTTTCCCTCCATAATCAACAGATACTGGTCTACAGGTGATAAGAAATAAAATACTGAAGTTACTTAAAGTTGTAAAAAAAAAACAAAAACAAACAAAGAACTACAGACTACAAACCTTCCAAATTATCAGAAAAAAACAACAAAGCAGTGAATAAACAGAAAAAAAACCCAACCCTTGCTTATATTTGGGAGTGGGGTGGGTATTTAGTAAAAATGTATGTATGTTAGATGTTGAGAAGTGCTAGGAAGAAATGCCTCATTGTAGTGACAGCTGAGTGAAGATTCGGTGGAGAGGAGAGAGAAACCATATGGATCCCCAGCAAAGAGAATTCCAGGCAAAGGAAACAGCAAGTGCAATGGCTTGAGTAGGAGCATATCCACGAAATCTGTGGCTGGAGTGTAGGAACTGAGGGAGTGGATAGTAGGAGATGAGAGCTAATGCTGGGCCAGGTCGCACAGGGGCTGGGAGACCGTTTAGAGAACTCTGAAGCTCACTGAAAATCAGAATGTCATATACTTTTTTTTTCAAGTGCCCAGGGAAATTAAAAGAAAAAGAAATCACCACATAATGGCTCACAAGAAAAATCTCAAAGCAATCCCCCCAAAAAGGAAAAAGTTCAACTCACAATTTCTGATCATAGGTAATAAAGGTAAAAATTCATGACAATGAACAAAAATTCCTACCACCTGGAACTATAAGAAACTTTTCTAATGCAATTCTTGGGTCAAAGAGGAAATTAAAATCAAAGTTACAGAATATCTAAATAATAACATATCGGAATCAATGGGATATGGCTAAAGCCATGCACAAGAGGAAAAGGCGGGACTTCCCTGGTGGTCCAGTGGTTGAGAATCGGCCTTCCAATGCAGAGGATGCAGGGTTCGATCCCTGGTCAGGGAACGAAGATCCCACATGCCGCAGGGCAACTAAGCCCACACACCGCAACTCCTAAGCCCATGCACTCTGGAGCCTGCATGCCACAACTAGAGAGAAGCCAGCATGCCACAACTAGAGAGAAGCCAGCATGCCACAATGAAGAGCCCGTGCACAGCAACGAAAGACCCCACATGCCACAACGAAGATCCCACGTGCCACAACTAAGACCCAATGCAGCCACATACATACATACATACATACATAAATAAATGGAAAAGTCACAGCCATAAAGACTTCCATTACTAAACAAAGATAATAAAAGTAAATAAAGTATACATCATAGTCTGCAGGGTAGAGAAATAAAAGTAACTTCAGGAAAGAGAACAGACTATTAAATACAGATAAAAACAGAAATCAACTGCAAAACAGGAGGTCGATACAAACAAATCTAAGAGATGTTTGTTTTTTTTTATTTTGGAAATATAATTGCAAATAATTTTGAGAGCATGGATGAAATGGAGGATATTCTAAGAAAATATAAAATACCAAACTGACTCTTAATGGAGAAAGCAATTGTAAACAGACTAATTACCAAAAAAGAAACGGAAAAAGCTATCTAAACTCTACCTCCCTACCAAATCACCAGGCCTATTTCTATAAAATTTCAGGGAACAGAACTAGACATCCAATGCCATTAAATCTGTGATGGAGTAAAGAGAAAGAGAAAACCTCGAAATTCATTTTATAAAGCCAGCATAACACTAGTACTAATCAAAATTGCAAAGATGGTACCGAACTGCAGACGGGCGCCACGGAGGTCTGCGAGCAGGTCCAAAAGCGGCCCTTGAAGCTGAAAGGCGGCGCAGAGCTCAGCATGACCGAGCAAAGACAAGGCCAAACGCCTGGAAGCGACGGGAATGAGCACAAAGGACAAGGAGAAGAGGTGTGGCCTGGAAAAGTGGACCTCGGCCCAGGTGGCCTTGGAGGAGATGCAGCAAATGCAGAGCATCCTGAAGAAAGCATCCAAAACCCACAAGCCGAGAGCAGAGGACTCAACAGAGACCTGGACACGCTCACGGAGCACTACGACATGCCCAGAGTCAGCTGGGCAAAGTGGCTTCCCTGCCCCAGGGTACGGAGTGGCATGGAAGGGACGCAGAAGGCAAAGTTGGGGTTATGTTTGGTGCCTTTGGTATTTTCCAGAAACATTCTTTTACACACACCCTTGTGTCTTCTGCTGAGACAGTGCTTTTCAAAGCAGTGTGCCCTCATTCTGCACTTGATTAAAGTAAGACTGTCCTTTTATTCTATTTTGATTTCTTGGTAGCACATAGGAGGTAAACCATTTTAGTTTGGACTGGGAATTTTTGAAAGTTTATCCAGAGATTAAGGATATTTCTGGGTAAGTGGCATGGAAAAGTGTTTTCACCCCTGAGCTGCATCTACCTCTTTGACAGCCATCCAGCTGCCTTTGCCTGCATGAGGCTGACTCCAGAGGATAAGGAGCTAATGCCAGGGTAGCCTGCAGCAGGTACACCCCTTTAGGGCCCTGCCTGGGCTGCCCTGCCAAGCTCCCTCTAGCTTGGGGCTTCTGCTCTTCCACCAAGAGCCTGGGGAAGCTGTTTGAAGCTTCGCAGCCTTCAGTCGGCCTCCCAGCCACCTGGCCAGTGAGACAACGCAGCCTGGGCAGCAGAACCACCACCTAAGGCGAGGATGGAATATACCCCTTGTCCCTTTCTGAATCTGGGCCAGCTCGTAGCCTCTTCTCCCAATACGCCATTCCCGACATGTCTAGTGAGTGTTGCCAAGGCAGACGTTGCTAATCGAGCACAGCATTCTTTGTAACAGAACTCAGACACGGTCTGCTTCCCTACTCTCAACACTAAGATCGAAGTAGTTCCCGTATTTATTCAGACTTGACACATTAATGTGTTTGGCATTCCTGGCCTAAGGACACCTCAAGGGTAATGGGACCAAGGCGGCAGAGTCCCAGCACAGACAGACATGGGTGCAGGCAAAAAGGAGGACCCAGGTTCTGAGGCTGGAGAACCAGGAACTTTGAAGGCCTATGTGTACTCACTGGATAAGGATCAAACTGCATATGCTACTGGGAGAAATGTCTGTGTTGACAAAGACACTGAAAGAATAACAAAGCCAGAAGAGAAACCAGTCTGGGACTCATATGTGAACTGCAGACTAAAGGGAAAAAAGTTATTAAAAAAACAGCAAAGATGGTAAAAACAAAAGTAAAAAAACCCCCTCACCAATCTCATTCATTAATACCAGTGTAGGGGCTTCCCCGGTGGTGCAGTGGTTGAGAATCTGCCTGCCAATGCAGGGGACACGGGTTCGAGCCCTGGTCTGGGAAGATCCCACATGCCGCGGAGCAACTGGGCCCGTGAGCCACAATTACTAAGCCTGCGCGTCTGGAGCCTGTGCTCCGCAACAAGAGAGGCCGCGACAGTGAGAGGCCCGCGCACTGCGATGAAGAGTGGCCCCCGCTTGCCCCAACTAGAGAAAGCCCTCGCACAGAAACAAAGACCCAACACAGCCATAAGTAAATAAATAAATAAAATTAAAAAAAAAAAAAAAACAGTGTAAAAATCCTAAAATTTCAGGAAACTATCCAGAATTTGATTAAATTCAGCATCCATCCCTAATTGTTTTAATTAAGAAAAAAGAAATAACCATTCATTAAAAAATTAAGTTATGGTTACTATCATCTCAAAATAAAACCTTTATCATAATTAAGGTTTCAAAACTACAAATATTTCCACTAAAGTCAAGAATTAAAGACTCAATATGACTACAGTTACTACTGTTACTTAATATTGTTGTGGAATACATATAGAATGACTACATTTAAATAAAATGCAAACTGATTTATAATGATAAAAAGCATATCAGCAGTTGCCTGGGGATAGAGGGCGAGGGAGGGATGGATGACAAAGGCAGGAAGAACCCTTTGGGAGTGATGTAAATGTTTTGTGTCTTGATTATGGTGGTGATGACACAGGTGCATACAACTTTCAAAACTCACTGAATTTTACACTTGAAATGAATACATCTTATTGTATGTAAATTATTCCACAATAGATAAGGAAAAAATAATTTAATTGTACACTTAAGACGTGTATTTCCCTCCCTGCATGTAATTTTATCTCCATTTTTAAAAAGTGAGAATGATTTATACGTGCTAAAAAAGAGGCTCTAAGATAAATATCGTTAAGAAAATAAAATTTAAAATGAAGCATGCAGGCTTTCCTGGTGGCGCAGTGGTTAAGAAGCCGCCTGCCAATGCAGGGGACACGGGTTCGAGCCCTGGTCTGGGAAGATCCCACATGCCATGGAGCAACTAAGCCCGTGTGCCACAACTACTGAGGCCCACGCGTCTAGAGCCCATGCTCTACAACAAGAGAAGCCACCACAATGAGAAGCCCACACACCGCAACGAAGAGTAGCTCCCGCTCACAACTAGAGAAAGCCCACGCACAGCAACGAAGACCCAATGCAGCCAAAAATAAATAAAATAAATAAATTCAAAAAATAAATGAATAAAATAAAATGAAGCATACAAAAGCATAATCACATTTGTGTTTACAATAATAAAAGAAATAAATTTTATTATATATATGCATAAAGAACGTCTGGACTGATACTCAGGAATCTGGTAATAGTGAATAGTGCCTTTGGGGAGGCAGATTAGGGTCTGTGGTAGAAGAGAAATATTTTTTATTACATACTCTTCGGTACAAGTGAATTTTTATAAACATGTTCATGTAGTAATTTTTCAGTTAAAAATGAGATAAAATGTTCTTATTGACTTAGACATAGAAGAAACACTAAAAGGTTCAGAAATGTATCTGAAGTCATTCAAATATAAAAAGCATATTTTTAAAAAGTATGTTTCTTCAATAACCCCCAAAGACATTTAAAAAATACTTGTCCATCTTTATGTTTAAATAAATTAGTAAAAGAATTCTTTCTAAGACAAAACAACAAAAAATCAAAACAGCAAAATTCCCCAACAGACAATATGAAACCCTCAAGTAAAGGAGGAGTTGGGGATTCCCTAGCTTGTCTGAATCCCCGAACTGACACAGACAACCCAGAGAGGTACACTGCTGCATCACTCATCACAGTCAATGTCAAGTGCATGATCTACCTACCGAATCAGCTGCCAAATGGTTATTTGAATTGGTGAACTCGGACACCAGCTCATCAGCTACTTCATTATATGATGTTGTACCTTTCCGCTGAACTTTCTCACACACTTTCATTGAAAAATGTCTCAAGCCCTTTCCATTTTTATCTCCTTTTTTGCTTCGTTTGCTAAAAGAGAAAAAAAAATTATACTCCATTATACTTATTAGAGATTTCCTTTACAAAACATAAAATAATGTGAGAAGACAGGAATTTGATAAATTTCACATTGAATTAGAGATAAGGAAATGTTTTAAACTTAATTTTTGCCTTAAAAGCCTAATAAAGTGTAAAGCTAGAGTGCTTTTCTATGCCCACTCATTTATTCAATAAATATTTACTGACCAGTTATTTACTATTATGTGCCAGGTACTGTTTTACACACTGGGAGAAGATCCGTGAAAACAACAGACAAAAACTCTGCATTTGCAGAGTTCATATTCTCAATACTTATCATTTTGTATTCTATGTATGCTACAGCTTTTTTTTTTTTCCACCTAAAATTAAAAGTACCACTATTCTCAGGTTCAGTTATCTACTCAATTTTCAATCAGAGGTCACTGGTATTAATAACGAGTCTACATCTTTGGTTATCTTAAGTCAGGTTAATGCCTAGGTCTAACCTTTGATAACTTAATCATTAAAATTTCAGGGGTGCAGTTTAGTTCTACTAATATCTGAGTACCAATTACATAATAGGAACTGTATTAGGGACCAGAAGTACAAAAATGATAACTGAGGCAAAATCCTTTCCCTCAATGAGTCTTGAGGCTGGAAGAGAGACAAAACAGACATATAATGAAAGATAATTCTAATATAATAACGTAAGTGCCAAGTCAAAGTTATTCACAATGTTCTATGGGAATTGGGAAGAGGGATATCTAGTCTAACTGGAGGAAGTCTTCCTGAGTAAGAATCAGTGAAAACAATCAACAAAATGAAAAGGAAATCCATGGAATGGGAGAAAATATTTGCAAACCCTTTATGTGGTAAGTGGTTAATATCTAAAATATCTAAGAAACATCTACAACTCAACAGCAAAGCAAATAACACAATTAAAACATAGGCAAAGGACATGAATAGACATTTCTCCAAAGAAAACATACAAATGGCCAACAGGTATATGAATAGGTGTTCAACATCACTAATCATAAGAGAAACACAAATCAAAACCACAATGACATATGATCTCACGCCTGTCAGGATGACTATTATTAAAAAAAAAAAAAAGATAACAAGTGTTGGTGAGAGTGTAGAGAAATTACAATAGAACCCTTGCACATTGTTGGTGGGAATGTAAAAATGGTACAGCTGCTATGGAAAAAAAATATGGAGGTTCCTCAAAAAATTAAAAATGCAACTACCATATAATCCAGCAATCCCATTTCTGGGTATATACCCAAAAGAATTGAAATCAGGATCTCAAAGAGATATATCGGTCATGTTCATTGCAGCTTTATTCACAATAGTCAAGATATGGAAAACTCATAGATGGATGAATGGATAAAGAAAATGTGGGGGGGGGTGTGTGTACGTGTGTATATATACACACACACACATACACACACAGAGGAATATTATTCAGTCTTAAAAAAGAATAAAATCCTGCCATATGTGACAACATGGATGAACCTGGAGGACATCATGCTAAGTGAAATAAGCCAGTCACAGAAGGACAAACATTGCATGATTCCACTTACATGAGTTATCTGAAATAGTCAAACTCACAGAAGCGGAGAGTAGAATGGTGCCTGCCAGAGACTGGAGGGAAAGGGGAAACGGGGAGTTTGCTATGCAAAGGAACCTAGACTTTATCATATTCCATCAGTATAATTATATTCATTTATAAGTTATTTACATGTTCTACTGTGTTATGTCCATTAAGAAACAGTTGCTAAATGTACTTTTCAGAAGAATAAGGACAGATGTCTACTTTCTTTTTCCCACATTCCCAATCATCTGTGTAGTACTCATTGTGGTCAGACTACTACTGAAATACTGTGATGCCACTAAATGGTATTGAGTAGGGGAGTGGCCTGGTGAAATTTTCAGTGAGGCAGAGATTCTGGCAGCAGAGTAACTTACGAAGGGCAGAAGCAGAAACAGGAAGACCTGTTGAGAGGCTACTGTAATAGCCCAGGCAAGCAATGCTGAGTCCTGGAATTCAGGAAACTGGTAGGACTGGATAAGAAGAGATGGATTTGCAAAAATGTTAAAGATAAAAATCAGCGGAGGACTTCCCTAGTGGCGCAGTGGTTAAGAATCCGCCTGCCAATGCAGGGGACATGGGTTCGAGCCCTGGTCTGGGAAGATCCCACATGCTGCGGAGCAACTAAGCCCGTGCGCCACAACTACTGAGCCTGCACGCCACAACTACTGAAGCCCGCACGCTCTAGAGCCCGCACTGTGTAACTACTGAGCCCGGGAGGCACAACTACTAAAGCCCACGTGCCTAGAGCCCGTGCTCCACAACAAGAGAAGCCACCACAATGAGAAGCCCATGCACCGCAACAAAGAGTAGCCCCCGCTCGCCGCAACTAGAGAAAGCTCATGCACAGCAACAAAGACCCAACGCAGCCAAAAAAAAAAAAAAAAAAAATCAGTGGAGCTAAACGATTGATTGATGTGGATTGTAAGGAAGAAGAAATAGGACAATGATCCTTAAAAGGAGGGGTTATTTACTGAGATCAAGGAGACAGGAATGAATTCATGAATTCCATTATGAACCTTCTCATTTGCACTGTCCAGTACTCTAGGTGTAACCCACATGTGGCCATTGAACACCTGGAATGTGCCAAGTCTGAATTGGGTATGCTGTCAGTGTGAAATACACACTGCATTGCAAAGACCTTCATGAGAAATGAAGGTAAAAGAGCTCATGTATAATTTTTATATTAACTACATGCTGAAATACATTATTTTAGATATACTAGATTAAATAAAAGATATAAAATCAATGTCACATATTTCCATCTACTTTTTAAATTGGCTGCTGGAAAATTAAAACTTACATGTGTCTTGTATTACATTCTATCGGGAAGCAATGATGTTGAGTTTGACATGCCTATAGAACATCCAAATGGGTATATTCAATAGATAGTTGAATATATTAGTCTACAGCTAGTGGGAGAGGTCACTTACAAACTTATCAGCACGTGTACCCAAGCCAACTCTACTTCCTACCAGTCTCAGAGAATTAGGTAACTCTCTTCTTTTTCAAATCTAACTTCCTTTTACAAGATAACAGCTTTATTGAAATACAATTCACATACCATGAACTTCATCTTTTTAAAGTATACAATTCAGTGGTTTTCAAAAGTTATGCAACCATCACCACAACCTAATTTCTTCATCCTAAAAAGAAACTCTGTACCCATGAGCAGTCATTCCTCAACCTCCCTGCCCCCAGTACCTGGCAACCACTATTCTATTTTCTGGTTCTATAGATTTGCCTATTCTTCAATGTCAACTTTGCAAATGGAGTGATTCTGTTTCTGTATTGTTTGCTTTCCTTGAGCTGGCCCATCCAGTTTTTTGTTTGTTTTTTGAATGTACAACCTATCATGGAAGCTGAATCTGTTCAAGACTCCAGCTCCACCTACCAGTTTGAAGGAAATACCGAGGACAGAAGAACACGTTAAACTATACAAGAGAGATGCGATAAGCAAAATCTTTAGGATTTCTCTTCAGGACATATAATGTGGTTTCTTCAACTAATAATTTGTAAGGGAAAAGAGGAGCGAAAGAGTGAGCGACATACAGAGGGGGAATCTACAGATTATAAAAGACATCAATTAATTTAAATTCTGATTCATACAGACTGTAAACACACACACACACACACACACACACACACACACACACACACACCAGTTATGGGGGAGTCTGGGAAGACAGCAATAGCAGCATAGTTCTCAAACTCTCCAAATCCCCACATAAAAACAGATGGAACAACTAGGCAGCAAAACCTGAACCCCTTGACAACATTTACAACAAAACTAGATGACAAAGTACCTTCAACAAATGCCAGACTACAAACTACCAATAGCCAAAAGGCCTACACAGTAGTGTCTGTGTGGGCAGAAAAAGAAACATTCAATGAGTCTGCATTTAATGGAACTCAGAACAGGATAAGCCCAAAATAGGCAACAAGAATTTGCTAGAAAGCACAACAGGCCAATTTGGGAGCAGCAGTTGAAATGAGAAGGAGTTTTGACCTCTCAGTACCAGCTGAGTGCAAGAGGCTGCAACAAAGACTGAAGAGGTTGCAACAATCTAGCCCGTATGACTCCCACAAGTGATATTCAAGAGAAAATTAGAAATATTGGAGGTAGGCAAAGAATATATAGACAATAAGAGTATCTGAAGAAGAACATCAAGGCAAGGGAACAGAATACTAAATGCTAAGTAAGTCAAGAAAATGTTCATGGAATAAAAGAAAAAAGAGACTATCAACCTAGAATGACAAATACCAAAACATTCTAGGAAAACTGCTGTATTTCAAAGAAAAAGAACTTTTTAGGTATCTAGAAAAAGAGAGTATCCTATTTCAACAGCAAATTGTTACATTAGAAGAAAATTAATATATTTAAGAATTTGAAAGTATGAGCCAAGGATTTTTGTATCCAGCATAACTGACTTAGACAATCAAAATGACTAAAGAAACATTGACATTAAGGCCTTGTGAGTATTTATGTATAGTTACCTGTAGACGTGAGACAAAATGAGGGCTAAGAGGCAGACAGTATAGTATTTAAATAGGCAAATGCTCAAATACTGTGGGACTATTATGTATGACCATTATAAAAATGGGGAGAGAATGGAGAGAGCATATGTAAAAAAACTTTTTAATGTTTTGAATAATCACGTTAATGGTTATATTAGTATTATTATTTGCGACTATTGAGCACGTAATATGGGATAAAGTCAATGAGTAATTACCATATACATTAATTCTAACATCTCATCCCCAACGTCCTTAAAGATCAAGATTCTTGGAATGGAAAAAGAGGATTGGGATGTAATGGAGAAGAGGTTTAATAAGATTTGGATTGGAAATATCAATATGAACTCATGAAGTACTGTATCTTTGTGGGTGTGTATCTTACCTCTCTCCACTTAAAAGGACTAGAAAATATGACCAACCTAGTAGCAGAGAGCATCCTTAGCCCCTAACTGGAGCCTGACATATAATTCACCCTAAAGGAAACCAGAGCTTCTTAGAGAAATGGCTGATTCCATGTACAGGGCAGGAAATGGACGAGATGAACTTGGAACATCTTGTCACACCAGATAACAAACAAGCTATCAAAGACATCTAGGGTCATATCAAAAGGACTTATGAGTCAAGTATTATAGAAGAGGCTCCCACAGACCTAAGATGGGACAATTTAAGTTTCAATAGTGATAATAATTGCATTGTATGAAACCCATCAAATACGTTTACATTCATGAGTTTATAATGATATTTTTATTTTTATTTTTTATTTTTTGGCCACATTGTGTGGCATGCGGGATCTTAGTTCCCCGATTAGGAATCGAACCTGTGCCCCCTGCATTGGGAGCACAGAGTCTTAACCACTGGACCACCAGAGAAGTCCCTGTAATGATATTTTTTAAAGGGAAGACTTGTTCACTTTTGGAGGAAGACAGAAACAAACTCATCATCTTGAAAACTGGTCAGTAAAGGGAAGGGATCAAGCTTTATTCTGCTTTCCTATATAAACTGTCCCTTCAGGTAAACAAATAGTAGAAGAGGGAAAGAGTCTTTATATAAAAGTAGTGCCAGTAGTAAATGAAGTAGAAGTGACAGAATAACACTAATAGCCACACACAATGAATTAATAGATACAAACATTAAGCATCAGTGGCGTTCACATCATAAAAAGAGAGATAATCAAATGTTATGTGCCTTTTAACGGAAGAACACACTACTATCTATATTCTAGCCAAAGGATCAAACGTCAGTCTAATAAAGCCTCTGAATCTTACTGCCAAACTACAGAAATACAGGGAACAGAGAAATATACTGAGATGCATGTGAGTATGCAACCAGCGAAATCTAGGCTGTGGGAAATTTGATAGGTCAAATGGCCTAGCTCCTTCCACAACTAAAGTATAGGAAAACAATGGGACAGAGGAAAATTCTATATATAAAAGACAATCAACTTTTGTTTTTAATGAGCAAGACTAAAATGTTCCAAAGGATGCACATTTAGGTGATAAAACTAATCAAACATGCAAGGAAGTGATAACTATAAAAATCAGGATAATGGTTATTTATAGGGGAGAGAGGGGATGGGGGCATATGGAGGGGCTTCTGGGGTTCTACTTCCTCATCTGGTGATGGTTACAAGAGTGTTTGCCTTAAAGTAACTCATTAGTTATACATTTGCTTTTTGGTGATTTTCTGTATCTGTATTTTATTTTACAAAATTAAAAAAAAATTCAAACAAACAAAACATGACATTTGAAACAACTCGAAATTTGAACGCTTACTAGATATTTGATATTAAGGAATTACTGCTAATTTTCTTAGGTATAATACTGATATGTTTAAAAATGAGTCTTTTTAGAAATAAATACTGAGATATGATGAAGATGATAGGACGTCCTGGATTTGCTTTAAAATAATATAGAAGGGGTAGGGACTTCCCTGGTGGTCCAGTGGTTAAGAATCCATCTTCCAATGCAGGTGACACGGGTTCGATCCCTGGTCAGGGAACTAAGATCCCACATGCTGTGGGGCAACTAAGCCCATGCACCACAACTAGAGAGCCTGCATGCCACAACTACAGAGCCCATGCGCTCTGGAGCCTGCATACCACAACTAGAGAGCTGTGCACCGCAACTACTGAGCCCGCGTGCTCTGGAGCCCGTGCGCCACAACTAGAGAGAAACCCACGCACCACTATGAAGAGCCCGCACACGGCAACAAAAGTTCCTGTGTGCCGCAACTAAGACCTGACACAGCCAAAAATAAAAAATAAACAAATAAAATAATATAGAAGGGGTATATACAAAACAAGAGACACCATTATTGCTTAAGTTCAGAGATGGGTACATAGGAGGCTCATAATATGAATCATCTATTTCTATATTTAAAATTCTCCAAAATAAAGAGTTTTTTAAAAAAGAAGAGAAAAATAATGGTTCTAGCATATCCTCGGTTATTTACATAGATTTAGTTCTTAGGCTCAATTTACTCCACTCAGCCCAGGCTTCTCAGTAAGGGGTCCTTATACATCACAATACCATATTAATAGAAAGGAGAACTCAACATGTCCAACCCATAGCTCCTGATCCTACTCCAGTTCTCATCTAGATGAGTGACGGCACCATCCACCCAACCACCTGAGCCAGAAACAACAGGTTCATCCTAATCTCCCTTTCTATCTAATCAATCTAATTCTATCAAATCTAATCTAAGTCTTGTCCTAAAGAGCTCTTAAGTTCAACCTCTTCTCTCTGTTCCCACTGCCCTAGTTCAGGCCCTCATAATCTCTCTCAGAATATAACTAGACATAAAAAAGAATGAAATAATGCTATTTACAGCAACATGGATGGACCAAGAGATTATCATACTAAGTGAAGTCAGAAAGAGAAAGACAAATATCATATGATATTGCTTATATGCGGAACATTTTAAAAAACGATACAAATGAACTTATTTTTACAAAACAGAAATATACTCACAGACGTAGAAAACAAACTTATGGTTCCTGAAGGGGAAAGGGTGAGGGAAGGATAAACTAGGAGTTTGGGGTTAAAATATACACACTACTATATATAAAATAGATAACCAACAAGAACCTACTGTATAGCACAGGGAACTATACTCAATATCTTATAATAATAACCTATAAGGGAAAAGAATCTGAAAAAAAAATATATATATATATACAGACACACACAATATATAATTGAATCACTCTGCTGTACACCTGAAACTAATATAATACTGTAAATCAACTGTATTTCAACAACAGTTTTTTTTTTAAAAAAAGGGAAAAAAAGAATATAACTAGAGCCATATAACTGTTTTCCTTTGTGCTGCGTAGAGGCGAGGACTTTCAATCCCTCCTCCACATGGCCAGCCTGCTGACCTTTCTACATAACCCTGATAACCTGGTGCTAATGGTGGTAAAGAGCATACACTCCCTGAATGGTAAGTGTGTACCAGTCATTGGACTAAGTCATTTCATTTCTCAAAAGAATCCATCAATTCCTGTCTGCTACATACATTTCCCCACAAAGCCCACTCTATGCTGATTTGCCCTTAGAGTTTAGTGTATTTAGACATAAATGGCTAGTCACACCTAAATTTACATAATTAGTGCAAGTTAGGTAACAAAATAAATAAGAATTGCTAGAGACAGGAGCACAGGAGTTATTTTGAAAGAAATATGTTGTGTGTGGGATTTTACATTTATGTTAAGAATTGGACAATGGCTTAAAGTAAATAAAATCCTTAACTCAGTGTTTACATATTTTTTAAAAGCCAGGGAAGAAGCATTGTTTTTCATATAATTCTAGGTCTTTTTTTAAAAGGGAGTAATAAGACAATCATACAGTAGTTTTGGGGGGATCACTTGACTAATTTGCCCTCTACAATCATACCTGGATAATATTTAAAGGAAGAAACTAAATAGGAATAACTAGATTTTTAACAACTATTAAATGCTTATGAACATATTCTCGAAACACAGATACAAGACTACAGTATGAGTTTTATACGGTTAGTTCAGTGTATGAATTGATAGATTTGAAGAAAGCTGTGGCTAATATCAACACTGGTAAACTATTCATTAGCTATATATTTTCAGCAGTTTACTTCATTTAACTCTGATCCCACAGTTTTCCTTGATCTGAAAAATAGAGACACAAATAACCATCTCACTGTGAGGATTAAATCATACACCACATATAAAACCGGTCCAAGGAAGATCCCACATGCCGTGGAGCAACTAAGCCCATGCGCCACAACTACTGAGCCTGCGCTCTAGAGCCCGCATGCCTAGAGCCCGTGCTCTGCAACAAGAGAAGCCACTGCAATGAGAAGCCCACGCACCGCAACGAAGAGTGGCCCCCGCTTGCTGCAACCAGAGAAAGCCCACACGCAGCAACGAAGACCCAACGCAGCCAAAAATAAATAAATAAATTAGTTAATTAACTTTTTTAAAGAAAGAAATTAAGCCTGATCTTTGGAAGGCTGGTGGAGCAGCATGCCAAAACCCAATCAATGTCTACATTAAAATTCAACAGAATTTAGAATAGCTAATACCTGCAGTACACAGATAGGAGATTTGGTCCTGCAACCAATTCTATAAACCACTTCTTTAAAATTTAAGTGAACAACACCTCTAGTAAAAGAACATTAAAAGGTAAAAGGCTAGATAAAGAACTCAACAACAACAAAAACAACTCAACTCAAAAATGGACAAAGGACTTGAAAAGACGTTTCTTCCAAGAAGATATACAAACAGCCAGTAAGTACATAAAAAGATGATCAACATCGCTAATCATTAGGGAAATGCAAATCAAAACCACAATGAGATACCACTCACACACATTAGGATGGCTATTATTAAAAAAAAACAAAAAAAACAGTAAGTGTTGGGAGGATGTGGAAAAATTGGAGCCTTCGTGCACTGCTGGTGGGAACGTAAAATGGTGCAGCCATTGTAGAAAATACTATGGTAGTTCCACAAAAAAACGGAGCATATAATTACCATATGATCCAGCAATTCCACTTTAGGGTATATACCCAAAGAAATTTAAAGTACGGTCTCAAACAGATGTTTGTGTACCCACATTCATACCAGCAATATTCATAACAGCCAAAAGGTGAAAACAACCCAAATATCCATCAATAGATGAATGAATAAACAGAATGTGGTATATGCACATAACAGATTATTCAGCTGTTAAAAAAATGAAATTCTGATACAACATGAATGAACCTTGAAGACATGATAAGTGAAATAAGCCAGACACAAAAGGGTAAATACTGTTATGATTCCTCTTATATGAGGTACCTAGAATAGTCAAATTTATAGAGACAGAAAGTAAAACTATGGTTACCGGAGACTGGAAGAGGAGAAAGTGGGGAGTTATTGCTTAATCAGTATGGAGTGGCAGTATGGGATGGTGAAAAAGTTTTGCAGATGGAGAGTGGCGACAGATGCACAATAATTTATTTATTTTCTCAGTGGTTTTTTTGGTTTTGAACTTATTTATGTTTTGTTGTCTTTTGTGCTTAAGTGTTGATGGCTTCATGAGTCTGAATATCTATAAAATAAGATGTTGTGGTTTTAGCATTTCATCATTAATTATTTCTAAAAAAGCCAAACTCAGTATACAAGGGATCATGCTTCTGAGCAAAACAAATACAAACTTTATTGTTCTTCATTCTCTAAACTATTTCCATTGTCACATTTGGCTTACTACTACTGTCACCACATTCAGAAAAGATGTGCCTTTTCTTGACAAAAATAGTTCAGGAATGCTTGTTTCCCCACCACAAAATGAGGGTTAAAAACAAAATAACTCAGGACTTCCCTATTGGTCTAGTGGTTAAGATTCCGCACTTCCACTGCAGGGGGCGCAGGTTCAATCCCTGGTGGGGGAAGCTCCACATGCCGCGCAGTGTGGCCAAAAAAACCCAAAGTTAATTTAGCTTTGTTAAACTTAAAAAAACTTAAAGTTAAACTTTTCTAATTTAGCTAATAATTTAAAATGATAAACTTAAAACCAGGCTTATTTTAAAAATTTAAATGGTTGAAAAATGTTATAAAAATAAATGTCTAGATTTTCACATATCTTCTACATGCTTTTGGGTTACATCAGACAAATTAACCTTATAATGTCACATGTGACAAAAATTAACTCAAGATGGATCAAAGATCTAAATATAAGAGCAAAGCCATAAAACTCTTAGAAGAAAATATAGGCGTAAGTCTTTGTGATCTTGGATTTGACAATGGTTTTTTTTTTTAAAAAAAAATAAGATATGACACCGAAAGCATAAGTAACACAAGAAGAAAAAAAAAACCAATAGATAAACATAATCAAAATTTAAAACTTCTGTGCTTCAAGTAGGTGAAAGAACAATCCATAGAATAGGAGAATTTTCTTGCAAATCATGTATCAGATAAGGGTCATGTATCTATAATCCATAAAGAATTCTTACAACTCAACAGAAAAAACAACAATGACCCAAAAAATCGGAATAGTTTTTCAAGGAAGATATTTAGACTTCCTTTCAGCAAGAATGCCATCTTCTAGTAATTCACCAAAATGATGAACACAAAGGGATGGAGGAGTACGCGCTATATGTTCTCTAGGCCTTTTAGAAAACATGGAGTTGTTCCTTTGGCTACAAATATGTGAATCTACAAGAAAGGTGATACTGTAGACATCAAGGGAATGGGCACTGTTCCAAAAGGAACATCCCACAAATGCTGCCATGGCAACACCGGAAGAGTCTACAATGTCACCCAGCTGCTGTTGGCACTCTTGTAAACAAACGAGTTAAGCGCAAGAGTCCTGCAAAGAGATTATGAAGCAAATTAAGCACTCTAAGAGCTAAGATGGCTTCCTGAAACGTGTGAAGGAAAATGATCAGAAAAAGAAAAAAGCCAAAGAGAAAGGTACTTGGGTTCAACTGAAGCACCAGCCTGCTCCACCTAGAGATGCACACTTTGTGAGAACCAACGGAAAGGAGTCTGAGCTGCCAGAACCCAGTGCCTATGAATTCATGACATGATAAAAAAAAAAAAAAAAACACACAAAAGACCTCCGAACTGTAAAAACTTTTCTCTTAATTGAGTAGAAGTGTGGTATCCCCTCTCCCAAAGAAATATTTAAAGCAAATTTCAATTGTGTCCTAATTCAGTGGGTGATGTCATTACTATTCAAATTTAGTGTTTTTTTCTTCCTGGAAGATGTGAGGTGGTTTATTGTGCAATATATTCCATCGGTTAGAAACTGCCAGAAATTATTTATAAAATATTTATACTAGTAAAATAAAAAAAAAAGACTCGGACAGCTGCATGTAAATCAATAAAGTTAATACACACCTTCACATCATGCACAAAAGAAACTCAAAATGGCTTAAAGACTTAAACATAAGACATGACACCATAAAAGTCCTAGAAGAGAGCATAGGCAAAACATGCTCTGACATAAATCATACTCTGACATAAATCATACCAATGTTTCCTTAGGTCAGTCTCCCAAGGCAATAGAAATAAAAACAAAAATAAACAAATGGGATCTGATCAAACTTACAAGCTTTTGCACAGCAAAGGAAACCACAAAAAAAAACCAAAAAGACAACCTACAGACTGGGAGAAAATATTTGCAAATGATGCAACAGACAAGGGATTAACTTCCAAAATATACAAACAGCTCATACAACTCAACAACAAAAAAACAAACAACCCAATCAAAAAATGGGCATAAGATCTTAATAGACATTTCTCCAAAGAAGACATACAGATGGCCAGTAGCCACAAGAAAAGATGCTCAACATCACTAATTATTCGAGAAATGCAAATCAAAACAACAATGAGGTACCCACCTCACACCAGTCAGAATGGCCATCACTGGGACTTCCCTGGTGGTCCAATAGTAAAGAATCTGCCTTATAATGCACGGCATGCAGGTCCGATTCCTGGTCAGGGAACTAAGATCCCACATGCTGTGGGGCAACTCAGCCCATGTGCCACAACTACAGAGGCCACGCACCCTGGAGCCTGCATGCCACAACTAGAGAAGAGAAAACCACAACTAGAGAGAAGCCCACATGCCTCAACGAAGATCCCGTGTGCCACAACTAAGACCCAACACAGCCAAAAATGAATAAATTAAATAATAAATAAATAAATAAATCTTTAAAAAAGTAGGGCCATCATTAAAAAGTCTACAAATAGCAAATGCTAGAGAGGTTGTGGAGAAAAGAAAACCCTCACGCACTGTTGGTGGGAATGTAAGCTGGTGCAGCCACTATGGAGAACAGTATGGAGGTTCCTCAGAAAACTAAAAAATAGAACTACCATATGATCCAGCAATCCCACTCCTGGGCATATACCCAGACAAAACTATAATTCAAAAAGATACATGCACCCCTATGTTCACAGCAGCACTATTCACAATAGTCAAAACATGGAAACAACCTAAATGCCCATCAACAGATGAATGGATAAAGAAGATGTGGTACATATATACAATGGAATACTACTCAGCCATAAGAAAGAATGAAATAATGCCACTTACAGCAACATGGATGTAACTAGAGATTATCATACTAAGTGAAGCAAGTCAGAAAGAGAAAGACAGATACCACATGGTATCACTTGTATGTGGAATCTAAAATATGGCACAAATGAATCTATGTACAAAACAGAAACAGACTCACAGACATAGAGAAGAGAGTTGTGATTGCCAAGGGGGAGGGGGTGGGAGAGGGAGGGACTGGAGTTTGGGATTAGCAGATGTAAACTATTATATACAGGATGGATAAACAAGGTCCTACTATATAGCACGGGGAACTATATTCAATATCCTGTGATAAGCCATAATGGAAAAGAATGTAAAAAGAAGAATGTCTATACGTGTATAACTGAGTCACTCTCCTGTACAGCAGAGATCGGCGCAACATTGTAAATCAGCTATACTTCAATAAAAAGAAAACAAGATATGAAAAGATGCTCAACATCATTAACCATTAAGGAAATGCAAATCAAAACCAAAATGATATACCATTTCACATCTACGAGTATGGCTATAATAAAAAAAGATGGAGAATAAGTATTGGCAAGGATGTGGAGAAACTGGAACCTTTTACTGGTGGGAATGTAAAATGGTACAGCCACTCTAGAAATCTGTCTGTTAGCACCTCCACTCCTAAGTATATAATCCAAGAGAAATGAGAATTTATATCCATGTAAAAACTTGTTCACAAATGTTCATAGCAGTATTTATAATAGGCAAAAAGTAAAACCAACTCAAATGTCCATCATTAATGAACAAATATAGGCAAAATGTGGTATATCCATACAATGTTATATTATTGGGCAATAAAAAGGAATGAAGTACTAATATATGCCACAACATGTAATTTTTATGTGTGTGGAGACAGGATGGTAGGGACAGTGGGTCTGGAGGGTTGAGAAGGTTCCACTGGCCCAGGTACTCCTTGGATAGTTTTCATTTCATTGCCCTCAGCACCTCCCCTGCCAATTCCTTCTTGCTTTTTATACCTGTCAACTCTGAGCCTGGGGCCTCTCCATGTCAGTGCAGGCGAGAACAGCTTCCAAATCTGACTTCTCCCATGCATATTTTGGGATGTGGATTTCTCTACTTTCACTTGTCATCATTATAATCACACCAGCTTTCACTTTCCAGTCCTTGGAAAATCTACATCTCTATCATGTTTTATGGCAATTCAAGAGATTTATTTTTTATTATATTTTTACACAAAAAATTTCATTACGATCTTAGGGGCTGGGGATTAAAAATAGGTGTTCAGTCCATCATCTCAAACTGGAAGCTCCCTATCTAAATCTTAAATAAGTAGAGTTTACACATTTTCTTAAAACCTGAGCTCTTTGAAACACCAAGACCCTCTTTCCAAATAACACCAAAATTTGGCCACAGGATGTAAACACTATCATCTCTATTAGTCCCTAAATCAAAAAAAAAAAAAAAAAAGAACCAGTAGGAAGCATTCCTTGCCAAATAAAACCAAATTCAAATTTTTTTTAATATTTAAGAAAATAAAACTACTATTACAGCACAGTTTGAAAAGCATGTTGTATTTTATTTCATTTGAAGTATTCATAATTTCATATTCATATTTCATATGAAGTATTTAAAAGAATTACTCCCAAGGAATAAAAAGTATTTCTTTTTCCAGGCACTTAACTAGAATCCACAATCACTGTCTTTTTATATTTTCCCATAATAATTTATATTTATTTACAAAAGTAATATAAAACTCAAATTTGTAGTATAACAGTATACTCCAGGTATAAGTTATAATAAATGTATTCTATTCCATTTACATAATAAATTATATAAAATATACAATAAAAACCTCATTTCCCATTCAAATAAGTTCACTAGAATGTTTAAATCAGCAAAATAATTTAGTAATTTAGTAAAATAATTTAGGAAAAAAACCCCAAACCCCACTTTCCTGTACATATGTATTCATTGTGTGTGTGTTGGGGGGGATTGTTGAATGGGAAATAAATGTTGATCACTTACAGATCTTCACTCTCTCCCCTCCCTGGGTTATGTCATCCAGGCCTGTGACCAATTACAAGCTGATGATACTATTTATACACTAATGATATGATCACTTAGATAACTAATAAACTTACCAAACTTCATATGTCCAAAACAAAACTCAATTCCTCCCCAAACCTACTCCTAACTACAGTAAGTCTAAATGGCATCAATATTCACCCAGCTCTTACTGCAAAAAAACAGGAGCCATCTTTTATTTCTCTTTTCCCTTCATCCAATCTATCAATAAATCCTGTTGATTCTACTTCCAAAATTTATCCTTTTTTTTTTTTCCATCTCCACTGCCAGGCCAGTGCCCCCTGCAACAGCCTTCTAACTGATTTCCCTGCTTCTGTTCTTGTCTTCTCAGAGTCCATTTCCCCCTCAGCAGTCAGTGTAAATTAGATCATGTCACTTCCCTACTTAAAACCCTGTTTAGAATAAAAACCAGATTCTCTACCATGACCTACAAGGCTTTTCATGTTCTGACCCCTGCCTACCTCTCCATCCTCATCCCACATCACTCTTTGACTTTCTCACTCTCTCCAAGCCACTGTGCTTCCCCAAATACAACAACCTGGTTCCTCACTTAGAAGCTCTGCATTTGCCATTCCCTCTGCCTAGAATCCCTGGCTTCCCGAGGGTATTTACATGCCTGTCTTCCTTGCATTCAAATGTCACCCCCTTAGAAAGGCCTTTCTAAAGTAGCCACCATCCTTCCAATACTCTACAAATCGTCCTTCTTAGTTTTCTACATACCACCTATCACAATCTAAAATTGGCTTATTTTGTTTATTGCTCCCCCATCCCAAATACAAGCTCTTTAACGGCAGAGACTTATCTATCTTATTATTCTTGCCAATGCCTAGAACAGACCAACACTTAGCACATCAAAATATTTGTTGAGGGCTTCCCTGGTGGCGCAGTGGTTAAGAATCTGCCTGTCAATGCCGGGGACACAGGTTCGAGCCCTGGTCCGGGAAGATCCCACATGCCGCGGAGCAACTAAGCCCGTGCGCCACAACTACTCAGCCTGTGCTCTAGAGCCCACGAGCCACAACTACTGAGCCCGTGTGCCACAACTACTGAAGCCTGCACGCCTAGAGCCCGTGCTCTGCAACAAGAGAAGCCACTGCAATGAGAAGCCCGTGCACCGCAACGAAGAGTAGCCCCCGCTCGCCGCAACTAGAGAAAGCCCACACGTGGCAACAAAGACCCAACACAACCAAAAACAAATAAATAAATAAAGTAATTTTAAAACAATTGTTGAACAAACAACTTCATAAACATCACTGAAGCAGTACAGATATTATACTGATTTTTATTAGCTTACTATAGTTTAAATTATATTAGGTTATTATAAATTATTAGTTTATTCTAAATAAAAGGGTTTTAACTGTATTCCAACATAATTTTTTAAAAAAGGTCTTAAGATTACATGAGCACAAAGGAAGAGTGAAACACCACTGTGCTAAATCCTAGTCATTTAAGACAGGAATAAAGTAAAACATATGCAGGCTATTGCCATTGCCCATCACACATCCAGGACCTTCTTTCCCCCAAGAGATCCCAAATAGGTCCCTTCCCTATTTGGAAGAGATGCATTTAGAAGACAACACCAGATTCTGTCCAAAGGGAGAAAGAGAAAGTGAACAAACATCTTTCAGGATCAAAACCCCAGGCAAGACCAGAAAGGGGGCTTTCGCAGCTCCTTCCACAAACTCTTTGCAAAGAAGTCCAGTGGATCAGAACACAGGGAAAAAACTAATGAGAATACTTCAATGGATCTCTAATCAACAAAAAATTTCTTCAGAAACTGACTTGCTCTTGCAAATGAACCTGACGAAGGAATAGCTGTGTAAAACATACTTAAGGTTGTACTGTCAAGTGGTAAGATGAGGATAAAAAGGTGATACTTATCTATGTGGGAGTATGTGTGTGTGTTTTATCTCTCTCTCTCTCCATATCCCTGAGGAACAGTAATACAAATACTTACGTATGATACTAAACATATAAGACATTAAAGAGATGAAGAAGATTACTTTGGGTTGAGAGCTGGCTTTTTGAAGCTCAGCACTTGGGAAAAGGGAACCAAAGACTTTTCACGGCATTACAGAAAAACACATAAATTTGGAGAAAAATAACATTTGTAAGGTCAACAACAACAAAAGAAAACCACACGTAGTAATTTTTGTGGCTTGATTAGGGAGAGGGAATGGGATTCATTATAGAAAAGTTATATTAAAGAATAAAAAGAGAATAATAAAAAGCACTAGGAAAAAAGGCCACTGAACCAAATGCAGAAAGGGAAAGTCAAATCACTGGCTATACCAATGAATTTAATCTGGTACTTTTACATGCGCTCTTTAGAGTTTTCTCTCTTATAAAGAATAAAAAGAACCTTGTTTTTTATATTATTTGCAATACATAGGTGCCACCAATCATAACTAATGAATAGTTCCATTTTAAGGCCTTAAACAGTGCTAAATATATGGTTAAAAAAACTTGTGCTGCTGTCCTTTCCAAGGATATACATGAAGAAAAACCAGTATGAGCTGGAAAAATGAATTTCCATTAGAGAGAAAAGACCATCTCGCCATATATGTCTATATGATATAGCAGTTCCTCAGACATGATTTTATCTGTTCAAAACAGTTAAGATGTAAGAAGTAACAAAGGCCACCAAGGAAGTAAAGCAGAGCTAGTGTCAATGCAAGAAAACACACATTCTTTTATACAGCCCCAAGGTCCTCACTCAGAACCTATTCACTTTTATTTTAGACTGAATTCTAACACATCTGGCCAAGTAGTTTCTCAGTGCACAGCAAATCAGAGAAAGCAACTAGAAATTGGAGAAACAGAAAACTATTGTATTGAAAGCAGATGACCTAACAGAAGAGATGAAAACACAATTGAAAAAAGTAATTCCAAAATCTCAGAATCAAAAGTAAATTTTAAAAAGCATTGATGACAAGGTTTTATCTAAAATAGTAACCATCTTACAGAATTCAACAGCCTCTGAGATTACGTGTCTTGTTTTAACATAGTGTGACATTAATACGATATTCAGTAGAGTGGCTTGTGTGGATCACTGAACTTAAGTTCAAATAACGACCCTAAAGTGATAGTTTTCAATCCTGGAGTTTCTGACTTAGTAGGCAATTACAGTTTATTCAACAGACCACAGGTGATTCTGATGCACACCAAGAACTGAGAACCACTGTCCTAATAGTCTAAGGAAAGGTTATATTGCACTGGATGTCTTATTTAAGAAAAAAGGGAGATGTAATGTACAACACAATAGATTAACGCTGATGTATGTTATATATGAAAGTTATTAAGAGTAAATCCTAAGAGTTCTCATCACAGGAAAAAAATTTTATTTTTTATTTCTTTAATTTTATACCTATATGAGATGGTAGATGTTCACTAAACTTACTGTGATAGTCGCTTCATGATGTATGTAAATCAAGTCATTATGCTGTACACCTTAAACTTACACAGTGCTGTGTGTCAATTATATCTCAATAAGACTGGAAGGAAAAAAAAGAAGTGAGAATTTACTATGATCTTTAAATGTGTTCAATGAAACTTGTTTTTAAAATGTTTGTGTATTTGGGGGTAATCGGGAGTATTCACTTTGGCAAAACACTTCAACTCCCAAAAGGAGGGAGGGGGCTAAATGGCATACTGCCAACAGAGAGTCTACTCACAGAATAGCATCTTTTGAAACCACACAAATACAATAAATTTATGTAATGATGAGTGAAGCAGAATACTCAATGTGGAATGAAATAACGGTAGAAACTCAACGAAGTTAAAGTTATATGAAGAAAAACATCTCATTAGAATCTGGGTACCAAACCCGTCTCTATGCAGTAGCATCTCCTAAACAAAATAGTTAAACTTATACTCACCTTTCTGAAAAATCAGAGTCTATAAATTCTCTAGCCCGTTTTCTATCACTGAAAAGAAAAAAGGATACCATAAAAAGAACATGCATAAAGAACTTTATTTCATGAATAATTTATTGTAACTTGTCTAATTCCACATTGAAAATATCCAAACACAAAAGTAACAAATATAAAAGATACGTACATGAAATAAAAACTTAAATTTTATCACCAACATGATAGCCATAGTTTGAAATGAACTCAGTGAATCTTTAGGGAGGAAAATACTGCAGATTTATAGAGGAGAAGGCATAGAAAAGTTTTATTTGCTCTGGGAGAAATGACTATAAAAACATTAGATAATCATACTACCCCCAGCATAAAGCACAGCTGGTGTTGAAAATAGCCAAACTCTGGTCATCTCCAAAGTAGGCCAACACTACTGGCACAGGCTTGGCTTTCATTAAATTATCTCTCAAGGCTATGAAAAAATCCAAGGTAACTTAGATCTACATGAGAATGTTGTTAACGACTGAATAAAGGCAAAGGAATTACAGGTGACTCTGTCACTTCATCTTATTTGATAATGGAAAAGACATTATGTATACACATGAAACTCTTCTGTCTCTGTGTGTATGGCTTAAAGCACTTTGCCAGGATTGTTATTTCATTCATTTCTTTAATATCCTTGAAGCAAGGAGATTCTTACTCAACCAAGATTTACTGTGTTTGCTAGAACTCACAACTGTAAGTCAATGATAGAACCAGCAGTGTGGCATGCCACCTTGGAAATAACTTCTAAAGTGACAAACTAAAATTTTGAGTCATTTCTTTTACTACTTCTTTTCTTTTATGGAAGGATGAGATGCTAAAATGATAAGGAGTGGAGAAAGTTTGAATAAAGGTATTTTACAGGTAAAGAAACGTAGAGATTTGATACTAAAAGTGGCAAATGAAAAAAAAAAAAAAAGTGGCAAATGAGTAACAAAGAAGGGATACTGATTTAATTGGCCAGTGTTTAAAGGAATGAAGATAAAACTCAATGAAAGTTTTAATATATTTGGGCTCTTTTTCCTAGTTCCTTTTCTGGTTTTAAAGGAAATAAACATGCTGGTTTTAAGGGGAAGTTCAGAGTACACACACACGTATATATAAAACTCCTTTCTTATGTTTGTTAAAACAATATAAAATGCACTTTTTACATCTCCAAAGTGGCTGAATGTCATAATCATAAAAAGCAGTCTTCTTTCAGAGTTGAAGAAAGAAGATTCAGTTACAAGTTATTGTTCTAGTTTTCTGTTTAAAAATGGTTGCTCCAGGGATTTCCCTGGTGGTCCAGTGGTTAGGTCTCTGCGCTTCCACTGCAGGGGGCACAGGTTCAATCCCTGGTTGGGGAAGTAAGATCCTGCATGCTGTGTGGTGCAGTCAAATAAATAAATGAATTAATTGATAAAATAAAATAAAATAAAATAAAATAAAAATGGTTGCTCCAGAGCTGATTTATATCTAGGATATAAAGTGAAATAAAACAGGTGATTTTAAAGGAAACATATTAGTTTTTAAGAACATGAAACACGAACAGAAGACAAGATAGTGAGAAAAAAAGATCAGAACTTAAAAAAAAAAGAAGTTTTTAAAAATGGTAGTTTGCAGTACCACTACTTACCCAGGGACCCAGCCAGTAGCTTCTGCTATGTGTGTCTGAGTAACCATTGCTGGTGCAGGGGTGTATGGACTCCCAATCAGAACACTTCCTGAACTGGTTAGTCTCTGTGGTGTGCTTATAATCTGTAAAGTCAGTACAAAGAAAAAAATGTTCTTAGTTATTAAGGAAAACCTACAGGCAGAAAATAATGCTGAATGCTAACCTACACACAAGGAGTAAACCTTACTGTCTAAAATGTACTTAATATCAATCATCTAAATATAAGCAATACCTCTGATACACTTATATCCCAAGATCTTACAGCACAAGTATCCTGAATACTGATATGAAGGCACAACGTAGATTTCAGCAAGTGAACAGCAATTGGGAGGGATTAAGTTGGCAACTGACAACATTTTAAAAATCAGAAAAATGAAAAGCTTTCTTTGAAATTATGGAAACTAATTTCAGCTGAACTCTATTTACTAGAACTGGGGTAACAGCAAATTAATTCTTCACAGTCCAAAACATATACAAAGACATTATACAATTTGGATTCTTATACAGATACAATTTTACCTGTTTTTTTCAAGAGCATTTCCTCATGTCATTAAATATTCTTCAAAGACATTTTAAAGACCATAAAACACTCTGTCATGTGGATTAATTATCCCCTATTATTATTTTTATGAATATTCAAATATTGAATATTATAAATAATGCTGTGATAAACATTTTTGTAAAATGATATTGGCTTTAATTTCTATTTCCTACGGATAGACTCCAGAAAGGGAATTAATGGAGCTAAGGATGTGGACTTTTTTTTTAAAAAATTTATTTATTTTGGGGACTTCCCTGGTGGCACAGTGGTTAAGAATCTGCCTGCCAATGCAGGGGACATGGGTTCGAGCCCTAGTCCAGGAAGATGCCACATACCACGGAGCAACTAAGCCCGTGTGCCACAACTACTGAGCCTGAGCTCTAGAGCCCGTGCTCTGCAACAAGAGAAGCCACCGCAATGAGAAGCCCGCGCACCGAAACGAAGAGTAGCCCCCGCTCACCGCAACTAGAGAAAGCCCGTGCGTAGCAATGAAGACCCAACACAGCCAAAAATAAATGTTTATTTTATTGTTTTTATATATTTTTTGTTTTCTATTTTATTGATTTTCACTTTTTATTATTTGTTTATTTTGGGTTTAATTTGCTCTTTTCTTTAAAATTGATTAATTTATTTATTTTTGGCTGCGTTGGGTCTTCGTTGCTGCGCGTGGGCTTTCTTTCTCTAGTCGTGGTGAGCGGGGGCTACTCTTCCTTGCTGTGCGCAGGCTTCTCATTGCGGTGGCTTCTCTTGTTGTGGAGCATGGGCTCTAGGTGCACGGGCTTCAGTAGCTGTGGCGCGCGGCCTCTAGAGCACAGGCTCAGAAGGTGTGGCGCACGGGCTTAGCTGCTCCATGGCATGTGGGATCATCCCAGACCAGGGATCGAACCTGTGTCCCCTGCATCGGCAGGTGGATTCTTAACCACTGCACCACCAGGGAAGTACACGGATATGGACTTGTAAAAAGCATTTCTTGATCTGTGTTGCCAAATTGCTTTCCAGGTCTTACAGTTTTCATTGGTGAAAATAATTTGGCACCCTAGTAATATCTTTAAGTATTTTCATAAGTAAATAAATAAATAAATAGAATAAAGGCATGCTCCAGGGAATGGGGATATTAATGGGGCTAGGGAGATGTTACTACATACAAATGCTTAGGAAATGATTTTAATATGTTGAGTCTATAGTTCAAAAAAAACAAAACACAACAAATACTGATAGATGTCTGGGGAATTCTGATTCTCATAATATGCCAAGGATTATTAAAGAGGGCATTCAGAAGTCTGCCTCATGAGAAAATATGAACACTAGACAAGGTGTTTGTACCTCCTAGCCCTGCACATATTCCACACCACCTCCTCACTTCCATTTCAATGCAAGATCTTTAAAGGCAGAGAGTGTCTGCAGGGCCTACCATAGTGCTAGGGGACTCTCATAGGAAAGAATCAATAAATATTTATTGAACTGAGACAGAAGACCCAGCTTTTAAAATGATGGAAAATAGTAGCTTCTTTGTTCATTGATATGCTAGAAAGGATTATATAAAATCCTGTAAGAAAAGGGCATAGTTCTCACCAATCACTGCACCACACACTCAGATGTTCTCTATCATGCTGACCCTGAGTGTGAGAGCTTGAGAGGGAAATTTTGAGCGTTTGATCAGTCTCTGGTCTACTCTATTCCTAGAACAGGAGTCTCCAGAAAGCAACTCTAAGCATTCTGACTTACCCGTGAAACAGACTGCATTACTTGTGCAGCATTATTACTAAGGAGTTTTTTATTTATCTGTTATTAGGACCCTACAGGCTTGGTTTTACCTGATTTAAAGGGCTTTGTAGAAAAAAAAAAGAAAGAAGACGAAGAAAGGAGGAAGGGAAATAGGACATAGAGAAAAGCTGGTTATCTTTATTGAGAAGGACTTTGGAAATAAATTGTTATGTTCTACTTTTATTTTTCTTCCTTAATGTCAGATTGTCAGCTGCTATCCTTTCCTGATCCGAGAGTGATTAGCAATACTCTCTGTTCCTTTCTCTTAGCACAGGGCCTGGTACATAGGAAGTCCTTAACAAACATTTCATGAACGAACGAACTGGAGGGATGCTAGACTTGAATTGGAACCACAAGTCAGAAGTCCCTATGAGACGCGATGAGTTCTTAAACAGGACAGTGACAGTGACTGAGCCTTAAGAAACAAAACCAAAGGAGTCAACGAACACAGGAAAATTAGTTCTTACAGGTGATAAGTCACATATGCTTTTATAAAACTGAACCTTAATTTTGAAATCCCAAATTAAAATAGTATTCAGTTGATCTGATAAGGAAAATGAACATTTATTTTAAAATTAAGTCTTCCCCACCTCCCCACAAAAAACCCAGACATCCTTAATTTAAATGTAATCGTGTGGTTTCTTTGACAATAGATTACAGTTAGCCATAAATCAAATAGCAACTGAACCTCATTCTGAAGATTTTTCTACCTTCAATCAAGATACCTTATGTACTACTGCCATCTACAGTAAGAAAAGCCAAGAGAGCATCTATACTTTGAAAAGAAAGAATCTATATAACTATAAAGTGTTATATTAAAGGATTTCATTATTTGACAAAATTTTCATTTTCACTGTAAGAAACAAGCAATTTTTAACCATGTTAAAATAATCATGAGATTATCTTATATAAAAAACCAGATACCTTTTTTTTTTCTTTTTAAACTTTTCATTTTATATAGGAGTATAGCCGATTAACAACGCTGTGATAGTTTCAGGCGCACAGCAAAGGGACTCAGCCATGCATATACGTGTATCCTTTCTCCCCCAGACTCCCCTCCCATAAAACCAGATACCTTTAAGAAAAGAGCAAGTATCCCAAAGTAAAAGTTACTGCTAAACTAGTTTCTAGAAACACAGAAAACAACTTTTTCTTGAGGCCTTTTGAAATTTCTATCTAATATGAAGATTTGGCTTCCAAAGGGACATGTAAAATTTAAAGGGCAAGTAGAGAAAGACAACTGTAAGAAGGAAACAGGTGAGGTTTTAAGAATTTTCTAACAAAAAATTTTTTTAAATCATGGATGAGAGACTGAATGTGAGGGGACAACGTTCAAAAGAGACAAGCAAGAGGAGAGAGAAGCAGCTCTCGCTGGGGTTCCACGATATATTAGGAAATCAAAAAGAAAACTCTGATTCCTGCCTAGGGACTAAGAACTACAAAAAGCACCTCAGAATTCGGGAGACAAATGAGTAATTGGGTATGTCATATACAGGACTACTTATCACTGTTAGAACTGAAGTGTGTAAAGGCTTACATGTACATTAGTTTAAATTGACAATGGGAAGAAAAATGTTTCTAAAAGAGGAATTCAAATTTGAGCCATAGCAGTATCACTGAAATACCAAGAGGAAACAGTCTTTCAAAATAGAGGAGTACTGTAAGAGCCAAAGTCATGAAAGTTCACATCTGTTTGTTTAATGTTGATGTTTATATAATCACATTTCAAAATAGCGACGTTCAAGTCAGGTGTATAATCTCATTTGCACCTACTGTAGTGGCTGGTGAGGGGCAAATGCTTAGCAAACGTTTGAAAATATACCCTGAACTACCTTGAAATGCAGATATTCACCTGAGCTTAAGTTTCTACGAGGCTTGGAGCTAGATTACATTCTTCACATAGTTACAGTATTGTGCAACATCTTTAGCTTGGATTCTGCAGATGATTAACAGTCCTCAAGGGATCAAGAAAAATGTTGTGTCTAGAAAGGCTTAAGATCTCAAAGACCTTCTGAAGCCATTCAGTATGTTAAAAGAGATTTTTGTCTAAATAATTGTGCATTTAACATAGTCCACAGTACCGTACATTACAAACAAAATTTATACTTATTGCTTTATAGATAAGAAGATGCAAACACTGACAATGAAGAGTTATTGTTCAAATGTTTCCATACTTTTGCTAATGGTGGGTGAGGCCATTTAAATTAGGTATAGTTTTTAGATTCGCTGCATGCAACTGTTTATAAATAAGGCTTTCTTAAAAGTGCAATATACTTTAAGCTCTAGCATAATTAATGGAATACCTTCAGAGAAACAGTTAAATACTTTCCATTTTAATTCATTATTTCTACTGCTAAAGATTAAAATGAACTGGTGAGTTGTTTCTTCCTAAATGTCCTTTCATCAAAGAGTTTCAAATTAGTAGCTCCAAATATAGATTAACTGTTGGGTCATACTCAATTTATATGATATTCAATTTATATGAGATTACACGGTTTAGTGCAGTAAAGGCTATTTTACAAGAAAAAGAAAAAGGAGAACATAAAACATAACAGATTTCAAATCAATTTAATCGAACAACTGAAAACAAGAGAAGCCTCATATAGGGAGCAAAAACCTTAATATTAACACATTCAGAATCCACAGATTCAAGTACGTGAAAATTAAACATTGAAGAGTACAATGCCTTTCTTTTTCTTAAGACTAATCAGTTACATTCAGGTAAAAACAAAACTTTAAAAAATAAGTGACTGAGGTAAGAAATTAACTGGAATATCTGACCAAGCATCTTTGGTACAACTATCCTTTAAATAAGTCTTGCCTAAGCAAAGTTTCAAGTCCTAAGATATGATGATTTTCTTACCATTTGGGGTCCAACATTCACATTTATTGGTCCTAAGGTTTTTGGTAAAATCTTTGTTGGTGAGTTGGTGCTGGAAACTGGAAATGCAACAAATGAAATGTTACCTGAAATTATATCAAAACACTAGGTTAATGTTCTGCAATATCAAGACCACCTTCTACCTATCTATACATCCACGGTCCTAACCAGCTGTGCTTAAGTAATTTATAATTATCTTAATAAGGAAGTTAAGACCAAAAAGCCATACTGAAAAGCCAACCAATTATTGCTTTGTTGTAGTGAGGACAATTAGTTCTGCTGAACAGCACACCTGTAAAATAAATAGTTCAGTCTATCTGACAACTACTGGACATTAAGTTGGTTTTTTAGAGGAAAAAACATTTTGAGAGTTCATAATGCACATCATAGTTTATATTAGAGTTGAGAATTCCAGTTAAGATCTTTATTAGAAATCATAGAACAAAAATAAATGCATGAAGTATAACATGAAATAAAATAAATATCTATTAGAATTTCTTTACAGTATAACATTTTATACTAAAAGTTAACATGTTTTCAAAATGTTGAGTTGGCAGTGTTTTGAGACTTTATCACAGTGGAGAAATAAATGATGCCACCTAGTTACTGATGGTGGAAACTATGAGATCTGTATCGTGTTTTCAAGTGATTTCAACAATTTAAATTTCAAATTAAGGTAGCAAAATGCCTTCCCCCCAAATGAAAAGCCAACCAATAATTTTCTTTTTTTTTTTTTTCAACCAATAATTTTCTGAACTACCATGTCAACTACTTAACTTCTCTGGACAAACTTCAGTTTACCAATGTTTCTCTTAGAAGATAAGAGTGTAATCCAATATAAGAAAGGAGATCACACAGGAAGTGCATGAAAGAGGGTCAATATTGAAACTCTGGGGAAAAAACAACATTTAAGGGCAGGACCAGAAAGGCACCTCCTTCTCACTCTCCGTCCCGCTTCCTGAGCTCCTCCAAAGCTTGCACAGCTCCTGAATGCCCTTCTCTTATCTCCTAACTCTGAGTAGGTCTCCTGCAGTAAGGAACTCAGGCCACCAGGCCCTTCTTCCTCAACCTGGGAACTTACCGGCACCCTCACATATTTTTACTTATTTCTCTCTGAGTGGAAGATTCTCATATGAATTACTTCTTTCATGTTTGCTCTGCACTTCCTGTCTTCTCAGGGAACTCACGCATCAATTATTTACTCTGTCTTCTGAGTTTTCAACTATACCACTGGTTCCTTCCCTCAGTTTCTCTCTCTGCCCATCTGCCTTGTATTATTTCCCTCAAATTCTACATTTCAAAATCAATTCTTTATCTTTCTCATGCCCATTCAGCAAGGCCCAGTACCCAAATCTGCTTCTCCTTCTTGGTACAGATCATCATGCACCCAGTGACCCGAACCAGAAACCATCAACCCCTCCTTATTCAACCGACTACCACATCCTACTTGTTACCTTCTTACCCTGGTTCCTTTATATTGCCGGTGCTTGTTTAATTTGGAACTTTATCAAATCTGGTTTGAAAACAGTTACTCTCTAATCCAGAGGTTCACAACCCTGGCTGTGCAATGGAATTATCTAGGAAGCAATAAAAAATGCCAGTGCCTGGGTCTTACCCCCAGAGCTTCTGATATAATTGAACTGGAGTCAACCTGGGCATCAGACTGTTAAAGTTCTCCAGATAGTTCCAAGGTGCAGCCAGAGCTGAGCCCCACTTCCCCGACTGGATATCCTACCTCAAACAGCTTTCCTACCCCTCCCCACGTCTGTGACAAACCAGTCTTTCCACGGATGAAACTGTTCTGGACACTCCCCAATTTAAGGCCTTCAGAGATTCCACGACACTTCCTAAATGAATCCCAGACTCCTCACATGACACAGAAGCTCCCGTTTGGAGATCTCACTCCGCCTCCCTTCCCAGTTTCATCTTCAGCTACTCTGTCCACGTGTACCCTAGGCTCCGATCAGATTAAATACTTTGCAGTTCCAGAAAGGCCCCGGATCAACCACTCCAGCTTTGATGCACACTCTTCCTTCTGCTGGGAAGTCTCTCTCTACTGGGACAAGGCCTACCTTCCAGCACTTCAAAATGGTACTCCTTACCATTTTCTGAGAAATCACCATGTGCCAGAGTCTGCTCTAGAGGCTTCCCATATATACATCATCTCATTAATGCTTAGGAGAACAGTGAGACATATATTATTGACGACTCCATTTTACACATGAAATTAACACAGAGTGAGGTTAAACAGTCGGTACAAGGTCCCACAGGCAGTAAAGGGCCATAGCTCCACCTCCAAAGCTACTGCTCTCTGTGTCACCTCCCCCTTATTACGCGTCTCCGGCCTCCAGGGTCTAGGTCTTGGATGCCCTTCTTCTGGCTTTTCATAAAACCTATTATTATTTACTTGTAATTCTACTATAAGTAGGCTATGTTGTCAGCTTTGTATCCTAGCACCTGGTTTAGTCCCTGGCACCAAAGAGGTACAGGAAACAATAAAAACTGTTTGATTTGCACAGATTGGAGCTATTACCTTTCCTAATCTGGATGCCATACTTCCTGTAATGTAGCCTAAATTGTATCTTTTGTTACTTTTTAACAGGTGAAATAAATTTAAACACCAGGTCCTTTGTTTATTTTTTTTAAACATGACAGACCAACTGGTATTAGCAAATAGTTTCCTTACTCTGTAACTGTGCAACTGATCTTTTATACAACACGCGTACACGTTATCAAATACGGTTTGATATTTGATATTATAACCCAAATACGGTTATTCACCTGTTTAAGAATTCACTTAACTGGAGAATACTAATTTATAATTCCAGAGGGAGGAACAGGTCTGTAATTGATAGACATGTGCCATAAACTCAGTCCCAGACAGGAGGGGAAACACCACCGATCGATGTGAGGAAGAACCCAGCCAGGATAAAGTCTGGCTCTCAGATGGTTTTTTAAAATGACCTTAAGGCTGCTGAATGTTTAAGATGAGATCATCTGTGATACACCATATTAGAAACAAAAGCCAAAAACTTACAAAAAGCAGTGAAGCAAGAAACATACAAAAAAAAAAAAAAAAAGATAATTAAGGTTAGGGAATGACCCTAAATTGAAACTTAACAGTAAAGACAAATTAAGAATATAAAACTTAGGTCAAAAACAAAAAGAAAGGGGACTTCCCTGGTTGGAACAGGGGTTAAGAATCTGCCTGCCAATGCAGGGGACACGGGTTCGAGCCCTGGTCTGGGGAGATCCCAAATGCCACAGAGCAACTAAGCCCATGTGCCACAGCTACTGAGACTGCGCTCTAGAGCCCGCGAGCCACAACTACTGAGCCCATGTGCCACAACTACTGAAGCCCACGCTTCACAACAAGAGAAGCCACCGCAATGAGAAGCCCACGCACCGCAACGAAGAGTAGCCCCCGCTCGCCACAACTAGAGAAAGCCCGCGCACAGCAACGAAGACCCAACACAGCCATAAATAAATTAAAAAATAATAATAAAATAAAAGAAAGGGCTCCCCTGGTGGTGCAGTGGTTAAGAATCCGCCTGCCAATGCAGGGGACACGGGTTCAAGCCCTGGTCCAGGAAGATCCCACATGCCACGGAGCAACTCAGCCCGTGAGCCACAACTACTGAAGCCTGTGTGCTCTAGAGCCTGTGTGCTGCAACTGCTGAGGCCGAGTACTTCCCGTGCTCTGCAACAAGAGAAGCCACCACAATGAGAAGCCTGCACACCGCAATGAAGAGTAGCTCCCGCTCACCACAACTAGAGAAAGCCTGCGTGCAGCAACGAAGACCCAACACAGCCAAAAATAAAGAAATAAAGAAATAAAGAAATAAAGAAATTTAAATCTTAAAAAAAAAATAGAAAAACCTCGTTAAAGCCAGATCTGTCATGGCAGTTAATATCAAAGAATTTAGATGGAACTTAATAAACCTAACAAATTGATTCTAAAGTGTTTCTGGAAGAGTAAAGACAGAGAACAGCCAAGAAAATTTTGAAAACAGGAATAATGGGGAAGAGAGGAACTGTAGCCTCCCAGACTTCAGAATTATTACATAGCTAAAGGGACTGAAATCATGCGACACTGGCTAAGATGCAGACAAAGAAATTGACAAAACAGAAGTTAAAGTCCAAAATTTACTTCATTTATACATGAAAATTTTATACATGGTAAAATAGCTTTTCAAATGAATGGAGAAAGGGTAGATTACTTAAGAAATGTTGTTGAGACAAGAAATTGTCCATTTGGATAAAAGAAATCTTAGATTTCTCATCTCGCACAAAAATAAATCCCAGAAAGACCAAATGTTTAATATAAAAATTAAACATTCCAAGCATGTTACAGGATTCAGAAATCTTAAGTGAAAACAGACTGACAGATTTGACTACCTAAAAATAAATATTTTCTAAATAGCAAAAGACCCAATACACTTAAGACAAATCTCAGACTTGGTAAACAAATTTACACAGGAATAGATGCTTAATTTTAAAAATAAAAAATTCACACACACAAAAAGAAACTTTTTAATGTACCAGATTGATAAAGATTAAGAAGTCTGATAATGTCCTGAGTTAGTAAAGATGTGGCAAAATGGGTGCATTTAAAATATATTTAGGGAATTCCCTGGCGGTCCAGTGGTTAGGACTCCCTGCTTCCACTGCAGGGGCGGCACAGGTTCGATCCCTGGTCGGGGAACTAAGATCCCGCATGCCGTGCAGTGCAGCCAAAAATTTTAAAAATAAAAGATAAAAAATATTTACTTGGCACCTACTGTATGCCAAGTACTAATGCTAAGCGCTACGGATACTCAGGGCAAGTGAACTGTCCACCGCAGTCAAGGGGCTAACACTATTGGAGAGCCTTTCTGGATGGCAGTCCGACAGTGTAATTAGAGAGGAGTTTGAGGATTGTGTGTTAGAGTATAAATTTTTAAGTAATGCTTTATAAACAATTATACACATTTTAAAGGCTCTTTCTACCTCAACAAATAATCTTTCAACTGCCCTCTGCTGCCTAAGTGGCAAGGTGATCCCTGGCCTCTGCAACAACGTCTCAGTTAATAATGGGTATACCCTCTGACCAGCAATTCCTCTGCGGGATGTGTATCCTAATAATCTAAGCAGATAAGAACAGTTACACATGTCCTACGATTGCAGCACTGTGGATAAAAGCAAAACCCTGGAAACAATTTAAATGTTTAAACATCTTTGGTACATGCATATGATGGGATATTATAAAGTCCCTAAAAAAATTACAAGTATGTATTGCCATGGAAGAATGTTCCCATTGTAAGAGAGGATGATTAAATGGTATGATTGCATTTACCTTAAAAACTACATATACACATAAGTACATACGCATAAAGAGTCTGGCAAGATAACAATAATAGAGGTTACCTCTGGGTGAGTAGTATGGAGAAGTGTTTTACTTTGTTTTATACTTTATTATTAATAAAGTTTTATGAACATGCATGCACCTGTCTTATAATGTGAAAAGCTATTGCCATTCTGAAGGAAAAAAAAGACAGTAGCAGAGAATCAGCCACAGCTGCTGAAACAAGGTGAAGATCTATAAATGAAGTATCTGTGTTTTAGAATTAGTAAAAATGAAATCTGTTTTAGAAGCAGTTAAAGGGGCTCTACTGGGATTTCAGTAATTGTAATATCCAGAAATAATAGCCACATATTTAGACATAGTTTGCTTTCATCAAATCAACTAGGTTCAGCAGCAGAAATATAATTTTTTGGACTCAAAAGGACATTTAAATAGGTTATAAACATCCAGTCTCCTGAAATTTCAGCCACATTAGGAGTAAACCAAACCAAGTCTAAACAATTTTTCTTAAGTACCTGGCCTTAATTCATAGCTCCGTGGTAACAGGGTCCTGACACTGTCCAAAAGCCAATGCCTGGCACTTGATGTATTTATTAATTAAAGACCTGCCTGGATTTTGGTGCTGGCAGTTCCCTGAATTAACTAAAATGAGATCGATCACCTAGGAAAGGGGCTAAGAAAAGCTAACACTTATGCCAAACCCTGCACAGGCACAAAATTTCGGCTCAAATTTTATTTCGATTTCTTGCGTAACTGGAATCCTTCTGTTTTCCATTAGAATTCTCCAGACACCAAAGATTTCTTTCACTCATAATCCTTTGGGGGGTTTCAGTTATAGTTAATCACCTTCAATATGTCCAATTAAAATGAAAAATTCAGTCAAATAATTGTGGCTTGTCCACATGAAGCCAATATAAATTATTTTTCACAGTACTGACCTTCTGGGGGAAAAATTATTTTTGGCCTGAATAAGCTTTGGGGAAAATCTTCACCCAAGCCTATATCACATTCTCCCAGAAGAACCTAATTAGTAACTTATTATAGGAAAGAATATGCTTATTTTATGGGTTTATAAATACCTCAAATCAGAAGTAGTGTATACCCCATATATACAGGGTCCAAACTTCACAGGACAAGCTAAACTTACAGCCCTAAATATAAGTTTAAAAATGACCTACATTGGGCTTCCCTGGTGGCGCAGTGGTTAGGAATCCACCTGCCAATGCAGGGGACACGGGTTCGAGCCCTGATCTGGGAAGATCCTACATGCTGCAGAGCAGCTAAGCCCGTGCGCCACAACTACTGAGCCTGCGCTCTAGAGCCCGCGAGCCACAACTACTGAGTCCGCGTGCCGCAACTACTGAGGCCCACGTGCCTCGAGCCCGTGCTACGCAGCAGGAGAAGCCACTGCAATGAGAAGCCTGCGCACCACAACAAAGAGTAGCCCCCGCTCACCGCAACTAGAGAAAGCCCGCGCGCAGCAACGAAGACCCAACGCAGCCAAAAATAAATAAATAAAATAAATTTATTTTTTAAAAAAATGACCTACATTGTGGTGGTGTATGTATGTGTTTGTCAAACTCGGAGAACTCCAGGCTAAAAAGGGTTAATTCTACTATATACATGTAAATTATACCTTAATTTAAAAAATGGGAAAAAGTGACCTAGGCAATTTCATTATCTATTAGTAAGAAGCTAATTACAGATTATACAATCCTCTTGCCTTTCCTCTTCTGTTACCTTCTGCTATCTACTTTTAAAATTTATTTTATAAACAGGTAGTTCATGGATTTGTCTAAATTACATCCCTCCAGCTACCTTCTCTTTTGAAAACTTCCTGCATCATCACAATCTTTCCCCTTCTGCTGGATCATTTTTACCAGCACATAAACATGTATTTTTTCTTTCATCTTAAAAACAAAACACAAAAACAACTTTTATTAACCATACACAGCTCTCCAGCTACCAACTCATTTCTGTTGCCCTCTACAGCAAAACTCACAAAATCTGTCAACATCTGCCGTGTCCACTTCTCCACTCTGTTTTCTTTAACCCACTCCCATTCCCGCCCCTCAACTTCACTGAAACAGCTCTTGCCAAGATCACCTCCACGTTGCTAAATCCAACGGTCAATTCTCAGTTTTCAACTTAACCTTAACCTACCAGCCGTATCTGATACTTTTTAAAAACACACCTTCTTTTCAAACACTCTCCACTTGGCATCCAAACCTCCGTTCTCTCTTGGTTCTCCTCCAAACCCACTGGTTTCTCCTTCTCAGTCTTGGTGGCTGGTCCCTCCTCTCTAAAAACATTCGGGAGCCCCTTACATCGGTCCTCCGACTATTCTCTGTCATCTCTTCCTCACTAGGTGGTCTGACAGCTCCCGTGTATATTTCTCCAGATTAAATCTCTCTCCCAAACTTCAGATTCATGTATCCAACTGTCATTTCAAATATCTCCATTTTGATGTTTAACAGGCATCTCAAACTTAACATGCTCAAAATATAATTCCTGACTGCTCCCCATCCCACCCAGAAACCTCCTCCTCCCATCTCTCTCTTCATCTCATTAAATGTCAACTCCATTCTTCAACTGTTTAGACCAAAAGAGATCACTGTTGACCTTCTCTTATAGCCTACATACAATCCATTAACAAACCCTATTGGTCCTATCTTTAAAAGTGTAACCTGAATAGAAAACAAACTAGTGGTTACCAGTGGGGAGGAAGGGGAGGGACAATGTAGGGGTGGGGGAGTGCGAGGCACAAATTATTGGGTGTAAGATAGGCTCAAGGATGTACTGTACAACACAGGGAACATAGCTAATGTTCTGTAGTATCCGTTCATGGAAAATAACCTTTAAAAATTGTATATACTAAAAAAAAGGCAGATGGACAATGTAAAAAAAAAAAAAAAAACCCCAAACAATCTATGTAGCAAGAGATGGCTGTGTCAGAACACTGCTGGTTTACATTTATGATGGTGGTCCTTCTTTTAAATTTTTACTTAGTTCTTTGCTATACGTCTGTATCCATACCCACAATAAAAATGATTTAATGTTGGGCTTCCCTGGTGGTGCAGTGGTTGAGAATCCGCCTGCCAATGCAGGGAACACGGGTTCGAGCCCTGGTCTGGGAAGATCCCACATGCCGCGGAGCAGCTGGGCCCGTGAGCCACAACTACTGAGCCTGCGCGTCTGGAGCCTGTGCTCCGCAACAAGAGAGGCCGCGAGAGTGAGAGGCCCGCGCACCGCGATGAAGAGTGGCCCCCACTTGCCACAACTAGAGAAAGCCCTCGCACAGAAACGAAGACCCAACACAGCCACAAATAAATAAATAAATAAATAAATTTTTTTAAAAAGAAAAGATGACTACTATCTTAAAAAAAAATGATTTAATGTTTACAAAAAATAAAATAAAATGTTATCTGGAATACAACCACTCCTCATCCACTCCACTGCTACCACTATGATCCAAGTCACCGTTTCTAGACTCAATTATTGCAATATCTTCCTGATTCACCCACCCGTCCTGCGTTAGGCCCACCTCACCCCACAGAACTACCCCCAAGCTTCCCAATACAGTAGTCACTAGATCAGAGGCTATAAAGCACGACTTTCGTAGTCAGTACAACTGAGGACCTAACTTCTAAACGTATTTAATTTTAACGAATTTAAATTTAAAAACTGAAGCAGTATAAAATATTTTCCCATTAAAAACAGCATTATTGTTTCGGTAGTTCTACATTTCACCTCAATTGTTGAAAATTTAACATCTAAACAGAAATGTGCTCTAAGTGTAAAATACAGATTTTCAAGGCTAAGTAATCAAAACCTAACTCTCTAAAAATTTGATTGATTACATGTTCAATGATAATGTTTCGGATATTGGATTAAATAAAATCTATCATTCAAATTAATTTTACGTTCTTTTTACCTTTTTAAATGTGGCTACTAGAAAATTTTAAATTATGTGACTTACATTATCCTACTGAACAGCACTGCTCTATCTACCATCACACAGCAGTCAGAGTGATCCGGCTTTGTGGAGTAATTCTCTTTGAAACTCTCCAGTGGCCTTTGCATCTCCGTCTGTGTGATGGTTTACAGAGCCCTGTGCCACCTGACCCCTCCTTTCTGACCTCATCAGCTGTCAACTCTCTCCCTTCAGTCCACTACATTCACCCAGGCTTCTTTGCTGTTCCTCAAACCATGACAAGCAAATTTCTACCTCGTGGCCTTTGTCCTTAAAAGTTTCCTCTGCCGGCAACTTTCTTCCCCCAGATTAACTACATGCCTTATTCCGCAGCTTCCCTGAAAACTCTGCTCAGCTGTCAGTGTATCAGAGATGCCTGATCGCCCTACATCAGCACTTCTTCACTTACTGCGACTTTCCACCAGAGTACTTATCTGTATATGATGTTCTGCAAATTTATATTTACTTGCTTATAATCATACAAGCACCCACTCTCAGAATGTTAAGTTCTATAAGAACAGGGGATTCGTTATCTCATTCACTGCTGTATCTCCAGCACCTAGCACAGTGCCTGGGACATAGCAAGAGTTCAACAAATATTTGTGGGATGGATGAATGAATGAATGAATGAATGCACAAATACACGAATGTCTGCATGGAAGCATGTGGTACAAATTCGGGAGACAGGAGTATACAGTTAAACTAAGTCTCCTCTCATCCCCGAACACCACCTAACCGCTCCCTTCCCTAGTGACAGCTACTGGCGCCAGTTCATATATAACCTTTCAGAAATACTCTAGGCATATACAAACATATATGCATACATATCCTTTTTTCCTTACACATATGGTTTGCATGTTGCTTTTTTACCACTTAACAATACTATATCTATTTTAGATGTCTTTCCATACCTACGAACATACATATGTAATTTTGCTTCAATATTTACTTCGTTAGCTATGCAATACTTCTTTTTATGGCTCTAGCAGCTTATCTGAGTCCCTTAATAATGGAAAGCTTTTAGCGTTACAAACATTATTAACAGTAAAATCTTTTATTACTACAAATAATACTGCAATGACTACACACACGTCTTTACACACATGGGTTGTACCAACTGGCTGTACCAATTCTCCCTCTGTTCAGAAATGTATGAAATGTATTCATTTCCACATATCCTTACCAACTCAGTGTGTTATCAAACTTTATTGTTGTCAATCTTTAGGTTAAAAATAGTATCTCACATTGATTTTATTTTGGTTTTATTATTATGAATAAGACTGATGTGTTTCGTTTAAAAGTCATCTAAATTTTCCTTCCTGAGAATTATGACCAACTTTCTACCGGCTGTTGATGATTTTTTTTATTGGTTGACCCTCTTTAAATATTGAAGGAATAAGAGTATTCTTTGTTATGCCTTCTGAAAATATTTTTCCCAATTTGACATTTGTCTTTGGCTTTTATATATGATTTTCTTTCCACATTTTAAAAGAATGTTGTCAATCTCATAGTTCTTTCCTTTTATGACTTTAGTGTCATTAAAAAGGTCTGTGAGTCTGTTTAAATATAAAAATAAAGGAGGTCGGAGTAACTGCAAAGTTTATTTATTTATCTTCGCTTCCCACCCTGAAGCTGCATGTTATACGTGGGTGTGCTATGTTTTACTCATCTTACAGGTTTGGTATTTCCAGTTGGATATGCTGTTCGTTGAATTTAATTATCATTCATTACATACTAAAGACTGTATTAAACATCCCCCATGTTTTCTTATAATACTTCGATGCCTTCATTTTAAATTTTACATCCTTGACCATCTGGAATTTATTTGATGTGAGAAGTGAATGATCCAATTTATTTTTCCTAAATGGCTACTTTTAATGAGTAATCTACTCCCCCTCCCCCATGCTAACATGAAAGTCTACCTTATTGACTTCCTATTTGCTCCACTGATCTGCCTACTTATGTGACAGTATCATGTGCTTCACTTCATTCACAATTAACATTTCAAACAGAGAATAAGGAGACTCAGAAAAAGAAAAGTGTCAAGCATCTCTTTCCTTCCCACACTACCTTTTAATTATTTGTTAATAACTGTTTTAAAGGACTATCGATCAGTTTCAAATACAGTACTAATGAGGTCAAGTCACAGGTCGATTCTGGAATAGGCCCATTCATTTTGCAAAGAGCAAAGATTCCACAACCTTCAGACTCTATTTCTAATTTCAGCCGGCCATCTAGAAAGCAACATATGTCACTGAAGAGAGAGTAAAGTAGGGGGAACAATATGATGGCTCTGGGGATATCTACCACCTTTATTTGAAAAATAACTCAGGCCCAATAGATCAACAGCATTATCTTCATAAATGAAACGCATATTACTTGCTCGTAATTATTTGAAAAGACAACATATCCAACTGGAAACAGCAAATCTGTAAGATAGTAAAATACAGCACATCCATGTATAAGGTGCATGTCAGGAATGGGAACTGAAGGTAAATAAACCTTGCAGTCACTCTGACTTCATTCGTTTTTGTTTAAATATACTCAGATTTTTTTTTTTTTAGTTTTCATTCTATTTATAGGTTAGCTACTATAATGTGCATTACCTATATGCACCCTATAACACTGTTATGTTCTATTTTGTTGCATCTGTACTCAATCATGTTCACCAAAGTTGCCAAGATTAAATCCAAAGGCCACCATCCATTACTAAACTTTTTAACGTGGGTGACCATAATATCACTGCAAATGGGAGGGGAGAGAAATAGAAGATAAAAGTTCATAATATCTCCAAAGTATAATGGTTAAAGTGACCTCTAGAACCTCCCTCTCTGTATGTGGTTCCAAAATGGAAATCAAGTATCCTTAATGCATAGATAAAGACAGAAGATCTGCAGTGCACATTCCTACATATCATAGGCATGGAAGCCAAAGCCGGGATGTTTTTGCAGCTGTCAGAGCACAGGACTTCTGGGATTTCCCCGCAGTGGACCACCTCACCAGAATCTTTCCAAAGAACCACAGAAAGGACCCTTGAAATGACCATAACAAAAAACAGCTCTACAGCCCTCAGGGTATACTCCTAATGGGTCAATAAATCTTTTACGTCAGTCTTTCCTACATACTTTCCCTAGAGGATCAAGTCTTTTCTCTTGGCTTTGATAAGCATTTTTACTTGGAGGACACCTTTTAAAACAATTAGCTAGCTCCCTCTTTCTCTGGTATCCAGAACCATAAATGCCCCGGATTCTTCAACTTGAAAGGAGAAAAACATTTCTTTTTCCATCTTCCTACATGTCAGGATTTAAACAGGGCCTATTCATTTCTTAGATGAACTCCTTAATTCAAGCTCTAGTATCTGGAATATTATAACTGTTTTCATTTAGTTCGTCAAACCTCAAAGCTAAAAGATCTTAGAAATCATTTAGTCCATTCTCACTGGGTTTCTTTTGTAGGACCCTTCCCTTCCAATACTTTGTCGATGTCCATCCAAAAACATGCATCTCATCTAGAGGCTGGATCCTACTGCTTCTTCACTGGCTTCTTTATCTTTATTTAAAACATGTCCTTTTGTCCTTTTTCTATTTACCCTGCTCAGACAAGGACGTCTTTTAATTCTTAATTTTCTCATTTCTCTTCCACCTCCTTAATTAGAATTTCCCAGTTTTGGACACTCTATCTTCTGATTAATAATTGAATTAGTTTACCATATGGCCTCAAACAACTTGGTTCTTCCAAGCCTTCCCAGTAATTCTTACCAAATGTGCTTGGACATAGGATACAAAGTGGGTGAACAAAAGTGGGAGAGGGCAGTGTCCCTCTTATTCAAAATACATATTTCTGGGCTCCACTAAACACCTAAAGAAACCAGGTGGGAATGCATATTTTAAACAAGTGCCTCAGGTGATTATTAGGATCAAGCAAGACTGGGACAAACTGCTGCAAGTGTCCCTTTCCTCTCTGTTCAAATTAAGGAAGTAATGGAGTCTAAGTAGACTCTTTCTACCACACTTACCTCTATTTTCATTTTAAAAAGAGAAAGGGCCAAGTGACCCTTATATTATTATTATCATCATCATCATTTGTCTCTTGTTCTTAAATGTTGTATCTTTTCAATGTTTAGCCTATTTTCAACCACTACTTTTAGCACCATCACCACAGCCAACACACCTGCCAGATGGCACACAGACGCTGTCTGCACGCCTAGAAAAGAGTGTGAACAGAAAGCAGCACATTTTATCTGGTACCAAGAGCCACTGAATGGCTAGAGTAGATCAACGCAGCTGGGTGCAACCACAAGGGTCAGAACTGATGAGCATTAGAACACCCAAAGGCACTGAATTGGAGATCACTCTCAAGAAGAAGCCCACAACCCTCTGAGATGGTAACCTGCCCCAGACAGTGTTAACAAATAAATCATTTTAAGTTTACAGTCAAGAGAAGTTATTTTTCTAATATTTACAAAAGGTGGCAATGACTGCAGACAGATCCAGAGTTTAAAAGGTGCGTTCTTAAAATAAATTTAAAACTTTAGGACACAAATTCAAAAAGACCAAAGACCACCTGTGAATCAGAATTTCAAAGGCAGTTCTTTTCCTTAGCAAGTAAGAAAAGGGATCATTATATTCTATATGTCATGCTAAGTAGCTCATTCAAAATTGCATTGTTACAAACTTCTTATTTCAATAATATGTTCCACTGAGAGCTATTACTGAAGCTACATTTAAACCATACTGTCAAGAGTAGGAAATCTTAGACACCAGTATCAACAAACTCTTTTGTATTAAAATCTTGCCCATTAAAAGATTCTGCAAACTTTTATAAATAAGTTCTACTGGGTCTACTTGGCACACAGTAAGTGCTCAGTTAGAAGTCTCTTCATCTTTCTGTCAGAGAAATTGCCAAGAGAGCTGCCAAACTTTGCAAGAGGGAGCCAAATGCTGAAAACAAAGCCCCCTGCTGATGATCTCCAGCTTTAGAGTCAAGACCCAAAAGTTCACTTGAAAACTGGTTGCTTAAAACTTGGTAGAAAGGAAGAATGCTATTACACCATAGGTTCCTGGAGCCACTTGCAAAACAGAGTTAGCTCATAATACACTTTAAGGCACAACACTCATACCTGCTCCTAAACAACAGCGTAGAAGGTTTTCTTTTCAGAAAAATGTAGGTGTCCAGCAAATCTTCCCTCTGACTTCCACACCAGAAATGAGAGATTTCTAGGTCACCATCAATAGTTTCTAATTGCATAAAAATATGTAAGGCAAAGAGAATGTCTACATCAGTCACTCTCTGGGTATTCTGAATTGGAGAAAGATGGAATAGGGAAGGCTCAGACTCCCCCAGACATCAGTTTTTGCTAAAGAGTTCACATATAAGGCAGGAACCACAGGTACTTCACTCTAGAAGTCTTCTTTCAGCCAGTATATTGTTCTTAAACTGAAGGGTTAACAGCCTTAATTACTTCTGACTGTTGTTGCTGATGCTGTAACGTACTGTCATGCCTACATTTATGATCATTAAGTGACACTTTTTTTAATATAAATTTATTTTTACTTTTGGCTGCGTTGGGTCTTTGTTGCAGTACGTGGGCTTCTCACTGCGGTGGCTTCTCTTGTTGTGGAGCACGGGCTCTAGGCGCGTGGGCTTCAGTAGTTGTGGCACGTGGGCTCAGTAGTTGTGGCTCATGGGCTCTAGAGCGCAGGCTCAGTAGTTGTGGCGCACGGGCTTAGTTGCTCCGTGCCATGTGGGATCCTCCCGGACCAGGGCTCGAACCCATGTCCCCCTGCATTGGCAGGCAGATTCTTAACCGCTGTGCCACCGGGGAAGCCGCTGACACACATTTTTGATAACTGCAATCTATGATGCTGTCAAAGTTATGTACCACATGTGAGGTCACCAACTTTTTTTTAGGGCTGTCTATTCCATCAAAACTATACATTCTTTGGTCAAAATTATAAAAGTTCTTACTCTAGTCAAACCTATAACTTGGTAAATCCATTTTAAACTCCATGTAAGTTGGTTATCTTAGAAAAAAATTCAACTGCTCCATATTGCTATTCCTTAAAAAAGCAAAATGTACATAGATCGATTTTAAACTCAATCTTAATTCAAACAATGATCTGAAAAGGTTTGAAATCTCTAAATTCTATTGTCATTATTTGAAGCAAAGAAAATCTTCAGGGAAGCCCACAGATCCTAGCTCAGAACAAGAGACACTTTTAATAACCTCCTTGAATCTTGCTACCTTTCCCAGTCCTTTCCTTAGACCAACTAAACATTTAGAAAATCGTTTAACATTTGCTCAATATGCAAATTTTGAACTACGGTTCAAAGAATTTTTTGGCTATTATATGTTATTACTAACTTTACAGTGTAGGGTAGGGCAAAATTTTAGTAAGTGCCTAATATGTGAAAGATCTGGCGCTCAGCACTGGTTTTCTAAGAGCTAACTTTAAGAAATACATAAAGTTGTAATGTATATAAACACACAGTATATGGGAACATAGAACTTCTCTACGTGTTACTTGTAAAAGGACAGATTTTCACTTTACTCATTATGAACTCCAGGAATTAAAAAACTATTTTTTTGACTGCTTTCATTACATGCATATCGCGTCCAAGCTCTTCCTTCTTATTCTTTTCAGCAGATAAACATTTCCCTCTTTCCATTAGCTTCCTCTAACCTCATTATCTTTTTTTTAAAGAGGGAAACTGCAACACATCATTTCAATTAAACTCAAAATACTTCTCCCACATTTCTTATTCAAAGATCTTTAGAAATAAGTCTCATGGCTTCACACTGAAGATAAAATAGTCTCTCACTAAATGCAAATGATGTTTCATACTGCAATTTCATTTTGAGCCTTAATACCTATTGTGTAATTACAAACTTTTGCCACCTAAGTATTCTTTATATATTTTATAATGGCTTCGTTTTTTTCCCTAATATTCTTTATGACTTAATAATCATTTTCTCCATCACTTAAAGGCACTAAAATTAGCTTTCTCACATTTCCACTAATTACACATAAAATTTTTAAGATTAAGAAAAGCCTCTTCAAAAAGTATGTTACTCAGAATATGTTACTCTATACTGTTTCTCAAATCCTGAATGTAAAAGAATAAATTTGAAATGACTAAGTTTTCTTTATTCACTGATTAAGTCAGATTTAGGGCCGCCCCTCCCGTTTCCAGCTACTGTGAATTTTGAATGAAACAACCTCAATTGTAACAGAAGAAACATCTGTTGCTTTTTCTCTTCATCAGGGCTTTCCCAACTGAAAGAAAGCCTCTCTGCCTGACCTCCTCTCCCACTCCCCCTCCCCCCGACACTAAGTTCCTTCAAACTTTTTTTAAAAGTAAATGTATGATTGAAAATTGTACCGTGTCCATTTAAAATGTCATAGTTTATCTAGAGATATTCACTTTACTACAGTTCAAATAATGAGTACATATTACATACATCACAAAACCAGAGATGTGACTGGGAGACTATTAATTATAACTAAAATGCAGGCTTCAAGAGTATACTTGAAGTGATCAGCTCAAGTTGTCACACATTCCAGGCTCACGCAGTTATTGTTTATGGTAAAGATTTTCTTCACAGGATCCAGATTCATATAGGATCTTGCACGCTATATTTTCTTTGCCAATCCAACGCGAACATAATGGCAGTCACTACCCCAAGAGGCAGACACCAAATGGTGCCACCCAAACTCTCACACTGTGCCTCATAATAAACCATAAAGCAGTGGAATGCACCGGCCCCTTTATGAGCAAACAATGCCTGAGCTTCATTAGAATACAGCTGACATTTTCAAAGCACAAATACTTTTAAGAAAAATGTACTAGGAGAAAAGGAGAATGAAACAGCTATAAAAGCTGAAACGTTTTTGTAAGTGTCAGGTTTATTTCAAAGATCCTGAGGAAGCATATTTTGCTGTTGACAATTTCAAAGTTTTAGTAAATGGAAAAAAAAATGTAGAGTTAGAGGCAAAGCTTATTTTATTAACTACTGGAAAGAAATGAAAGTAAAAACTCACATCTGAATTGCACTCACAAGTAAGAACCACGAAGTACCTTTAATATTATTCATTTCTTTAACTGCTTCTTTAGTTCTTGCACGGAGAAAATGGGGCTCCAGAATTATCTTTATATTTCAATTGATTTATATAAGTAACTGAGTGATAAACTAAGCTTACTCTACCCCTCCCCCCCCACCCCAACCCCCATACCCTGTAGTTTTCCTGTCTGCAACAAGCAAGGACGTCTTGAATTCAGCGTGCTCCTGGCTATTTATCAATTTAACACTGCTGCTGTTGAAAGAATATAAAATAAACCCTGTAAAAACGCACCCAGCAGTAAGAAACAAAATGATCTCTCTTACCTGGTCTAAAGAAGCATGCCTCTCACTGCAGTACCAACAACACTCTACAGTCTTTGTTACCATTCAGTGGAAACTTGAGACTGTGTCAGACATGAGCAATCGAGCTCAGAAACACTCAATTTAAAATACTTCTCAGTAAAACTAAAAAGATGCTCAAGAAAATAGTTTCGTTACTGGCTTTTAAAAGACATATGAATACTGTCTAATGCAACAAAGACACTTAAAAACGAACAAGTACAGGTCTTACTGTTTTAGAAATAGGCTTAAAATAGAAGTGGTGAAACAATACAATGCCTAACTCCACCCTAACATTTTTCTAAAAATAACTTGAATTTTAACTGGCTAAAAACCAAGATGGAACTTACTCATGAAACCTGCATATTTCGAATTATACATGTCAGGGTATTTGCGGGCTCCGAAGCAGTCACAAAGCAGGAGACCTTAGTGCATCTTGAAAGCAGAGCAAAAGCACCATGAGTTTCAGGGGGGAAAAAAAAAAAAAAAAAAGGAGGAGAAACTCTTGAAAAACTAGTCAGGCTTTTCAACCTGTAATAACTGTCCAGCTCCTCTGGGAGGAAAAAAAAAAGTCCTGGTTCTGCCCCCTGAGATAGGAGGCTATGCTTCAATGCCAAAATGAATGACAGGCCCATTTCTGATATCAACAAAGAACAGCTTAGTGGTGCTCGAATTTTTTTCACTTTCCCACACAGTCAGAAGTTCTAACTTTTTCAGGTTAGTACCTTTGTATCTAGGGTTAAGTACCTTTCTCCATTTTCTCGAGAGAACCCAATTATGTTGTCCTAGTTTTTTAAATGATTAATTAAAAATACATACCTAATTATCTTACTCGGTTTTTCCTAGGCAGGAAGCTGAACAAAAGACGACCTCTTAAATTCCTTTCCAAATCTAACCTTTGCAATATCAGATTACCATATGACTAATTATTAATATTAATAAGCTGTTCCTGCATCCTGACAATGGGCACCAAGAGAAACAAAAAGTAGGTAACAAACATAAAAATAAGGTAAAGGAGACTATAAAATTTTCAACCAGCTCGGTGTAAAGATCATTTATTAAAGTACATGTCTCTGATTATACAAATTCAAAACAATAAACGCTTCAATCAACAGACATATGAGCCAAGCACTATTTTGGGCTCTGTGGATACAGCAGTGAACACAAGAGACAAAAGCCAAATGAAAATCCCTGTCTTCAGTGGTTTATATCTCAGTTCCCTGAAAGTGTAGCTCTCTTGGATGAATAAGGTACCTTTCCTCCTTTGATTAGGTACCACCTAATCTGAAATATTCCTCTCTGAAAGTATGTCTTGACAACAGCTCCAGCAGGGCAAGGATCTTGCACTTGGTTTAGTGCTGTATCCCCAGTGGCTAAAACAGAGCCAGTTAGACACCCCAATAAACATATACTGAATGAAACAGATCAAACAGAGCCTTTTCTTAGTCAAGTTTTTCTTTGTAAACAGACTATGTACCACACATTACACTTATATACACACAGAGATATGTCAAAAATAATATAGCATAGGGTATAAATTAAATTGAGCTGCAAGTACATATTAGCTTAAAATTGAAAATACAACCTCTATGGCTCTGTATCTTTTCAGATTCTAAAATCTGTTTTCAATATCAAATATGAGGTCACTATAATATTTGAGTAAAGGAATCAGTTAAAATTCTATACACTAAGGTTTTGTGGACTATCAGTTTTCAGAGGAGTTTTGAATAAAAAAAGAAGAAACCTGAAAATTACCCAGCATCCAATCAGTTTTGTGTATTAAAATCTAACATGGTTACATCTGTTTATATACCCACATTTGGAAATAATTTTAATCTCCCTATCCTGCTTCTCACCATTCTTGATCGCCTTACCAGAAACCACACAGAGTAAATAAGCACATACCTCTAACCTGTGAGGTTAGCCAGAAGTGATCGCCCATGTCACCCAAGGCCAGGATATTCAGGGGCTAGATATTGTCATACCTACTCTGCTACAGTCTTAAAAGGAAATTAAACTTTCTAATACTCAGGTACACTGATCCTACTACTTCTAGTAGTAGGAAGTAGGCAGAGCATCCCCTCCCCCACCCCCAGGGCTGGACAGTGATTTACATGTTCAAATATTCTACCTGGAATAGTTAGTATATATTCCAACAATAAATTAACAGTAACCCAAGGTCAGGAAGACATTGTGATGACTGAGGTCAAGTAATGAATAAAACAACATGGGCCCAAAGTAGGATTCCACTGGTCCTGCAGGAGCAATGTTTTTTCTCCCTAACCATCATTCATCTTTCCTTCAACAAATACTTATTGAGCACCTATTATGTATCAGGCACTGAGCTAGGCAGCAAATTGACCTGCTCCTTATTGTCTGCTCCAGAGGTCTGACCTTAAGCCTTTCTCTACCATGTTTCCTTGTCCCTGTTTCCCTTCCTTGCCAGTGCCCCCTTTCAACTCCCAAATTCTTCATTCACACTGCTCTTCAATCTACTCCCAAGCCTTTCTCAGCAGGCAGCTTGATCACTACCTTCTGTATGCCTTCATGAGTGTACGACACATTGTGGGGAAGTTCATGAGTCTTCCCACTGGCATAATAAAATGCATCTTATGTAGGTTCTCCCAAACAATTTCTCCTTAATCTTAGATAGAAAATCTGCTTAAGGGAATTCCCTGGCAGTCCGGTGGTTAAGATCCTGCACTTCCACGGCAGGGGGCCTAGGTTCGATACCCAGTCAGGGAACTAAGATCTTGCAAGCCGCACAGAGTTGCCAAAAAAAGAAAGAAAGAAAATCTACTTAAGCATTATATTATTTACAACTACTGATTATCTAGCAAACACCAAAGGGGACAAGCCATTCTCCTCCTCAAGTTTATAAGCTAACTTATTTGGACTAGGGTTTGCTATGTCTATTGGCCATCTGACCAAAGATTAACCATATTTTACAGATACACTTGTGATTCTATAGGCAGAAATTACACTATGATAGCACAATAATAGTTTTTACTTGCCCCATGCCTGCTAAATATAACTATCTACCAGATCCATATCATGAGGGACATACTTATTCACATTTTCAAGTAAAATGTCTAATCTCCCTGATGAGGGCTATGCCTAAAGCAAAGAGTTCCTGCTACCACTCGCACGGGTAAGTGTCGGTTTCTTAAAAATATCATATAGTATTTTTTTATGCACTCTCATGTTTATTGCAGCATTATTCACAATAGCTCAGACATGGAAGTAATCTAAATCTAAACTTCCAGCTATAAGATGAATAAGTTCTGGGAATCTAATGTACAGCATAGTGACTGTAGTGAACTTCACCTTTGCACCTCCTCTTCCTCTTTCTACCTTTTAAATGTAGACATCTTTCAAGGTTCTGCCCTTGATGCTCCTTTCTCCAAGATTTATATTTCCTCTTTGGAGGACATTACCCATTTCTATGGCTGTATCACCTCTGTGTAGATGACTACAAAAATGTATACTTCTAGTCTTGGGCTTCTCTGCTCTAAACTCTTATTTGCAATGGCCTATTGGACATTTCTGTCTGCAAGTCCCACGACGTCAACGCAACTTCTGCAGGACTGAGCTCCGCATCTCCTGTCCCAAAGCAGCTCACCCTCCGGCATTCCCCATCCTTGTTACAGGCATCACCACCCTGAAAAGAAAGTGATTTTCTATTCTTGCCTCTTCCTCACCATCCAAATGACCACGTTGTTTCCAGTTGTTTTTTTTTTTTTTTTCTAAAACACACATCATTTCCCTGATTTAAAAAACAAAACAAAAGAAATAAGAAATACACCTTTTGATGACCTCCTGATGGCTAGAGCTGCGCTATCAACAGTGGTAGCCTTAGCCACATACGGCTATTTAAATTTAAACCGATTAAATTTAAATAAAATTAAAAATTCAGTTCCCAGATGCACTAGACACATGTTAAGTCCTCAACATCTGGCTAACAGCTTGCAGATCCTGAACATTTCCACCATCACAGAAAGTTCTATTAAACATCTCTGGTCTAGACAATAATAGCAAACGACCTAAGACTGCTGTCTAAATTCTCCTCAATCTGGCCCCTTTCTAAACTTATCTTCTACCAAAATCCCTTTGCGTGCTTTAGTCACAGCTGAATTAGCGGAGCCGAATGAATCAAGGCGAAGGCTTTCCAGGATGAGGGAGGCATTTGCCAGTACCTCAGAGAAGGATCTGTGGAAAGGGAAGAAACCAAAGGCGCTAGAGAGGACAGACATAGTTCACTAAAGCCCTCACAAGTTAGGAAGGGACGGAACTTTAGACCTAAGATTTTCAGCCCTAGAGAAAGAATATGTTACAATCGAGACCGCATGAGCATTGGAGTCACAACACTTCACCCAAACTCAGGTATTAGTTGAGTTATAAGGTAAAGAAACTCAACTCACACTAGTCTGACTTGAAAAGAAATTAGTTGGCTCAACTGGCTAGCTCACCGAATGCAAGAAAAGGTTAGAGAACCAAACTAGGAGGGTCAGGGGGCAGCAGGGTCTCAGGAACTCTCAGGCTGCTAGGACTGGGTCTGTCTGACTCCTTTCTTTTACCTCTGATTTTTCTCTCACGCCAGCATCATTCTCTTTCACTACAGATCAGTATTCTTCAGCTGGTGGGAAACATGGTCATTGACGTGTCACTAGTTTTATATCTTACAGATTCCACCAACCCTCTCTCAGTCTGGGCCTTAACATACCAGGAAGACATTCACTGGCTGAATTTGGGTCAGGCGCTGGTCCTGGCCAGTGAAATGCTGTCAAAGCGATGATGTGCTGGGGAACGATCAACTGTGGCCAGAAGGACATAATCTCGAAAATGGAGTAGCTAGGTAGATGAGGAAGAGACCTGTGGAGGGGTTTCCAGGCATCTCACAGATGCCACTAAAATCTCTAGCTGAATCATTTAAATATAAGAGAGTAAATGATTTGCCACTAAGCTAGTAAAAGGTAAAGTCAAGATTTCGCTCTAGGTTTTCTGACTCTGATGTCTGTACTCTTTTCATTAGAATATTCCTAAATCATCAAAGGGTTGGGGGTGAGGGTGGAGGGTGGGGTTGGAGGGTAGGTGAGGGTATGTTATCCACTTACCTCTTTAAGGCCACACTGTTCACTTTGCAACAGACTCTTCCCTAAGCGGCAAGAACTTTAGCTTTCAGACTTCCTTCCCTTTTCAGAAACTTTAATTTTTCCCTCTTCACTGAGTTCATCTTAACGTTTAAGATGCAGAGATCGTTCCTTTCTAACTGCTGCCCAACTGAAAACATCCTCCTTGCCGTCTGACCGAATTTTTTTAAAATGTGATATCCATAGCTGCTCTCTCACCTTTTTACAAACTATTAATTATATTTCAATTCTTAAAAAAGGCACCAAGTGCCTCCTACATGATACCTACTGTGCTAGGCACTAGGGATATAAAAATAAAGGGCATAGTCCTTAGCCTCAAAGAAACAACCCAATTTGGCTTCTCTGCAAGTGCCCAAATGAAACTGTACTGTGTAGAGCAGACAAGGAGCTCTACTTGGTAAATCAATGTACACTTACGCTCCATAACCTTGCAAATTGGACCTTGCTGACCTCACAAATCTCACGTTCTTAATACCATTCAAATTATCCTCTCTTGGCTTTTGTAAAGATTTTTGTAAAGACCATTTCTTCTCTGTTTCACTCCAACCTTCTAGGCTGGTTCCTTTTATTTTCTTCTCATTACTTGTATTCTAAATGGCTCAACCACGGCTCTCTGTTCTTACTATATTTTTGTTTTAGAAGGTGACTGGCCACAAAATTTATTATCCACACTGGGTTAACCATTGAGAGTTAAAGGGGGCACACTATTAATAATTATACTGGGACACAACTGAAGCAGTTTGGAAAAACTGGACCATATGGACTCCTGCTTAAAAACCTTCAGTGGTTCCCTTCTCCAAATCCTTAAGCATAGCATACAAAAACCTATTTAGAACTAATTGTCTCTTACAGATTAAACGCACACCTTTTTTACGGCCTTCACTCGGTCCTCAGAGTACACTCAGACTACATTACATCCAGTGGAGAGTCTCACTTGATGTCTTCCCCATTCAACAGAAATCTCATTACTTCCCCCCTGTCAGTAGTACCCAGAAACTAAGAAGCCCAATTATTTAGATGAGAAAATGGAGGTTTACCACATCAAATAACTTGTATAAATGCTACAAAATGGTAGAACTATGATTCTAATCCAGTTCTTAATTTCTTAAAGTCCACACATTTAAAGTCTACGGATATTAATTAGAGATATAAATTCAATGAGTAGATGTAATCAAAAGGCTTACTAAAATCTAGTATTGTTCTTTGTGTCAAATATTAGTTCATTAATGCCAGTTAAACTATTCCAGATGAGAAAAAGATAAAGAAGATCATTTCAGTTCCCCTGCCTAAAAATCTGATGGTTCCCTCATCAAATAAATCACACTACACCCTTAACGATCGGATCCCAAATTGCTTTTCAAGGTCTATTTCCCACAACTCCAGAGGCATGAATCATTTACCGTTCCCTGAGCAGCCCACGACCTTACTGTTACGCTCTCAATATTCTTCACCTGGTAAACTAGTATTCCTCCAAAACCATAAAATGTTTCCTCCTCAATTAAGATATTCCCAATTCCCTAAACCAGACCTGGTCTTGTTTTAAGTTCCCGTATTCCTATTCCCACATCATATTCCTTTGTAAGTTACATGTCCGTGAATTCCTCCACAACAGGTTTTTGGCTCTCCAGCCCTCCCATTCCATCCCTGTACCCTTCCTGTCTAAAAAACCATCTTGTACACAGTATATATTCAAACAGTACCTATTAAACAAATAAATGAATAAGTGTCCTTTACTGATCAAATACCTTCAGTTGCTTCCCATCTGTTAAAAGAACTCCACTGACAGCAGAAGAAATTTTATCTGCTTTTGCCTGATTTCCAGGCTCTTAATGATTAGACCCAGATGAATTTTTATAACTAATAGCTTTCCATTACTAATTACCATCAACGAGCTGTCCTCTCCATTAGTAATCCACAATTTTCTGTAATGGTTTCCCAAACATGCCAGAGATATCGCTGCAGTTCTGTCCTAAAAACTCATGTTGGAAAGAGAATTCTGAGAAGATGCCAGAATAGGAAGCATCAGGAATCCGTCTCTTCACCTGGGCAACAACTGCGCTGGCACAATCTGTCTCATACAACTCTTTTGAAACTCTGGAGTCTAATGAAGTCCTGCAACTTCCAGAGGAAGGCTTGGATGGTAAATTTCAGCTAATTTTGGTCAATTTATAGCTGAAGGTGCGGTAGTAGCTGCCCCTCCCCCAACCCCAGCCATGTGGCTGGCAGCTGTACACTGTTCCTGGAGCAGTTTGCACGCAGCATGTGGGAGCCAGGGTGGGCAAAAAGGGCCCGGTCTCCAAGTATCAGGCATGTGTGTCCTGGTTGGGGACTACGGCTCCTGCTCACAGAGGGGCAGACAAAGAAGCAGGCAGCACTGCTGTTGTACCTCCTCACATCGTTCCACCCACCCCCCGCCAGCGCCCCCTCCAGCTGAAGTGACTTCCAGGGGACTGAAGGGACTCCTGGCCTTCCCTCCCTCCTTCATACTTCTCTTTTTACCCTTTCCACAGCCAGACATTAAAGACTAGGACATTGCATATATGGGAAAATTAGAAAGTGACCACACACGCCCAGGGAAAGGCTCAGAAAAGACCTGAGCAGACCTTAAGTTTACACCTCAGGCTGATCCTTGGCACAGTGACAGCCCACAACAATTTTTTTTTTTTTAATGAACAAAGCCAGTTAACAAACAACAGCAAACCTTGAGGACGAGGGAAATTCTGATTTCCAGAGTTACTACGTTATTAGATTTAAACACCCAGTTTTCAACAACGAAACATCACAACAGGAAATTATGGCCAACTCAAGGGGAAAAAAGAAATCAGCAGAAACTGTCCCTGAAAAAGTCCTGATGGCAGATATATCAGACAAAGACTTTAAAACAACTGTCTTAAAGATGGCTGCACAACATTATGAATATATTCAGTACCCCTGAACTGCATACTTAAAAATGACTAAGGCTGTGAATTTTGTTATGTGTATTTTACAGCAATTTTAAAAATTGAAAGAAAAAAAAAACTCACACAGGAGTGGGGACAGAGGGTATATGGGAAACAGCTGTATCTTTTGCTCAATTTTGCTGTGAACCTAAAACTTTGCTAAAAATATATACAGAGTGTATTTAAAAAGTACACAACAGGACTTCCCTGGCGGCGCAGTGGTTAAGAATCCGCCTGCCAACGCAGGGGACATGGGTTTGAGCCCTGGTCCAGGAAGATCCCACATGCCGCAGAGCAACTAAGCCCGTGCGCCACAACTACTGAGCCTGCGCTCTAGAGCCCATGAGCCACAACTACTGAGCCCACGTGCCAAAACTACTGAAGCCCGTGCACCTAGAGCCTGTGTTCCACAACAAGAGAAGCCACCGCAATGAGAAGTCCACGCGCCGCAACAAAGAGTAGACCTCACTCGCCACAACTAGAGAAAGCCCGGGCTCAGCAACGAAGACCCAATGCAGCCAATAAATAAATAAATAAATAAAAATCTTACTTCCGCCATTTACTAGCCACATGACTTGGGCACCTCATTTAACATTTTCAAGCCCCCGTTTCCTCATCTATAAAATGATACATTACAACTATCAATAAATGTTTTTTACTCCAATATAGATGTAAAAAAAAAAATCAGGATCATGAATGCCATTCTGACCAGAAGACTAAAAAGGAACAAGAGGATTATCAAACCTCAATAAATATTCTCTAAAACACAATCATGACTGCATAATATTCCACTGTGTGGATGTATCATATTTTATTTCCTTATAAATGGATATTTCCACAGTTTCCATATTTTTGCCATAATAAACTATTACGTAATAAGCACTTCTACACTCAAATCTCTTTCTTTTCTAATGACAAAATCCCAGAATGGTTTCCACTGGGTGAAAGAATATAAATTACTTTAAGAGGTTTGATAGGTATTACCAATTTTCTCAGAGTGCTTGTACTGATTCACACTCCTAATAGAAGTAGATAAGAAGAAAAGAATAAATAGGATAACAAGAAGTGGATATGAAATGAAGATAATTAACTTTTCTTACCTTTGCCAACACAGGTCATAATCTTAAGAAAGTCTTTGTTAATTTGATAGAGGCATAAGATTTTGTTTTTAAATAGCTTTTTCATGATGTCCAAAATACTACACATGTACAATGCAGAAAAATTACAAAATATATAAAAGCACATAGGAGAAATTAAAAATCGTCTATAATTCAAACACCCAGAAATAGTTATAATTAATGTCTTATATACATATATCAAGTCCTTTTCTATGCTACATATTTTTCTTTTTCTAAAAAAGGAAGGGGGAATCATACTGTATATGCTGGTTTAACTTTTTGAACTTAATAAACTGCTAAGTTTATAATATCTATAGAATACCACCATACAAGAGTGTCACAATATACTCATTTATCACACTGCTTCCAATGTTTCACTCTTATCAACAATGCCATGGTAAACATTCTTTGTTAAAATCTTCCCACAGATCTTTCTTTAATTAGGATAAATCCACAAAAGAAAAAACGTTGAGTCAGAGGTTGCATATTTTTAAGATTTTTGATAGGTACTGAGCAAATTATCCTCCAGAGAGGTTGTATCACTCTATGAGTTCCCATAATTTCCTCTATTTCCCCAAAGTGAGTAGTAACAAAAAACTCACTTTGCTAATATGACTGGCAAACATTGGCTTTGTCATTTAAATTTGCATTTTGATTACTGGTTAATTGAATATATATTCATATTTTTATTATCCATTTGCATTTCTTCTGTGAATTTCCCACTCTGCTGCCCCGTTTTTTCTTGTAATGCCAATATTTAATTTATATACTTGTATGACATTTAGCTATGGTGTTTACTAAGCCTCCTTTGGTCTCTGGCAGTTTCTCAGATCTTGTTTTTGAAGATCTTGACAGTTTTGAGGAGTACTGATCAGGCATTTTGTAGAAAGCCACTCAATCTGGGTTTTTCGGATTTTTTTTTCCCCTCATTGTTAGGCTGGGGTTATGGGTTACTGGGAGGAAGATCTCTTCACATCACATGGAGGACACATGCTATCAGAATGACTTACGACTACTAACGTTAACTTTGAGGATCACCTGGGCAAGCTGGTGTTTCTAGGCTTCCCCACGGTAAAGTTACTCCCCTCCTCCTCCCCATACAGACACAAGTCACTCTTTGGAAGCACTGCAATAAATGTAGCCCACACTCAAGGACAGGTTGGAGGGTTAAAGCTCTACCTCCTTGAGCGGGGAGTTAACTACATAAATTTTTTGGAATTCTGTACGGGAGACTTTTCTCTCCCACTTAATTATTCAGTCACTTATTCATATGATTATGTACTTATTTATTTTTATTTTATACTTTAGGTTAAAATCCAACATTACGTCATTTATTTTGTTGCTCAAACTGCTCCAGTTTTGGCCACTGGGATCTTTTTCAGGTTGGCTCCTGTGTTGCTTTGGCATGTTCCACTTTTTTCTTTTTTTAATATTTCCTTACTTTCTGGTACCATGTTCATTTTGTATATTTCCTGTGCAAACATAGACTAGCTATTTTTCCAAGGAGTCCTGGATGCTTTTATTGGAGAACGGTATTAGAAACCAAGATCTGGGCGGTGAGTGACATCACTGGCTTTTAAAAACTCTAAAAATATTTGATTGAAATGGCATTATATAACTGTTATTTGCTTTGGAAGGAATTGTCAACTTTAAAATACTTATTTTTCTCTGCTAGGAATATGGAATAACTTCCATTTATTGAGTTGTTAAAAGACAAGACTTGCCTTGTGCTAAGTTGTTTCTTAGCATAATAAAACAATTGCTTTTCTGTACATCACAGCAATGATAGTAATTTAAATACCACTAGTATTTCCTCCATCTGCTAATGCAAATCTTCCAGACCTTACAAAGTCTCCAACAGCCCACGGGATTTCTGCGAGCCTTTAGAGGAGCGAGCCTCAGCCTTGGCTGCACATTAGAATCACCTGGGCAACTTAAAAATCTCATGTCTAGTCACATCTCAAACCAATTCCATTGGAACCTCTGAGGGTGGGAAGTACTGTTCTAAAGGTCTCTGGTGATTACAATGTGTATCTTAGCTAGAGAAACACCACCTTAGTCTGTTTCATGGCCTCAATGAAAGCTCATTACCAGTAAGTATTGCTGAGCAATGCTGCCTGCAGTAGGCACATATCACCTCCCCCTTCCTCTGCAAAAACACTGGGCATCCATAAAATGCCTAAGCTTCAAGTTTTGCCTTTTTTGAAATAAGGAAGAATATTTTGCTCCCTTACTAGACTGCCGTATAAGAGATACACATAAGCAGCACTGCTTGTGTCTTAAGATGATTCTTGTTTAATTATGTTTTAAAAGATAACTGTTTTGTTGTCTTCATAAAAACCATACCCACCCTATTCTCATAGGATTCACACATGAGTTGAATAGGCCTGGCCATAAGACAAAACTTAGTAATTACCACCATGCAATATTCAGAATCATTTCCCTTTTCCAAAGACCAAGATTTTTCTTAAAGGTTCAACCTCTTTTTTCCTCTGAGATACAATGAACATAATCATGGCAACATCAAAACCCACATCCAGCTCAACTCCTGACTGACTGACTCAATCCCACAGACAATTGCCCTAACAGAAGTAGAAGTGTGCCCATTTCCATGTATAAATGCTGCTTATTTCAAGCTCTACTGTGCTTCTGTACAAGGCATCTGGCATTAAATTAAAATTGTAAAACACACAAAAGGGAAAGAAAACCCACTGCAAGAAATATAGCAGCCAATAGAAACAGACTCATATATGACCTGGATGTTGAAAATATCAGACAGGGGCTTTAAAATAACTATTTAAACTTTCTCATTATTAGACTGGAAGAAAAATTTTTTCCTATCTTTAGTCATCACTTGAAAAGATAATTGAGAGTCTAAACCAGAACACTAATAACGTTTTACAGGACTTATAACTACGTAAAAATAAAACGTATGCTAACAATAGCACAAAAGAGGAGAGAGGAAATGGAAGTATACAAGGTATGGTATAAATTCTTTGAAAGCAGACTGTAATAACTTAAAGATGTACACCCTAGGGCAAACCACATTAACAAACTGAAGAACAAAAATCATATGATCATCTCAATAGATGCAGAAAAAGCTTTTGACAAAACTCAACATCCATTCATGATAAAAACTCTCATCAAAGTGGGTCTGGAGGGAACATATCTCAACATAATAAAGGCCATTTCTGACAAACCCACAGCTAAAATCATACTCAAAGGTGAAAAGCTGAAAGCCTTTCCTCTAAGATCAAGAACAAGACAAGGATGCCCACTCTCACCACTTTTATTTAACAAAGTATTGGAAGTCCTAGTCAGAGCAATCAGACAAGAAAAAATAAAATAAATAAAAGGAAGCTAAATTAGAAAGGAAGAAGTAAAACTGTCATTTTGCAGATGTCATGACACTATACATAGAAAACTCTAAAGTTGCCACTAAACAACTTTGAACTCATCAATGAATTTGGTAAAGTGGCGGGATACAAAATTAATATACAGAAATCTGTTGCATTTATACACACTAACAATGAACTATCAGAAGAGGAGAAATTAAGTGAAAAAAATCCCATTTACCATTGCATCAAAGAGAATAAAATACCTAGGAATAAACTTAACTAAGAAGGTAAAAGAACTGTACTCGGAAAACTACAAGACACTGATAAAAGAAATTGAAGACAACACAAACAGATGGAGAGATCACTTTGTTCACTGATTGGAAGAATTAATATTGTCAAAATGAACATACTACCCAAGGCAATCTACAGATTCAATGCAATCCCTATTAAAATACCCATGGCATTTTACACAAACTAGAATACTCCTAAAAGACCCCAAATAACCAAAGCAATTTTGAAAAAGAACAGAGCTGAAGTTATCATGCTCCTTGACTTCAGACTATACTACAAAGCTACAGTAAGCAAACCAGTATGGTACTGACACAAAAACAGACTCATAGATCAATGGAACAGAATAGAGAGCCCAGAAATAAACTCACATACTTATGGTCAATTAATCTATAACAAAGGAGGCAAGAATGTACAATGGGGAAAAAAAGACAATCTCTTCAGCAAGTGGTGCTGGGAAAACTGGACAGCTACATGTAAAAGAATGAAATTAGAACATTTTCTTACACTGTATACAAATATAAGACCTGAAACCATGAAACTCCTAGAAGAAAACATAGGCAGAACACTCTCTGTCATAAATTGTAGTAATATTTTCTGGATCTGTCTCCTAAGCAAATGAAACAAAGTAAAAATAAACAAATGGGACCTAATTAAACTTAAAAGCTTTTGCACAGCAAAGGAAACCATCAACAAACAAAAAGACAATCTACTGAATAGAAAAAAATATTTGCAAATGATACAACCAATAGGGGTTAATATCTAAAATATATAAGCAGGTCATACAACTCAATATCAAAAAAGCAAAAAACCCAATCAAAAAATGGGCAGAAGACCTGAATAGATATTTTCCCAAAGACATACAGATGGCCAACAGGCACATAAAAAGATGCTCAACAATGCTAATCATCAGAGAAATGCAATCTAAATCACAATGAGGTATCACCTCACACCTGTCAGAATGGCTATTGTCAAAAAGACCACAAATAACAAATATTGATGAGGATGTGGAGAAAAGGGAACCCTCATGCACTGTTGGTGGGAATGTAAATTGATACAACCACAACGGAAAATAGTATGAAGGTTCCTCAAAACACTAAAAATAGAACTACCATTTGATCCAGCAATTCCACTCCTGGGTATATATCCAAAGAAAATGAAGACCGCAATTTGAAAAGATACATGCACCCCAATGTTCATAATAGCATTACTTACAATAGCCAAGATAATGCAAGCAATCTAAGTATCCATCAACAGATGAATGGATAAAGAAGATGTGACACACACACACACACACACACACACACACACACAATGAAATACTACTGAGCTATAAAAAAGAATAAAGTTTTGCTATTTGCAACAACATGGATGGACCTAGAGGGTATTATGCTCAGTGAAATAAATCAGACAAAGACAAATACTGTATGCACTTATATGTGTAATCTAAAAAATAAAACAAACAAATGATTATAACAAAACAGAATAAAACAAAAACTTAAAAACAGGTATAACAAATAAGCAAAAATAGAATGTAAATTAAATGGAATCACAAAAAAAAATCCAATTTATCCAAAATAGATCAAGAAAAAGAAAGAAACAGAACAGGAAACAGATGGATATAGAGAAAAAAACTAGCAATATGGCAGATTTAAATTCAATCATATCAATTATTATATTAAATATAAATTATCTAGAGACCCTAATTAAATCCAGAGATTCCCAGAACAAAGAATGTTACCAGGGATAAAGACAGGTATTACATAATGATAAAAGAAAACAGCACAAACAAATGAACAAAATAACACATAACAATCCTAAATGTGCATGTGCCCAAAACCAGAGTTTCAAAATATATGCAGGAAAAACTGACAGAACTCACAGAATAGAAGAATCAACATCATGACTGGAGACCAACATTTCTCTCTTAGTAATTAACAGAATAAGCAGACAGATAGAAAGGATACAGAAAGTCTGATCAACACTTAGCAATCAACTTGACATCATTGATATTTATAGAACACTCCACTCAGCATCAGCAAAATCCACATTCTTTTCAGTGCACTTGGAACATTTACTAAGCTAGACCATGCAAGAGATTGTGAAGCAAACTTCAAAACTGCAAAACAATTCAAATAATCTCCAAAGGATGTCCTCTGACAGCAACAGAATTGAACTAGAAATCAGTAACAGAAAAGATCTCTGGAAAAAAATCTCCAAACATTTAGAAACTGAACAACACATTTTCAAATCCATTGACAGATACAAACTATCAGAGCTCCCTCGAGGAAAAACAGACAACCTGAATAGCCCTATACCTATTACAGAAATTGAATTTCCAGTTTAAAACCTCTTCGCAAAGAAAACTACAGGCCTACATGGCTACATACAAACTCTTCCAGAAAACAGAATAGTAGAAAACACTTCCCAACTCATTTAATAAGGCCAGCACAACGCTGATACCAAAACTAAACAAAGAAATAATAAGAAAATTCCAAGCCAATATCCTTCATGAACCTTAACAAGTCTTAGAAAGGAATGAAATTCTGAGACATGCTACAACATTCATGAATGTTGAAAACAATATGCTAAGTGCAATAAGCCAGATACAAAAGGACAAATAATGTATGTTTCCACTTATATAAGGTACCTAGAATCATCAAATTCAGAGACAGAAATTAGAACAATGGTTACCAGTGGCTAGAGGAAGGGGAATAGGGAATTATTATTTAATGTGTAGAGTTTCATTCTGAGATGATGAAAAAGTTCTAGAGCTGATGGTGGTGATGGCTGCACAACACTATGACTGTACTTAAAGCCACCAAACTATACCTTGAAACTGGTTAAAACAGTAAATTTTGGGCTTCCCTGGTGGCGCAGTGGTTGAGAATCTGCCTGCCAATGCAGGGGACACGGGTTCGAGCCCTGGACCGGGAAGATCCCACATGCCGCGGAGCAACTGGGCCCGTGAGCCACACCTACTGAGCCTGTGCTCCACAACAAGAGAGGCCGCGATAGTGAGAGGCCAGTGCACGGCAATGAAGAGTGGCCCCCGCTCACCGCAACTAGAGAAAGCCCTCGCACAGAAACGAAGACCCAACACAGCCAAAAATAAATAAATAAAATTTAAAAAAAAAAAAAACAGTAAATTTTATGTTATGTATATTTTATCACCATAAAAAATCTTTAATGGAACTTCCCTGGCAGTCCAGTGGTTAAGACTCTGCACTTCCACTGCAGGGGGCACGGGTTCGATCCCTGGTCAAGGAACTAAGATCTCACATGCCATGTGGCATGGCCAAAAAATTTTTAAAAATAATTTTTAAAAAGTACCAAAAAAAAAAAATCCTTAACAAAATGTTAGCAAACTTAATCCAGCAATAGATAAAAAAGGATAATACATTACAAGCAAGTGGTATCTATCCAAAGAATGCTGGTTGACATAGATAATGCAAAAGAATCTAGAAAAAAGCAATCAAAAGTAATAAATTTTAATAAACTAATGAGTTTATAGCAAGGTAGCAGGCCCCAAGTATACAATATACAAAAAACACCAAAAAATAGTAAACTTTACTGCACACAGATCATACCTCAATAAATCTGACTTTAAAAAACAAAACAACAGGAAACCAAATAAATAATAGTGGTACCAGTGAATCTCCTTATCTTGTTCCTATCTTAAATGAGAATGTCTGTTTCTAATGGAAATGTATTAAATATAGTATGTTTCTAATGGAAATGTATTAAATATAGTATTGACTAATAATGATAGACATTTTAAAAATATATTTTTAAATATCTTTAATCCCTAGTTCATAAGGATTTTTTTAAAAAAGTGGCCGAATTTTTTAAAATGTAGCCTGAAAAGTATTACAGACAAAAGTATGGTTCCTCTTTAATCTACCTATGGAAACATATTATTGGTAATTTCTTAATATTAAACCAACCATCCTTACTTTCTTGAAGCAAATTCTGGTTCATGGCATATAGTTCTCCTAATATAGTGTTAATCTTATTTGCTAATACTTAGGTTTTTTGCTTCTATAGTTGTGTAATTGGTTTATAACTTTCTGGACTGTTAAGTTTTATTTATGAGTTAAATCAGTTTTGTTCCATGTACTGGAAGTCTTTGGTTTTATACTTTGCATGTTTTATTGGCTGGATTATCTGTTCTTAGAAACAGGGAAAAGCTTGCCCATAAAACTGTCAGGAATAGAGTCTTTTTTAAAGTAATTTTTTTGGACAACATTTGCTATTTCTACCAACATAATTAGAATTTTCAAGTTTTCTACTTTAAAAAAAAATCAATCTTGGTAATTGATATTTTCCTCCAAATAATTTTTTATCAGTATTTTCAAATTCTTCAACATAATTATTATATGACTCTGTTAATTTAAAAAATCCTCTAATATTTCTAATATTTCTCTAATGTTCCTAATATTCCAATATTTTGCTAAGTGACTTCCTAGAGTTTATTATGGCCAATCTACCTGGATCTTTCAATTCTACACTTTTCTATCTTCTGATTTTGCTCAATTTTGTTTTTATTTTTATTACATGCCTCCTGTTGCTAACCTTTGGCTAAATTTGGGAGGTGAATACATTTTTTTCTTTCATTTAAAAATAATAAATGCAGGGCTTCACTGGTGGCGCAGTGGTTAAGAATCTGCCTGCCAATGCAGGAGACACGGGTTCAAGCCCTGGTCCCACATGCTGTGGAGCAACTAAGCCTGTGTGCCACAACTACTGAGCCTATGCTCTAGAGCCCGCGAGCCACAACTACTGAAGCCCGTGTGCCCTAGAACTCGTGCTCCGCAACAAGAGAAGCCATGACAATGAGAAGCCCGCGCACCGCAATGAAGAGTAGCCCCCGCTCACCGCAACTAGAAAGCCCGCGCGCAGCAATGAAGACCCAGCGCAGCCAAAAATAAATAAATAAGTGAATAAAATTTTTTTTAATTAAAAAAACATAAATGCACATATACAACTTTGGCTGTATCCCATAAATATGTGTATATGTGTGTATTTATATAAAATTACAATTTGTTATTTTTAATAGTCATTGCAGTTGAGGTTTCTGCCTTGATTTAATAGCTAATTAGGAAAAGAAATGACAAGTGGACTTCTTTCATTAATTCCAAATTTTATTGCACTGTGGCCAGATACAATGGTCTATCAAATTTCTGCTTTATAGACTATACTGAGATTTTTCTGTTTTTTAGCATGGTTACCTTCTATAAATGTTCCATGAACGCTTGAGGAGAAGGGGTATTCTTTGTAAGGTACCCAGTGATAGAGCTGAAGTAACGTGAGGAAGGTGTTCACTTAGTGGGGTGGCAGAGATGAGAAAGTAGTTATAAATGGGAGATTAAGCACATAAGTAGACATATAAAGGATAATGGGATCCAGAAGAACAACTTCTAGAAGAGTGATTAGCTTTGTAAGGAACTACCAAACTGTCTTCCAAAGTGCCTGCACCATTTTGCATTCCCACTAACCATGAATCCTTGTCAACAATTTGGTATCGTCAGCTTTTTGGATTTTGCGCATTCTAAAGGGTATGTAGCACTGTTTCACTATTGTTTTAATTTGCAATCCTTTAATTATAAAAGATATTGAGTGTGGTTTTATATGCTTATATGCTGTCTGTACACATTCTTTGGTGATGTGTCTGTTTGGATCTTTTGCTCACTTTTTAACTGGGTGATTTGTTTTCTTGTTGTTAAGTTCTTTTTATATTTTGGATACAAGTCTAGGTAGTAAAGAATTTAATCTTACCCAAAGACAGGTCTGCCTTTTGCCCTTAGCTCCTGGGAGGTAATCTCTAAACCCTTGGAAAGTCTTGTCTGATAAAAGTGCCTTTGCTTAACTGGGGGCATTGGGCCAGCCACAGAGTAACAATATAATTTAGGGTGGAGGCTTTGAGTCACATCAACAATGAGATTTAGGCTGGGGGCATTTGGGCCATATGGTATCAGTTTGACCTCCTGAGGGAGTGGAGACTTAAATCTGCCACATGAGTAGCTGGGCAGGTTTAGATGATCAAATCCCAATAAAGCTCGTGTGAGCTCCTCTGGTTGGCAATCCTCCACATGAGCTGTCAAACATGAATACCAGGCAAGTAATGCTGTCCATGACTCCATGGGGAGGACAACCTGGAAGCTCCACATATGGAACTTTTCTGGACTCTGCTCTATGTGCCTTTTTACTTGATTGATTTTAATCTGTACCCTTCAGCTGTAATAAATCATAACCGTGAGTATAACAGCTTTCAGTGAATTCTGTGAGTCTTTCCAGAGTATTCGCAAACCTAAAAGGTGGCTTTGGAGAACTGTGAATTTGCAACTGGTGTCAGAAGTTAAGGGCAGCCTTTTGTGCACTATTCCCAAACTTTGCAATTGGCTAACTTCACTAAGTCCTTTGTAAGATATGTTTTGCTGTTGTATCTAAAAAATCATTGCCACACCCAAGGTCACCTAGATTTTCTTCTATTTTCCTTCTACTAGTTTTATCCTTTTTTTAAATAAAAATTTATTTATTTATTTATTTTTGGCTGTGTTCAGTCTTCGGCGCCGCGTGCGGGCTTTCTCTACTTGCGGCGAGCGGAGGCTACTCTTTGTTGTGGTGCATGGGCTTCTCATTGTGGTGGCTTCTCTTGTTGTGAAGCACGGGCCCTAGGCATGTGGGCTTCAGTAACTGTGGCACATTGGCTCAGTAGTTGTGGCTCGCGGGCTCTAGAGCACAGGCTCAGTAATTGTGGCTCGTGGGCTTAGCTGCTCCACAGCATGTGGGATCTTCCCAGACCAGGGCCCAAACCCATGTCCCCTGAGTTGGCAGGCGGATTCTTAACCACTGCGCCACCAGGGAAGTACCTAGAAGTTTTATCTTTTTATGTTTACATTTAGGACTATAATCCATTTTTTTTTAAGTTTTTTTTTTTTTTAGAAATTCATGTTCTTTTATTTATTTATGACTGTGTTGAGTCTTCGTTCCTGTGCGAGGGCTTTCTCTAGTTGCGGCAAGTGGGGACCACTCTTCATCGCGGTGCGCGGGCCTCTCACTATCGCGGCCTCTCTCGTTGCGGAGCACAGGCTCCAGACGCGCAGGCTCAGCAATTGTGGCTCACGGGCCCAGTTGCTCCGCGGCATGTGGGATCTTCCCAGACCAGGGCTCGAACCCGTGTCCCCTGCACTGGCAGGCAGATTCTCAACCACTGCGCCACCAGGGAAGCCCTATAATCCATTTTGAGTTAATTTTTGTGACAGGTGTGAGGTCTGCATCTAGTTTTTTTTGCACATGGACTTCAATTATTCCAGCCTCATTTGTTGACAAGACTCTCCTTTCTCCACTGAATTGCCTTTTCTCCTTTGTCAAAGATCAGTTGACTGTATTTGTATATATAAATAGGTCTGTTTCTGGGCTCTCTATTCTGCTCCATTGATCTATGTTTCTATTCTTTCCCTAATACTATACTGTCTTGATCACTGTAGCTTTATAGTAAGCCTCAAAATCAGGTAGTATAAGTCTTGGATATTGTTTTTTGACCCAACCTGAGTCTCTGTCCTTTAAACTTATACGTTAATGTATTCACTTTTATTCTAATTACCAATTAGGTGGTCTTATATTCTGTCACTGTTATTTTTTTTTTTGTCACTGTTATTCTTGATGATTTTTAATATTATCCCCTGTATTTTCTGTCCTTGTCTAATCACACTGTAGACACTTTCTTTTTCATAATAACACGTTAAATATTGTTCCATTGTCTTTTGCTATTTAGTAGTGAACAGATTGCTTTTTGTAGCAGTATCCTTTTCACCCCTTGCCTGGATGTTTACAGTACATCTTTTAATCTTCCTCAAAATCTGCAGTGATATATTGAGTACTTTCCCTATATCAGTGAAATCCTTTAAACTGTAAACTTTGGTCCTTCTTGAGCTCAAGGATGTTGTCTTCCATTTTACCTTTGATTATTGTTTCTCTTCTATCTATATGCTCCTTTATTCAGGAATACTACTTATCTACATACTGAGTCTTTATCCTCTGTACCTATCATTTTCATTTTTGAGCCTTTTCCATTGCTGTATTTTGGAAGACCTTCTCCAGCTTCTCTTCCACATCACTTACTTGATTTTCACCATTCACCTTCTTCTGACTCCCTCATTGTGGATTTTAATAGTACATTGAATTTCACTATCTTTATGAGTTTTGAGTAGTCTTGAGGAAAATTTAAAATGCAGAAAAGTACAAAATGATTCAAGATCCTTTGCAATCATCTTTATTTGCTCTAGTTCCAGGGCCCTGCAGTCAGTCTATCTGGATTCAAATATGAAACCTACCTCTGACAAGTTGTAAAATCTCAGGGGAAGTAATTTAACCTATTTACTTCAATTTTCTTGGGAATAATCATTTAATTATTTAATCAGCTAATTCATGAAGGGTTTTAATACAGTATCTGGTACTCAATAAATATTTAGCTATTATTACTATAATCTTCACTAATATCTCAGCTGGTTCCCTTTTATGTCAATCTGTTATCTTTTACATACTATTTCAGATTCATTAGATAATTCTGAGAAGAAAGCAAATCCCATCTAATATTTTGTTTCCTGTATCAATTTTTTCCAAGTATGATTTCCCCCTGTGTCTTAAATATAAAATTTCCTTCTTTTATTTTGCAGAATTTTTAATAAGCCCATGATGCCTTTTTAAAAACTGCTGTCAATTATTTGAAAGTTGAGAAAACTATCTAGGTTTGGTGTTTGCTAAGAAAAAAGTTAGGCAAATTCTAGTTGGTTTCTCCCCTTTACTGTCCACTTGGACATTATTTGACTTTTAACTCTTAGTTCTCAAGTTGGAGAAAAGATTGATTCACACAACTCTTAGCCAAATTTCCGGTGCTAGGCAGTCACATCATTATTATGGCTATCATATGTTTTGGAGATTAAGGATCTCTTTGAGGATCCCATTAAAATTATATACTCTCTCTCCAAAACATGGAATTTTAATTACCAATTCAGTCTGTCATGCCTTGAAGTCAATTCGTGGATTCTAGGTTAAGGATCCCCTCCTTTACTATGGTTCTGATTAGCTAACGAAGGCTGTCCTGATCCTGTTGTCTTGTATGTGATGCATATGACTGGTAATTTAATCCTGGCTACTTTGAAACAGAATACAGTTCTTCCCTAGTCCAAAGTAGGGCTTAACCAAGAGTTGTTTAAGCTGGTGACTGGTGCAAGGGCATTCATCAAACTGTTTTTCTCTTTGTAAATATTTGAACATTTCAAAATAAAAAACTTTATTTTTGAGTTTATTTGTGTATAGGGCCTAAAAAAATGCATACCACCCCATGGGTTTTCCTCTCCCTGCCTGTTCCTACTTCACATCTGAAAATACACCATAACCAGTCCACCTCTGCCCCCGCCTTTACAGAACTGTGGTCACCAAGGGAAGTAGAGAGGTAATGATAAGAAAGATGGGAGGGAGAAAAAGAGCCCTGGAGGCTGCAGATAGCAGTTGCAACACCGCAGGAGGTAGTTGGCAATTCTCTCGTTGGCAAAGAACCTACTTCCTTAAATTGTAGGTATGCAGTAGAGATGGGTAGGAAATTACCTTTTTCCTGCCTGTCCCTGCTATTCTGTCTTGGGGATCTGTCTTTACTTTTACTGGTAGAAAAACCTCCTGATGCCTGGCATATTTTAATTTGTATTTCTAGTTTCTGATTCTATTTGTAATCCTGCTTCTCTGTGTATCTTCACCTATTTGACCATGGGAGAAGAGAGGAAATTAAGTTGGGTCCCACTAGCTGGCTGCCAGCTAAACCCAGGCTTCTCACAGTTGAAATCTTGAGGCTAAAATGCCCTACAATAACCTGGCACATGTTCAGCCTGGGAACAGCAGATAAGTGGAAGAAATAGCTTCTTATCTACTCTTGCCTCCCTTAAACTTTCAACCACACTACGAATTTACATAAACAGAAATGTTCATGGATATTACTGAGCATATAGAATAGAGCATATTAAAAAGGAAAGTGTTATTTTTCTCTCAAGGAAGCTCTAATCCGGATTAAGATGTCAAGAAACTGCCAATAGATCTAAGGTTTAAACCTAAGCATTGTATGGGCTTCCCTGGTGGCGCAGTGGTCAAGAATCCGCCTGCCAATGCAGGGGACACGGGTTCGAGCCCTGGTCCGGGAAGATCCCACATGCTGTGGAGCAACTAAGCCCGTGCGCCACAACTACTGAGCCTGTGCTCTAGGGTCTGCAAGCCACAACTGCTGAGCCCGCACACCACAACTACTGAAGCCCATGTGCCTATAGCCCATGCTTTGCAATAAGAGAAACCATCGCAATGAGAAGCCCACGCAGTGCAACGAAGAGTAGCCCCCACACACTTCAACTAGAGAAAAGCCCGCGTGCAGCAACAAAGACCCAGTGCAGCCAAAAATAAAATAAATAAATTTTTTAAAAAACAAAAAAAACAAAAACCTAAGCAATTGTAGCAACCAACTAGAAAATCTCAAGTTCCTCCACAATAGAGTGTACATGATAAAACTTATAAACTGGTGAGATAATAGGCCAATTATCAGAGACACTCTCCAAATAAATTGAAAAATAAGTTAGCACACAAATAATACTAAAACCAGTTAGCATAACAAGTGGCATTGAGATTACTTAGTGGTATAGTTCTTTAAATTACTTCTGGTCTTGTCAATAATGTTCCATATTAATGAAAAATTTCCTGAGAAGGATATGAATGTGTAGCAATGTGTTTAGAAGATTGACCTCTGATCTCAAAGACATGATTTGAATTGCCTCTATCACTTGGGAAAGTTAGTTAACTGCTCAAAGCCTCAGTTTTCTCATCTCTAAAATGGGTGCAATAATAGTACTTATAAGGAGATTGTGAGGATTACATGAAATAATGAACACAAAGAGCTTAGCACAGTTCCTGGCAAATAGCACTCAAAACACAGCACACTTTTTATAATAAGTAAATTGACCTCTTCTTTCAGTGTTAATCCCTTGAAAATGCTGAAATTAAACAAGGTGGCAACTAAAATCAAATGGTACTTCAGAAAAAGAATCATGATAAAAAGAAAACAAAACACAAAAACATTAAAAGTAAATTACAGGGCTTCCCTGGTGGCGCAGTGGTTGAGAATCTGCCTGCCAATGCAGGGGACACGGGTTCGAGCCCTGGTCTGGGAAGATCCCACATGCCACGGAGCAACTGAGCCCGTGAGCCACAATTACTGAGCCTGCGCGTCTGGAGCCTGTGCTCCGCAACAAGAGAGGCCGCGACAGTGAGAGGCCCGTGCACCGCGATGAAGAGTGGCCCCGGCTTGCCACAACTAGAGAAAGCCCTCGCACAGAAACGAAGACCCAACACAGCCATAAATAAATAAATAAATAAATTTAAAAAAAGTAAATTACAGACCAATATCCCTCAAAAATTCTAAACAAAATTTTAGGAAACTAGTCCAAGAATATATAAAAAGGATAATACATATCATGCCTAAGTGGGGTTTATCCCAGGAATGCAATGTTGATTTAATATCAAAAAATCAATCAGTGTAATTCACCACCACGTATCAACAGAATGAAAAAGAAAAACTACACTATCAACAGATAAGGTATTTGACAAAATTCAACAACCATTCATGATAATAACTTTCAGCAGACAAGGAACAGATGGCAACCTCCTCAATGTGCTAAAAGGCAACAACAAAAAACGTTTAGCTGAAACTCACACTTAACGGTAAAAATATGAATGCTTTCCCCCTAAGATCAGGAACAGTGATGTCCACTTTCACTACTTAAACAGTGAACAGGAGTTTCAGCCAGTACAATAAGTCAAGAAAAGGGGGAAAAAGGCATAAAAATAAGGGAATAAGTAAAAGAGACAAAATGTTGGTCTATGCAGAAAATTCTATGGAATCTATAAAAACTTACTAGTAAACTAGTGAGTTTGTTAGCAAGGTCACAGGCAACAAGGTCAATATAAAAACAAAATCAACTCTTTTTCTATATTCTAGCAATTAAAAAATCAGAGATTGAAATAAAAAGATATAATTCATAATAATACCAGATATGAACATGAAATACTTAGGGATAAATTTAACAAAATATGTGCAAGGCCTGTACAATGAAAATTATAATATGTTGCTGAGACAAATTATAGAAGATTTAAATTAATGGGCAGATCAACCATGTTTATAAATTAGAAGACTCAATATTAAGTTGTCAAAGCTTTCCAAATTCATCTATAGATTCAATGCAATCCCAATCAAAATCTCAACAGGCAGTTCAGTAGAAATTTACAAGCTGATTCTATAATTTATATAAAAATGCCAGACTTAATATAGCCAAAACACCTTTGAAAAAGAACAGAGTTGGGGGACTTACACTACCTGATTTTAAGACTTAATATACAGCTACAGCAGAGTTTCTCAACCTTGGTACCAGTGACATTTTGGACTGGCTAATTCTTTGTGATGGGGAACCGTCCTGTGTACTGTAGGGTTTTTAGCAGCATCCTGACCTCTACCAGAGCAAATCCTCCGCACCCCAAGTTGTGACAATTAAAAATGCCTCCAGACACTGCCAAATATCTCATAGAGGGCAAAACTGCCCTTCACTGAGAACCACTAAGCTGTATAAGTATGGTGTGTTACTGTCATAAAGACAGATATTTAAATCAATGGAACAAAATAGGACCTAGAAATAGACCCTCAACTATGTATCAGTTGATATTTGACAAAGGCACAAAGCAATTCTATGGGGAAGGATAATCTTTTCAATAAATGATGCTGTAATGATTGGTTATTCGTATGTAAGAAAGATATACCTCACCCCTCACCTCAATCCATATGTAAAAATTTAATTCAAAACTTACCCCAAGCTTAAATTTAAGAGCCAAATCTATAAAACTCCAAGAAAAAAATATAAGCAAAAACATTAGTAATCTTGGGTTAGATGAAGATTTCTTAAATAGGACATAAAGAAGAACAAACTATTTTTTAAATTGACAAACTGCATATGGAAATAGAAAAGATGGGGAATTCCCTGGCAGTCCAGTGGTTAGGAACCGGTACTGTCACTGCAGGGGGCCTCGGTTCAATCCATGGTTGGGGAACTAAGATCCTAAGAGCCGCACGGTGCAACCAAAAAAAAAAAAATTTTTTTTAATAAAATAAAGAAAATAGAAAAGGTATTTGCTCTTCAAAATTTAATGTTAAGAAAATGAAAAGGCAAGCTACAGGTTGGGAGAAAATACTTGCAAAATATATATCTGATAAAGGACTTGTATCCAGAATAAGACAAACAAACCAATTTAAACATGGGCAAAAAAGTTTAAACTGTTATTTCAAAGAAGATATGCTGATGGCAAATAAGCATGTGAAAAGATGCACAACATCATTACTCACTGGGAAAATACAAATTAAAACCACACTGAGATATCATATAAACCCACTAGAATAGCTAACATGAAAAAAGACTGACTATATCAAGTGCTGACAAGGATGCAAGGCAACTAGAACTCTCATACATTGCTGATGGGATGACTGATTTGTACAGACACTCTGGGAAACATTTTGGTGATTTCTTATAAAGTTAAATATACACATACCATTGACCCAGCAATTCCACTCATAACAAAAACTTATGTCAACACAGAAGTTTGTATTTGAATGTTAATCATAGCAGCCTTATTCATAATAGTCGACAACTGGAAACAACACAAATGTTCATCAACTCATGGATGGATAAACAAATTGTGGTACATCCATACAATGGAACAAAAAAGAACTGACACACAACACAAATAAATCTCAAAAGCATCATCCTAAGTATTGATACAAGAGTCTAGACAGAAATGATATTAATAAAATATATAAAAATATTCTATATGGCTAAAAATAATTCTGATTTTCAGTAGCCTTTTTTTTGGTTACATGAATCATTGGCACTTACCATCTTCTGTTATTTAACTTATGTCTCCTTAAATCAACTACAAACCCTTCTGCCATAGGGGTTGCTGCGTATCTCTGTACAGCACTTCACAATACTAAAAATAATACCACATATTTGTCCATCAATCCACAGGCTGCATAATTCTCATTTAATAAAACAAGTGGAATGTACTATGCATACCACAATGCAGTCAGGATACCAGGATTCAAATCCCAGTTGACTACGTGGGTGACCTGTGGTGAGTCATCTAATCTATATGAAACTAAGTTTCCTTATTCATTAAAGTGAACAGCACTGGGGTAAAGTGGGGAAAGACAACGTTGGGGATTTGGGGTGGTACAACCAGCAATCCTAATATATGTGAGGCCAGTAAGGACGGAAACCTCTTGAGAAGCAAAGGGCCAAAAGTTACACTTGAACTTGATTTTTCAGAAGAACCACAGACTGAGAAAATGGGATCTCATGAGCCTTCTTACATTTTGGCTTTTAAGCAGGAGATATCACGAAAGTCACCACAGGGCAGAAAAATAATCATAGTAAACATCCACTTTTGATCCTTCAATGTAGTTTCCTTCCATCACTGGGAACAGGATCCAACAAGCACTACATATAGGGAAAATTAGCTATTTTAGACTGATATAAAACAAGTTAGTTTCACTCTATGGATATGTTGTTACCATAGTAATCCATCTCAATAAGAGAAATCACAGGATCAAATATTTTGTATGTGTGTTTGGCTGAGAATTTACAGTTGGTAGAATTATGAATGTCTATAAATCAAAAGCCAAAGTCGCTCAAAGAATTACAATATGGCGAGGCTGAGAGGCTTCATTAGGGTTTTGCTGTGTACCTACCATGGGCCAAAAACATGTGCAAGGTCACATGTGTACCATCTTCACAACTGCCCTTATCAGGTATCAGCTAGCTGTTTCAGAGGTGAGAAAATTGACATTCCGAAACACAATTTAGTAATTTGCCCATTAGTATGTGACATTAGTGTGGCAAGGCTAGGATTCAAACTCAGAGCTTTTGATTCCATGTCCTTACCACTACTTAAAGCCTAGTACCACTGTATAAAAGCCCAGCTTCCAATTACTGAAACTAGCACATTTCCTAGAAAATAGTAGGCTTAGTAATTTTGGGGGTTTTTCTAAGGGAGACAGGAGGCAGCTATGATCTAAGATAGGCAGGAAACAGGTATTACCTCCAGCTATCAGAAGGGGAAACTAAAGTTTATATATAAAGTGATAAAGCAAGTTTTTGAATCCTGGAATTCCTTGCCTTTTCTCTACACTAGTATTACTTTGACATTCGTCATGATAATGATGATGGTGAAGAGGACAAAAAGATGGAGGAGGAGAAAAAGTACACTGAATTATAAGGCCAAGTATTTTCCTTCTTTGAATAGCCTACGCATATTTACTGAGTACCTATAAAGGTCAAACACAGCACTTGGCACTGGGGATATATCGGTGAATAAACAAACAAGACGTAGTTCCTACCCAAGGGAAGTTTCACCCTAGTAGGAAGATACCGACAACTGAATAGATAATTAAAATATAGTGTGGATGCAAAGACAGGACAGCGCAGGGTGCCATAGGAGCACAGACGAGACAAATTAAACCCAGAGAGCCCAGAAGTAGGGCTCCAAGACATCCAGTTAAATCTGAATTTCAAATAAACAATGAATGCGTTTCCAGAGTATGCCCCTAATATTGTCCTGTATTTTTATTTGCTATATCCGGCAACCCTATGTGGGGATGATGTTTAGAAAAGTGTCTTAGAGAAAATGATACCTAAGATGGAAAATGAATTATCAGTATTACTTATCCCCAACAAATTTGGGGACCCCCACGCGGCGAGGATCTGAAACCCCCCGACGACAGCCAGGGGAAGAACTGAGGGCCCATTCCAAAAGCCGCATAAGTGAGCCGTCTTAGAAGCAGACGTTCCAGACATAGTCCAGCCCTCAGACGACGACAGCCCTGGCCGAGGGCTTGATTACAATACACGAGAGACCCTGAGGCGGAATCGTCCAGCTAAGCCACTCCTGGCCCTCAGAAACTGTGTGGGATAATAAATGTTTGTTGTGAGCTGTGAGGTTTCAGGGTAATTTGTTATGCGGCAACAGAAATGCTCTGCCCATCAGAGGAGTTCTGCACCCTGTAAGAATGGGCCTATGCTAGTACTCCATTGTGCTCATTCGTGGCTGAGAGCAGCCCCCATCAGTGTGGGTGGCCTCAACAAGAATGAGGTAGTGGATCCAGAGGGGCCACAGCTGCCACTGTCAGTCAGTTAACGCCTCCCTTCAAGCAGGAGATCTGAATGGTGTATTTCCACAGCCTCCATGGGATAGCAAAGTTTGTTAACGACAGCCTATCCTTTCTGAAACAAAATACTTTTAAAAGATCTTTCTAAAATTACAAAATAAAAAATATTTCTCTGAGATCAGCTTAGTCACTTAAGGGAACTGTGTGAAAACAGAAACACAAGCAAAATAAGAGAAAAAATTAGCAGAGCTAAGAAAACTCCAAATCTTGGTTCTCAGCTTGATTTCATGTACGTTAAGAATGGAAACTGCTCTGCCAACCAAGAAAATAGTTTGTTCCTGGGTGGGTTGTTTTGACTCTCCCATCCAGAAAGGAATTTCTGAAACTTAAGGATAATGTGCAACTGAAGAGCTGTGAACTGTGGTTAATCAACTAATCCAGAATTTCTAAGAGTATCTGTTGAAACAATTTGAGTGTTATGAATTCCATAAATTATTTTATTCCAAAAGATTAAGTGATTGCATTCTAATTATCTAATACGAATAGAAAAATCTCAGAGAAAGACATTTCCTTCCTTTTCCAAAAATACAGGATGAGTTGGAAGGGAGTAGGTAATAACAGTAGAACTAAATGTGGCTGCAGGGAGATGCTAGAAGCTTTCTTTGACCACAGGCCCCAGACTCAGCCCCCTTGGCTTTACATAATAAGGTTTTCTATCCAAACCATCTCAGAGGTCATATGCTATTATGACACATTATTCCCCAGGCCAGTTCAGCACCAACTGAGCTTAGTATGAGTTAATGCTGGAATCCTTTAAAGTCTGTGTTCCAGATATACCAGATGTTACTTTTCTCCTTATGGTTTGCAAAACAGTCACAATTATCTTAACAAGATCCCCAATTCAAATTTTACAGAAACTGAGATAAGGACACTGCCTTAAAAAACTTACCTCCCCAGGATAGTACAATTCACTGATTTAAATAAAGCCTGATCTAACCTATGTTTTCTAGAAATTTCGATGTGAATTAATATTTTTAAGTAAACTTTTAAATTTTATTTATTTATTTTATTAAAGTTAGTTGATTTACAATATTATATTAGTTTCAGGTATAAGCCGACAAGTTTTAAAATATCCAGTTCATTTAACAATCACCTTGGGATACTAATCCAAGAGAGAACACAGCGAACTAAACAAATAAAATCTAGACTACCTTTGAATTTGAGTATCTGATATTACAGAATAAAGCAACAGTTACTTAGATATTTTTATACAAAATTAAGTAGCAGTTTTATATATTTGCTTTGATCAATTATATAAAATTGAAACACACATTAAACAAAGCACTGAAGTTTCAGGTCTAAGCCCTGTGCATTTTCTTTGTAGCCACTCTAACACATATGGTTAAGATTTTCCAATGACTGTATCCAATGTTTCTCAACAACTGGGTTGGTTCATAGTGAGGTTTAAAGATCTGGAACCAAAAACCAAGGAAAGCTTTAAAAACTGGCAGCAAATAACAATTTCTAGAGGATTAGCTGTCTTTTCTAACTAAACAATACACTATAAAATTTTGTGATCCAAAGTAGAAGAGAGTTGAGGAAAAAAACATTCAACACAAAGCTCTTTAATGTCATCTAGGATAACAGATGCTGGTCAGACAGTTTCACTGTTCCTGATCTCTCTGCCTCTAGCTTTCTTTCCTCGTATTTGGAACTTCTTTTATTTTCCTCCTCTTAAAGCATTTTTTCCCCTAGTTCTCTTTGTTCGTAAGTATCCAATATATATTGTAGAATTTACTTCACTGATACACCTTAACTAATATTATGATAACACTAACCTTGTTTTTTATTTTAATGGGAATTTGAATAGACTCTCCCAAATTAGAACTATTAAAAAAAAAAAATCACTAAAATGTATAATATCTCCAGTGATTTCACGATTTTACCTTTCTCTCCTCTGACTTGTCTATGGGGTTATCTTGAGAAAAAGTTCCACTTTAAAAAATTCCACTAATAACAATTTTCTCTTATTCATTTCAAATACCCGTTTTTAAACTAAAGATCCAAAATTTGAGGGGAGTGGACAAGTGGAAACGCCAACAAAACCTGAGAAGAGAAAAACTTGATAGTGGAATTTTGTCTTTGTTTCATCCACTCAACAGATAGATGTTAAGCCCCTGTGAGTCACTTACGTAGCACTGTGCTAGGTACAAGTCCTACTTTGTCTCAAAAGCCTGCCACTACAATATAATTTTAAAGTACCAACGAGGCTAATAAGATTATACATATATAATTTACATATTATATATATAACCTGGATTTTTTTTTTACTGGAGAATTTAAATTATTTTGTGCTTTCCACCTTGTTCTAAAGACTCAGCCAATAGGAAGAAGGGAATAAATTCTGAGAACTATACTTTTAGAGTTAGGAATAAGGGTATCAGTGGATAAAACAGAAAGAAAATCAAGATGATAAGAACATTTCAAAGTTATCAAAGCTCTGAAAGTAATATAAAAATCTGTGTAGTCTGCAGAAATACAAAGCATCCTAAGAGACTACTACAAGCAACTCTATGCCAATAAACTGGACAACCTGGAAGAAAAGGACAAATTCTTAGAAAGGTATAACCTTCCAAGACTGAACCAGGAAGAAATAGAAAATATGAACAGACCAATCACAAGTAATGAAATTGAAACTGTGATTAAAAATCTTCCAACAAACAAAAGTCCAGGACCAGATGGCTTCACAGGTGAATTCTATCAAAAATTTAGAAAAGAGTTAACACCCATCCTTCTCAAACACTTCCAAAAAATTGCAGAGGAAGGAACACTCCCAAACTCATTCTATGAGGCCACCATCACCCTGAGAGCAAAACCAGAAAAAGATACTACAAAAAAAGAAAATTACAGACCAATATCACTCATGAATATAGGTGCAAAAATCCTCAACAAAATACTAGCAAACAGAATCCAACAGCACATTAAAAGGATCATACACCATGATCAACTGGGATTTATCCCAGGGATGCAAGGATTCTTCAATATACACAAATCAATCAATGTGATACACCATATTAACAAACTGAAGAATAAAAACCATATGATCATCTCAATAGATGCAGAAAAAGCTTTTGACAAAATTCAACACCCATTTATGATAAAAACTCTCCAGGAAGTGGGCATAGAGGGAACCTACCTCAACATAATAAAGGCCATATATGACAAACCCACAGCAAACATCATTCTCAATGGTGAAAAACTGAAAGCATTTCCTCTAAGATCAGGAACAAGACAAGGATGTCCACTCTCACCACTATTATTCAACATAGTTTTGGAAGTCCTAGCCACGGCAATCAGAGAAGAAAAAGAAATAAAAGGAATACAAATTGGAAAAGAAGAAGTAAAACTGTCACTGTTTGCAGGTGACATGATACTATACATAGAGAATCCTAAAGATGCCACCAGAAAACTACTAGAGCTAATCAATGAATTTGGTAAAGTTGCAGGATACAAAATTAATGCACAGAAATCTCTTGCATTCCTATACACTAATGATGAAAAATCTGAAAGAGAAATTAAGGAAACAATCCCATTCACCACTGCAACAAAAAGAATAAAATACCTAGGAATAAACCTACCTAGGGAGACAAAAGACCTGTATGCAGAAAACTGTAAGACACTGATGAAAGAAATTAAAGATGATACAAATAGATGGAGAGCTATACCATGTTCTTGCATTGGAAGAATCAATATTGTGAAAATGACTATACTACCCAAAGCAGTCTACAGATTCAATGCAATACCTATCAAATTACCAATGGCATTTTTTACAGAACTAGAACAAAAAATCTTAAAGTTTGTATGGAGACACAAAACCCTGAATAGCCAAAGCAGTCTTGAGGGAAAAAACAGAGCTGGAGGAATCAGACTCCCTGACTTCAGGCTATACTACAAAGCTACAGTAATCAAGACAATATGGTACTGGCACAAAAACAGAAATACAGATCAATGGAACAGGACAGAAAGCCTAGAGATAAACCCACGCACCTATGGTCAACTAATCTATGACAAAGAGGCAAGGATATACAATGGAGAAAAGACAGTCTCTTCAATAAGTGGTGCTGGGAAAACTGGACAACTACATGTAAAAGAATGAAATTAGAACACTCCCTAACACCATACACAAAAATAAACTCAAAATGGATTAGAGACCTAAATGTAAGACCGGACACTATAAAACTCTTAGAGGAAAACATAGGAAGAACACTCTTTGACATAAATCACAGCAAGATCTTTTTTGATCCACCTCCTAGAGTAATGGAAGTTAAAACAAAAACAAACAAATGGGACCTAATGAAACTTAAAAGCTTTTGCAAAGCAAGGGAAACTACAAACAAGACGAAAAGACAACCCTCAGAATGGGAGAAAATATTTGCAAATGAATCAATGGACAAAGGATTAATTTCCAAAATATATAAACAGCTCATGCAGCTCAATATTAAAAATATGACCCAATCCAAAAATGGGCAGAAGACCTAAACAGACATTTCTCCAAAGAAGACATACAGATGACCAAGAAGCACATGAAAAGCTGCTCAACATCACTAACTATTAGAGAAATGTAAATCAAAACTACAATGAGGTACCACCTCACACCAGTTAGAATGGGCATCATCAGAAAATCTACAAACAACAAATGCTGGAGAGTGTGTGGAGAAAAGGGAACCCTCTTGCACTGCTGGTGGGAATGTAAATTGATACAGCCACTATGGAGAACACTATGGAGGTTCCTGAGAAAACTAAAAATAGAATTACCATATGACCCAGCAATCCCACTACTGGGCATATACCCAGAGAAAACCATAATTCAGAAAGACATATGCACCCCAATGTTCACTGCAGCACTATTTACAATAGCCGGGTCATGGAAGCAACATAAATGCCCATCAACAGACGAATGGATAAAGAAGATGTGGTATATATATACAATGGAATATTACTCAGCCATAAAAAGCAACGAAATTGGGTCATTTGTAGAGACTGTCATACAGAGTAAGTCAGAAAGAGAAAAACAAATATCGTACAGTAACACATATATGTGGAACCTAGAAAAATGGTACAGATGAACTGGTTTGCAGGCAGAAATTGAGACACAGATGTAGAGAACAAACATACGGACACCAAGGGGGGAAAGCAGTGGGGGGGGGGTGATGAATTGGGAGATTGGGATTGACATTTATATACTAATATGTATAAAATGGATAACTAATAAGAACCTGCTGTATAAAAAAATAAATAAAATTAAATTAAAAAAAAATTTTTTAAATCTGTGTAGTGCTTTAAAAGTATTGAGTCTAGTAATGTTCCTGATTACAATCGCCAACAGTCTATCAACTTATCTGTCTTTGCCAAAAAAATTTAAACTCATTCTACTGAAGAATTTTCATATGAGAACATAACTTCAATTATAATATAAGTTAATAGGAAAATAAAATTCAATTACGAAAATACACTTGACAGACTTGGTATTTTACGATTATATTGTGAGATCACTAATTGTAATATCCCCAAACTGAAAACTACCTAAATGCCCAATTGCATTAGAATGAATAAATAAATTATGGTTTAATCACACAATGGAATATTACATAACAATGAGAAAAGATCAACTACAACTACATACAATATGGATGAATCTCACAAACATGTTGAGCAAGAAAAGCAAGTCACAAAGAATAAATGTTGCATGATTCCATATGTAAAGCACCAAAACAGACAAAAATAGTCTATCCTGTTAGAGGTCAAGACAGCACTTAGCCTTCAAGGGGAGCACAAAGCATGCTTCTGGGGTGCTGGTATTTTGCTTCTAGTTTCGAGTGCTGGTTTGTGAAATTTCACTGAACTGTACACCTGTATTTGTACTTTTCTCTATATATTTCAACTAAAACTTTATATATATGTGTGTGTGTGTGTAAATATACGACATGAATATTTTCATTACAAAATACCCCATTTTGGATACATTACAAAATGCAGAAAATATATAGTACCAATCAATCATAATCTCATGTTCTAAAAGATACCTGTAATTTGATGTATTTCCTCATTTTTCTAAAAATGTCACATAGTTAAGAACATAGAATACATACAATTTTACTTAAATGTGAGAGGTTAAATTATATCAAAACATACCTACATAAAATAATTATGTATATTAAGCATTTTCTATTTTCAAAATGTTTTTCTTCATAAGCAAAATATGACTACAAATTTAGCTATCATATACATACATACACAATTTACTTTAAAATCACCTAGTAATATACTTCTGTGTGTGAGCTACTTTTTTGCTATTTACAAACAATGCTATGATAAATATCTCTGTCTTTGTCTATATTAATTATAAGTCAAAATTTACTTCCTTAGGAGAGATACCTAGAGATAGAATTACAAGAGCCAATGTTTTTGCATTAAAATTAGCAAAAGATAAAATACTGCTATAACATGAGGACAGAGGTTTGAAAAAGCAACAAAATGGATAGCCTATCCTCCTTTCTTCACTCGTCTTTTCTTTTAGAAGTGCTCCTTAGGCAGTAGGGTCCTTTCGTAAAGCAAAAATCTGTGGTTTGAAATTCTAAGACGTGAGGCTTGATGATACTGCAGTACTAGACACATAGAAGGTACTGGAAAAAGTTTTCTGAATTGAGTGAAAAATCTTAGGCAGAAAAGTCAGTCTGATTCTACCTTTTGCTTAATCCCCACTTCTTCTACATACCCTTAGAGTAGTAATTCTCCAAGTGTGGTCCAGGGCTAGCAATATCAGCTTCACCTAGGAACTTGTTAGAAATATGAATTCTCAGACCCCACCCCAGACCTACTGAATCAGAAACTCTGGAGTCAATCTTTATGAGATGCCCTCCAGGTGATTCTGTTGCTTGCTAAAATTTAAGAACTACTGGACTAAAGCACTCTAAACCTCCAGGCATACTAAGAAAACATCACCTTTATTAATCAGGGAATGGAAAAAAGATAAATAATTTTTAGAAACTATTATTCTAATTGCACTTTGCTCATCTGAGAGACTGAGGGTCTTCGTGATAGATAAGTGTTTTCATCTTCTGTTCCACTTCTTTTAGATTTGTGATTTACATGTCTGCAGTGTCAGTCATGCTACTCGTCACACTTTAATGGGTCCCAAATGGACTCACTAAAGGGGATGTAAAGGATGTCACTGAAGAAAGGGATGACAAAACAGTTCCTGGCTTATTCTGAGATATGCCAAAAATTGGATTTAATTAGTTTCACAGGCAGAAAATGAACGAAGTAATTTGTATTACCAGTAAATCCTGATAGCAATTTCCTTTTACTTCAAAATACAGTTTGTAATTAAATGTATTCAGGCTGGTCTTTTTCAATAATTTAACCAGCAACTTGCAGACATTTTCTACATAATTGATACAATGACAAGGAAAGGCTCAAATATCAAAGGAACACTGAAGGAAGTAAAGGAGAAGAGAATTAATATTTTATTGAGCACCCACTACATGCTAAGTATTATGCATAAAGCTTTACACATGAGAGTTAAATGAGAAAATCTGATCCCTCCAAGGTAGGTATTACAATCACCAAAGCACAAATGTGAAAATCAGACAGAGAGATTTAGTATATTTTCGATGTTATCAATTGTAGATCTAGTAAATAGCAAAGCTGAAATTTGAAGCTCTGCTTCAATGATTCCAAAACCTGAGCCTTTTCAAATATATCAAACTTACTTTACAACATGAAGCAAAATACAATGTGTTTTCATTAGAATGAATTAAAAACTCCTAAAGAAATACAGTTAGTAAAATTTTAGCAAATTTTATTAGTTTTCCTATTTAGTATTTTTTAAAGACACAGCTTTAGAAAAGAATATTTTAGCTACCATTTTTATTTACTATGTAATTTATAAAGAAGAGGAGAAACCAGGTTAAATGCAGAAGAGGCAATTTAGTCTTTCCTAAATAACATTTGCAATTTAAATTGCCAAAACACTGTGCTGGCAACAAAGCTGTTAAACAACTTTAAGGCATGACTTTTGATATTTTGCTTTTAGATTTGGCAACTCATGCAAATTTTATGTTGGTCATAAACAAGATAAATTTAAATGAGGAAATTCAAAAAAAGAAAACATTTAAGAAGTTGATTTTAGAACTAAATTCCAATTGACAATCAAAATGATCATCTTCCCTTAGTGCTGTGGGTTTGAAATTAACCAGTACCAAAAGTTGTTACCAATAGTAAGCAAGATGGCTAGCTAAGTTAAAGGTGTGGAAAAGTTTTCTTCTAGAAGACAGTGAGCCATATAGGAATAGGAAATAAAAACAGGCAATTAGATCAACTCCATTTTCCAACTACCTAGCAAATAACAAATCACATAAAGAAGGACCTTTTAACATCAACAGTATTCTACTCTGCCAACTAAGTTACAAGCTGATTCACTGAAAATGAACTTTGAAATACTACAGAAGCAAGACTGCAGATATCCTTTCCTCCAAAAAGAATAATATCCATTTATCATACTTTCATAAGAAATAGTGACTAGTTATTTCAAGATATTAAAAATAGGTATCATCATGTCACGCTCTATAATAAAGCAATTTATATTAACTATCAGAATAGAGAATAAAAATTTATATTAAAAAATGGGAAAAAAAGCCATTTTATTTGGTCTCAGGTACAACATACTGTGTTATCAAAATTATTTATAAATCTACAACATGCAATCAAAACACAGAACAAAGTTATGTAATTCTACCTAACCACAATATACATTGCAAAAGCAGTTAACAGGAAGATAAAAGATGTAGTAAGCACAGTCTATTTAAAAACATTTTAATTTTTCCTTTATTTTTTGTTTTAAATCAGGAACTTAACTTTTATTTCTAAAAGATAATTCTTATTTAATTTTAGTATTTAATTATGTAGTATGGTAAACTAAACATGATTACTGAAATAAAACTTACCTTGTAGATAAACACAAGAGAAAAAAAGATCAGAAAAATACAAGAGAGAAAAAGATCAGATGGCACGGGTCCTACAGGAAAAGCAAGCTACTGGACTGAACAGGTTGATAAAACTACTTGTAGAATGGATTAGTCTATTATCAGATCATTAAGATATTTTTAAATATCCTGAAACCAAATTCAGATTCAAAAGGCAAAGCCAGAACCATTCACTGTGTTTATTAAAATACAATCTCTCAGTAAGCCTCACACAGCAAGAGAGGCCAAACTTACCCTAACATGACCTCAGATTTAGAAGCCTGCCAAAGAATTTTCATAGAAATAGCAACCAAATGTTGCTTATACCTACTGTTCAAAGTAATATAAAATAAAACAAAGCTTACTAGATATTTGAGGACTTAAATCTGTGAAGTAAAATTAAAAAAAAAAGGGGGGGCAAACGTTAGCAGCCTTTTTAATGAAACATATATAACTCCAAAATATACAAGCTACTCTATTTTTAAGATTTTGAGTACTGAAATAATCTCTAACACCAGTTCCTTACCCTTTCACCTTTCCAGCTCCTTTTAAACTTTTTCTCATCAAGAAAGGTAAGTTCTCACATTCCCTTCTTAGCAAACATGCATTCATATGGTCCCTATAAGGAGTCATTCCAGCAACACTTTTGGGAAAACTCTGAATTCCTTCTCTTTCTACTGCCTTACCCACAAAATGCTTTCTTTTATTCCTGTTTCCAGGCTGTGAAGATCTTTTCAAAAAATGTTACAAAACCTGAACAATTGGTTCCACTATAAACGTTATGTACTCTGTCTAACCTCAACTGGTTCCCTGCTGTTACACAGGGATTCCAGAATCATCTCTAGATTATAAGTGGTTAAAAATAGTACAAAACAGGCTCTGATCAACAATACTCTCCAAATGGAGAATTCATAAGCTCCTCTCAAAATTAAGTGGTGTTAGGCTTCCCTGGTGGCGCAGTGGTTAAGAATCCGCCTGCCAGTGCAGGTGACACAGGTTCAAGCCCTGGTCCGGGAAGATCCCACATACCACAGAGCAACTAAGCCCGTGTGCCACAACTACTGAGCCTGCGCGCCACAACTACTGAGCTCACGTGCCACAACTACTGAAGCTTGCACGCCTAGAGCCCATGCTCTGCAACAAGAGAAGCCACCACAATAAGAAGCCCGCGCACCTCAACGAAGAGTAGCCCCCGCTCGCCGCAACTAGATAAAGCCCACGTGCAGCAACAAAGACCCAACGCAGCCAAAAATTAATTAATTAATTAATTTTTTAAAAAATTAAGTGCTGTTTATGCAAGGAATCCAAAGTTTTTGAGACATGTAAAAATCAATCAATGTAGTTCACCATATTCAATGGGCTATAATTACTCCCACCATATATAATCACTGCAATAGGTGCAGAAAAAGAACATTTACCAAAATCCACCATTCATTATCAAAACACTCAGAAAACTTAGAAGGGAAACTTACTCAACCAGATGCAGGGTGGCGCTATGAAAACTCTACCAGCTAATATCATACCTAATAATAAAAGACTTAATACTTTCCTCCTAAGATCAGGAACAAGGCAAGGATTTCTGTTCTCTCCATTTCTACTCAACCTTGAACTGGAAGTCCTAATCAGTGACATTAGGAAAGAAAAGGAAATACAAATTGTAAAGGAAAAGTTAAACTTTTTATTTACAGATGACATGAGAGTATATAAGGAAAATCCTAAAAAAATCTACAAAAGAATTACTAGAAATAAGTTTCACAAGGGAGCAGGCTACAAAAACCAACTGTGTGTCTACATACTAGCAAAGAACAACTGGATATTGAAATTAAAAATACCATTTACAGGGACTTTCCTGGGAGTCCAATGGTTAAGACTCCACACTTCCACTGCAGGGGGCACATGCTTGCTCCCTGGTCAGGGAACTAAGACCCCACATCCCACATGCCACACAGCGTGGCCAAAAAAAGAAAAGAAGAAAAAAAGACACCACCAATAACAAAAATATCATTTACAAAAAAAAAAAAATCCTGGAACTAATACATGATTATAGCAAGGTTGCAGGATACGAGGTTAATAAATAAAAGTCAACTGCTTTCTTATATACCAGCAATGAATGACTGGAGTTTGAAACTACAAACAAACACAAGTCCATTTACATTAGCACCAAAAAATGAAATACTTAAGGATATATCCAATAAATATGTATAAGATCTATATGTGGAAAACTACCAAATTGTGATGAAAGAAATCAGAGATCTAATTAATGGAGAGAGAAGTCCACGTTTATGCATAGAAGAATTAATATTGTTAAGATGTCAGTTATTCCCACTGATGTACAGAGTCGATGCAATCTCAATCAAAATCCCAGCAAGTTATTTTGTGGATATCAACAAACTGATTCTAAAGTTTATACGGAGAGGCAAAAGACCCAGAACAGCCAACACAATATTGAAGAAGAAAAGTTGGAGGACTGATACCACCCAACCTCAAGACTCACAGTCATCAAGACAGTGTGGTATCAGCAAAAAAAATAAGAAAATAGATCAGTGGAATAGAATAGAGAGCCCAGAAAAAGACCTACACAAATACCTTCAACTAGACTTTGACAAAGGAGCAAAGGCAATTCAATGGAGAAGGGACAGTCTTTTCAACAAATGAGGATGGAACAACCAGACATCCACATGCAGGAAAAAAAAAAAGAATTTAGACACATACTTTACACCTGTCACAAAATTAACTCAAAATGGATCACAGACCTAAATGTAAACTGTAAAACTCCTAGAAGAAAAATAAGAGAAAAATCTAACTGACCTTCAGTGTGGTAATGACTTTATAGATACAACACCAAAAAGTGTGATCCATGAAAAAAAAAAAAAAAAAATGAGGCTTTAATGTTGGACTTCATTAAGATTAAAACTTCTCTGTGAAAGATACTGTTTCTCTAACTACCAGATAAGGAACGTCAAGTCTTTGTGTATCCTTACAAGAAACATGATACGTGTGTTTGTATGTCACTGCTTTTTAAACAAATGGTTATTCGGCACATTGTTCTGCAATTTTCTTTTGTTAACTTAATAATGTGTCTTTGTAGATCATTCCATATTTGTACATAGCTTTCTCACTCCCAATTTTACACCTGCATAGTACTGCATGATATGTATTGAACATAATTTATTTAGCCAGATCTTACTGATGGATTTACACTGTTGCCAATATTTTGCTATTACATACAATACCGCAAAGATTAAATGTTATTTCCCAAATTTATAAACATATCAGTAGAATACATTCCTAAAATTGGGACTGCTTGGTCAAAGGAAATGTGAATGTTAAATTAATAAATACTGTGAAATTGCTTCCCATAAAGGTTATGCTCCCACCAGCAGTATAAGAGAGCACATTATCCTACACCCTTGACAACAGTGTTTTATCAAACTTCTTAATACTCGCCAGCCTTATAGAGTGAAAAATGGTACTCAAGTGTAATTTTAAATTACGTATGGTTTGTGAATGAGGTAGAGTGCCTTTTTATCTGTGTTAAGAACCATTAATATTTTTCTGTGAACTGTTTATTCATAAGTTTTGCCCATTTCCTAAAAATTGGATTGTTGGGTAGATTGTTCCTTTCATCACAATACAATATTTCTCTTTGTCCCTTTAATAGATTGAGGCTGTTAGTATATTTATTTAGTATCAATATTGTTTTGCTCATGGTACATCTTTGGCCATTTTTTTGTTTTTAATCTTCCTTAGATTCAAGACTTGTGAATATATTTTTAGTTCGAAAACAACTTTCTCGGTGTTCCAACTGTATCCTCTTGAGAGCTTCCATTCTTCTTTCTTCCTGTCATGCTTTCTCTTACCTTTTCCATTAGTTCTGCCCCCATAGGAGGAATCTGATTATCCAGGGATATTCCCTCTTTTGAGTTGCTGCATACCTTTTAGTAGGTTGTCATTTCCACAGCTGTAGGCTACTGCAATCTCTTGGACAGTGCAGAACTGGCAGTGAGTAAAAGATACACATATTTTCAATCTGATGTGCAAGCAATGAAGGAGCTGGCAAGGTGGCACTGCTAGCTCTGCTGAGGACATAAAGGAGCAAGAGGAGGATACACGGCAGGGCTCATCTACCTGCAGGGACACAAGCAATTTAGCCCACAGCAGCTGCCCGAGAAACGCATACAGCTTACAGGCAAATATGGCCTCTTTCACATGCCAGAACCACCCAAAGATATATAGCCCAAGAAACAGCATGTACTGCTCAGATAATGAAGGAATCCCTGATCTTCAACAAAGGTTCCGCTGGGCTTTCAACACTATAATGAAGCCCTGAGTTACAGTATGTTTTTCTTTCATTTTAAAAAATAATACAGGGCTTCCCTGGTGGTGCAGTGGTTAAGAATCTGTTTGCCAATGCAGGGGACATGGGTTCAATCCCTGGTCCGGGAAGATCCCACATGCCGCGGAGCAACTAAGCCCATGCGCCACAACTACTGAGCCTGCGCTCTAGAGCCCGTGAGCCACAACTACTGAGCCCACGAGCCACAACTACTGAACCCGAGAGCCACAACTACTGAATCCAAGAGCCACAACTACTGAAGCCCACACACCTAGAGCCCATGCTCTGCAGCAAGAGAAGCCACCACAAGGAGAAGCCCACACACCACCATGAAGAGTAGCCCCCGCTCGCCGCAACTAGAGAAAGCCCGCGCACAGCAACGAAGACCCAACACAGCCATAAATAAATAAATAAATAAATTTATGATAAAATAAAATAAAAAATAATACACAATTACATGATTTATGACAAGGATATATGAATACTCAACTGCTTTCGAATCCTCTGCAACTCGCCTGGCTATGGCAGAATATAATCATCTTCAGGCTTGTTCTTATTTTAATTAATTATGTAACTTTTAGACCTCCAACTCTTAGATAGATGCCCTAAGACAAAAAGCTCAGAAACCTTCCTCACTGAATACCTTAACACTTTGTTTCAAAAAGCATTCAAAGTAAGTTCCTTCTTTATACGTTTCTCAAAGGTTAGATAAATAAATATTTGCATTAAAAGTCTGGAAATGCTATGGCAAAACAAGCTCTTGCAGTTCAATGTTTACTTAGTATGCAAAAGGGAAGGGAGGGGAGGGATAAATTAGGAGTTCGGGATTAGTAGATACAAACTACTATATATAAAATAGATAAACAACAAGGTCCTACTGTATAGCACAGGGAACTATATTCAATACCTTGTAATAACCTATAATGGAAAATAATATGAAAAAGAATATATTTATATGTATAACTAAATCACTTTAATGTACACCAGAAACTAACACAATGTTGTAAATTAACTATATTTCAATAAAAAATAAACTTTTAAAAATTTACTGAGTACATATAACTGCGCTAGATGTCAAGCTAGACTCTAAAGACAAAAATATGAAAAAAGACCCTGGGCTGCCCTGGTGGTGCAATGGTTAAGAATCCGCCTGCCAGTGCAGGGGACACAGGGTCGAACCCTGGTCCAAGAAGATCTCACATGCCGCGGAGCAACTAAGCCTGCGAGACACAACTACTGAGCCCACGTGCTGCAACTACTGAAGCATGCGCACCTAGAGCCCGTGCTCAGCAACAAGAGCCTGTGCTCACCACAACGAACAGAAGCCCCCGCTCGCCACAACTAGAGAAAGCCCGCACACAGCAACGAAGACCCAACACAGCCAAAAATAAAATAAATAAAACATAAATAAATTTATATACATAATAAAAAGACCCTGCCCTTAAAGAGCTCAGTCTAGTAAAAAAAGAAAGGACAATCTTATAAAGAAACACAATATAATGTGATAAGGACAATAATAAAGTATGTACAGGGTCCAAAGGTTAACACAAAGGAGGCTCAGTAACAAGGAGGTACAGAAGAATTCGTGCTCAGCTAGATTTTAAAGCATAAACAGGAATTTGCCCAGTGGCCAAGGGAATTATAGGTAGAAGGAAAGACACACGTTCTTTCAACAAAGTTCCAGTTTGGGACAGCTACTATGGAATAGTTACTTTGAAATATCTATTCTAGAGAAACAGTGATGAATAAGATAAAAAGTCTCTGACTTCATGGAGTCAGGTGGGGATCAATAAGTAAATCAGTAAATTAAAGTCCAGTGTGATAAATACTGCAATTGGGATAAGCAGAGACTATTAGAGGCTTATGGGCCAATTGGGTATAAGACCTAAACTTAGATGCTAGGAATGAACAGAAATTAGCCAGGTGAAATGTATTTCTATCAGGAGTGAAGTGAGGATGCTGTCAGAGAGGTATGGCATTATAGGTACAGAGAAGAGAATACAGAAAGACAGAGAGAGAGAGAGAAAAGGGAGGGGAGGGGAGGGGAGGGAGAAGAGGGACAGACAGAGAGAATGTAGTTCAGTGTGGCAGAAGCATAAATGTCTGAGATAAGGCTAAAGATGAAAGCAAGAACCGTATCATGAAGGATCTTTTAAACTGGAGTTTGGACTTTATCTTGAGGGCAATAAGGAACAAAAAATGTTTTTTTAACTTGGGAAGACTTGTTCAGATTTGTGTTTGAGAAAAAGTATGTAGCTATAGTACAGTGAATGAAACAGAAAGAAATAAAATCTCAAAGCAAGAAAAATAGCTACAGTAATCCAGGAAATAGTTTATAGTAGTCTGAACTAAGATAATAGCAATGGAATAAAGAAAGTGGGTGGGGAGAACTGAGGTATTTAGCTGGAATCAACAAGTCTTGTAAGTGCTGGAATCAACAAGTCTTGTAAGTGATTTGACTGGGAGTAGAGAGGTCAAAAAGGAGTCAAAGATGATGCTTCAGTTTCTGGTTTGGGCAAAGGGTGAAAGGTACTACTGTACTTACTATCCAGTAAGATAAAGAAAAGGGAAAAGTAGGTTTTGACAGGGTGAAATAATCACTTTAATTATGGACAGATTGAGTCTGAGATGCATATAAGTTATTCAAATGAAGGTGTCCCATAAGCAGTTAAATATACAAAAACTCAAGACAAAGGTTTGGGCCGGAGGTACAGATTTGAGAATCAACCATATACAAAGTAAAAGCAGTGAGAATAGACGAAATTGCCTAGGGAAAATCTACAAGGTGAGGGAAAAAAAACTAAGACAAAAACCCCATGGAACACTAACATTTAGAAGACAAACAAAAGAAGAGCTAGGAGAGTAGACTGAAGGGAACGGCCAAAAAGGAAGATGAAAATATTAACAAGAGGAAAAGGAGTAAGCACTTAATGAATGCTTACTATGTGCTAGGTGTTGTACTAAGTGATTTACGTACACTACCTCATTTAATCCTTACATACCCTATGAGCAATTTACCATTATTATCTGCATCGTTACAGATGTGGACATTTTGGCTTAGAGAGATCACCTTGCTCAGATTTACACATTTGGTGGAGTATAGGAAGTGCAACCAAGATGACACCCTCATCCTCCAGAGCCCTTGTTCTTAACCGCTACACTGTACTGCTTCCTATAAGACTTAAAAAGTGTGGTATCACAGACACAAAGAAAAACAGTGATTCAAAAAGAAAGACACCACCCCAGTAACGACGAGCTCGCTTAGCAGCAAGACCTTGATTTCTAACAACATTCTCTATAAATAGGAATCAGGACTCTTTCGGAAAATGGCTGATCTGAGGAATGGGCAGGAAATATGTCAAAGGGACACAGAAAAGCAACTGAACACTCCCAATGGCCATAGTCCTAACAATCTGAGCAAAAACACTGAAGTAGTATTGGACTATGACCCAGACTATACACTAAATATCCATGAGTCCACACTGGTATAGAGAAAGAATTAACTAACTAACTAACTAAGTAAATGCAGGAGAAGAGACAAATCTAGGGTGGAAGAATTCCAAACAAATCATGTAGATACTCACAACTCAAAGAAGTGGAGCAAACTCTCCACTCCTCAAGTGTGGGCTCCACATAATGACTTCCTTCCAAAGACAATGGTATGGAAAGGGGGAAGGGGTAGAGAGTACCTTTACAGTAGAGAAACAGGACAAACACTACATCAGCCAAGTGACCAAGTTTCACACCAATAATGATAAGTCATGTTGATACCCTTAATATGTTGTGATGAAAATGGCCCTTTATCTCTGTGGTCTTTCTCTCAAAAACCTATAACCCCAATCTAAGTATGAGAAAAACAATTAGAAAAATCCCAATTCAGGGACATTCTACAAAATACCTAACCAGTACACCTCAAAACTGTCAAGTTATCAAAAACATGGAAAGTCAGACTTCCAGTATCTCAGGATACTGTCACAGCCAAAAGAGGCGAAGGAGGCATGATCATGAAATGTAATGTGGTATCCTGAATGCTCTCCTGCAACAGAAAAAGGACATTAGCTACAAACTAAGGAAGTCTGAATAAAGTATGAACTTCTATTCATTATAATGTATCAATATTGGTTCATTAATTATAAAATCTGTACTAGAATAATGTAGGATGTTAACAGTAGGGAAACTGAGTGAGGGGTTTATGAGACCTCTCTGTACTATTTCTGTGATTTCTCTGTAAACCTAAAACTGTTCTAAAATTAAAAGGTTATTTCTAAGGGGGGGGGGCACATTAACTGTGCCAAAAGCTGATAAACCGAAAACAAAAAAAGACAAAATCAAGGGCAGTTTCAATGGATTAATGGAGTCAAAAGTCAGATTACATTGGGCAGAGAAATGAATGAAAGCTGAGAATGGGACTGTAAGTGTATAGCTTCTTCCAAGAAGTCTGATAATGATGGGGAGAACAAATGAGAGCTGGAAGTAGAGATTAAGTTGAAGAAAATGTTTTTTGTTTAAATCAAGGTATAATTCACATACCCCAAAATTCACTGATTTCCAGTATACACACAAGGTTGAATAGCTACAACCACTATTTCCAGAACATTTTCATGACTTCAAAAAGAAATGGTAAAATTAAAGAAGGCTTAGACAAGTCGAATATGTTCACAAATAAGAAGACATAGCATTGTTAAGATGTCAATAAAACCAAAGTGATTTAGAGATTCAATGCAATCTCTATCAAAAATCTAACAGCCTTTTCCACAGAAATAGAAAACATAATCTTCAAATTCATGTGGAATTGCAAGAGATCCTAAATAGCCAAACAATCTCGAAGAAGAATAAAGTAGGAGGACTCACACTTTTTGACTCTGAAACATACTACAAAACTACAGTAATTAAAACATTACAGTATTGACATATGGACAGACATATAGACCAATGGAATAGAATAAAAAGTCCAGAAATAAATCCTCACATATATGGCCAACTGATTTTTGACAAGGGTACTAAGACCATTCAATGGTCAAAGGACAGTCTTTTCGACAAGTGGTACTGGGAAAACTGGATATCCTTATGTCAGTTTGACCCTGACTTTGTATCATATACAAAAATTAACTCAAAATGGATCAAAGACCTAAACCTAAGAGCTAAAACTTTAAAATTCTCAGAAGAAAACATTGGGGAAAATTTTCGTGACACTGGATTTGGCAACCATTGAATGGAAATGACACCAAAAGCACAGGCAATAGCAGAAAAAATAGATTAATTGGACTTCATCAAAACAAAGAAGTTTTGCACATCAAAGGATACTATCAAGAAAGCAAAAAGACAACCTGATGAATGGGAGAAAATTTTTGCAAATCATTTCTCTCATAAGGAATTAATATCCAGAACATATAGAAACTTCTAGAACTCAACAACAAAAAACAAATAATCCAATTCAAAAATGGGCAAAAAGACTTGAATAGACATTTCTTCAAAGAAGATATGTGAATAGCAAATAAGCACATGAAAATACGCTCAATATTACTAGTCATTAGGGAAATGCAAATCAAAACCACAATAAGACATCACTTCACACCTGTAACGATGGCTATAATAAAAATAAGTTAAGTGTTGGCAAGAATGTGAAGAAACTGGAACCCTTGTGCACTGCTGATGGGAATGTAAAATGGTACAGCTGCTGTAAAGATCGAAACGGCAATTCCTCAAAAAATTAAAGATAATTCTATTATTCGACCCATGTGACATGTGACCCAGCAATTCCGCTTCTAGGAATATATCCGAAAGAACTAACAGCAGGGTCTCAGAAAGATCTCTGTACTCCCAGTTCACAGCAGCGTCACTCACAATAGCTAAAATACGGAAGCAACCCACGTGTCCACTGATGGATGAATGGATAAGCAAAATGTGGTACATACTTAAAATGGAATGGTATTCGGCCACACGCTACAACGTGGGTGAACCTTGAGGACACTGAGCAAAATAAGCCAGTCACAAAAAGACAAAAACTGTATAATTCTACTCACATGAGGTGCGTGGAGAGTAGGGAAAAGCATAGATACAGAAGGTAGAATGGTTCTTGCCAGGGGTTTAAAGGAGGAGGAGAAAATAGGGAATTGTTGTTTAACGGGTGTAGAATTTTAGTTTTGCAAGATGAAGAGTTACGGATATGAATGGTGGTGATGGTTGCACAATGTGAATGTACTTAAATGCCACCAAACTGTACACTTAAAAATGGTTGAAGTGGTAAATTTTATGTTATGTGTGTTTTACCACAACAAAAAAAATTGGGGAAAAAATGACAAGCATCAAGGCTTCAAGTGTCTCTTTCATTGTTTCAGAATACATTTAAATTCTTAGAATACTTCTACAGACCATTTCTACTCTTAAGCTAGCAATTTCTCTACTGAAATAACAGATATCTCTAGCCTTCTCTCCACCTTAGACATACATAGCCCACCTTAGACATAAAGTCTTTGAGGAAGCTGATGTTTCCCTCACAGCTATCTGTATTGTAATAGTAGACACTTTTGTTTTTAACCTTTGTATATGTATAATGGAAAAATTTAAACATATACAAAGGAAGAGAGAAAAGAATAATGAAACCCCGTATAACTATCACCCAGCTTAAACAATTAACCAACTCACAGACAATTCTGTTTTATCTATAATTCCACTCACTTTACTCTTCTTCCCTCACTGGATTATTCTGAAGCCAATCCCAAACATCATATCATTTCAACCATAAAGATTTCAAGATGTTATTTCTACATACTAAAAGATACTGTTGAATGATACATAGTGAAAGATACTGACAAGTGTCCTGCACAAATTCTTGTATGGATGGGTCAGATTTCTGATATAAGCATTCCCCCAGTAAACCATCTATTACACAAAGGAATTACATATATATTCATTCATTCTACTGTATTCCTTACAAGTTTAACCACTAGCAAATAGGGTCTCTCAAAACACACACACACACACACACACACACACACACACACTCTCTCTCTCTCTCCCCACCTCTCCACCTCTCAGAGGTAACTGACTTTTATATGATAAAAGTTCTTTGGAATATGATAACACAGTAATATTATATAATTATTATACATAAAGTAATTCTTCATTTAACTGCTTGTTTTATAAAACAAATGCAATAAAACTAGCTCAATGCAGAAAATTTTTATTCAACTGTCCTTACCTTTTGTTGGACTGAGATTCTGATCTATAAATCCTCTTAATTCTGCATTTGTAGAAGTCAAACCAACCTGAATAAAATAGTTTAAAAAATTATACACAGGATCTTAAGTAATATGTGATCACTTAATAAGCTATTATTAATAACCTTCCCCCAGAAGTCCGTATCAAATATTATACATTGTCACATAAAGATGAGTTAATGATATCAGCTATAGGAGCTGGATTAAAACACTGCCATTTTGCTTGAAATGGGAAAAATAATGCACTGTCCAGATCAAGATAAAAATTAATGAAATAATGTTACTTATGAGCAGATGTGAGATCTACAAATTTTACTGATGGTTTTTTTTGAAAGCAAGTAATCTGGCAACCGTGAAGTTGCCAAAAGATATACCAAAATTCCACCCTCATTGCTGCCCTTAATTTTTACTGTTCACAATCACTGCATATAATGCTTTTAAACATTATGACATGTAATGGACCAAATAAAGACCATTAATACCACAACGCAGACGTGAGGTCCACTGGCCTTGGGTTCATTCTCCAGTTCATCAAGCCCACTATATGTGTGGTTGTGGTCAAGTCACACAAGCTCTCTATGTCTCGGTCTCCTCGTCCATAAATTAGAGGCCGCTAAAGGTGCTTACCAATACAGGTTGTTAGAAAGATTAAGAAAAAGAATTCATGTAAAGCACAGGGCTTGGCACAAAGTGCTCAATCCACTTTAATGTTCATTATTGTTTGTAAGATACTTGAGGGACTACCTAAAGCAAGTGTGTTTATAAATTCTCCTTTAGACAATTTATTTCTTTTAATGTGATGTCTACTGGAATACTTGGAATCATAAGCTGAATATGGTAGTATCATCAAGCGGAGTTTTAAAATTTCATTATAGATAGAGCCAGCAGGAAAAAACCCCCTATTTTTAAAAACTTGTCACAAAGCAAGTATCCAATAAATGGTTCTACTATTACTACTGTATTGTTTTAATCCTTGTAGATTTGTAACCTTGAAACATCCATGCTAATTTGGTACCCCAAACATCCTCTCAAAGTACTAACACACTGAAAGGATTTTAAGGCACACAAAGCTCTGTAAGTTTGTATCTCTGTACTTGCTTTATGTTTTTAAACTATCCACTGCTTTAACACTGTATATTCTTCAAAACCACTCATTTGATACTTTATAATTTCATAATATAAGAGCTAATTATTTCATTATTTGGGAATTCAGATGTTCTACTAATAGCTATTTCTTTTTTTCAAGAGATGCTACCAGAAATATTTCTACATATCGTTCACATCATAGAAAAGTAATTCTGATGCAAACCTATGTCTGGCATCTAATATTAAATTTTTATGGAAGCGGCTGAAGACAGAGGCATCTAAAACATAGCCTAATTCTATGTAGATAATGGTGCAGATCCTTAATCCTGTCTAGCTTCTCATAAGTATTCTATTAGAAGTAAAGTAAACCTTTTGCAACACAATTTCCAACAAAATACCACTGCATGGATTTCCAGAGTTGCTCACAAATACTAACGTTAAGCGTTCAATTTGTAAATGCCAAGAGTTTACTGTGGCATCACTAACATGCCTCTCCTTTTTAAGCTCTTCTACTACAAAAAAAGAGAAAGGCGAAATTTTTGTTGGTGCTCTACTGTAAACAGAAAGCAAAGAAGGCAAAGACAGCCTTTACTATATTCCATGCTTAATACAATGTGATTATTTAATACATGTATTACAATAACTTCAAAAGTATCAGTTTATACCTTTTTCTTATTATACAAAGATAACGGCAAAAACCTCAACCAAAACCACATACTCACAGTCGAGAGTTCAGTTACTGGAACTGTTACATTTAAACACCTGCTCTTACTGTTCAACTTTTGTTACTTCTAAGTGAAGTAGCAAACGGATTTGGAAACGTTTTAAGCAGCTGTACACCTGCACCTTAGTGAACAACAGGTTATATCCCAAAAAGATAAAAGTCAATTGTAAATCAATAGTGTGTGTAATTTTGGTCTCATGGATGGAGGGGAGGTGTTTGTATTCAGAGCTTAAATAAATACTACTAAAATTTATTTCATTAAAACTTCAAACATGTATTAATTTCTGCTTTCATAAACACTGTATAAAGATTCAAAGAAAAAGTAGATTTGCAAGTAGAAAAAGTTGGGTAGGAAAGGCATTTAAAAATATTAGCTATTCTTTCTTTATTCTGTCCATTTAAAAAGGATCTTTCTATGTAATGTTTCTCAGATCAAGAGAAAAAAGTAAACTAATTTTACGTAAAATTTTTCATCTAATAAGATCCTGAGAAAAGTTTTCTATCAGGATATTCAAACACTGTGCTGCATACTACTGTGAGCAGTCACTAAATGTCTATTGAATAAAATATATCCAAAGCCCAAATGTTAAGAGTCAAACGATATTCCCCAATAACAGCATTATAATTTCACTGATCTTTAACATTTCAGATTGACATAACTGAAAGATTCAAAGCGAGATGCTCTGTGGTCAAAGTTCAGCTCTACCATTCATTCACAAGCAAGGTGTTCTTGGAACAGTCACTACAAAATGAGGATGACGATACGCATGTGTACAACAAACTCAGACAGCTCTTCAGACCAAATTAAATAATTACGTGAACATGTTTGTTAATGGCAAAGCAATATTCAAGTTTGGGTCGTTAATTCAAAGGGCAATGGCTTTACTACTTCAACACTGACCTAGACAATTCATAAGAGAGACACAAATGACCAATAAACATAGAGAATACCAATTTGACCTAACTAGCAATTAGAGAAATGTAGTAAATTACATACCATTTTTTTGCTGATTAGATTGACAAAGATTAGAAAGAAAATAAAGGGAAATGGCACTCTCATACACCACTGGTGAGTTTGTAAACTGGTGCAATCTTTCTGAAATGCAATTTAGCAATATGAATCAAAAGTCCATAAAGTACATACTCTTTGGGCCAGTAATTTCATAAGACTTTTGTTTCACGGAAATAATCCAATGAGTAAACAGAAATAAACAAAAAGTTAAAAAAAGAGAAAAAATGGAAATAATGGCCAGTATTAGGAAACTAGTGTAATGTCCATAGAATAGATCACATAAAAGAGCCATTTAAAATGATGTTACAGAGTTATCAAGACAAGAAAAGGTTTTCATCATAGAGACTAAGCTAAATAGTAGGTTACAAAACAGTCTGGCCTCATTTTTATTAAAAAAAATATAATACACATAGATTTTGGTATATATATATATGTGTGTATGTGTATATATATATATACACATACACACATATATATATATACCAAAATCTATGTGTATTATTTTTTTTTATATATATATTTTTATATATGTATTTGTGTATATACCAGATGTGTTCTTAGGCAGAATTTTGCTGATAATCTCTAGGCTAGTTTCTTTTCTTTATCTGTACTTTCTAATTTTTCTGTAATGAGTATTATGGCTTACATATTGTTAAAAGATTCTTTGACAAGGCCAAAAATTACACCTCAAATTATCTTTCAAATCCTTTATTGTATACTAAGTGAACTTAAGTGAGAACACATCTGCATTTTTGGTCCAGAAGAGTATCACTGGATACTAGATACTACCTGATAACAATTCTATCCCAGATACAATGAATATATTGCCAGCTCTGCAGAACTTCCTTTTGCAAAATGAAACATCCCACACTCCATGCAGTTCTGGTAGGGCTGTTCATCTTAGAGCCTCAAATGTGCTACGACAACACGAGTGGACCCATGACCCACAGTGAAGCAGCAAACCATTTATGGTACCCTACTTCCTTCTCTACAATGACTTGTCTAAGCGTGTGGGCCAAGCAGAGTCAACCAAAGCTCCTCCATGGAATTTGAAATATAAATGCTAGAAAAGAAAAGTTCCCTCTCTTCTTCTGAGATAAGCATTATGAGGCCAATGTAGGCTATTATGCCACCATATAGAGCCAAGAGATGGAAAAAGGGAGACAGAGCCCTGACGCCCATCATTTCCCTGAACCCGGTTGTATTTGAAGCCATAGTACTCCAGACTTTTCAGTTATGCCAATCAACACATTCCACTTTTTGCCTGAAGTGATTCTGAATAGGGTTTCTAACACCTGTAACCATAAGGGACCTAGGATGGCTTGGCTGAGGCAAAACTAACGTTTCACAAAAAACTGTTCTCATAAGAGAAATGCAAAATGAGAAACAGAAACTGAAGATGCAAATATTTGAACGTATGTTTAATAATGCTTCCATAAAACCTGGACAACCTCTTCTATATCTAAGAGTCACTTTTCAGCGGCATGTGACACAATTATCACTCCCCCCTTCTTGAAACACTGTCTTCACTTGGCTTCCACATCATCAGGGTAACGTTCTTTCCTTCCTTTCTGTCCATTCCTTCAGTGTCCTTTGCTGCCTCTCCTCCTCCCCAGTTGTTGGAGATTCCCTGCGTTCAGACCTTGGTCCTTATGTATTCTCTAGCCACGCATGAACTATATAATCTCATGGAATCATACTGCTTTAAAATAATCAATCTAATATGAAATGACTCCAAAATTTTTAGATCCAGCCCCAAGCTTTCCCCTGAGCTCCAGAGTCATTATTGATCATTATATTAACTGCCTGGCCAATATCTCCACCTGGATGTTTTCAGGTCCCTCAACTTTAATATATTCAAAACAATTTTTGAGTTTGCCACAAAATCCTGTACTTCCCCAAGGGTTCCTCTTCTCATTAAACCGCAAAGGCACTTACCCAGTTACACAAGCCACATGCTGAGCAATCTTTAACTTCTTCCCTGTCCCCATATCCTAATTACTCAATAAGTCCTGGTGGCTGTCCCTTCAGATACATCCTAGATTCAACCACTTTTCCCCATCTCTAATATCATTACCCCAGCTCAAGTCATCATACTCTGATGTCTGAACTACCGGGACAAGTACCAAATGAGTTCCCCACTTCTACTATGCCCCTCTTCAGTCTGTGCACTCAGCAGCCAGAACAAGCTTTTGAAAATGCTAAGTCAGGACATGAAACCATCCTCAAAACCGTCAAAGCTCCCCGCTGACATTTAGAGCACACGCTGCTCACCCCAGTGTTTGAAGCTCCCCATGACCTGGCTCCTCCCACTCTCCCCGGCTCAATTACTCCGCTCCGTCTTATCAACTGGTCCTTTGCTGCTCTTTGAACAACCACACTTTCTCCTGCCTCTTCCTGGAACGCTCTTTCCCCAGATATTCACATGGCTGGCTCCTTCTTCTCGCACTGAGACTGAAGAGCATTCTTCTGCCTAAACATCATTTCCCCAAAGAGGACTCTTCGGAACACCTCGCTGAAAGAGATCTCCCTCATCGCTGTCACTTTCTCTCCTCTTACCCTGTTTTACTTTTCTTCGTAACAGTTATCGTTACCTGACATTATATATTTGCCATCTTCTCTCACTACACTATGAACCCCAAGAAGGTAGGAGCCCGGAACAGCGTCAGACACTTCTATTTGTTGGAGAGAGATGGGGAGGGGGGAGATGAGAATGAGTTGCTCGTGGCATTGTAAACTGGTATGAGCCTTCCAGTAAGTACCTCGACAAAACATATTAAAAGTCACAAAAATGTTCTTATCTATTGCAGAATGGCTAGTGAACCTGATTAGATGTTTAGCCTACTTCAGTTCTTTCCCACATGCTTCAGCCCAGTCTGAGGCCTGACCTCTCCATGTCCCCAACTCCAGGGAATCAGAAGAGGGTCAGCTCATGACGTAGCCCTTTCCCCCTAGGTTGCTGTAGCAGAAAGAGAAACTGTTTGCATACTCTTTGATTACTTCCAAATATACAAACGAAATAATGGGAGAATAGTTACCACTGGTTCAAATGCTTTGTTACTTTAGGGAAACAACTTTTAATATAGCAAACTGTACATACGGCTAGGAAGATTTAAGGTACATTTTTAAGCCAAAATATACTTGCTAGTTGAATGTTAACCATCTTGTTGCTCAGGATAACTTTTACATTCTCTTTTTTCTAGAGGAGAGAAAATCAAGAAAATATCCTGGAAGAAAATTCCCAATACACAGACTAAAAATTTGCTTCTTCTTTTCCCCAGACAGCACTTAAACGAATATATACAAGAGCCATAGATTAAAGCAGACTACTCTTAATGGATAAAGAAGATGTGGTACATATATACAATGGAATACTACTCAGCCATAAAAAAGAACAAAATTGGGTCATTTGTAGAGACGTGGATGAACCTAGAGACTGTCATACAGAGTGAAGTTAAGTCAGAAAGAGAAAAACAAATATCACATATTAACCCATATATGTGGAATCTAGAAAAATGGTACAGATGAACCGGTTTGCAAGGCAGAAATAGAGACACAGATGTAGAGAACAAACGTATGGACACCAAGGGGGGAAAGCTGGAACTGGGAGATTGGGATTGACATATATACACTAATATGTATAAAACAGATAACTAATGAGAACCCGCTGTATAGCACAGGGAACTCAACACCACTTCGCTGTACAGCAGAAACTAACACAACACTGTAAAACAAATGTATCCCAATGAAAAAAATTTTTAAAAAACAGACTACTCCTGATAATTTATGCTAAAAAATTAATTAGATGATAATGAACCAAAGTCTATATCTGCTTATAGCTACTCGTGTGTTAAAAGCAAGGTCAACAATGGGAAAATAGAGATAAGTAATCGGGGTGTTTTTCTGGTTTTTGGCTGTTTTTTGTTTGTTTGTTTTTGATGCTCTTCTTTAAATGTATAATGGGCAGTATCTGGAACTATCTGTCTGGCTCACAAGATCTTTTTATACAATATGACACTTGCCTCTGGTCACAACTAGCCAGACTACTAGCAGATATCAGGCTGGAGTAGAGCCAGAGGTCCTTCCCAAGGAGTCTGAAATTAGAGCTGACATAGGCAGACAGGATTTGTCAGGCTGCCTGCCCCCATTTCCTTCACCCCTCTCTCTCTCTCTCTGAATAGGCTGGTACTGTAACAAGTAGATCAAGATGCTGACTGAGAACTCAGGAAGATGATTTGCAGAGAGACAGAGTAATGAAGCCAATGCACAGAAACAAATAGAGATGACAAATGGAAACCAAATACTGCTTCGATTCCTGGTAGATTTCAAGTTTCTGGACCCAGATCTTTCTGAGGACCCACTAAATTCCTACTCTTGAATTCCTTGAGACATCCGGTATCTTTATAATAAATTCCCTTTTTGTTTAAGGTAGCCCAAGCTGGTTTCTGTTACCTGTAATCAAATATTCCAACATAATCTGGGAACAGTAATTATAATAAATTATTTCCCTATATGTTGTAGTATTTCTTTTCTGGCATAATCCTTCACCATGACTGGAAATAAATCCATTGATACAGGGTGATAATAAGAATGTAACTTGAAAGGAAGTAGATTCAGAAATGAGAGCCTTAAGCAAAAGAAAAACAGAAATAACTTCTCCAAAAAAACTAAGTCTAATGTTCCCTCAGGAATCATCTCATGGAGGACAGCAAGCTTCTTCTGAACAACATCTGACTGTACACATTTCCAAGAGTATATCCAAAAGAAAAAATGTGAGCCAAAGAAAACAGTGATTTTTCTCAATAATGCCAAGTAAGTCTCCAGCAAGCACCAAAACAAATTTATCACAGCACACAAAACAGGAGGAGTGGGGGGTGGGGGGTGGGAAACTTTCTGGAGATGGCAATTTTGCAGCTGTTGAGATGGAGCAACCTGGCAGCGATTTGCAACGGCCATGAGAGCACAATATTCAACAGTGTTAAAGTTTACTATCTCATTCTTTGCAGGAACGAAAACAGTGATAAACTAATGCCGGTAAACTGAATTTCATTAATCAGAATGGCAAAGAAAATATGCATACGAAAAAGTACAACTCATTTTTTAAATACTTACATTTAAAAATTTACAAATACTTACATTTTTTGCCGTCATGTCAAATTGTATTCAATTTAAAATTCTGTAAAGCCATTAAAAAACAAACAAAAAAACAAAACAAAACAAAAAACTTCGTCTTCAATATTCTTTAAAAGAACATCCTGTTAAAGGGAAAAAAGGGAATAATAATGTAATAATAATAATAATAAGCAACATTTATGTCATATTTACTATGTGGCATGCATTGTTCTTGAAATTATCTAAATTAACCCTCACAACAACACTGTGAGATATGTACCATTCTAATTGTCATTTTCCAGATAAAAATTGAGATTTAGAGATGTTAAATAATTTGACCAAATCAACTCAGCTAAGAAGTGACAAAGACTGGGCTGTGAAATATTATACCATGCTGTTTTAGATAATCCACTGAAAGCAACACCAGGGTTCTTGGAGAAACAGCCAATTCCAGCACTGGGCAGGTAATGTATAAGATAAACCTAGAACATTGTATTGTACCTCAAGTAAGTATGGGCTCGAAAAATGATGGAGACATATCAAAAGTATACAGGAGCCAGCTTAAAGGGTCTACAACTTAAAGGGACAACTTAAGCCAGCTTAAAGGGGAAATTAAGCACCTAAGTATATACTGACAGCAACAGACTATAACAGATTCTAAACCCATTAAATAAAATAATAATCCAGGAGTCCATACTGATAGAAACAAATAACGACGAAGAAGGGAAAGCTCTTCTTTGCAATACAATGCCAACTAATATGTATACAGAAATGAAGCAGTTAGAAAACTACCAATTTGTAAACACTGTGATATTAATGGATTAGGCAAGAATCACCAAAAGATGCTAAAACTAGTAGATGAAAGTTGGTGAGCAAAAGGATATTTACATAGTCTTGAAATATTTCCCTACAAAATACCTCTTAATTCAAATTTTACAGTGCAGAAACCTGGCACATACCACTTCACCCAAGTTGATCAAAGCTACCAAATGACAACCAACAATGAGACAAACCAACATCACGCATCTCCTCAAGTGCACTGCAATGGATACGGTATCACTTCTGAGGTATTTCCCAAAATGTATAAGCTAAATCTCATCATGAGGCAGCAACTGAGAAATTCAAATTGAGAGACTGCTATGAAATAATGGCCTGAGCTCTTAAAAAAATATTAGTATCATGAAAGACAAAGGAGGCGTAAAGAAACAGTCCAGATTTTAAAAGACCAAAGTCATATGAAAATTAAATTTAATGCGTGATCCCGGACTGGATTCTGAACCACAAAAAATAATTGCTATGAAGACCATTACTGGGGCAATTGGAGAAATCAAAACATGGTCCACAGGCTGGATAACTGTATTGTTTCATTTCTTGCTTTTGATCAGAGGATTGTGCTCTTTTTTTAAGTAAATGTCCTCATTCTTAGAAAAAATATACCAAAATATTTAGTAGTGAAAGGGTATGATAGGAGCTACTTACTTTCAAATGATGAAAAAATATATATAATCTCTATATATGGAGAAAGTGGGAGTGATAAAGCATATGTGGCAAAATGTTGACAATTGGTGAATCTGGGTGAAGGGTACTCAGGAGGTCTCTGCCCTATTTCTGCAACTTTTATTTTAAAATTATTTCTAAATTAAAACTTTTATAAGACATTCAAGGGGAAGGATAAAATAAAATTTCACCTAAAAAAGACCATAAATAATAGGGGCTTAAAGAAATGGAGGCTCCATACGTCCGCCTTCTACGCTAGAATTTGAATCTACAAGTCAAACTGTTGGGGGTTGGGGGGTGGGGAGATGTTTTTACTTTTCAGTAAAGTAATGTAATTTTTCAATGATAAAGAAAACATATATTTAAAAGCCCAAGCAAGACCTGAACTACGCCTGTGATTTTTGCTTTCCCACTGTAGCTGCAGATTTGTTCACATCTGTCATGACCTAATATGAAAATCAAGTTCCTACACTGGAACTGCTTCACATTTATCAGTTATTTATGTCCTCTTCAGTGTTACAAATATGCTGTAAATAATGAAGCACAAGTTCCTGACATCCCATTCACCAAACTACCTGACATATTCAAACTAAGGAATTTAAGGCTAAAATGTAAGTATTGCATTTTGAAGATTAATATTTTAAGCAAGTCTGATTTAAAATAGATCTACATAAAACTCTGTAGCTAACAGATATGAAACATCTCTTTAAGCACAGACTTATAAAATTTGTCCACATACAAAATCACCAACAGAGTAGCAACAAACTTCAGAGACAATATTATGCAGATTATGGTCTCTGACCACAATGAAATTAAATTAGGAGTCATTTTTTTCTAAAGTTGTATATTTAGAAAATAAAACTATAGCATTGCTCAAACAATCCATGAATCAGAGAAGGAAATTTAAAATGTTTAGAACTGAATGACAATGAAAACAATAATAAAAAAACAGTAAAGTGCAGCTGAAATAGTACTTAAAAGTAAATTTACATTTCTCTTCATTCATTAACTAATCAACTTAAAAGCTTTTTAAAAAGATCAGTGGGAACTCAAAGAAAGAAGAAAAGAAACAAAAGAGTAAGAATTAATGAAATAGGGGGCTTCCCTGATGGTGCAGTGGTTCAGAATCTGCCTGCCAGTTCAGGGGACAAGGGTTCGATTCCTGGTCCGGGAAGATCCCACATGCCGAGGAACAACTAAGCCCGTGTGCCACAACTACTGAAGCCTGCGCTCCACAACAAGAGAAGCCACCTCAATGAGAAGGCCAGGCACCGCAAAGAAGAGTAGCCCCCGCTCACCACAACTAGAGAAAGCACACGCACAGCAACAAAGACCCAACGCAGCCATAAATAAATTAATTTTAAAAAAAGGAATTAATTAAATAGGAGAAAAAATCAAAATAACAACTGGTTCTAAGTGTCCTGCTTGAAGTAGACATCTAATAAGCAGCAGTGTAGCAGAGTGAAAAGAGCATGATTTTTTTTAACTTAGGCTCAGTCTGAGCTCTGACACTTATTAGCTGTGTGACCTTGAACAGGTGACTTAACCTCTTTGAGCATCAGTGTCCTCATTTGAAAAATAGGTATACAGAGTTTTTCAGGGTTATATTAGTGAAACAGGAGGGAAGGGGGTAGGGCACAGCCTTTGAAAGAATGACATAGCCCTTGAGGTTACGACATAAAACAGGTTAGAACCAATTAGGTCCAAGAGGGCAGAAGATTCGACTTCCAGGAGACCTTGAGCCTCATGACATGCCCATTGTAATACATTAGCATGTGCTAAGTGACACACCACAGGCACCATGACAGTTCTGAGGCCAACCATAAAAGGCCAAAAAGTGGACAGTGGTGGCCTAATTCCTGGAAATCTCCGTCCCTTCTCCAAGAGAGTTGGAATAATCCTCCCACTCGTTAGCCTATGAAATTACTCAGCCCATAAAAACTAACCACTCCATATTTTGGGGCCTCTTGCCTTCTGAGATGGTCCACACTCTGTCCGTGGAGTGTGTTTCCCCCAGGGCCATTCTCACCTTTTCAGATGGACCACATTCTGTTTACAGAATGTGTATCTCTCTAAATAAATCCACTTCTTACCTATCACTTTGCCTCTCACTAAATTCTTTCTGTGACGAGACATAAAGAACATGAGCTTCATTACATCCTGAGACCAGATGTGTGATCTCAATTAAAAGACAGTGGGTTTAAGTCCCAGTCTGGGTTTTGGCCAGCTTTGAGTCCCAACTCATGGGTTCAAGTCCCAGTCTGGGTTTTGGCCGGCTTTGAGTCCCAACTCATGGGTTCAAGTCCCAGTCTGGGTTTTGGCTGGGTCTGAGTCCCGACTCGTGGGTTCAAGTCCCAACACAGGTTCTGGCCGGGTTTGAGTCCCAGCCCATGAGTTCGAGTCCCAGTCTGGATTTTGGCTGGGTTTGAGTCCCGATTTGTGGGTTCAAGTCCCAATCTGGGACTCGAGTCCCATCTGAGTTGTGCTGTTTCATTAGGAGTAAGTTAGATACATTGTGTCAAAGTGAAAGGCAACAGATCACCCAAGCCAGTGTAACAAATGTCCTCCAATTTATAAATACATAAACACTGAACACTCCAAACAGCCAAAAAAAATCAGTTTTAAATACTTTTTAGATGGTCTTATGACCTATTGAAATATAGTTATAACAACAACAACAAAATAAACTCTTTTCTACCCAAAGTACTTGCTAAATTTTAGAAACCTGCTGTATCTACCTAAGGCAGATCCTGTTGCCTACCCAATATCATTTTCCTCTTCCTCCTTAGGAGAAGTTGAAGGTAGCAATATGCCCAACTGAAACTACTACACTGTGTCTCCCCCTCAGATGGGTTGACCATGACATAATTCTAGCCAATGAAATATAAGCAGACCATCACTGGGCTCGGCTAGTAGATTCAGCTAGTAAATGCCGTTTTCCCCCCTCCGCATTTCTTCATTTCCAGAGTACGGTTGTAATGGTTAGTGCTCCTTGTTTCCATGCATCTGCTCCCTTATTATACTCAGTGTTCAGAACGGGATTATATTTCCTAAGGGCCAGGCTGTTGAGTGACACTGTTACTCATGCAAACAAGAAGAAATTAACAGGGTGTTACTATTTGAACATACTGTAACAGGAGGCAACCAATAAAAATACTTCGTAGCCACATTAATTGAGCTTAATAAGACAAAACATAATTTTGTTTAGTATTCCCTTTGCATCTTCTCACCAAAGATAAGCATAAACTGCAACCTCTAAATGTTACCTAAATGATAAAAGTCTGAAATAGAGCCAAAGTACATGAATATCTTGAGCACATTTACATTAATATCTCTGTGCCTCAATCTCTTCATCTACAAAATAGTATTAGTACATCTACTTAATTAAATGAGTCAAGACATGGAAAATAATTAGGACACTGCCTAGCAAAAGGTAATCAATGTAAAAGAAAAAAGTGGTTCACTGACTCATGACAAATTAAGGTTTCTTCCTCCAAAATAAATACTTAATTCACATATAGTTGAAGTGATAAATACCACAACATTTAAATGTGGTAAAATGTTACTAAAACATTTAAATGTGGTAAAATGCTATTACATTTAAATCCAAGTTTAAAGCAGAAAAAACAAGTGTTTAACCGTGGTTAAGAAAAACTCATCTAAAATTAACAAGAGTCAGCAATAACTTCATTCATTAATTTATCTATCTATCCAGCATTTACTGAATACCCACTATGGGCAAAACACAAATCCAGGTACTGGAGATCTCCTAGTAGATGACAGAAACAGGAAGCATAAACCTTCAAGTGTAATTTAAATGATATAAAATTACATTAAGATAAATGTTATAAAAAGAAATGGGATTGCAACAGACATCTTCAATTAAAAATGAAGAAGTATGCTGTACTGGCTTTGAGTGATAGCCTATAACCTTTTAATTAAAAATATACATTTCTAAGTATTTTTAAAGCTTTTATCTTTCTTTTACATTGTCTTCAATCTAAAATCATCTGCAGTATATGACTTAAATCAAGGGCCTAGAGAGTAAATAAATGCAGCACTGAATGTTTCAAGAAACTGCCATCTTTGGCAGTACTGGTGATTCTCAAAGATAAACCAGTCATGTGCACCGATGCCTTATGTTTCATCCCGACTCAACAATTGTACTGTTCTTTCTGTCACCATGCTCTGCTGTTGGTTAAAAAAATAAGTCAGATTTCTTCTTCCAGCTTCATGAACACATTATGTCAAGCTCAAAAAGTCAATCTTAGTGACCTCACCATCTGCCATGATCTCTTGTCAGACTCAGACAATTCAACTCCCACAGATGGTCTCAAAATGCAAGCCCCTTTCCTTTCCAATCACAACTTAGCAGCTGTGGGCACAAAGCCTTCTAAATTGGTACAACATTAATCAAAATATAAGGAAGAAAGCAAAAATAATTATGAATACATTTACAGAACTAACATCACTTGAATCGGGGTTTGTAGACTTTCTCACACTGCTGAAAAAGATGTTACTAAAATTAAATTTCAGCAAAGCCAGCATATTTCAATGGAAGGCAATAGTAATTTTAAATACATGCTCACGTTTCGAAGTTTGGAAAATATACACAACAATGAAACAGATAACAATAGCAGCCATAATCCCACCTCTGAAAGGCAACTATCCTAAGTTTTTGACATAACTTTCTTCAGTATTCTCTCTCTGCACTCTAACTTTTGATAAATGGTATTAATTAGAAGATATTTTCATAAAAAGTGACAGTATGTAACTTTTTCTTAGGTGATGAGCGTATCTAAGTGCTTCACCTATATAATCTCATTCAATTCATATCACAACTCTATCAGGGAAATGCTATTACTGTTCGCATCTTACAAATGACAAAACTGAGCTTTAGAGAGTTGAAGTAATTTGCCCAGTTAATCAACTGTGTAAAATGGCAATGCCAGAATATGAAGCCAGGATCTTAGACCAGCAGACATGTTCTTAACTACTATGCTAATTTGTAAAATATATTTGCCTTGAGTTACAATAAATATATCCTCAAAATAGAACAAAATAGGGCTTCCCTGGTGGCGCAGTGGTTGGGAGTCCGCCTGCCAATGCAGGGGACACGGGTTCGAGCCCTGGTCTGGGAGGATCCCACATGCGGTGGAGCGGCTGAGCCCATGTGCCACAACTACTGAGCCTGCACTGTAGAGCCCGTGAGCCGCAACTACTGAGGCCCACACGCCTAGAGCCCATGTTCCGCAGCGGGAGAGGCCACCGCAATGAGAAGCCCGCACACCGCAACCAAGAGCGGCCCCCGCTAGCCTCAACTGGAGAAAGCCCGTGCACAGCAATGAAGACCCAGTGCAGCCAAAAAAATAAATACATAAAATAAATAAGTTCAAACAATAAATAAATAATAAATAAATAAATAAAACAAAATACATAATTACTATTACAATAAATCCATATATAAAAGGATAACTTATTATACCAAAAGAATTATTTTCATATAGTACAAATCATATATCATTGGGTCAGGTTTTTCCCCTTTTTAAAGGTTCTTTATTTAAATTTCAGTATTAAATTTACATTTATTTTTCTGGGTAGGTAGTAAACTTCCTCACTTTTTTTACAGCTATATAGTATTCCTTTACATTGTTACACCATAACTTATGTCACTAGTCCCCTACTGATGGACATTTAGATTTCCTACATTTCTACACTGGTGACAGTAATCACAATTTAGTGACTCAATCCTCAATGTCTGATCTGCTCTCTGACCACCGTGCCAGCTCTGTGTTGAACCACCTTCCCATATCCTTCTCTCATCTAGGTCCACTGGCCTTCCCGTCCGTTCTTCAAAGACAGGCTGCTCCTGCCTCAGGGCCTCTGCAGATGCTGTTCTCTCTGCCTGGAGCTTTCCCCAGCACTTAACACTCCGTCCTTCAGATCTCTTCTCAAATGTCACTTTCTCAGGGAAAACTGTCCTTCTCCCACTACCCAGACTAGGTCAGGAGTCTCCAGTTAATGCTCTCCTACCTTCTCCTTTCATAGTACACATCTGGTTGTCATTATCTATTTATTTGTGTGATTATCAGATTGTGGCCCATCTCTACAACTAAGGAGCAAATCCTATGAGGGCAGGGACCCTATCTATTTTGTTTGTTTGTCTTTTGGCCGCATCACACGCCTTGCAGGATCTTAGCTCCCTGACCTGGGATAGAACCCAGGCCCTCAGAGTGAGAGCACAGAGTCCTAACCACTGGACCTCCAGGGAATTCCCAACCCTAACCATTTTGTTCACTTATTATATATCCAGTGTCTGGCACATGGTTGGAACTCAAGAAATATTTGTTTTTTGTTTGCTTTCTAAGAAATATTCATTAAATTAATTATGTACTCAATATTTTATTTATTTTCATGCTTTAATAATATATGATAATCTCATTTAATATGACTTGGTAGCAGAAAATGAGAAAACATATGAACATTGAACACATTCACACATCCGAAATGCCACTAAGCTACATAGCAGCAGAATGTTGTGTCACTTTCCTGTCATGAACAAAAAGAGTTTTGGAGCCAGCATTATATCTGTGTTCATTAATTTCAAAAAATGTTATTATGGGAAAAATTTTATAATAGAGTATATTTAATTTCACTCATGTTTAAGGTGAAAAGAACAGTAGGCAAAAGTTAACTTTTCTTTTTTTTTTTTTGGCTGCGCCGGGTCTTAGTTGCGGCACACGGGATCTTTGTTGTGGCACCTGGGTCTTTAATTGCAGCATGCGGACTTCTTAGTTGCGCCATGCAGACTTCTTAGTTGCGGCACGCACTCTTAGTTGAGGCATGCGGACTTCTTAGTTGCAACAGGAGAACTCTTTGTTGTGGCATGCATGCGGGATCTAATTCCCTGACCAGGGATTGAAGCCGGGCCCCCTGCATTGGGAGTGCAGAGTCTTACCCACTGGACCACCAGGGAAGTCCCAAGAGTTAAAATTTACAAGCTGCCCTTCTAAGAAACCATCAACATCTTACACTTCAAAAGAAAAAGATAATTGCTTTTATGTTCATTGCTCACCTTTTTTAATTGAAAAAAAATGTGTCCAGGTTTACATAAGCTTTCACCCAGGACGCTACAAAATGATAAAAACTGGTTAATACTACAAGCAATCAGTAACAACTTTTAACAGTCTTCTACATATGTGCAGGGAAATTACAAATAATGTTGTCTGAGCACTACTCATTGGTTCACTTATTCAGTAAATACTGATTGACTGCCTGCTGCTTGTCAAACAGTAGGCTGAGCATTAAAGATACTTCGAGAAACAATGACACGGTCCCTACTTTCATGGAGCCTACATTTTAACTCTGAAGGTAGGCATTCAACAATGTTTCCCAATTAACTACGTAATTACAATTACTGTAAGTGCTACTACAGAGGCAAAAAAAAAAAGATGCAAAGAAAGCACGTACAATAAGGGTCTGGAACTCTGGTGGTTTTAGAGAAGATTCCTCTGAGGAAGTGAAGTATGAGCTGAGCTCAACAGACAAACAGAGTAAACCACTGGCAAAGAGAGAGGGGGACCTCACAGCCAGAGGGTGCAAACATCACAGGGGAATGCTCAGAGGAAGAAAAACATATGGTAAGTTCCAGTAGCTGAAGGAAGATCTATGTACCTGAAAACAAAGGGCAAGACGAGGAAAGACTGAGAGAGAAGGTTGGAGCCCCAATCATGCAGGACATTACTTTTTTCTTTTCTTTTTAATTAAATTAGTGGGAAGCCTTGGAAAGATTTTAAGAGCCAAACATCTGAACCAGAGATACTAAATTACATTCACCAAAGATTAAGTACAAATTACGTGCATTCTAATTCTTTAAAAACTGGTAATATCACCTATAATATTCTTTAATTCTTTGGTAACTGAAATATTCACTCACTTCTTGACTATACCAGGTAGGTGTATATTCATCATCTACAATTCATTTATCTAACAAACACCTTACCCTATTAGAACAAAACTCAAAGCTCAGAAATAAGCCAAAAAAAAAAAAAAAAAGTCCCCAGCTCTCAAATTAGCTTTCATAAAACCTATGCACTTGTCAGTAACTCAAGTACATAGGCCTTTCTTCACTTGACTGATTTTATTTAAAATAGAATTCTCAGTAAATTTGCTTATCTTGATTTTCAGGCTTCAAGCCAATTATACTCAGTAGAAAGGATGTGCATATCAGGGAGCAAATGGGTTAGGCACTGCTATAGATGAGTACATTGACAGAGTAATTGACAACTGGCAGCTTAATACTAAGGAAAACTAGACATATTATTATATTTTACCAAGTAAATTCACTGAAACAGAATTTCCCTCGGGAGTTCCCTGATGGTCCAGTGGTTAAGACTCTGCACTTTCACTGCCATGGCCCGGGTTCAATCCCTGGTTGGGGAACTAAGATCCCGCAAACCATGTGGCACCGCAAAAAAAAAAAAAAAAAAAAAAAAAAAAAAAAAATTCCTCCCTCATTCCCTGGCAAAACCGCATTAATGACATGGTCTTATACAAGCTTTCACAATAAAACCTAAGGAATACTATTGTTTAAAACATTTTCATAGATCATAACATTTATTATTTGTTCTTAATTACAGAAAACAAAAGTCTAAGAGAGAAAACTTATTTCTGCCCTGACCAAACAAGCAACATCAGAAGAAATTACCCAAATTTAGAAAAAAATCATATTTCAAGATCCTGCCAAGAACCTAACAGAAAGGTTCTTTTATCAAGTGGTACAAGCCAAATTTTAAACCATTAATCAATTTATGCACAATGCATGGATTAGATCACCTGTTGTCCATATGCTCTTTAGCAAAGTCTTATTTCCAGATAAATGTAGCTCAAGATAAGTAATACAAATGTTAAGATTTATCCCTACTTGATACATCACAACAGACTAGATGAGTTTTTAAAACATCATTTGGGTATTAATATAATTTACAGACAAAGTATTGTACAAGTAACTATGCAAGTGTAAAATGTTCAATTCACCTAAGGGTCCAAGAAGAAAAGAAAAATGGAGGCAATCAAAAGGAAGCAACTGACTATATCAAATAGGTAACCAATGAGAACCTACTGTACAGCACAGGGAACTCTACTCAATGCTCTGTAGTGACCTAAATGGGAAGGAAATCTAAAAGAGTGGACATACGTATATGTATAACTGATTCACTTTGCTGTACAGTAAAAACTAACACAACATTGTAAAGCAACTATACTCCAATAAAATTAATTTTTAAAAAAGCTAAAAAAAAGGAAGCAATCAGTGAAGAAAACAGCACAGTTTCTAATCCTCATTTAAAACAGCACTGTTCTTATATAAATACTTCATCTATATCCAAATGGAAATGAAACAATTTTATATCCAGCATCATCACAAGAGCTACTTACTATATAATTACCCAAAATAACCTACAGAATAGTTAGTACCTCCATTTTACAGGAGGGAAAACTTAGTCAGCTTAAATAACTTGCACAAGGTCATATACAACCAAAATTTGCAATTAAGTTACTACATACATGTTCCATGATATCATAAAAAGATGAGTTCCAAGCAGTTTTCATTTTAAAGTAATTTAAGATTTTAAAAACATTTAAGAAAATTTGTATTGTATATAAATGTTGAAGAATATAAACTATTATATAGTTTTAAATGATCTAAAATCGACTTCTGTATACTTCAATAAAAGTTAATTTAAAAAAACTAACACAACATTGTGAATCAACTCTACTCCAATAAGAATTAATAAAAATTAAATTAATTAATTAATTAAATAAAAGCGACTTCTAGAAAAATGGCAGAGTATAAGAACATTTGTCTTGGGACTTCCCTGGAGGTCCAGCGATTAAGACTCCACACTCCCAATGCAGGGGGCCCAGCTTCAATCCCTGGTCAGGGAACTAGATCTCGCACGCCACAACTAAGAGCCTACATGCCGCAACTGAAGAGCCTGCATGCGACAACAAAGATCCCGCATGCCGCCACTAACACCCAGCACAGCCAAATAAATAAATAAATTTTTTTAGAAAAAGAACATTTGTCTTATTTACATGAGCCCTCTATCCACTTAGAGCTATCACATAACATATTTTTAATTTAATACTGGTTTAAAAATTAATTAATTTTTTAAAAGAAGATAGCCAGAAAGTACAAAAAGGTGTACAGCGAAATGTTATTCTCCTGATGTTGTTGCCCCATCTGCCCCATTTATAACCCTGCATGGACAGCCAAAGTACTTTGTTTCTACTGTATCTGCCCCAGATTTCTTTTAAGCACATACAAGTAATACGAAACATTCTAGTTTTCCCATTTTTAAAAAAGCTGAGTATTTAGTAGTATATCTTGCTTTATTACACTTAATATAGCACTGAGATCTTGTCAAATCGGTACAAAGAGAATATCTTCATTCCCTTTTACAACTGCCTAATATGCTGTTATATGACATTATTTAACCAGTTACTCTTGCTGGAATTTGGGTTTCCAATCTTTTGCTATTACGAACAATGGTTCAGTGAATAATTTTATGTAAGTTTGTGTGTGGAATTCTTTGATCTAATAATATATGCATTTTTAGAGATATTGCTAAATTGTCCTCCATAAGTGTACAAATTTGCACTCCAACCAGTCGCACATAAAAGTACTCATTTCTCCATAGCCTCCCCAGTACAGAGTGTGTATTAGTGTGTTTACTCAATAGGTTTTTAAAATGGCATTTGCTTGCAATTTTATTTTGTTCTTTTACAGGGTTTGACTCTCATTACCTGTCTACTTTTCCATTTGAACTTTGCAGTATGCATGTCCAGTTACGGGGGAAAAAAAAAAAACAGCTTGTCAATGTTTTTATTGGATGTCAATCCTCCCTAAATTAATTTAATTTATAAGTTTCACATCTTAAAAATGTTGAGTCTTCTTATCTAAGAACATAGTATATATGTTCCATTTATTCAAATTTATTTCTGTGCCCCTCAAGGGTATTTAAATTTTGTCCTTATACAGGTGTTATGAGTTGAACTGTGTCCCCCCAAAAGATGTATTCAAGTCCTAACCCCTAGTACCTATGAATGTGACCTTATTTGGAAATGGCGTCTTTGCAGATGTAATCGAGTTAAGATGAGGTCATACTGGCATTAGGGTGAGCCCTAACCCAATATGACCCGTGATCTGATTAGAAAGGAAGTGATACAAAGACATAACGGGGACTTCCCAGGTGGTCCAGTGGTTAACAATCCACCTGCCAATGCAGGGGGCAAGGGTTCGATCCCTGGTCCAGGAAGATCCCACATGCCACGGGGCAACTAAGCCCATGTGCCACAACTACTGAGCCCTCATGCCACAACTACTGAAGCCCACACTCCTAGAGCCCATGCTCTGCAACAAGAGAAGCCACCACAATGAGACGCCCACGCACCGCAACGAAGCATAGCCCCCCGCTCGCCGCAACTAGAGAAAGCCCACACGCAACAACAAAGACCCAGCGCAGCCAAAAAAAACACAAAGACACAACGGGAAGTTGGCCAGGTGAAGAAAGATGCAAAGACTGGAGTTAGGCTGCCATAATCAAGAAATGCCGAAGCTGAAAAAGGCAAGGAAGGCCCCTTCCCTAAAGGCTTCAGAGGAAGAGTGATCCTGACACCTTGATCTCAGACTTCTAGTGTGCAGAACAGTGAGAGAATCAATTTCTTTTGTTATAAGCCATCCAATGTGTGGTACTTTGTTATGGCAGCCCTAGGAAACTGATACAGTAGGTTTTACACATTTCCTGTTATAGTTATTCCTAGGTGTTTTATTTTTGGTTTGGGAGTTTTTTTTTAAGTTGGTTGTTATTCCTATTAGACATGGAATTCTCCATCATATCTTCCAAGCTTTTTGTACATAAGAAAGTTATGGGGCTTCCCTGGTGGCACAGTGGTTAAGAATCCGCCTGCCAATGCAGGGGACACGGGTTCGAGCCCTGGTCCCGGAAGATCCCACATGCCGCGGAGCAGCTGGGCCCGTGAGCCACAATTACTGAGCCTGCGCGTCTGGAGCCTGTGCTCCACAACAAGAGAGGCCGCGATAGTGAGAGGCCCGCGCACCGCGATGAAGAGTGGCCCCCACTTGACACAACTGGAGAAAGCCCTCGCACAGAAACGAAGACCGAACACAGCCATAAATAAATAAATAAATAAAATTTAAAAGAGATAAGCAAAACATTCTCTCTATAAATTTGATCTTTAAAATATTTGCAAACGTATCAACGGACAAAGGATTAATCTCCAAAATATATAAACAGCTCATTCAGCTCAATATTAAAGAAACAAACACCCCAATCCAAAAATGGGCAGAAGACCTAAATAGACATTTCTCCAAAGAAGACATACAGACGGCCACGAAGCACATGAAAAGATGCTCAACATCACTAACTATTAGAGAAATGCAAATCAAAACTACAATGAGGTATCACCTCACACCAGTTAGAATGGGCATCATCAGAAAATCGACAAACAACAAATGCTGGAGAGGGTGTGGAGAAAAGGGAACCCTCTTGCACTGTTGGTGGGAATGTAAATTGATACAGCCACTATGGAGAACAATATGGAGGTTCCTTAAAAAACTAAAAATAGAATTACCATATGACCCAGCAATCCCACTACTGGGCATATACCCAGAGAAACCCGTAATTCAAAGACACATGCACCCGAATGTTCATTGCAGCACTATTTACAATAGCCAGGTCATGGAAGCAACCTAAATGCCCATCAACAGACGAACGGATAAAGAAGTTGTGGTACATATATACAATGGAATATTACTCAGCCATAAAAAGGAGCGAAATTGAGTCAATTGTTGAGACGTGGATGGATCTAGAGACTGTCATACAGAGTGAAGTAAGTCAGAAAGAGAAAAACAAATATCGTATATTAACGCATGTATGTGGAACCTAGAAAAAGGGTACAGATGAGCCGGTTTGCAGGGCAGAAGTTGAGACACAGATGTAGAGAGCAGACATATGGACACCAAGGGGGTAAAACTGCGGTGGGGTGGGGATGGTGGTGTGCTGAATTGGGCGATTGGGATTGACATGTATACACTGATGTGTATAAAATTGATGACTAATAAGAACTTGCAGTATAAAAAAACAAACAAACAAAACAACTAATACTAAACTTTCATTGGGTTATTTGTATGGAAATATGTTAATATAAATGTTTCAGACATTACATGAAATTTCTAAAAAATTTATATGTTCTGGTATAATGTTATAAGTCATAATCCTAGTTATTACTTTAAAATGTATATCTCAGAAATAACTAATTTTCTTGTCAACTGCATTATTATGAACTTTCATCAAATCTTTAACCGTGGTCATTTTTAAGTCTTTTGTCATTTACAGACAGTTCTGGGTGTACTCTGATGCTTTTGCAAATATGTTCCTATAAAAGGGTTTCATCTTCAAGAAATTCATGGCAAAGACTCTGACAAGTACAGGTTTCTGGTAACTGACTGTACTGCTGAACTGAATGAATTAAGCATTTTCAGAACTCTAATGAAAAACTGATGAACTCAAAAAAGTGGTAACAAAAGATCAAGATGAAAAAAAAATTAATTACAGGGGACTGAGTGAACTGATGAGGATGAGTATAATTTTTGTGACTTTCTGTTTGAATTAAAAAAAAAAAAATCCCACAAGGACTCAGAGGCAAAGAATATACAAATCAATTTTCACTGCAAAGTAAAGGAGCTGTTACAGTGGAGGATTACTGGACTGAATGTCAATATTATGACATAGTATGAGTGTGTTTCATGTTTGGTAATTGCAATCATTGTTGCTTTTGTTGTGGTCATCCATGTACAATGCTTGGCGTCAGTCTATTTATCTCTTGTAAAAATAAAATACAGTGTGTGTGTGTGTGTGTGTGTGTGTGTGTGTGTGTGTGTGTGAAAAAAAAAAGGAAAAAAAAATAAAAATAAAAAGATACATGCACCCCTATGTTCAATGTAGCACTATTTACAATAGCCAAAATATAGAAACAACCTAAGTGTCCATCAACAGATGAATGGATAAAGATGTTACATATATATATTTATACATAATATAATGGAATAGAATATTACTAAGCCACAGAAAAGAATGAAATCTTGTCATCTGTGACAATATGAATGGACTTTGAGTATTGTGCTAAGTGAAATAAGTCAGAGAAAGACAAATATTGTATGATTTCACTTATATGTAGAATCTAAAAAACAAAACAAATGAACAAACAAAACGAAACTCGTAGATACAGAGAACAGACTGGTGGTTGCCAGAGGGGAGGGGAATTGGGGGTGGGCAAAATGGGTAAAGGGGATCAAAAGGTACAAAGTTCCAATTATAAGATAAGTAAGTCATGGGGATGTAAGGTACAGACTGCATGGTGACTGTAGTCAATAATACTGTATTCTAAAATGAAAGTAAATCTTAAAAATTATTATCATAAGAAAGAAAATTTGTAACTCTATATGGTGACTGACGATAACTAGACTTATTGTGGTGATCCTTTCACAATGTGTAAAAACGCCCAATGACTGTTGTACACCTGAAACTAATATAACATTGTATGTCAGTCATACTTCAATTAAAAAAAAGATAAGCAAGCAAAAAAAAAAAATCTAATTTGTAAAAAAAAAAAAAGTTATGGATTTCTATTGATTAATTTTATACAGCACTACATAACAATTCTTACTGTCTGAGATAGTTTTTCAGTTGACTCTTTCGGGTTTTTCAGGTATAAAACTATATGAAAATAGGGATTGTTGAACCTTTCAAGCTTGCAGAACAATGGAGGTAGCCATCTCTCCCTCAAAGTACAAAGCTCTCCTTCAACTTCCCCAAACAGATATAAAATAAACAAGGAGAATAAGTAAAACCACACAGAACCCATGCCTTCAACATTATCATTACCAGAAGACAGAGATCACAGCAAACTTCAAATTACCTATAAGTACAGGGGGAGAAAAAAGAAAGAAATTCTGTAAGAAATGCAAGTGCCTACCTTCTGCAAGCCTGTAGATACAGACAGTGAATGAGAGGACGCTAAAAAGACTCCACAAAAAAGAGCCGAGGGGACCAGGGGACTTACAGGAAGCACAGACAAAACCACCCCCAGAAAGAGTAAAACAATAAAAGCAAAAATAGTGAACACAAGTTAGGACTTGATAGGGAATTCCCTGGCAGTCTAGTGGTCAGGACTCGGCACTTTCACTGCCGTGAGCCCGCGTTCAATCCCTGATCTGGGAACTAAGATCCTGCAAGCCTCGAGGCGCAGCCAAAAAAAAAATTAGAACTTGATACAGTAAGTCCCCTACATACAAACCTTCAAGTTGCAAACTTTCAAAGATGCAAACGTGCATTCACGTGTCCAGTCATGTAAGTTAGTTCATGTGTCTGGTGTACCTTGTCACATGCGTACATCCTCTACAAGCGGTTGTGCCTTTGTGTACTTTACTGCACAGTTTGTTCACAATTTTCGTTAATTTGAGAAGGTGGATGAGGCATCCAAAGAGGTCTTCAGCAACTTAGTGACCCTCAGTGAGAAGCTGGAGCTAGATCTGTACAAGGATGATTTCATTGAACTCCTTGCTCTGCAACACAAGGAGCTTACTAATGAAGACCTGATGGAATTGGAGGCCCAGAGAAAGGACGAAGAGAGACAAGAGGAAGAAGAAGTAACTGAAGAACCAAAGAGATTCACGACGCAGAAAATGGCAGGGGATTTTCTTTATTTGAGGAGGCACTGTTAGTTTTTGAGGCACAGGATCCGAATGTAGAAAGGTACACAAAGGTTGCAGCAGCCGCGCAGAATGCAATCCAGTGCTACCGTGTCATCTATGGCGAGAAAAAAAGAGCTACTACCCAGACATCACTGGACCATTTTTTCAAGAGGGTAGATAGAATTTTATCCAGCAAGGAACCAGAACCTGTGCCATCACCATCAGGTGTGAGTGAAACTCCATCCAAAAAATGAACAGACACAGCAACAATGAAAAGTGCTGGAAAAAGTCAGAAAAATACAAATGAAAGATTTTGTGTTGATGGTTTTCTCCCCACAAACCAACTATTAAGTTGGAAAAAACTGTAACTCACACCTAATATTGAATTAAATATTCTCAAAAAAGATTTTACAGATATAAAAAAAACCTTGAGTCAGAAATAAAAAAACTAAGAACTAAAATGGACAAAACCAGAAAGACAGGGATGTAATGTACAACACAATAAATATAATTAACACTGCTGTACATTATATATGAAAGTTGTCAAGAGACTGGGTCCTAAGAATTCTCATCATAAGGAAAAATTATTTTTCTACTTCGTTAAAATTATATCTATATGAGATGATGGATGTTCACTAAACTTACTGTGGTCATCATTTCGTGATGTATGTAAGTCAGATCATTATGCTGTACACCCTAAACTTATACAGTGCTGTCAATTATATCTCAATAAAACTGGAAGAAAAATAACAGAAAGAAGGGACTTCCCTGGTGGCGCAGTGGTTAAGAATCCACCTGCCAATGCAGGGGACATGGGTTCGAGCCCGGGTCCGGGAAGATCCCACATGCTGCAGAGCAACTGAGCCCATGTGCCTGAGCCCACGCTCCGCAACAAGAGAAGTCACCGCAATGAGAAGCCCGCGCAACTCAACAAAGAATAGCCCCCGCTCGCTATAACTAGAGAAAGCCTGGCACAGCAATGAAGACCCAACACAGCCAAAAAGAAATAAATAAATGAATAAATTTATTTTTAAAAAAAACAGAAAGAAATTAAATACAGCTGACTGAAATTCAGAAAGAAAAAGAAGATAAGATCATATAAAAATGTAAACTAAATTATAAGGCACACAAGGGAGAATAGATTTTAATGAAAACTTAACAAAGGGTGTTAGAGAGAAGCAGGAAAACAATAAAGAGAATGAAAATGAAATAAAGAAAAGAAACAAAAGGGTCAGAGAGAAACTGGTTGACATAGATGATAGGCAGAGGAAGTAGAGCCTTACTGGTGTCCCTAATGAAGAAAATCAAAACAATGGGTCAGCACTAAAACTTAAAACTATGAAACAAGAAAACTTTCCGGAAATAAAAGACCTGAATCTACATGTTTAAAAGGCCTAACAGATACTTGGGAAAACTGACCCTGAATGATCAACTGTGACACATGTCCTTATAATATGGTTTAAAGGGGAAAAAACAAAACAAAACAAAACACTTCAAGGCATTCAGGCAAAAAGATAAAATTTATAAAGGCAAGGGAAATAGACCAGCATCAAATGACTCAAAAATAACATATAAAGCAAGAAAACAGTAGAAAGAAAACAGCATTTTCAAGAAACTTAAGGAAAGAAAATATAAACCAAGCATATTATTTCCTGCCCAGCTGTACTCCAAGTTTCAAGGACATCAAAAAAAAACCTTTGGGGGTAAGCTCCTTGACATCAGTCTTGGCAATAATTTTTTGGATTTGACACCAAAAGCAAAGGCAACAAAAGCAAAAATAAACAAGTGGTACTATATCAAACTAAAAAGTTTCTGCACAGCAAAGGAAATCATCAATAAAATTAAAAAGCAACCTACTGAATGGGGGAAAGTATTTCCAAATCATATATCTGATGAGTTAACATCTAAAATATATAAAGAACTCATATAATTCAATAGCAAAAAAACCCCAAATAATCAGATTTTAAAAATGGGCAGAAGATCTAAATAAACATTTCTTCCAAAGAAGACAAATGATCAACAGGTACATGAAAAAGTGCTCAACATCACTAGATGTCAGGGAAATGCAAATCAAAACCAAAATGAGATATCACCTCACACCTGTTAGAATGGCTATTATCTCAGTGTTGGCAAGGGTGTGGGGAAAAGGGAGCCCTCATATACCGTTGGTGGGAATGTAAACTGGTGCAGACCCTATGGAAAATAGCATGAAGGTTCCTCAAAAAATTAAAAATAGAACTACCATATGATCCAGCAATTCCACTTCTGGGTATAAGTCCAAAGGAAACAAAATCACCATCTCAAAGAGATATCTGTACCCCCATGGTCACTGCAGCATTATTTACAATAACCAAGACATGGAAGCAAACTATGGGTCCACTAATGGATGAATGGATAAATAAAACGTGGTGTACATACAATGGAATATTATTTGGCCACAAACAAGAAAGAAAGCCTGCCATTTGCAGTAACATGGATGCACCTTGAGGTTATTACCCTAAGCAAAATAAATCAAACAGAGAAAGACAAATACTGTATGATCTCACTTACATGTGGAATCTTAAAAAAATGAACTCACAGAAACAGAGAACAGACTGGTGGTTGCTAGGGGGCGGTGGGAAGGGGGAGGCTGGGTGAAGGTGGTCAAAAGGTACAAATTTCCAGTTATAAGACAAATAAGTTCCGGGAATGTAATGTACCGCATGGTGACTACAGTTAACAACACTATATTGCATTTCTGAAACTTGCTAAGACAGTACATCTTAAAAGTCCTCATCACAAGAAAAAACATTTTTTTAACTATGTGAGTTGATAAACTAAACTTATTGTGGCCATCATCTGCAATATAAACTTGTATCAATATATTGTGCACCTTACACTCATACAACTTTATATGTCGATTACATCAATAAAACTGGAAAAAAATAGTTTGAATGGGAATACTATTGATGTGTGCCCCTTCTGAGGAATCTGTTAGAGAATGAGCTTCATCCAACCAAAATTTTACGCCTGGGTAATTTTTTTTTTTTTTTTGGCTGCGTTGGGTCTTTGTTGCTGCACGCGGGCTTTCTCTAGTTGCAGCAAGCAGGGGCTACTCTTCGTTGTGGTGCGCAGGCTTCTCACTGCGGTGGCTTCTCTCGTTGTGGAGCACAGGCTCTAGGCACATGGGCTCAGTAGTTGTGGCTCACGGGCTCTAGAGCATAGGCTCAGTAGTTGTGGAGCATGGGCTTAGTTGCTCCACATGTGGGATCTTCCCGGACCAGGGCTCAAACCCGTGTCCCCTGCACTGGCAGGCGGATTCTTAACCACTGCGCCACCAGGGAAGTCCCTGCCTGGGTAAATTTTGCAAGAAGACCGGCAGTGAACATTTTATATAGTCATTGTAGAGGTAAAACTAAAACAAGATTTGAGATCATGGAGTGAAGGACAATGTGTAAACATTCTTCTTCTGACAAAGTAGAAAGAATGCAACTAAAAACTGGAAGGAGGGAGTTCCCTGGTGGCCTAGTGGTTAGGATTCCGGGCTTTCACTTCTGTGGTCCAGGTTCAAACCCTGGTCGGGGAACTGAGATCCCCCAAGGCGTGTGGCGTGGCCAAAAAATATTAATAAAAAGAACTGGGAAGAGAGAGGAGAGAAAAGGAGAGATCACTGACTGTTATATAGTTAATAGGTGGGAGTCAAATGATACCATTTAAAACTGATAGTAAAAAGCTAAGTAAGAAAATGGAGCTGGAGGAATCAGACTCCCTGACTTCAGACTATACTACAAAGCTACAGTAATCAAGACAATATGGTACTGGCACAAAAACAGAAACATAGATCAATGGAACAAGATAGAAAGCCCAGAGATTAACCCACGCACCTATGGTCAACTAATCTATGACAAAGGAGGCAAAGATATACAATGGAGAAAAGACAGTCTCTTCAATAAGTGGTGCTGGGAAAACTGGACAGCTACATGTAAAAGAATGAAATTAGAATACTCCCTAACACCATACACAAAAATAAACTCAAAATGGATTAGAGACCTAAATATAAGACTGGACACTATAAAACTCTTAGAGGAGAACATAGGAAGAACACTCTTTGACATAAATCACAGCAAGATCTTTTTTGATCCACCTCCTAGAGTAATGGAAATAAAAACAAAAATAAACAAGTGGGACCTAATGAAACTTCAAAGCTTTTGCACAGCAAAGGAAACCATAAACAAGACGAAAAGACAACCCTCAGAATGGGAGAAAATATTTGCAAATGAATCAATGGACAAAGGATTAATCTCCAAAATATATAAACAGCTCATTCAGCTCAATATCAAAGAAACAAACACCCCAATCCAAAAATGGGCAGAAGACCTAAATAGACATTTCTCCAAAGAAGACATACAGACGGCCACGAAGCACATGAAAAGCTGCTCAACATCACTAATTATTAGAGAAATGCAAATCAAAACTACAATGAGGTATCACCTCACTCCTGTTAGAATGAGGATCATCAGAAAATCTACAAACAACAAATGCTGGAGAGGGTGTGGAGAAAAGGGAACCCTCTTGCACTGTTGGTGGGAATGTAAATTGATACAGCCACTCTGGAGAACAATATGGAGGTTCCTTAAAAAACTAAAAATAGAATTACCATATGACCCAGCAATCCCACTACTGGGCATATACCCAGAGAAAACCGTAATTCAAAAAGACACATGCACCCGAATGTTCATTGCAGCACTATTTACAATAGCCAGGTCATGGAAGCAACCTAAATGCCCATCAACAGACGAATGGATAAAGAAGTTGTGGTACATATATACAATGGAATATTACTCAGCCATAAAAAGGAACGAAATTGAGTCATTTGTTGAGACGTGGATGGATCTAGAGACTGTCATACAGAGTGAAGTAAGTCAGAAAGAGAAAAACAAATATCATATATTAATGCATGTATGTGGAACCTAGAAAAATGGTACAGATGAGCCAGTTTGCAGGGCAGAAGTTGAGACACAGATGTAGAGAATGGACATATGGACACCAAAGGGGGAAAACTGCGGTGAGGTGGGGATGGTGGTGTGCTGAATTGGGCGATTGGGATTGACATGTATACACTGATATGTATAAAATTGATGCCTAATAAGAACCTGCAGTATAAAAAAACAAACAAAACAACTAATACTAAACTTTCATTGGGTTATTTGTATGGAAATATGTTAATATAAATGTTTCAGACATTACATGAAATTCCTAAAAATCTTATATTTGTATTTGTATGGAAATATGTATGGAAATATGTTAATATAAATGTTTCAGACATTACATGAAATTTCTAAAAATCTTATATTTGTATTTGTATGGAAATATGTTAATATAAATGTTTCAGACATTACATGAAATTTCTAAAAATCTTATATGTTCTGGTATAATGTTATAAGTAATAATCCTAGTTATTACTTTAAAATGTATATCTCAGAAATAACTAATTTTCTTGTCAACTGCATTATTATGAACTTTCATCAAATCTTTTACCGTGGTCATTTTTAAGTCTTTTGTCATTTACAGACAGTTCTGGGTGTACTCTGATGATTTTGCAAATATGTTCCTATAAAAGGGTTTCATCTTCAAGAAATTCATGGAAAAGACTCTGACAAGTACAGGTTTCTGGTAACTGACTGTACTGCTGAACTGAATGAATAAGCATTTTCAGAACTCTGATGAAAAACTGATGAACTCATAAAAGTGCTAACAAAAGATCAAGATGAAAAAAAAACAATTAATTACATGGGACTGAGTGAACTGATGAGGATGAGTATAATTTTTGTGACTTTCTGTCTGAATTAAAAAAAAAAAAAAAAATCCCACAAGGACTCAGAGGCAAAGAATATACAAATCAATTTTCACTGCAAAGTAAAGGAGCTGTTACAGTGGAGGATTACTGGACTGAATGTCAATATTATGACATAGTATGAGTGTGTTTCATGTTTGGTAATTGCAATCATTGTTGTTTTTGTTGTGGTCATCCATGTACAATGCTTGGTGTCAGTCTATTTATCTCTTGTAAAAATAAAATACAGTGTGTGTGTGTGAAAAAAAAAAAAAAAAAAAAAAGCTAAGTAAGAAAAAAGATTAAGGGCACTATAAAAATTACTAACATAATAATACTATTAGAATAAAGATACAAATGTTCCTAAATACCAAAAGAGATGCTTAAAAAAAGCAAAGAGAACATATAAAGACAGTAAATATAACATAATACACATTGTAATGACAAATAGTATGTAGCATTATAAGGTATATAATATACTGTATGTATGCCTCGTAAAGATGACTTAATAAAGGGTTACTTACACAATTCATTATCCATCTGAAAGAAAAAAGCAACTTGTCTTAAACTCATTCCTTTGAAAAAGAGACAGGATGCTCGATGACTAGCATGCAGGAAGTTTCCTGGGAAATGCACTTCGGAGACACACCTGTAAGTAAGTGAAGGACGCAGAAACGGGAATGGGGAGAAATTGGCCCAAGGAGGGTGCAGCTGGGGCTTCAGCTGATGCTAATAGAGCTCTAGAGCTGGGATGCCCTTTAGAGTTGTCCCTAACAGAGGCAAGTTTGGTTGGATCTTACATGCCTGTAGACCCAGTCAGTTCTCATAGGACACCTCTGGGAGAGAGCATAACCTTGGCCAAGGGCAATTCCCAGTAAGGGATGCAGCTATGGGCTGCATAGGTGGAGCTGCGTAGCCTGCGTAGGTGGAGAATGCGGTAACTCGGTTACGAAGAGAAGGTCTAGGCAGAGTACCGGAATATCCACTACAATTATATAGCAATGAAAATTAATTCATTGAGTATTGCCACATTGAGTACATGCCACAACAAGGATGAGCCTTGCACATGTAATAACAAGTTAAAAGGTATATATACAACATGATTACATTTACGTAAGTTAAGCCATACAAAAAATGCATAATGCTTTGAGAGTAAAAATTAAGAAGCACACAGGAATTACAGACACCAAATTTCTCCTCCCCATGTCAAAGAAGGAAAGCATTTAAGCTGAGGAACAAAGGTTTCAGCTACATGTTAGATTGTATAAGCAGAGTTATAGGTTATGACGGTGGTTCATTGTACTATTCCATATACTTATTATGGCTCCAATTAATTTTTTTAACATGATTACTCAACTGTCATGTATCCCATTGCTATTTATTGAGTAATCTACTTAAACCATTTATACCTAACTAATTTGAAGTGTCAACTTTGAGATATACTAAATTTCTTTGTAGATTTAAATCTATTCTTGCACTTGTTTTTCGGGTCCATCCATCTATATGCTTTTTCATTTACAGTGCATAACATTTTAATTATTGTAACTTTATAACTGGTTTTAATAATTAGATGGGGCTAATCCTTACTCTGTACTTTCCAGAATTTGTGTGGCTGTTTTGCTTATTTTTCCGTGTAAAGTTTTTTGTTTTTGTTTTTGCTCATCCCCTACTTTATTCTCTGTCCATTAAGGATTTTTTTTTATTGTGGGTAAAATACACATAACATAAAATTTACCACTTTAACCCTTTTTTAGTATGTAGTTCATATTGTTGTGTAACCACCAGCACTCATATCCATAACTCTTCATCCTGTAAAACTGAAACTCTGTACACATTAAACAGCAGTCCCCCGTTTCCATCCCCTGTCCCCCAGCCCCTGGCAACCACCATTCGGTATACTTTCTGACTCTCCGATTTTGCCTGCTCTGAGTACTTCATGAGAGTAGAATTACAGTATTTGTCATTTTGTGACTGGCTTAATTTGCTTAGCAGAATGTCCTCACGGTTCATTCATGTTGTAGCATGTGTCAGAATTCCCTTCCTTTTTAAGGCTGAATAATATTCCATTGTATGTATATATGTACCACATTTTGCTTATACGTTCATCTGTTGATGGACATGATTGCTTCCATGCTTTAGCTATTGTGAATAATGCTGCTATGAACATGGGTGTACAAATATCTCTTTGAGACCCTGCTTTCAATTATTTGGGGTATGTACCCAGAAGTGGAATTGCTGGGTTGTATAATAATTCTGTTTTTAATTTTTAATTTTTTGAGAAACTGCTGTACTATTTTCCACAGCAGCTATACTATTTTACATTCCCACCAACAGTGTGCAAGGGTTCCATTTTCTCCACATCCTCACTAACACTGACTGTTGTCTGGTTTGATTTTTTTTTGATAGTAGCCAGTTGGGTGTGAGGTGGTATCTCATTGTAGTTTTGATTCGTAGTTCCCTAATGATTATTGATGTTGAGCATCTTTTCATATGCTTATAGGCCATCTGTATATCTTCTTTGGAGTAACGTCCATTCAAGTCCTTTGCTCATTCTCAAATTGGATTGTTTTATTGTCATTGAGTTTTAGTTCTCTATATATTTTAGATATTAATCCCGATCAGATTTCTGTTTGCAAATTTTTCCCCCTTCTGTAGGCTGCTCTTTATTCTGTGGGTAGTGTCATTTGATGCACAAAATTTTTTAATTTTCATGATGTCCCATTTGTTTTTTGTTGTCTGTACCTTTGGTGTCATATACGAAATCATTGCCACATACAATGTTATGCAACTTTTGCATATGTTTTAAGAGTTTTATAGTTTTAGGTCTTACATTCCATATTAATTTTTAAGTCATTTGATCTAATTAGAAAAGTAAGATATTGTTAATTTTATTGTGATTCATTATATGTGTTGGTCATTTTGGGAGAGGTTTATTTGTTATGATTTTGCATTTTGTTATTCAAGAACTTGGCATTTTTTCCTCTTTTTTTTAATCCCTGTATTTTTCTTGTTGAGTTTTTTCCCGATTTTTTTTGTCCTTGCTACTGTAAATGGGGAAATTTTCACCATTATTTATTCTAACTAGTTGTTATTAGAAGGCATTTTTTTTATGCATAAGAAAGCTGTTAGGATGAGTATGAGTTTTGTAATCTGCCATATCACTTGTCTGAAAGAGCTTTCCAGTTGATTCTCTTGGGGCTTCTTTGTAAACAGTCATATCATCTGTAAGTAATGATTACTTTACCTCTTCAGCCACTTTATATACTTCTATCATTCTTCTCTCTGATTGCATTGGCTGATTTCTGCAGTACAATGTTAAATAACATTGGTGAGTGATGATAATAGACATTCTTTCTTATTATTCTTTAATCAGACTATTCCTTTAATGATACTTAATGAAAAATATATCCATAAGTGCTGAAAGGGCATTTGATAAAATTCCATATGCATTCTTCATAAAATATAATCTTACTAAATCTTAATCATTTTCTCTTACTAAATATTTATAATGAGAATTTAACAAGACTGTATAATGAATGCATGTTAAACCTTTTCAAATCTTTTAAAAGCATATTTTAGCATTTGCTTAAAAGGCATTAATAGTTAAAATTAATAATAATTACTAATAAATACTTAAAATGTTTTCTTATTGATAGAACTTATTTGTAAGAGTTCGGCCCCAGTTGCTCTTTAGATGGGCAACCCTTTGACAACTTTATTTTTTCTATGGTAACTTGACAGCTTAGATTTTTTACCTCTTCTGGAGGTAGTTTTTGGTAGTTTATATTTTCCTGGATAATCATCCGTTTTGTCCAGGTTCTCAATTTATCTGCTCCCAGGTTGATATTATTCAGCCTTAAAAAGGAAGGGAATTCTGACACATGCTACAACATGAATGAACCGTGAGGACATTCTGCTAAGCAAATTAAGCCAGTCACAAAAAGACAAATACTGTAATTATACTTATATGAAGTACTCAGAGCAGGCAAAATCGGAGAGTCAGAAAGTATACCGAATGGTGGTTGCCAGGGGCTGGGGGACAGGGGATGGAAACGGGGGACTGCTGTTTAATGTGTACAGAGTTTCAGTTTTACAGGATGAAGAGTTATGGATATGAGTGCTGGTGGTTACACAACAATATGAACTACATACTAAAAAAGGGTTAAAGTGGTAAATTTTATGTTATGTGTATTTTACCCACAATAAAAAAAAAATCCTTAATGGACAGAGAATAAAGTAGGGGATGAGCAAAAACAAAAACAAAAAACTTTACACGGAAAAATAAGCAAAACAGCCACACAAATTCTGGAAAATACAGAGTAAGGATTAGCCCCATCTAATTATTAAAACCAGTTATAAAGTTACAACAATTAAAATGTTATACACTGTAAATGAAAAAGCGTATAGATGGATGGACCCGAAAAACAAGTGCAAGAATAGATTTAAATCTACAAAGAAATTTAGTATATATCAAAGTTGACACTTCAAATTAGTTAGGTATAAATGGTTTAAGTAGATTACTCAATAAATAGCAATGGGATACATGACAGTTGAGCAATCATCTTAAAAAAATTAATTGGAGGGCTTCTCTGGTGGTGCAGTGGTTAAGAATCCGCCTGCCAATGCAGAGGACATGGGTTTGAGCCCTGATCCGGGAAGATCGCACATGCCGTGGAGCAACTAAGCCCCGTGCGCCACAACTATTGACCCTGCGCTCTAGAGCCTGCAAGCCACAACTACTGAGCCCACATGCTGCAACTACTGAAGTCCATGCATCTAGAGCCCTGGCTCCACAGCAAGAGAAGCCACGGCAATGAGAAGCCCACGCACTGCAATGAAGAGTAGCCCCCGCTCACTGCAACTAGAGAAAGCCCCCCACGCAGCAACCCAACGCAGCCAAAAACAAATAAATAAAATAAATTTATATAAAAAAAATTAATTGGAGCCATAATTTGTACCTCGTTCGAAACAAATTCCAGATGGATCAAAAAATCCAATGCGGGCTTCCCTGGTGGCGCAGTGGTTGAGAATCTGCCTGCCAATGCAGGGGACACGGGTTCGAGCCCTGGTCTGGGAAGATCCCACGTGCCGCGGAGCAACTGGGCCCGTGAGCCACAACTACTGAGCCTGCGCGTCTGGAGCCTGTGCTCCGCAACAGGAGAGGCCGCGATAGTGAGAGGCCCACGCACCGCGATGAAGAGTGGCCCCCACTTGCCGCAACTAGAGAAAGCCCTCGCACAGAAATGAAGACCCAACACAGCCAAAAATAAATAAATAAATAAATAAATAAATAAAATTTAAAAAAAAAATCCAATGCAATTTTTTAGGTATTAGAAGAAAACATGGGAGCTTCATTTTTTAATCTGTGTGGAAACCTCTTCTAAAATATGAACCCAAACCCAGGAGTCATCAAAGGAAGAAAACTGATATGACTACATTTTTTTACATTTAAAGAAAACGCCACAATGCAAGTCATAAGAAAAATAAACTGGAAAGAATTATTTGCAATTCACATTCCAGAAAAAGAGTTAATTTCTAACCTATGAAAGCTCCTATAAATAAACAGAACATAAATAGAGTCTAAAGAAAAATGGGCAAAAGATCCATAACAGAAAACACAAATGGCTTTTAAACATAAAACAAATATTCAACCTCTCTCATAAGAGAAATACAAAATAAAGCTGTAATATACAAGATCAAAAATATTGACACTGGTATACTGTACTGAGAAAAAAGAGGGAAAACAGACTTTATCATACTTGCTGGTGGTAGAATAAATAGGTACAATCTTTATGCAGGGTAACTTCACCATATCTATGAAAATTATACATGCATATATCCCATGAGGTTTTTTTCTAGAGTCATGTGAAACCGTAGATATAAAGGATTCTCACTATGGTGTCACTTTTATAGCAAAAGTTAAGACAAACCCTGTTTACCAATATTAGACTAGTTAAACAAATCATGGCCTAAAACAAGAAATAAGGGAGCGCATTGTGAACTGATGAAGAATGACCTCCAATATAAACCTTTCAGTGAAAGGAAGCAAGTTAAAGAGAACTACGTGTAGCATACTAGCATTTGTATAAAAAGACTACCTCCTAGGCAAGGAACTGGCTGGATATACGGCAAAGAGTGGGAAGAACACATTTTTCTTTTCTTTGATCAATTTTAATGAAATAATAAGATGAGCTACTTACATCCTTTATACATTCTGTATTTTTCCCATAAACAGAAAGTACCTATGTAACACACCAAATTAATTTTTAATTCTGTATTTTCCTTCATACAGAAACAATACTTCTGGACTTCCCTGGTGGCGCAGTGGTTAGGAATCCACCTGCCAATGCAAAGGACACAGGTTCGATCCCTGGTCCGGGAAGATCCCACATGCCGCGGAGCAGCTAAGCCCGTGCACCACAACTACTGAGCCTGCGCTCTAGAGTCTGCGCGCCACAACTACTGAGCCTGCGCACCACAACTACTAAAGCCCACGTGCCCTAGAGCCCACGCACCGCAACTACTGAGCTCACGTGCCTCAACTACTGAAGCCCGCATGCCTAGAACCCGTGCTCTGCAACAAGAGAAGCCACCACGATGAGAAGCCTATGCACCGCAACGAACAGTAGCCCCCGCTCACCGCAACTAGAGAAAAGCCTGCGCGCAGCAATGAAGACCCAATGCAGCCAAAAAAAAAAAGAGAGAGAAACGATACTGCTTTCAAAAAATAAGTAGAAATAATATCTGAGTCAGGGTATGGTTTTTGTAACATTTTAGATAGAATCCTTGGTTAAGGAGCTTGAAAAACCAGAATTATTGTATTCTAATCAAATCCTATATAAAGAAAAGCCTTTTTCTACAATAAGGTAGAGAACTAAACAAGACCAAATTCACCAAATCTGACACACAGTGCAATGTAGCGACAAGTGGGATTCCAAGATAAAATTACAGGAACACAGGTTTTAAAAAGCCAGAAGATGGCACTATTACTTCATTAAAGTCTCACTGGTACCTACATCTAAGCCTCTCAAGGTCTTATTAAGAGACCTGTTTTTCCTTTTCTCTGTGTCTCTCTCCTGTTGCCCTTCTGCATTCGTGCCTATATTTACCTATCCTTCTACTGTTCACCCAAGATATGAAACTGAAATAAACATTAGTGGAAAAGGAAGATTGAAGAAATTCCTGAATTTATAACAATACTATTTTAAGTGAATACAACATATTTAAAACATATTATAAGGTTCCTTTTGCTTTAAAATCGTAGTTGATTTACAATTTTATATAAGTTTAGGTATACGATATAGTGATTCACAATTTTTAAAGATTATACTCCATTTATAATTATTATAAAATATTGGCTATATTCCCTGTGATGTATAATATATCCTTGTAGCGTATTTATTTTTATACACAGTAGTTTGTACCTCTTAATCCTCTAACGCTATTTTGCCCCTTCTCCCTTTCCTCTCCCCACTGGTAACCACTAGTTTGTTCTCTATATCTGAGTCTGGTTCATTTTTGTTATATTCACTAGTTCATTTTTTAGATTCCACATATAAATAATGTCATACAGTATTTGTTTTTCTCTGTCTGACTTATTTCACTAAGCATAACACCCTCCAAGTCCATCCATGTTGTTGCAAATGGAACGTTTTCATTCTTTTTAACGACTGAGTAGTATTCCATTGAATGTGTGTACCACATCTTCTTTACCCACTCATCTGTTGATGGACACTTAGACTGCTTTCATATCTTGGCTATTGTAAATAACGCTCCTATGAACACTGGGGTTCATGCATCTTTTTGAATTAGTGTTTTCCATTTTCTTCAGATATATACGCATGAGTGGAATTGCTGGATCATATGGTAGTTCTGTTTTTATTTTTTTGAGGAACCTCCATACTGCTTTCCACAGTGGCTTCACCAATTTACACTCCCACCAACAGTGTACAAGGGTTCCCTTTTCTCCACATCCTGGCCAACATTTGTTATTTGTGGTCTTTTTGATGACAGCATTTCTGACAGGTATGAGGTGATATCTCACTGTGGTTTTGATTTGCACCTCTCTGATGATTAGCAATGCTGAACATCCTTTGATGTGCCTGTTGGCCATCTATATGTCTTCTTTGGAAAAAATGTCTGTTTGGATCTTCTGCCTATTTTTTGATTGGGTTGTTTGTTCTTAATATTGACATGTATGAGCTGTTTATATATTTTGGGTATTAATCCCTTACCAGTCATATCATTTGCAAATATTTTCTCCCATACAGTAGGTTATCTTTCCGTTTTGTTGCCGGTTTCGTTTGCTGTGCAAAAGCTTCTATGTTTAATTAGGTCCATTTGTTTATTTTTACTGTTGTTTCCTTTGCCTTAGGAGACAGATCCAAAAAAATGTTACTACAATTTATGTCAAAGAATGTTCTGCCTATGTTTTCTTCTAGGATTTTTATGGTTTCCAGGCTTACGTTTAGGTCTTTAATCCATTTTGAGTTTATTTCTGTATATGGTGTGAAAAAATGTTCTAATATCTTTCTTTTACATGTAGTTCTCCATAAGGTTCTTTTGTTAAATATGAAAACACAGGTTTATATCCATTCTCTTTTTTTTTTTTTTTTAACATCTTTATTGAAGTATAATTGCCTTACAATGGTGTGTTAGCTTCTGCTTTATAACAAAGTGAATCAGTAATACATATACAATATGTTCCCATTTCTCTTCCCTCTTGCATCTCCCTCCCTCCCACCCTCCCCATCCCATCCCTCTAGGTGGTCACAAAGCACCGAGCTGATCTCCCTGTGCTATGCGGCTGCTTCCCACTAGTTATCTATTTTACATTTGGTAGTGTATATATGTCCATGACACTCTCTTACCCTGTCACATCTCACCCCACCCCCTCCCCATATCCTCAAGCCCATTCTCTAGTAGGTCTGTGTCTTTATTCCCATCTTGCCACTAGGTTCTTCATGGCCTTTTTATTTTTTTTTTTTCCCCTTAGATTCCGTATATATGTGTTAGCATACTGTATTTGTTTTTCTCTTTCTGACTTACTTCACTCTGTATGACAGACTCTAACTCCATCCACCTCATTACAAATACCTCCATTTCATTTCTTTTTATGGCTGAGTAATATTCCATTGTATATATGTGCCACATCTTCTTTATCCATTCATCTGTCGATGGACATTTAGATTGCTTCCATGTCCTGGCTATTGTAAATAGAGCTGCAATGAACATTTTGGTACATGACTCTTTTTGACCTATGGTTTTCTCAGGGTATATGCCCAGTAGTGGGATTGCTGGGTCGTATGGTAGTTCTATTTGTAGTTTTTTAAGGAACCTCCATACTGTTCTCCATAGTGGCTGTATCAATTTACATTCCCACCAACAGTGCAAGAGTGTTCCCTTTCCTCCACACCCTCTCCAGCATTTATTGTTTCTAGATTTTTTGATGATGGCCATTCTGACCGGTGTGAGATGATATCTCATTGTAGTTTTGATTTGCATTTCTCTAATGATTAATGATGTTGAGCATTCTTTCATGTGTCTGTAGGCCATCTGTATATCTTCTTTGGAGAAATGTCTATTTAGGTCTTCGGCCCATTTTTGGATTGGGTTGTTCGTTTTTTTGTTATTGAGCTGCATGAGCTGCTTGTAAATCTTGGAGATTAATCCTTTGTCAGTTGCTTCATTTGCAAATATTTTCTCCCATTCTGATGGTTGTCTTTTGGTCTTGTTTATGGTTTCCTTTGCTGTGCAAAAGCTTTTAAGTTTCATTAGGTCCCATTTGTTTATTTGTGTTCTTATTTCCATTTCTCTGGGAGCTGGGTCAAAAAGAATCTTGCTGTGATGTATGTCATAGAGTGTTCTGCCTATGTTTTCCTCTAAGAGTTTGATAGTGTCTGCCCTTACACTTAGGTCTTTAATCCATTTTGAGTTTATTTTTGTGCATGGTGTCAGGGAGTGTTCTATTTTCATACTTTTACATGTACCTGTCCAATTTTCCCAGCACCACTTATTGAAGAGGCTGTCTTTTCTCCACTGTATATGCGTGCCTCCTTTATCAAAAATAAGGTGCCCATATGTGTGTGGGTTTATCTCTGGGCTTTCTATCCTGTTCCATTGATCTATATTTCTGTTTTTGTGCCAGTACCACACTGTCTTGATTACTGAAGCTTTGTAATATAGTCTGAAGTCAGGGAGCCTGATTCCCCCAGCTCCATATTTCGTTCTCAAGATTGCTTTGGCTATTCTCCATTCTCTTTTGAAACTACACTAAAATGAAGATAGAGGACTAAAAAAGGATAAAACCATCAAAAAAATATACATATTGGTACTACCCTGGTGGTCTAGCAGTTCAGACTCCACACTCCCAATGCAAGGGGCCCGGGTTCCATCCCTGGTCAGGAAACTAGATCCCGCATGCCACAAGTAAGAGCCCACATGCCGCAACTAAGACCCAGCACAGCCAAATAAATAAATAAATATTTTTTAAAAAACATACACATATGTAGCATGAAAGGAGACATCAGGGACATAAATACAGCTTACTGAAGCTAGATAGAGGGTAGCTGAACTTGGCTTGGTAAAATAGAACAAGCCAAACCCTATGCATGTGAGGGCAGGTGAGGGTATGAAACCAATAAGCTGCAAACACCACAGAAAGGCTTAAGAATGGAGACATCTGTGTCGGGGCTGAAAATAGGAATATTGGTTGAAAGGCTGTATAAGGAACAGTTTTCACCCAGAAGCCTTATCATGTAGGCAAGAAACGGCTTCTCCTGCACCCTAGCAAGAGTCAAGTGATTTGTCTTAAGACACTAAACTAGACAGGATGTAGAAACCAGGTACACACAGGGGTTGTGTGTCACAGCATACCACAAAGAGATTAAATTAAGATTCACATGCTGAACAGTGGACCCCAGCCCTCTTCCCCAAATCAGCTTCCAGAACACAAGCCAATCAAGCAGGAGACTAGGAGATTCCTCCATAGGGAATCTGACCCAAGAGAAAAGACCCTCAATCACTCAATCACCCTGTATTAAGACTTGCAGTTAACAACTCCTCACGGACAGAGTTTTTACTGTCTCACTCTTTAATCTAAACAGATGGCCAAAGTTTACTGAACAAATGAGGAAAGTCTCTAACATGAAATAAAGAAACCGAATTAACAAAACAGAAGAAGGAAAAGAAAGGAAGGAAGGAAGAGGAGAGAAAGAAACAAAGAAAAGGAAGGGAAGAAAGAGAAAGAAAGCAAAGGAAGGGTGGGAAATCTACAAACTAGAACAAAAAGCTTTTTAAAATTAGAAAAAAATAAGAATCACAAATCTAGAATGTCCAACTAAAAGGGAATTTCAGAAAAAGAAAAGAGAAAAGAAGGAGAGAAATTATACCCCCAAAAGAACATATTTGTTTCTGGTAACATAGTGAACTAAAGGGTCTGTAAACTTCACCTTAACAAATATCTAGAAATGTTGGATAAATTAAAATACATATTCTCTCAAATGCTGAGCTCACAAGAAAGCGAAGTTTTCAGCTGCATGGAAGAATTTGTCAACACAAATAACCAAAATTTTTAACTTTTAATAGCTTTAAAGTGACAAGAGACGAGGCCTTGGGAATCACATGAAGTGAAGAGTTGGAATTAAGGCCCCCACTCCCTTTCTTTTTTTTTTTTTTCCATCCCGTTTCAAACATTCTCAGTGAAAGGATGGACGAGGGAAGGGTAAGGAAATCAACCACCAGCAAAGACAAGACAAGAAAATGTCTCTATCTAGCTCTGGAAACTAGGGGAAAAAGAGGTCTCCTAAAAATCCTCAGATTCAGATATCATAATGATCTCCAATTAAAAAAAAAAAAAAAATTCATCCAGACACAGTAAAACACTAAAAATAAAGAGATCTTAAGAACAAGCAGGGGGCTTCCCCGGTGGCACAGTGGTTCAGAATTTGCCTGCCAATGCAGGGGACACGGGTTCAAGCCCTGGTCTGGGAAGACCCCACATGTCGCGGAGCAACTGGGCCCGTGAGCCGCAACTACTGAGCCTGCACGTCTGGAGCCTGTGCTCCGCAACAAGAGAGGCCACAATAGTGAGAGGCCCGCGCACCGCGATGAAGAGTGGCCCCCGCTTGCCGCAACTAGAGAAAGCCCTTGCACAGAAACGAAGACCCAACACAGCCACAAATAAATAAATAAATAAATAAATAAATAAATAAATAAATAAAAGATTGTCACATTGGGTTTAAAATAAATAAAATGGAGAACAAAATCCAACTGCTCTTTGCAGTATCTAACACATACCTCCACAGAAAGTAACAGAATGAAAAAAGACAATGTGACTCTATAAACAGACAAATGGTCTTTATAGTAAGAGCATTATAGAGGATAAAGAGGATATAACGATTAAAGGTTCTTTTCAGCAAGAAGACACAAATATTCTAAATTTGAATGTATTTTATAACAGTTCACAAGTGTATAAAGAAAAAAAAAGACAAATTTACAAGGAGAAACTGAGAAATCTACAATTATAAAGGAGATTTTAACATACACCTCTCAGTAATGATGAGTTGAACAGACAAAATAAGAAAGTCAGTAAGGGTATACACAAAATTTCATCAACACAATTAGTAAGTGTGGTCTAAGAGACATATGTACCAACCTGCCCCCAAAATGGGAGAATACACATTTTTTTCCAAAGAATTCTCTTCAAAACAATACCTCATTTGATGAGGTCAGTATAACCTTTACAACAAAGCCAGATAATAGGAACAATATGTTAAACTACAGTCGAGTTTAACTTACGTACAGCAACAAAATCAATACAGAAAAACACAAAAATCAATAAACACTAGGAGGATTACAATGGTAAAGAAAGTCCAATAGTAGGAAAGACTAAATACTTAATAATAAATTACAAGAAATGTATAAAAACTTGTATGAGGGAACTGAAAACATATGTCTACACAAAAGCCTGCACACGAATGTTCATAGCAACATTATTATAATAGCCAAAAAGCGTAAACAAACCCAATGTCTACCAACTGATGAATGGATAAATAAAAAGGGCTATATCTCTACGATGGAATGCGTATTATTTGGCAATAAAAAGGGAGATGAAGTATTGTTACATGTTACAGTATGTATAAACCTAGAAAATATTACACTAAGTGAAAGAAGGCAGCCACAGAATGCCACGTTGTATGATTTAATTTAAAGATGATTTAGATATTATACATGAATAGTTCATTTACATGAACTATTCAGAGGAGGCACATCCAAAGAAACATAAAGTAAATTAGTAGTTGCCCAGGGCTGGAGGGAGAAGGGAATGAGGAGTGACTGCTAATGGGCACAGGTTTCTCTTCAGGGTACTGGGAATGTTCTGGAATTAGGTGGTGGTGATGGCTGCATATATCTGTGAATATACCAAAACACACCAAATCATATACTTTAAAAGGTGAATTTTATGATAATTATAATGCAATAAAGCTTTTTTAAAAAAAAAGAGGAAATTTTTCAATACTCCTAAAGAAGATTTGAACAATGGAAAGACATACCCTGTTCTTGGATAAGACAATTGAACATTATAAGGATATAAATTCTCCCTAAGTTAATTTATAAATTCAATGTAATCCCAATAAAAATACTAACAATCCATTTTATAGAGTTAGACAGGCTGACATTAAAGTTGACATAGAGGGACTTCCCTGGTGGCACAGTGGTTAAGAATCCGCCTGCCAATGCAGGGGACACAGGTTTGAGCCCTGGTCCGGGAAGGTCCCACGTGCCGCGGAGCAACTAAGCCCGTGAGCCACAACTACTGAGCCTGTGCTCTAGAGCCCACGAGCCACAACTACTGAGCCTGTGTGCCACAACTACTGAAGCCTGCATGCCTAGAACCCGTGCTCCACAACAACAGAAGCCACCGCAACGAAGAGTAGCCCCCACGAGCCACAACTAGAGAAAGCCCGCGCGCTGCAACGAAGACCCAACACAGCCAAACAAATAAGTAAATAATTTTTTAAAAATTAAAAAAAATAAAGTTGACATAGAAAACAAACATGCAAGAATAACTAGGAAAGTACTGGAAAAGAAAAACTATGAATGGAAAATAACCTTACCAGATATTAAAATATGCTATACAGCCTCTATAATTAAAACATTTTGGTACAGATGCACAAATAGGCCAGTAGATCAGTGGACAGAATAGAAAGTACAGAATTAGACCTAAATACATATGGAAATTTAGTATATGACAAAGTTGGCATCCCCAATCATTGGGTAAAGATGGACGCTTTTCAGATTTTTTAAAAATTGTGGTAAAATATACGTAACATAAAATTTACTATCTTAACCATTTTTCGGTTTAGAGTTCAGCAGCATCAAGTACATTCACACTGAAGTATAACCAACCTCTAGATCTCTTTTCATCTTGAAAGACTGAAACTACATAATCATTAAACAATAGCTCCACATTCACCCCTCCCCCTAGCCCTTGACAACCACCATTCTGCTTTGTCTCTATGAGTCTGACTGCTCTAAGTACCTCATATAAATGGAATCATACAGTATTTGTCTTTTTGTGACTGGCTTATTTCACTTAGCATCAAGTTCCCAGGGTTCATCCATGTTATAGCATGTGTAAGAATTTTCTTCCTTTTTAAGGTTAAACAATATTCCACTGTATGTATATACTACATTTTGCTAATCCATTCATCTACTGATGGACACGTGGGTTGCTTCTATCTTCTATAAACATGGGTGTAAACATGAGTGTACAAATATCTCTTTGAGGTTCTGCTTTCGATTCTTTTGAGTATATATCCAGAAGTGGAATTGCTGGATCACATGGTAATTCTACTTTGAATTTGAGGAACTTCTATACTGTTTTCAACACTGGCCGTACCATTTTATAAATGTTACCACCAACAGTGTAAGGGTTTCAATTTCTCCACCAACCAAGGTTCCAATTCTCACCAACACTTGTTATTTTCTGTTTTTTTGGGTTTTTTTTTTTTTTATAGGCGTCATCCTAATAGGTATGAGGTGGTATCTCACTGCAGTTTTGACTTGCATTTCCCTAATGATTAGTGTATGTTAAACATCTTTTCATGTGTTTTTTGGCCATTTGTATATCTTCTTTGGAGAAATGTCTATTCAAGTCTTTTGCCAATTTTTTTTTTGGCTGCGTTGGGTCTTCGTTGCTGCACGCGGGCTTTCTCTAGTTGCGGTGAGTGGGGGCTACTCCTCGTTGCAGTGCCTGGGTTTCTCATTGCTGTCACTTCTCTTGTTGCGGAGCACGGGCTCTAGGCGCACTAGAGTGGCACTTCACTAGTTGTGGCACTTGGGCCTTAGGGTGCGTGGGCTTCAGTAGTTGTGGCACAGGCTCAGTAGTTGTGGCTCTTGGGCTCTAGAGCTCAGGCTCAGAAGTTGTGGCGCATGGGCTTAGTTGCTCCACGGCATGGGGGATCTTCCTGGACCAGGGATCGAACCCGTGTCCCCTGCACTGGCAGGCAGATTCTTAAGCACTGCACCACCAGGGAAGTCCTTTTGCCAATTTTTGAATCAGGCTGTTTGGGTTCTGGTAGAGGTTCTTTATATATTCTAGATATTAACCCCTTATGAGACATATGATTTTCAAATATTTTCTCCCATACCATAGGCTGCCTTTCACTCTTAATGGTGTCTTTTGATGCACAGACGTTTTTAATTCTGATGTAGTCCAATTTACCTGTTTTTACTTTTGTTACCTGTGCTTTTGGTATGTCCAAGAAATCACTGCCAAATCCAAAATCATAAAGATTCTTACCTATGTTTTCTGCTAAGAATTTAATACTTTTAGCTCTTAAGTTTAGGTCTTTGATTCATTTTGAGTTAATTGTTATATATGGTATAAAGGCCCAATTTTTTTTTTTTTTTCACATGGATATCCAGTTTCCCCAACATCATTTGTTGAAAAGACCACCCTTTCCCCATTGAATGGTCTTGGCACCCTTGTCAAAAATAACTTGCCCATATATGCAAGGGTTTATTCTGGGCTATTATATTCCACTGATTTATATGTCTGTATTTATGCTAGTACCACATTGCTTGGTTACTGTAGCTTTGTAATAAGTAGTGAAATTGGGAAGTCTGAGTCCTCCAGGTTTATTCCCTTTCAGGATTATTTTGGCTATGTGAGGTCCGTTGAAATTCTATATGAATTTTAGAATGGATTTTTCTGTTTCTGTTAAAAAAAAGAAATTGGGATATTGATAAAGATTGCACTGAATCGGTACATCACTTTGTGTGGTACTGACATTTTAGCAATATTAAGTCTTCCAGTCTAGGAACACAAGTTGTCTATTTATTTGTGTCTTCCTTAATTTCAGCAATGTTTTGTAATTCCATGTACCAGTGTTTTGCCTCCTTGATTAAGTTTATTCCTAAAGTATTTTATTCTTTTTTCTTTTTCATGCTATCCTGAATGGAATTGTTTTCTTAATTTCCCCTTTGGATTGTTCACTACGTTAGTGTGTAAAAATGCAACCGATTCTTTTGTGTTGATTTTTTTATCCTGCAACTTTGCTGAATTTGTTCATTAATTCTAATAGGTTTGGGTATGTAGAATCTTTAGGGTTTTCTACATATAAAGATCATATTGTCTGCCAATGGAGGAAATTTTGCTTCTTCCTTTCCAATTCAGATGTCTTTTACTTCTTTTTCCTGACTAATTGCTCCAGTTAGGACTTCCAGTACTATGTTAAATAGAAGTGGTGACTGCAGACATCCTTGTCTTGTTCCTGAACTTGAAGAAAAGCTTTCAGTCTTTCACAACTCAGTGTGGGCTTCTCCTATAGGGCCTTTTTACATGTTGAGGTAGTTCCTTCTATTCCTAGTTTGTTGAGTGTTTTTATCATAAAGGGTGTCGAATTTCATCAAATACTTTTTGGTATCAACTGAAAAGATGAACTTTTTAATAAATGCTGCTGGGCAGTCATTTTGAAAAAGATAAAATTAGATCCATATCTCACACCATACACACAAATAAACTCCAAAAGGATTAGAGATCAAGATTTAAAAAATGAAAGTGGGCATCCATCAACTTAACCAAGGTAAACAAGGGTAACCAAGGTAAATATCACCAATGATAAAACATACTGACATGACGAACCCCTTGATGAGCTCTGTGAAAGAAAGATACATCATTTTTTGTGGTATTTTTACTAAAAAGGCATAACCATACTCCAATCATGAGACAACACTGGACAAAGTCAAATAAAGGATATTCTGAAAAATATATGATCGGTACTCTTCAAAAGTGTCAAGGTCATGTAACAAAGAAAAACTGAAGGCTGTTAGAGAATAGAGAATACTAAGGAGAAACAACTAAATGCAATGTGGGAGCCTAGACAGGATCCTGGAACAGAAAAATGTCATTACAGAAAAAAATGATGAAATTCAAATTAAGGTCTGTAGTTTAGTTAATAATATTGTCCTGATGTTAGTTTCTTGCTCCTGATAATTATAGAACGGTTATGAAAAGGTTAACGTTAGGAAGTTGTATCTTTCCTGCAAGTCAAAAATTAGTTTAAGTAAAAAAGTTTTGAAAAAAGAAATACAGCAATAATTATACCACTAAGAGTGATAACCATCAAAAGAACTAAAAGCAGATATGGTTAAAGGTAGTTTTACTAATTCATGCTGTTAGAAATCAAGATAGTTCCCCTTGGCGAAGAGGTGTTCATGACTGGAAAGGGACAGTAGGGTGCTGTTAATTGTCTGTTTCTGGATCTAGGGTGCTAGTTACACTGATGTGTTATTTAGTTAGTGAAAATTTGTCCAATTTTAGATACCTATCATCTTTCATTAAAAAAGCATTTTTTAAAAACATAGTTTTACCTCTGGATAGTGGGATGAAAAATATGAAGAAGACTCTTCTTTCAGAAAATTTTAAATTGGTAACTACCAAATATTAATACAAGAAGTCAGAAAGGCAAGCATGAGACCCTAAGGCCAGACGAATCCAGAAAGCACAACTGGTCTATTTTATTTCACCATCCTCAGCAACTGATCTCCTATATTCCTCTTGAGAAAAAGTGGGATTTGTACAAGATAACCAAGAGCTAAGACTAAGAGTAGATATAACAGGGAGTATCTTCAAGGGAACTATCAGACACAACAAGATTCACACAGTAAGCACTAGATAATGTAAACTGTGAGAGAGCTTCTGATATTGGACATAAAAATTTTACCAAACACACACTGGTTACTTAAGATAGATGTAGATTCAATGTGAAAAATTCATCAAAGTTGCTAGTAGTCACAATGTGAAAAAATGCTTCATATTGTTACAGAAAGCCTAAAAAATAACTAGATGGTGAGCTGAAAAATACTCTACCCTTGAGATAATTAGGATGATAAAAAACAGTCAGAAAAAGTTTTACACAAATTACTAAGTCAAATGAATGTCATAGTTCCCTGTTTCCACTCAAGGTCAATCTGAGTCAAAGTGTTTCTTTCCAGGGTGAGTACTGGAGTGAATTTTACACAAACAGGAAGAGGTATTAAATAAGTCAGAGGCTTTTGACCCTAAGATAGATACCTAACTAGATAGATAGATAGACAGACAGCCAGTCTGAGCTCTATGCTACAGTTGATCAGAATACTTCAATATATACCTAGAGTTAAACGTGAAGAGAAAAAAAAAAATCCTTCTGTACAATATTTTCTACTTTGATGAAACGATACGTACTATCATTCTTATTTTCAAGATCAGCTCGGTGCTTTGTGACCACCTAGAGGGGTGGGGTAGGGACGGTGGGAGGGAGGGAGACGAAAGAGGGAAGAGATATGGGGACATATGTATATGTATAGCTGATTCACTTTGTTATAAAGCAGAAACTAACACACCACTGTAAAGCAATTATATGCCAATAAAGATGTTAAAAAAAAACAAAACACATTCCTTGTTGCATATTCAGTTCACCAGGCATATCCACACCCCTGGTGATAACAGCATCATTACCCACCACTTTTTTTTACTATGAAATACACGCGCTCCTGCTCTGTGACGAACAATAAACACCGCCCCTATTATGTGCTATTATATTTTTATTCTTCTTACTTTTCAGAACACTTTTAGCCTTTTTCTCTTCTTTCATCACAACTTCAAGATTTTACATCATTTCATAATACCCAACTTGTTTTCTTTTAGCCCATACATATTTAATTTTTAAACAAGTCAAAAGGACACGTAGCATATAACATAGGCATTAAAATAAATTAAAAATGTATGTTACAAAGGAGTTAGGTTAACGTCTTATCTAAGCATGTACTTGTTTCTATTCACAGTAAACCAGTCAGTGTAACAGATTCACACAGCTCATAATCAGGATTTAACCAATTAACTGAAATACAGCTGAAATGAGGATATCACAACATCATACAGAAATGGTCTATTTTTTAAATTATAGTAAACAGTGACGCTAGAGAAAGGATGATCAGTCAAAAACGGTGGCTAATTTTCAAATCACTTACTTATATTTGGATCAATTCACAATGCTCTAGGAAAAACAGAAACTATACTGGAAAGACTCAACTAAGAAGAACCTATAAAGACGTCTGGGTTCTTGCGTTAATGTTGAAGGCCTAAGTATTTTATTTTATTATTATTATTATTATTTTTGCAGAGCATTTATTTATTTATTTATTTAGCTGGGTGATCAGAGTGACTTTTTTTTTTTAAATTGAAGTGGAGTTGATTTACAAGATTGTGCTAATATCTGCTGTACAGCCAAATACGGAAGAAAAGGCCTAAACACTTCAGTGAGGCAATACAGTGGAGTGGCTAGCACGACAGTCAGATTCACGTTTGAGCCCCAGCTCTGCCGTCACTGTCTTTCTAATCCCAGTAAAGCAATTTATGTCCTCACCTATAAAATGAAAAACAGTTAAACCTATCTCACACACAGCTGGGCAGGACTACATGAGGTCCTCATCACACTGTCAGTGTTTGCAAAGCAAGCCATTAAAATTCATAATGAATACAAAGCTTTCAGGTTTTGGATCTTTATTTTCTCACTTAATCCTAGAAAATATGTTGTGGTCTTTTACATTTTGTAGGTTATGAAAGAACAGCCTTGTAAACAGGATTTCACTTTTTTTCAATGAGCTGCTTATATTAGAATCTCTTATTTTCTTTACTTACTATGATCTCTCTCATTTCACTTGAAATTACTTTCTGTTATTGGGAAGAAGGGTTTTGTAGGTAGTGACCCCTTTCTAAAAAGTCTTTTCCTTAGCATTAGTTTCACATGCTTTTGCTTAGTATTTCAGTTTCTTGAAATTTATTCCTATTTTATGTCACTTATATCAAGAGAAGAAATTCAATTGTCTTGAACATTTCCCCCAGAGTGTAACTTCAATTAGCCTACGAAATTAATAACTCGGAACAGATCTTAGAGTTGTAGTATCTAATAGTCCAGATTATCCCAAGAATACTGCTGGATCTGATATAATAACAGTAAAAGAAAATAATTTGACTTGGGAAGAGGGAATACTTAAAGTTCTTTCAGAAAGAGCTCATTTATAAGAAATATTTAGCTGCTTTTACATTGTAATTAACTAGTTTACTAATTAAGTTAGCAAGTATTTGCTCAAATTTTAAGGTCAGTGGAAGAAGTTACGGTGTTTTTCACAAAGATTTTCACTGTATGTTTCTTAGAATGTCTCCACAGGTAATATATTCTGCTACCTTTGAACACTGATGTGTTCAACTTAAAAATACATAATCACGGGGCTTCCCTGGTGGCGCAGTGGTTAAGAATCTGCCTGCCAATGCAGGGGACATGGGTTCAAGCCCAGGAAGATCCCACATGCCACGGACCAACTAAGCCCATGCGCCACAACTATTGAGCCCATGCGCCACAACTATTGAGCCCATGCGCCACAACTACTGAAGCCCTCGCGCCTAGAGCCTGTGCTCCACAACTAGAGAAGCCACCGCAATGAGAAGCCCGTGCACCGCAATGGAGAGTAACCCCCGCTCTCCACAACTAGAGAAAGCCCACGCACAGCAACGAAGACCCAACACAGCCAAAAATAAATAAATTAAAAAAAAATACATAATCACTATGCTCACAAAATGTTCCTACTTGTAAAGGCTTTGTAGCTTAAAATGTATCAATTAGTGCAGAATCATTTATCTAACAGTTTTTCCAAACTTTCTTTAACCTAGAAATCATTTTATTGACTGCTATTCGTTAGTTGCATATGTTCTTTCTTTTCTTCCAGTTTTATTGAGATATAGCTGTCAAAAGCACTGCAAAAGTTTCGGTGGACAGCATGATGATTTATCTACATACATCATGAAGGGATTATCACAATAAGCCTAGTGAATATCCATCATCTCATACAGATACAAAACTAAAGAACCAGAAAAATATTGTTCTCCTGTGATGACAGCTCTTAGAATTTCCTCTCTTAACAACTTCCATTCATAACATAGAGCAGTGTTCATAATATTTATCATGGTGTACATTACACCCCCAGTTTTTATTTTTGGCCCACCATGCAGCATGTGGGATCTTAGTTCCCAGGGATCGAACCGCACCCCTTGCAGTGGAAGCATGGAGTCTTTTTTTTTTTAAATAAATTTATTTATTTATTTATTTTTGGCTGCGTTGGTCTTTGTTGCTGCACATGGGCTTTCTCTAGTTGTGGCGAGCGGGGGCTACTCTTCGTTGCGGTGCACGGGCTTCTCACTGTGGTGGCTTCTCTTGTTGCGAAGCATGGGCTCTAGGTGCGCGGGCTTCAGTAGTTGTGGCACACGGGCTCAGGAGTTGTGGCTCGTTGGCTCTAGAGAGCAGGCTTCAGTAGTTGTGGTGCACGGGCTTAGTTGCTCAGTGGCATGTGGGATCTTCCCGGCCCAGGGATCGAACCCGTGTCCCCTGCATTGGCAGGCGGACTCTTAACCACTGTGCCACCAAGGAAGTCCCAGCACGGAGTCTTAACCACTGGATTGCCAGGGAGGTCCCACAAACTCATTCTTTAATAACAACATACTTGGCTCTTTTCAAAGTAAAATGGAATCTGTTACATAAACTTATTATGCTTTTGAGTATCAAAAAAAAAGAAAGAAAGAAAGATTTCTCTTCTCCAAATACTTTCCCCTATTCTATCTTTTCCTGCACTTAGAATTCTTCAAGGGCTGAGGCTATGTCATGCTCCTCTGTCAGCTCAGTGGCTCACACAGTGCCTGTAACATAGTAAGCACTCCATATCTGTCAGCTGAGTGACTCACACACTGACCAGCTGGTGAGGAATCACCATTGCTCCATGCCTACTATCTGGCTGATGGTTCATATCATCTCTAAGAATAAGTAAGGTAAAAAATAAAGAGGGTGGGGGAGGCTTGAATTTAAAAGGCTAGTAAACAGAAAACAGAATAAGGGAGTTGGAAAGTAGTCAAAAATTAAAATCTAATTAGATCATTAAAGATTTTTCCAGTGGGGAAGAAAAGACTTTAAAGAAATACATGCATTTTAAAAACAGGGACTTCCCTGGTGGTGCAGTGGCTAAGAATCCGCCTGCCAATGCAGGGGACACGGGTTCGAGACCTGGTCTGGGAACATCCCGCATGCAGAACAACTAAGCCCGAGCGCCACAACTACTGAGCCTGTGCTCTAGAGCCTGCGAGCCACAACTACTGAGCCCACGTGCCACAACAACTGAAGCCCGCGGCACCTAGAGCCCGTGCTCCGCAACAAGAGGAGCCACTGCAATGAGAAGCCCGCGCACTGCAATGAAAAGTGGCCCCCACTCGCCACAACTAGAGAAAGCCCACGCGCGGCAACAAAGACCCAACGCAGCCAAAACTTAATTAATTAATTAATTAATTTAAAGAAAAAACATGAAGGACTTCTCTAGTGGTCCAGTTGGTTAAGACTCCACTTTTCCACTGCAGAGGGCACAGGTCTGGGAACTAACATCCTGCATGCTGTGCAGTCCAGCAAAAAACAAAACAAAACAAAAAAGATGATTCTGGCTGCAGTGCTTAAGGATTAGAGACAGAAAGAGATCAAAGATGGAAGGTCAAAAGGAAGCTATTATTGTAGAGAAAAGGAATGGAGGCCCAGACTATGGTAACAACAGTAGGAATGGCGAGAAATGGACATGGATTACCTTTTTGCTTCAGGTATCTCTATCAGGGTTAAATGAGCATTGGTATCTTGCACAAAATGGGCAATAAATAAATTTAATCAATGAATTAATGGAAACCAAAGCTCAATATGGATGAGAAGATTCTAAAGAGAGTTCCTAACTGCTCTAAGGAAACCTTCAACAAGGTATATCACTTCTGATGAAATGTCCATGCAGCTGCTAGGGAAAGGGGATCCTGCCAACTATTGATCACTGAAGTTAAATGTAACTCTAGACAAGATTTTAGAGTCTTTACTGAGAGAAGTCTATGAACACAGAAAAAGCAATAACCAACCTATGCTCCTGGAAATCAGTATAGTTTCATTAAGGACCAATAATGACAGATTAATGCTTTTTTATTTTTTTGACAGATTAAACAGATAGGATTTTTTAAAATGAAGTATATAAAGTTACCTGGGTTTTAGGAAGGCAATTGTTAAAGTTCCTTATATTTTCCTTGTGAAAACCTAGAAGTATTTGAGGTAGATAATGATAAATTAGCTGGATTTCTAATTAGCTGAACAACTTGAATCAAAGAATTAACAGGTTTTTAAAAATCAACATTATGAGGTCTCTAGCAGGGTAAGAGCTCTGCTCCTAGGCCCACCTAGTCAACATTTTAATAATATTTGCATGAAGGCTATGTCAGCATTATCAAAATTATAGTTTATCAAATCTATGGATAAACAAATAAGCTTTTTTATTGAATGACCAAATCAAGACTTTTTCTTTTTTTTAAAGTCAACATACTGGAACCAATCTGACAAGATAAAATTTAATCAGCATAAATATGAAGTCCTACCAAAAAATATTCTATTAAAGAACTGGGAGAGCATGGACAAAACAACTCAAGAATGTTAGGTGACTACAAAATCAATAATGGGTAATGCACATAGCACTTAAATGCCAGGGACTATTCTAAGTGCTTTACATATATGCATTCATTTATTCCTTAGAAGAACACTATCAGATAGGTACTATGATAAACCCCATTTTACAGATGAGAAAACTGAGGCCCCAAAATGTTTACATAATTTACTCAAGGTCACCCAGCTGATAAACTGTAGAACCAGGATTTAAACCCAGGCAGGCCAGCCCCAGAGTTCGCCTTCTTGACAGGACATTATTGTAAATTAACAGTGCCGCGTGGTTGCCAAAGAAGCAAGTCTATCCTTAATCTTAAATCAGAGCGGTAACTTACGGTCTTCTCTACTGGTTAATATCTAATTATGGGTACTACACTTTTAAGAAGAATATGGATAAACTGACACAAACCCACAGATGAGCCATAAGTATTTTGAGGAGGTGCAAATCAAAACAACAAAATCATTAGAGGAGGTTAAAGACTGAGAATATTCTGTTTAGAAAAGAAAATAATCAGGAGAATATAGGAAGTATCTTCAAATATTTGAAAACCCACTACAGAGGGGACAGAACTAGAACCAGTGAAGATATAACTTCTAGTTCAGTAAAAGAAATAATTTTATAAAAATTAGAGTTGTCCAAATATCTTTGCCTCAGAAACTATGAATCTTCTCTCCAGAAAAATATACAAATGCATATAAAATTTCCAAGGGTTCACAAATCTACTTTTAATTGTATTCATGCCCCATCCCTAGAATCATTTATCCCAGATTAAAACGGAAAAGATTCAAGTACGAAGAGGCAAATATATTTAATAATCTTTAAAACTGATTACAGCTTAAAACTTTATGATCTAAAAAACACTGAACTTCATGCTTTCTAATTTCCTCTAAGACACATTAAGATACATGTTACAATAAGAGTTTAAAATATGATGACAAGTTCAGAAAAAAAGTGAAATCAAGTTTGCCAAGCAACAATGTAAACTGACTATAAGTAAGTTCTGACTGTAAGTAATAATGGCTTACTATTTCATCTTTAAAAGAAACATACCTAAGTTTAAAGATTAAAAAATGAGGTGCTAACATACTACTCAATATCTAATATTTAATGCCCAAATTAGAAAGTTTCCCCCTCTGCCTTTAAGACTTCATCTTAAACTCTCCCTTCTCATCTTTTAGTCCTGGTTAATTGTTAAGGTTGACAAACTAAGAAACAATGGGCTAGAAGTCAGAACACTAGGTTCTACTTCACTATCTTTGCCATGAATTTAATTTTGGCTTAGTCTGTTTCCTCACCACATTCTAAGAACTTTCATATACCTAAATAGGCTTTAAAAATGGTGAAGTGCAATGTAAATATATGACTCATGCATTATGCATAAAACATAAAATATCAACAGCAAGAAAACAAAGCCAGTCTTTCTATAATGCTAAAAAAAAAAAAGCAAATGTATATTCACATTTCAATTCCTAATTACAAAAAGCAATCTTTGAATCCTTCAGGCTGTGTTTTAATGTATAATTTCCATCCACAAATGCTTTCCATATTAAGGATAAACATATCTGTGCACCCAATTTCAAGTTGTATTGAGGGGACATAGTTCACAGTTAAGAATTCTGGCGGCAAGGGAAAAACTTGAAGGTGCCAGTTGGACGACACATTTCCAAGAGTTGGGGGGAAAGGTACATGATCACAAAATGGTAACGTGAAGTATTAAACACTTGAACAATTCTGTTTTCCCTCTTAATTAAACAACTAGACATAAAGAGAACTCAAAAATAAGAGTTTAATAAGTCTTGGGCCTTTATTAAATGTAAGCACCACATTGCTGAAATTGCAACTGTACTGTCAGAACAGGGCTACAGACACCATGTCTGCCATGAGACTAGACTCTAGTTCCAGGCACAAGATGTTCTAATAAATAACAAATGCATCAAGAGCCAGCACAGAAGTGTGACAGAATCCGGGGTCTAGGCATTTGATTTTTCTCCGGGTGCTACTTGAGAATGGACACTGCCATTAAAGATTTATTACAGTAACAGGATAGTGATAAAGCTTTAGCTAAATTATAGGCCAACCAATGAAATGGAAAAGCAACATGCAATATCAGATCAACTAAATTATTTTCTGTATAATTTTGTACAGAGGTAGGGTTATGATTACACCGTAGACAGGAAAGATGAATAACCTCAACTATATCTATTAGGTAAAGATGATTTCAAGCCATTAAGAGAAAAGAAAAGTGGCCCAGAAAAAAATTAGGCTATAGCAGTCAAATGAAGAAACACAACACTAAGATTTGGGGGAGAAAGGGGAAGGAAGGGAATGAGCTACTGACTTACTAAAAAGAGAGCAAAGAAGTGGGAGAGGGAGTCTGAGCCCTCAGAGCCAGAATGAGGAAAAGTATTCAAAGGCTCCAAGGGAGCTTCAGCAGTGAATACGGAAAGGGACGACCCTGTAACTGTTTCAACGTAAAAAGAGAAACAACACGGGGAACTTTTCTAAACCATCATTCACGGGGGTCAATTAAATGCCTAACTCATGCAGGGCAGGGCAATTAATAGGAGGTGAGCTTTGTTCCAAATGGTTACACCGATTAGTCCATTTCCTCCTGGCAACACCCTCAATAGGTGGATACTATTTTACAGATGAAGAAACTGAGACCACACAACGCCAGGTCACAGAGACTGGTACCAGAGACTGAGCACTCATCCTCCTAGGTGCACTGTCTCCCTACAAGAGCCTACAAAAATCTTTACCCTCTTCTGTGGAGAGAGACCTTGGCTCTCCGGAATTTCTCAAAGGAGTCTGGGCCCCAAAAGTGACCCTCTACTTGACAGAAAAGTTCCCTTATAGAGGCTACGAGGCTCTTCCAAGCGCACGAGGCTTTGGAACTCTGAAATACACCAGGTAGAGATGGAAAACCAGACTTAGAAGCCATGCTTCTCCCCTGAAGACACCGAGAAAGTAGAAAGCAGCCCTTCCTCTCTTCCACGAGGCGTGACTCAGGGACGGTGCCTCCCCCAATTTGCTCTGTGTGTCTGTGTGTGGCTGGGGCGGTGGGGGGGCGGGGGGGGGAGGAGCGGTCTCCGCTTTCCGACTCTCTTCCCCAGACACTCAAGGGTTACTCGGCCAGGCCTGGAAGAATGCGTGGGAATAAACAGATGGGACTCGGGGTGACAAGGGGCCCGGAGGCGCAGGGAGGGGAACCTGCCCAGGAACACGCCGGGCCGGGTCCGCAGGCCCTAGGAGCCCGCGCCCGCACCCTGAACCTTACCGCCGCTTGGCTGCAGAGAACGAGGCGACCGCGCAGGGCTGTTCTTCGAGCCTGGGACGCGTCTTCGGGCACCGCCGCTCCAGTGGCGCCCGCGGCTGGCGGCGGCCGGGTCCCGGCCGACTCACACGCGGGGCAGGCTGGGCGATCCGCGGCCTGCCCAGTCGAGGCCCTGGAGTTCGAGGCGCCGGGACGGCGACCGCGCGCGCGCCCCTGAGCCTGCCCAAAGAGGAAGGGTCAGGGCGCGCCCGCGCACCGAGCAGCGCCGGCGGCTGCAGCCGAGACCGCTGGCGGCTCCGTCCGCCCTCGCCGGCCCAGCCACTGCCCCGCTTCCCCCGCGCGAGCTTTGGCGGCGGAGCAGCACGGTGAGCGCCGATTGGTCCTCGGGATGAATGACGTAAGGCGCCTCTCCCCACGGATTGGCCAGGCCTGCGGTGCGTGCGAGGAGTAAACAAACCCCGCCCCGAGGCTTCCCAAAGAGAGGAGGGGTCCGCGAGGTAGAGGAGCGGGGCGTCAGGCGCTCTGCCGGGTCCCTGGGTTGTCCACTGGAGGTTCTCAGTGGGTCCCCCGCAGGGATCTCGCCAACGCGGCTCCCCAGCCGCCTCCGGGACGGGCTACAGGCCTGAGGCCTAAAATTTATAGACACACCCTTCCCCGCCCCTTCCCCCGGCTTGGGTGGGAATCTTGACTTTTCCATCCACCCCCATCCCCCCCGGCCCCAAGCAGGAAAACCCCCATCTCTCTTAGAAAAGGAGGAACTAGGTCATCCCTAGTTCCCAATCACAACTCCGTCCCCAGTCACTTGATGGGTCACCTCCGGGGCAGCAGCATGGAGGGGCATGGGGACGAGGGATTGAGGCCACGTGTGGGGACGAGTATGCGGTAAATTATTCAGACAGGGATTAGAGACCGCTGGGCATGTGGCTTCTTCGGTACACAGGCAAGTAAGATCCAAACCGGGCCAGGTCACCATGTCACGTGGAAGCTGAAGAGAAAATCGCGGCTCCCATCCCCCAAATACCTGTCCATTTAGTTCAGTATTAATACATTTTTCTGCCTATCTGAAAACCATGTGTGAGCTTACATTTTAGTGGGGTGGGAAGGACAATATGCAAAAGAAATAAGCAAAATATAAGCTGTGTTACATGCTGGGACATGCTTTGGGGGAAATATGTAGCAGAGAAGGTGTTTGAGGGATGGCTTGTCTTAAATACTGAGTGCTCAGTGAAGGCAGCACGAAAGGCGCCATTTAAATAAATACCTAAAGGAACTGGGGGAGGTGAGAAAGCACCTTTGGACCTTTCTCTGGGGTGGAGTGGAGAGATAATTTCTGCATAATTGTACGTAGATAAAGTCCTAGGTGGTCAAGAATGCCGAATGCAGTCTCCTTGGACTCATTCTAAAATGCAAAAACCCGAATGGAGTCATTACCCTGCATTTTTCAATAACAAATCAGTAAGATTTATTTAGTTTCCACAGAAATTTTGTGAAGGTTTCAACTTAAATACTTTTCAAACATCGTAAGCACAAAGATACAAAAATGAGCAAAACAGACAAAACCTCCATCCTCAAGGAGCTCAGTCTAGCAGGAGAGATGGATTGTTAAGCACCTCAGGTCAAAGTGTAAACTGTCCAAGTAGAAGTAGATGCAGAGCTGTGCTTGGGCTAATGGGGGAGGGAGAAGCAGTGGATGTTATTAAGGAACTGTACCTCGGAATCTCTTTATCTATGAAGACAACTCAGTGCTAAATTTTGGAGTAAGGCTATGGCAATCAGGGATTCTCTAACCTCTTTGTAAATTTTCAAGGTGAGAGTCGGAAGATAATATTAAGTTAAACCACATGAAATTGTTAATATTTGGCAATTTTCATATGACTCGTAGAGTTAACATGAGGATTTTGCTATGTAATACATATAGTAAGTGTTCAATAAATGATGGCGATTATTATGATCATTTGATAATAGTGCTTTTGAAAAGAATGATTTCAAAGTCAATGTTTCGGGGCTTCCCTCGTGGCGCAGTGGTTGAGAATCTGCCTGCCAATGCAGGGGACACGGGTTCGAGCCCTGGTCTGGGAAGATCCCACATGCCGCGGAGCAACTAAGCCCGTGAGCCACAGCTACTGAGCCTGCGCGTCTGGAGCCTGTGCTCCGCAACAAGAGAGGCCGCGATAGTGAGAGGCCCGTGCACCGCGATGAAGAGCGTCCCCCGCTTGCCGCAGCTAGAGAAAGCCCTCGCACAGAAATAAAGACCCAACACAGCCAAAAATAAATAAATAAATAAATTTAAAAGTCAATGTTTCATAATACCTTCCAACACCATGAAGTAAAATGGGCAGATGCAAATTTCAAATTTTCCATATACTGGTTTGATCTAGCTGTGAATTTCCATGACCTAATCAGGGTATGCTGTAAAAGACACGAAATGCTAGTTTCACAGCAGGCCAAGAAATTCAGAATAAGGAACAGCTTGGTTTTCAAGCCAAAAACTGAAAATTCCCCAGAACAGAATAAATTGTCAAGTTGCTTCAGGGAGGAAAATTCATGTAAATCAATTTTTCATTCCCACTCACAGTTCCAATTTAGCAATTTGCACAACAGTCAGCTTTCTCTCTTCCTTCTCATTTCCCCATTAAAAGATCTGATTTCCTTTGAAAAGGAAAATAAAGCTTCCACTATCTCCAAAGCAAGAGAGTAGATGTTTGAAACACAACAGAACACTTACTGATTTGGCAAACACTTATTAAGCACTTATTGTATGCCACCAACAGTGCAAGGCATTGGAAATACACACATAAATGTCCAAAGAGCTTCGTTCATGGGTGTTCCTTGTGCTTAGAACAATCCCCCAGTTCATCCACACCTCATCTACACATGCCTTCTCATCTAAGCTGAAACAACACTCTCTCCAGAAAAGCTTCCTCTGTCTCCCCATCTCCAGCTCTTTGCCCATAAAATTGTTTGTCTTTCTAACGTTCATCAAACTTGTGATTACTCATTTAGTACCTGTATCCTGTTAGACTGTAAGCTCCCTGAGATTCGGATCTATGCCATTCTATTCACTACATTATCCTCGGTGCTTGAGGGAAGCTCAGTAAGTTTTTATTGAATGGATGAGAGTGCCACAGACTAGCACGTTGGAAAGAGGAGACGAGCATAAATAAAGTCTCTAGTTGTATATGCGGGGCAACAAACAGACGGCCATGAAAGAGACAGATCTGCTAGAGTTAAACCTGAGGAATTTCCCTGTGCTGCCCCTCTCCTGAGGCTGGATGCTGCTTTCTAGAGGCGTAGCTATAGGGCTCCTGGACCGGTGTCTCTCAAACTTTAATGTGCCCAGGAATCACTTAGAGATCTTATTAAAATTCAGACTCTAGATCAGCAGGTCTGAGGTACCCCACCTCAGAGTGGGGTAGAGTCTACATTTCCAACAAACTCCCAACTGGTGCTGGTGCTGCTTCACCAACACCACAGTTTGAGTGACAAGGACCTTAGTGACACCTTTTTACCATTCCCCAAAACCCGTAGTTGTCTAGACTTTTGTAGTTGCAGATGACTTTTTTTAAAAATAAATTTATTATTTATTTATTTATTTTATTTATTTATTTTTGGCTGCGTTGGGTCTTCGTTGCTGCACGGGGGCTTTCTCTAGTTGTGGCGAGCAGGGGCTACTCTTCGCTGTAGCGTGCGGGCTTCTCATTGCGGTGGCTTCTCTTGTTGCGGAGCACGGGCTCTAGGCGTGCAGGCTTCAGTAGTTGTGACACGCGGGCTCAGTAGTTGTGGCGCACGGGCTTAGCTGCTCCGCGGCATGTGGGGTCTCCCCGGACCAGGGCTCGAACCCGTGCCCCCTGCATTGGCAGGCGGATTCTTAACCACTGCACCACCAGGGAAATCCTGCAGATGACTTTTTAAAAAGCACCCTGTTTTCACACCTAATCCATCCAGTGACAGGCAAAAGAAATATCACTTAAGTGAAAACTGTTACAGCAAGGCCTTGTCTTCCAGAGACAGTCCTATTATGTGCAGTTTAGTCACATTAAACTGCAGAGTAGAATCAAAGCCTTGGAATTTCCTCAGTGAGGGACACAGCTTTCTCCTCAGTTCATTTCTGGAATGACTTGGTTCAGGCAGTGGAAAGATTTCACAGTCACCATTAATAGAAGTAAACTTTTCTTAATATTAAACCTAAAATTATTTTAAGATAAATATCTTATTTATCCTAAAAATATAAATTATATGTGAGGTATAAGAAATAATGATAATATGATCTAGCAGTCTCACTCTTGGGCATATATCCAGACAAAACTATAATTCAGGAAGATACATGCACCCCTATGTTCATAGCAGCACTAGGTACAATGGCCAAGACGTGGAAACGACCTAAATGTCCATTGACAGAGGAAGAACGAAATAATGCCATTTACAGCAACATGGATGGACCTAGAGATTATCGTACTAAGTGAAGGAAGTCAGAAAGAGAAAGACAAATATCATATGACATCAATTACATGTGGAATCTAAAATATGACACAAATGAACTTATCTACGAAACAGAAACAGATTCACAGACATAGAGAACAGACTTGCATTTGCCAAGGGGGAGGGGGATGGGGGAGGGATGGAGTGGGAGGTTGGGATTAGCAGCCGCAAACTATTACATCTGCTAACACAGAGGAGGGTATTTACACACTGGCTCCTGTCTCCATTGTTTAAACATTACCCATATGGTGTCAACTCTCTAGCATTCCAGGCTTGACCATGGGTGAAAAATGACAGAATGAGTTCAAATGAGTATTCCAATCCGGGAGGCAGAGAAATCCCAGCTCATAAAACCGGAAATATGGTAAAGTAAAATGCTGTCAGGTTACACCTGGGCAGCTGGTTGCTACAACTGGAATCAAAAAGTGGGCTAAGAGGATGTGAAGTGGGGCAAGAGATGATCAATACTGATATAAATAATTGGATAATAAATGGAGGACAGGCAACAACTCTTCCTTAGAGTAGAATTCCATGAATAAATGTAAAGACATAATGGAGGGCTTCCCTGGTGGCGCAGTGGTTGAGAATCTGCCTGCCAATGCAGGAGACACGGGTTCGAGCCCTGGTCTGGGAAGATCCCACATGCCGCGGAGCAACTAGGCCCGTGAGCCACAACTACTGAGCCTGCGCGTCTGGAGCCTGTGCTCAGCAACAGGAGAGGCCGCGACAGTGAGAGGCCCGTGCACCGCGATGAAGAGTGGCCCCCGCTCGTCACAACTAGAGAAAGCCCTTGCACAGAAACGAAGACCCAACACAGCCAAAAATAAATATAAATAAATAAATAAATTTATAAAAAAAAAAAAAAGACATAATGGAAATAGAAAATCACCATTATTAGGTAAATATTACAGGAATGATTGTTGCAGACAGGAAGCATCCGGGGATGCTAAAAACTAGTGAGTGAAAGTGTGATGGGAAACAGGATATTTACATGGTCTAAAAGTATCTCCTGGGTGGGATGAATTGGAAGATTGCGACTGATATATATACACTACTATATATAAAATAGATAACTAATGAGAACCTACTGTATAGCACAGGGAACTCTATTCAGTACTCTGCAATGAACTATGTGGGAATAGAATCTAAAAAAGAGTGGATATATTTATATGTATAAATGATTCACTTTGCTGTACAGCAGAAACTAACACAACATTGTAAAGCAGCTATACTCCAACAAAAATTTTTTAAAAAAAAAGAAAAAAGTATTTCCTCACAAGATTCTTAACTACGAAGGGGAAAATAGTACTTTTACGATGGAAAAACCTGGCAGGCACCCCCTTAATCAAAGGATCAAGGTTAACAACAATAATAAGACAAATTGATGTCTTCCTGATAGAATGCACTAAGGCCACGGACATCACTTCTGCAGGATTCTAACAGAAATTCAGAAGTTTAACCTAATCACAAGAAAATATCAGGCCAACCCAAATTGAGGGACATTCTATAAAATAACTGCCAGTCTTCTTAAAAAGTGTGAAGGTCATGAAAGAAAGACAGACTAGGGAACTGTCACAGATTGGAGGAGAGTAAGAAGAGATGAAAATTAAATGCAACGTGGGATCCTGGATTGAATTCTGGACCAGAAAAAGGACAATAGTTGGAAAACTGACAAAATTCAAGTAAGGCCTGTGGATTAGTTTATACTACTGTATCAATGTGAATTTCCAATTTTGAGTAGTTATATTATGGTTATGTAAGTGACATGTTAATTAGGAGAAGCTGGGGGAAAGGAGAACTCTGTGTACTACTTTTACAACTTCTCTTTAAGTCTAAAATTATTTCAAAATAAAAAGCTAAATATTGGAAATCAACTATATTTCAATTTAAAAAAAACTAAATACTGGTGGATCTTATTAAAACACAGATTCTGTTTCAGTACATCTGGAATGAAGCCTAAAGTTCTGCTCTTCTGAAAAGCACTCTGGTGACACGGAGGCTACTGGTCCCAACAACATATTTGAGTAGCAAGACTTGTTCCCTCCTGTTGTATTAAGGTGAAACTGACACTCAATAAACTATGCGTAAAGTGAGTAACTTGATGAGTTTTGACATATGTATATACCCACGAAACTATTCCCACAGTCAAGATAATGAATTTATTGTTGACAGGCAATTCTACACGGCTTTCTTGTTTCTGCTTGTGTGGTAAGCAGAGGTACTGAGGCCTCTGTTGTAAAATAGAGATAGTGTCTCCCTCCAGAGTAGAGGGCAGTTTTGTTTCGTGTCCAATATAATAAAAATTATTTCCTCTGGAGCAAGCATCGGGCACACTTACTTGCAGCCCATTACAAACGACTCAAGTTTCCTAAGCTCGAGATTGCTCAGCTGTACTGCAAACCCACTGTGTGCACAGCATCAACCCGAACAATCCACACAGGAGTTAAGAGGCAAAGGAAACCAATGCAAATATGAAGATTATGATGTTTGCTATGTCATGAGTAATAAAGTCTTTAGTCTCTGACCCAGGAGTCTCATATCTGCTGTCAGTATCCATGGAGCTGTGGGAGGCTAACTCATCAGCTTCCAAGTACAGAAAAACTTCAAATTCTTCTCAGTTCTTGACAGAGTTTGGTGATGAAACTGGGATGCTGACAGAGACAGGACCTTCTGGGAGAGACAGGACAACCCTGTGGGCTGGGTTAAAGAATATGAGAATTCCCTGGGATCTGGTGGCTAATGACCTTGCCCAAGTGGTGGGGAAGGGGGAGGGGTAATTTAGCAAATCTAAGGTATTTGCCTTACAATCTCCACATCCTAATGGGTTGTTTCTAAATAGTAAAGAATCCACTATTTGTCCCTATCACCCTCATTTATTTTTTTCCTACAATTTCTTTTACATAGCCAGATTCTTTACATATATATATACACATATATACACATATATACGTATATATACATATACACATATATGTAGATATACATATATATACACATGTATGTAGATATACGTATATATACATATATACACACAGATATATATATATGTATATTTTTGGCCGCGCTGCACAGCTTGTGGGATCTTAGTTCCCCAACCAGGGATCGAACCCGGGCCTTTGGCAGTGAAAGCACGGAGTCCTAACCACTGGCCCGCCAGCGAATTCCCTAAAAATAATTTTATAATATTTAATACAATTTATAGTCACATACATTTCAGAGAAGTTAGCTCCACATATCTGCCCCTTCCTTGTCCTCCTCATTAGACTAATATGACTTTGAACTACAATAAAATCAAAACCATACCCCTTCCTTTCTTCAAATAATTGAATGTTTATCATCCTTCAAAATTCCTACTACAGAATGAACCATGGGCTCCCCTCCGGTCAGGGAATGGAATCCAGATTGTCTGACTGAATCCTCTGCCATCATCGGGATGTCGCTATTTACGTGTGCGGATGTGAAGCAACGAACAGAGAAACACTAAAAAAAAATGGCTTTAATACACAATATGTACAGATCACTCACTGTTTCGTTATAATTTCCCAAATAATTTTAATGATAATTTTCATAATGGATTTTAACAGCTGCTAGGTTAATTCCGTCACATTAGTGTTTGAAAGTATGTTTCCTCCAGTTATTTAAAATTTTTCTAAACATTTATATATACAGTATATTTTCACAATAGATTGTATCATCTTTTTTCCACTACAAAGAATTAACTCTCATCTCTAGTAATTTCCTCTGTGCAAGAATGCAGAATATAGAATAAGCCTAAACAGGATCTAAAGAGGCAGGGTTACAGAAAACCTTTCTTCTCTAACCATATTAAGCCTCATTTTTTTCTTCTTCCAGTTAAAAGGGAAACACAAGCCAAAACTTATCTTGAGTCACAAATGAAGTTAACATATGCTTAGTTCTCTGTGACGTTCTTAGTGTGCAGAAACCGAAACAGGAAATGATATTAAATAAGAATTTCCAGGTAAAATTTAAAAATAAATCCAAAAGTTAAAGTAGACAAAAAGGTAACGGGAAAATTCCCATACACATGAAAAAGGATTCCTTTTATTCTACATCCTTGATTTTATCTACAGATTTTAACAATGATTTATGATGTTCTCAATGACCATTTAATAAAACTATGAAATTCATAAAGAACATCAGAGAAATAAAATTATAAATTTACTGATGCATACAAAGTGGAATCTATATTAACTGTCTTGCACAAATAGGAAAATTTTGAATTAATTTTCCACAAAGTCATTCTGAAATACTTACACAAATCAGCTTATTTTAAATAAAAAATATTTTTAGGATTATGATACCTATGTACAAAACATGTATGTGTACACTTTACTTAACATTCTAAGTAAAGGTATCTTTGAAACTTTTTTGCTATTATACAGTGTTAACACCACACTACATAATAAGTATGCAAGAAATACAAGAGCTTTTCTGCTCAGTACATTACAAAGTCATGTTCATATGCTATATACATTTTGCCCAGAAGGATTTGAAAATGCTACTTAATGACTTCTTAAGTCACTGGACTGATTTTTTTTTTTTTTAAGTTTTTAAAAAGGATATTCCTTTAAGGATATGGCTCCTTTAGCAAACAACCCAATTAGCGAATGGACAAAAGATATGGACAGACATTTCACTAGAGGACAAACAGATCGCAAAAGAGCACATGAAAAGATGTTCGACATCATTATTAATTAGGGAAATGCAAATTCAATCCACAATGAGAAAACCACACACTCATCACAGTGGACTAAAGTAAAAAATGGTGACAACATCAAATGCTGGTGAGAACGTAGAGAAAGTGGATCACTCATACATTGCTGGTGGGAATGTAAAATGGTTCAGTTATTCTGGAAAACAGTTTGGCAGTTTCTTGTAAAGCTATGGCTCATTTAAATTGGAAACCTTATCATTTATTTTCTACACAATATAGATATCTATACAGACACATCCATTTTATTTTAATAAACCAAATGTAAAGTGGGGGGAAAGACAATGTAAATAGAATAACAGAGAATTTCAGAAACATCTGATTCTGCAGGTTCCTGCCTCTATCATTCCCATTCCCATGATCATTCCTGCATCCCTCTAGGGGCAAAGGTCCCATGGGAATATGGTGACAAAATAACCAGTGACTCACAATAGATGCTGGTGCCAAAATATTTACAGCTATGAGGATCCAAAATTTAAAAAACAATGTGATTCTTGATGGCCTATTTGACTTCTTTGGAGTTACCCCTTTAGGCTGGTTTGAACCAGATGACCTGGATTTGAGTATGCAAGATGAGGACTCTGGGACCAGATAGATCCAGGGTGTGTTTTGGGCTTTTAATTTTAATTGAGAAACATGATATAAATTTCCCAAAGGGATTCAGAATCCTCTGGGATAGATTAAAGCCTTCTAGGCTATCTCTGGGATGATTAGAATCACTTAAAGTTGAGGAGCCCCAGGGTCAAGCTATGTCTCACCTCAAAGATTTTTAAAATTACTGCCAAACTCCTGGGCTAGATTATTTTTTTAATTAAAGACTGGTCCTCAGTATAAGTGCCTTGCAAAAGGGGGTATTTCTGAAGTTTCTTCCCTCTAACATGAGAGTGTTTGGCGTTCCTAAGATTCAATCTGTGAGTCATCTGCAGTCAAATACACAAAACCTGTGAATAGAAAGGCTTCAGTTGTACCTTCGAAAGTTAATATGTGTATCTCTACACAAATAGATATGCAAATATATAAACATACAAAGAATTTTAAAATAAACAGTATGAGGATTCCAGTTCTCATAACAAAGTAGTCCTTCTTAATCCAACAAAACATACTTTACTGTAACAAATAGAAGCTGCTCCCTATCAATAAACATATGTAACATCAAGGACAAACTGTATATGCAAAAAAAGTTGCACTTACAAACACAAAGTAAAAATTCATCCCACAAATACGAAGGCACAGAGTTAAGTTCTGTGGAAGCAGACATATTTTCTGCTTTCAGGGAACTTCTAGTTTGGTGGAGGCTTGCACAGAGGCAGATAAAAGAGTAATCATCTCCTTTGTTCAGAGATGAAAAGGAAATAAAAAGGCAGATCAAATCAAAGATGATCTGGAGACTACATTAATCCCATACTGAAGTCATAAACTCACTCATTAAGACCACAGAGAATGCAGACATGGGGGTGAGGGTAGGTGGATAAAAACAGCAGAAGACAATTACAACATGACATTTTTTCCCCACCTCATTAACCAGTAAAGTAGAAACGCTATTTATTTTAAGATACTCCTACTTCTTTTTGCTAACAACCATTTCTTAAGGTAAAAATGAAGCAGAGAGAAAAGGAGTACGATAGACACTCTACATTCACTGAGTCTTCAGTTTTCTTCCAACAGTCTACATCACTCGTTCTCAACTGGGGGGTGATTTTGTCTCCCAGGGGACATTTAGCAATGTTTGGAGACATTTTGCCATCATTAAGTAGATGGATGCCAGTGGGTAAAGGTCAGGGATCTGGTAAACATCCTATAATACATAGCACCCCAAAACAAAGAATTATCTGCCTTCAAATGTCAATGATGCTGAGGTTGAGAAACCATGTCATGGTTGGATATAAAAAAATTTAAAAATCAGTAAGTCTACAGTATAAAAGCATTTAGTACCACTTTAGGAAGGATTGTACAGGAAGATTCTCCTCCTTGATAAGATAGCTACAGATCTCCTAAAATTATCTGATAGACCCATAGTGAGGAAATAAAACATGCTGAGAAATATTAGCATAGAAATTTTTTTAACTTCAATTATTAGCATACCTATGAAAAATAAACTTGAGAGGACAATTGTTTGCTCAATTGATTCTGATAATCAACACTTTCTACAACCACAAAAGCAAATGTGGTCATGTTTCTGATTTAGGTCAAATCTGACAAAAGATTTAGTAAACTGTGTTACTAAAAAAAAGGCCAGACATATTAAAAATAGAAGATTAACTTCTAAACTAATGGAAGAAAAAATTAGCCACTCATTTTTGAGGAGATGCTCAATTCCAGTAAAAAGATATTCAAAGTTATTTTTCCACATTATCTAAAAGATACTTCTCCTTTATTTTGTGGTTTCATGATGAGAAAGAACTATGTGGAAAATGAATGAACTAACAAATGTTTAGGTATTAATAATATCACAATTCAGTACATCCTAATACAAAAAGACAATTACTTCCTATGGACATCATACCCACTGAGAAGCAGACTCTATAAGAAATAGTAAAACAGAGTGGCTTTCATATGACTTTGATAAGAAAGCTTTTAATTGGCCACTAAGCTTTGTAAAAAAGGATGTGAATAACAGAAAGAATGAAAAGAAGAGTAAGATACTATCTACATAAGGGGATCTGACTTATTACAGTAAACAAAACATCTTGACTTAACAAAAATATTTCCAAGTCTAATATCTATTACCTGTCTCTGAAATGGACATACATGATAGTAACAGCAAACTTCCCTATAACAGTCACTTCTTTAATTATATTATTTAACAGTGAGCTCTATAACAGTAGGACTTTATGTGATATGATAAAGCCTGACCAAGAGGGAAATAAATACATTATTGCTGCAAATCTAAAAGGAACCTAGCCCACAAACAGGGAGGGGCAAATAACATGAGAACATGTTGGAAGGTGGTCAACTTGCCTTAGGACAATTTTACATCCGGCCTGAAGCTACTCGCAACTCTTACGTCTTACCTTACTCTACCTTGTTTCTATCAAGTGAGTTTGAAAATGTAGGGCTCTCGCTGTTCCTCTCTGTGGATCTCTGGCTCAGTGGCCGAGGGGCAGTCACTAGCATGACCACACTCCCATCCCCTCTGTCAGCTACCTCACTGCACAAATCTCAGAGAGATGAGTAGATTGGACAAAAATAAGGAAGATACCTGGACAAGCAAAATACCCCAATGAAGGCAATTCTTAAGTCACCAATAAATTAGGACACTTTCTTCAAATTAAGCTCTGTCATCTAGGCACTTAATAAAAATAAAAGACGTTTACACCAGCATCTCAACAAGTAAGAAGGATAGAGAAGAGGAGAAGAAAGGCAAGATTTATATATACTACCTGTATTTTGTAAAAAATGAGATTTTATACTTTACCCAGAAATTTTTGAAAGACATCCTATCTGAGAAGGAAAGTATTCTCCTATTCTTTATGAATCAATACCCTTTTTGGTTTTATTAACTAAAATGATTTTTTTCAGTGTTTTTCAATATATAAAGAAAGCTCAGATTTCGGTTAAACAAGGAAAAATTAAGGCAGTGTCTTTAAACCCAGTAAAGGAAAGAATTGACTACCAAATGAGCCTATCTAAGAGAGACATATTGAGCTCATATTTGGATACAACACTGAACAATTATGGCTTTAAATAGAAAATATTAATGTTTCAAAATTCCACATTTTCTTGGTTATTCTTTCTTTTTAGCTATATGGACTTCAAATAGCCCACTTCATTTTAAAGAATTAAGGGAACACTTTTCACATCATTTTGGAACAAAACACGAACGGTGCTTGACCCAGAACTATTTACTCAGATAGTAAACAATTATGTTCATATTGGCCCAGTACAAACAGGAGGAGGACCCGTGACTGTCAAAACCTGGTTGGAAATGGCTAACGTCCTTCGGAATTTGCTACAAAACAGAAGATTTAAAAGTTCTGAGGTATTGTCGCCTTACAATCTTACCAAGGTTTAGAATTTTTTTCAATGAGGGGTTTTGTTTTGTTTTCAAAAAAGCAGTGCTTTTTCTCTCGGGTTGCAGAGCTCGGCTCCAGTCTTCTCCTCTCAGTCGTGGTCGTATTGTTGTCCCTGAGCTTTGTCTCATCTGCACATCACACAACCAGCCACGCGTGGTTTCAGTCATTCCGTTAGTGCTATGTCTTGTTATACCAATTCATGGAGCGTTTCACTGCTTTGACCCAGTTTCCCATATTCTTTTCATATTCTTGCCATTTCTTCTGTGGCTTGAAAACTATTTCACTTTGCCTCAGTTTCTTTAGTTCCTCCTTGTCAGTCCAAAACCCTATAGATGAAAAAATTTACTCTCAAGTTTGAAGGCAAATAATGAGTCCATAAAGTTTATCCACAAACCTATGTGAACTGGTGCACAGGTGAACAGTTATTACTTTAAAACACAATTCAAAATATTTTGTTGCTTTGAGCTTGGTTAGATTGACTATCCCTGGGAATAAATACATCAGGATTTAAAAATCTTTTGGTTTCTAACTAGCAGCTTTATTTCTGTGTGGAACAGCACCAAATCATTTCTAGAGCAACCACATCCTGCCATCATTTAATTTCATGACTAGCTTTTAAGAAAAAAAAAAAAACAACCCAAGTAAGAAATAGTATACTTTCTTTTTATACAATTTAAAAAACAATGATAGGGATTCCCTGGTGGTGCAGTGGTTAAGAGTCCGCCTGCCAATGCAGGGGACACGGGTTCGAGCTCTGGTCCAGGAAGATCCCACATGTCGTGGAGCAACTAAGCCTGTGTGCCACAACTACTGAGCCCACGTGCCACAACTAGTGAAGCACGTGCGCCTAGAGCCCACACTCCACAACAAGAGAAGCCACTGCAATGAGAAGCCTGCGCACCGCAACAAAGTGTACCCCCGCTCACCGCAACTAGAGAAGGCCCACGTGCAGCAACGAAGACCCAACGCAGACAAAAAATAAATAAATAAATTTATTAAAAAAAACGCAAAGCAAAACAATGATAAATTAAGGTTTTTCTTTTTTTTTGGTGACACTCTGCAACTTGTGCAGTATATTAGTTCCCCGACCAGGGAACGAACCCGGGCCCACAGCAGTGAAAGCACAGAGTCCTAACCACTGGACCGCCAGGGAATTCCCCAAGTTAAGATTTTTTTGTCATATATCTTGAGGTAAGAGGCAACTCCTCAGGATATGCATAAAATTCAAAGTTGGGGATTAATATAATAAATATAACAGTTCTTTAAGAACTATAGTTCTTATATTTTATAGTTCTTTAAGAACTATAAAAATAGTTCTTTTTCAAACTATTGCATTTCATACAAGGCTTTTAAATTCCAGTTCAAGATAATCTTTTTTTTTTTTTTTTATAAATTTATTTATTTATTTTTGGCTGTGTTGGGTCTTCGTTTCTGTGCAAGGGCTTTCTCCAGTTGAGGCAAGCGGGGGCCACTCTTCATCGCGGTGCGCGGGCCTCTCAATGTCGTGGCCTCTCCCGTTGCAGAGCACAGGCTCCAGATGCGCAGCCTCAGTAGTTGTGGCTCACGGGCCTAGCCGCTCCACGGCATGTGGGATCTTCCCGGACCGGGGCACGAACCCGTGTCCCCTGCATTGGCAGGCGGATTCCCAACCACTGCGCCACCAGGGAAGCCCCCATCAAGATAATCTTGTAGTTCTGGCATATATTGTTCTTTACAAAGAGGATCATGTGATTTATAATAAAAAGCAGCAAGAAAACATATTATAACTACGATCATACATAGTCTGAAATGGTAGTGATCTCTTGTTAATAAACTTGGTACATCTCACTTACTCTGAAGTATTAACACAGTTGACAAGTCTTCAAGAAGTACATTTTTCTCTTACCAATAAAGCTGACACATAAAATTCTTTCTTCTAAAATTTTCCATCAGGTCACATTCTATTTACAAAGTCAGTGTTTTAGACTGTCTATATTTAAAGATATTAATTATTTTATGGAAGTTATTAAAAGGCTAAGAATAATTTTTATTAGTATACTACAATTAGATAAATCTAGTCATGAAAATAACTATGTTCTTAAAATTCTTACTTCCAGAATTTATTATTTACACTTAACGGCATACATACTCTTAAAAGTCACTTTATTAAATGTGTATTGAACAGACCCAGTTTCCGGGTGAATTTTGAAAATACAGAGAATTTGCGTAGCCTTCATGTCTCATATTTCTGAGAGAGAAGTAATCCAACCAGAAATTTCAGATTTTCTGAGAAGGTAAAACTACTCCCTGTAGTTAGTGAAGTATGTTTGTATTGAAAAGTTTTGAAATTAAATACAGATAAAGTGAAGTAGATACAACTCAAGCCACTATGTTATGTGTAAGAATAACTTGCATGTGTTTGTTATTTGAAGTGTATTAAATGTTCAAGAGAATTTGACATATTTAGCTTTATAAGGTGATAAGTGTAGATCAATTTGATTAACTTTATAAACAATATTGGAATGCTTATGAGCATTTGGCTTACTGTAATGATAAGCTTAATTTATTCATTTTTCAAGAGTTGTTTAAGTACTGGAGAAATTTCCTTGTTATAGTTCTAAGTTTGCTCAATTAGTCATGTGAAATTACTAAAAATAACATCAGCTATATTATACTTAAGAGTTGAAATATACAAAGGAACTTAAATTTGTAAACGGGAATGACTATTTAAGGGGAGGTTATTTTCTTCAACTTGAATTAATCAAACACCAATCAATGAACAAATGAAAGTGATTGTTCCCATTTTATTCGAAGTTAACAGATTTTTAGTAGAATAAAGTATAAGGTGAACTTACCAAGATTTGATGCTTTTTGGGTCCATAACTTTAATTGCTAAATAATAGCCTAAACTTTTAAGTGTAAGATATCCTGTTTCGTACAAACACTCCTCCCTTCCATATAGGAACACAGGAAAACACTCCCAGTGTCCCAAGGCATCATCCTGCTCCTAAAGAGCCCTCTAATTGGCCTCCCCATGTCTGTTCTTTACTCCTCCCAACTAATTAGTGAAAACACTAATTGCCAAAGTGATTTGTTCAAATGTAGATCTAACCATGCCCTTCTGCTTAAAATTGTTCAGTGGCTCTCCAGTGCATTCAAGATCAAGTCCAAACTCCTCTTTATGAAGAGGCCACCATGACTGGACCTCTATGTACCTCTCTAGCCTCCCCTCTTGCTCTCATCCTATCAGCACCATAATCGGCCAGTACCTTTGCACGAGCTGCCTTCTCTACTGGACCACTCACCTCTATTCTCTCCTCACCTGGTTGTCTGCTTAACCCCTTCAAAATTGAACTATACATTGTTGCCTCTGGGAAAGCCTACACCAATTGCTTGACACTGTGGCTGTTCGCTGGGCTTATCACACAAGAATAGTAATGGGTTGACTTGCTTGACTGCTCCCACTGGAGACTCCCATAGCAGGAACTATATCATTTAAACTCTGTTATTCCCAGCAGCGACTGTCATGTAGCAGGTGCTCAACAAATGTTCACTAAATGAAAGAGTGGAGTGGTTTCTAATGCCAAAGACAAGCTTATCTAATCAGAAAGTTTACCCAGAGACATTCCCTTGCTAAAGACCGGATCAGTTGAGAATTAGCTTTCCTGGCCTCATACTTCTGACTGAAGGAGAGCACCAAGGATGGAAGAGGTGCAACCAGACCCACCCACAGAAGAGATCGCGGGAGTATTTTGTGAGTGATGTGCATATGTGTATGGAGTCTAATGGACACCAAGGCTTTCCAGACCCTCTCTATCTATAATTTTGTGATTTGGGAGGAGAAATGCTATCTGTAAGAAATGGTTTTGCAAAACAGCTCTCGTTTTTATAAAACCCACACATACCAACAGCAAGGCCAGCTAGAGAAGCTGCACCTACGCAGGACATATCAACGTGGACGGGTCTGTCTATCGTCTCGTTAATCAGGTCTGAAGTCATCTGCATGACAAAACTGTTCTTACAAACTCCTCCATCTGCTCTGTGGGGAGAAAGACGTTGGAGATAAATTACTGTAACAAAAGCATAAATACATTATTAATTCTTTTTTAAAAAGCCACACATTTTTTTTTTTAGATCCTTGATTTTATTTTTAAAGTTTAAAGATTCTTATAATACACATATGGGTGCTAAGATCCTCTCAGATTCCATATTGGGTTATATTCTCCTTAAATCCAAAATTAGCTTTCCTTCCTCTCCAAATTCCTATGACCAAGAATTTTGTTGCAAAGAAGGTAAGCATAAGTTCTTTTTGAAATCCTGAATAATCATAATCATGAAAATGCCAACAGCAGCTACCACTTAACTTCTAATTTCTAATTAAATCTATTAGAAACAAAGCTTACCTACCGGATTTTTCTTACAGGAATGTGGATCTCTTTCTGCATCACCTCATATAACTGTTTGTTTCTAGTTAAAAAAACAAGGAAACTATTTAGAGGCAGTTCATATCATAATAATTCTCTGGTTTTTTCCAATCTAGAATAATAACTGTGGCTTTATTTACATGATATTTATAAAATATGCAAAAGAAAACATTAAAGAAATATATTAGGCTATCTGGACGTCAATAACAGATGGTCAAGTAAACAAGAGGTTCAGGGCCTTCTGTTTTGCACTGTGATGCAAAAGAACGTAATTTTTATTTCAGAACTAAATTTAATCTATTACCATTCCTGCAAATAAAAATTTAAAGCAAGCCTCCATTTAATAGGTATGGATGACACACCATAAATAGCATCTAATAGAAATCAAATATAAAAATAATGATTTTGTAACCAGAGAAAATGTTACTTTAAACATTACAAATGTTCCATTTGTTCCATTCGTGACAGCTGCGTTCTTAATTTTAATGAGCTACACCTGCCCCGTAACAAAAAGACCAAAGGAAATATACATAATGAGTCAATCTTTGAGTATAACAGAAGCATTACTAGTTAGAATTCTCCTTCATGAATAAGGAAATAAAAGCTTTTGAAAGTCCAAATTTTGAATCTTTTATGCTTAATAAATTGGATATTTTAAAAATCGTTCAATTTTCAGATATCAAATCTAAGTGGTACTGGTACTATTAAATGTGAAAAAAAAGAGATGCAAAAAAAATTAGTAATAAGAATAGATTATATCATATACAGTATGAATTAAACTAAAGGTATAAACAGTTAAAATTAAGAAATTTTAAAATTTAGTTTAGTAGAAATTAATAAAAGGAAATAGCAATACTGTATGGGGAGGGGGGAGTTTCGGGCAGGTTCTGGTACCTGAAAGCTATTGACTCCAATATTGCTCGTACAAGGTGGTATTTATTGGTGGAAGACTTCAAACCCATAAAAGAGGCACATGCACAGGGGTCATTTAATGGAGCCTGAAGTAAAAGACAGTAAGAATATATTATTACTGCTCAAAATTATATCTATAGACTTGAAGGTATATTATACAGTAAAAACATAGCCATGTTAGAAAAAAAAGAATGTTCATTTAGAGATAAATAGTTTTAACATAAATGATAGCCCCCAAATGATGCTAACTATTCAAATAACCTTTTGATAGGATCTAAGCAAGGACGAGTCACAGACATTAGACTTGTGGGCTGGATCTTCTGTTTGCACCTGTACCAAGAAAAGGGACTGAAGCCCAGAGTAACAGATTATGAAATGCTTAGCTTGATATATGAGGAAAATGAAAAGCAATGCCAGTATTTCCCCTTTTCTCCAACTGTAAAGTGTTTACACTGAAATGGTTTACTACGTAGAGTGGTTTATTTGAGGATATTAAGTTAGACTTAAGATAAAAAAACTACAACGCAAAAAAATGTGTTTTCCAGTGTCATAACTTACACCCAATATTTTGTCAGACTTTCAAAGTAAACTCTATTTCTTAGCTTAAATAGTGTTTTTTCTTTTAATTTATATATTTTATTTATTTATTTTTGGCTGCATTGGGTCTTCTTTGCTGTGCACGGGCTTTCTCTAGTTGCAGTGAGTGGGGGCTACTCTTCCTCATGGTACATGGGCTTCTCATTGCAGTGGCTTCTCTTGTTGCAGAGCACGGGCCTAGGTGTGCGGGCTTCAGTAGTTGTGGCACGCGGGCTTCAGTAGTTGTGGCTCGCGGGCTGTAGAGCACAGGCTCAGTAGTTGTAGCGCCCGGGCTTAGTTGCTCTGCGGCATGTGGGATCTTCCCGGACCAGGGCTCGAACCCGTGTCCCCTGCATTGGCAGGCGGATTCTTAACCACTGCGCCACCAGGGAAGTCCTAGGCTGGGTCATTTATGATATTAGGCAACAACAGTAAAGAATCCAGGGCTTAGCACTGCACCTAGCCCCACACAGGGGATCAATACGCATTCGTTGAATCCATGAATAATACTTTTCCTAATGCCTTAAATGAAGAAATTCTACATTACATCTTAGCTTTATCATAGCCATGATTTTCCTCCTTGTGATCTTTTCTTGATAATTTTTCAAATTTATTAAAACATCTTTTGGTGATTCACTCAGTAAAAGCTAAGTTATATAGTAAAGCTGGTCTATATACCAAGTGATATAATACTGTATGACAAAGATGGGCCAGACTCAGCCAGTTCAGTTAGTCCCTAGTAGTATGTGATGGGTTTTTTGTGTCTTTTTTGGCTGTGCCACGTGCCTTGCAAGATCTCAGGTCCCGACCAAGGATGGAACCTGGGCCCCGGCAGTGAAAGAGCCGAGTCCTAACCATTGGACTGCCAGGGAATTCCCTTGCTATGGTTTTTTTCTGCGTAAAAGTTACTTCTTCCAATATATCACATAAAATCCTGGTATAATTGGCCTGAAATCACTTTTGTACAAATAGGTATGAACAAAATTTACCGTTAGTAATAGGCCAACTTAAGGGGTTATAAATTCCATAGAAACCTAAAAATTTCTTAATAGGTTACAGTGTCCCTGCATTTGTTAGTCCAACTGAGTCTCTCTTTGGGATGGATGATAAAGTAGGAAAAACACTGGCAAGGTACTTTTAAGGGCCTGGTCACATCTTGCCAGGGCAGACAGCCTCCAGCCACACCTCCAATCTATCACCGCCAGGCCCATCAAGTGAGCTTTCCAGAACAGCAGGACTCAGGAAAGTTGTGTGTGGCTCTCTAAGCAAAACCAGCAGACTCCTGCCCGGGGCACAGACTACCTGCAGGCCCTTGTCCCCACTGGAACCTCAGCCTCATCTGCTGCGGACTTGCACAATGGTTAAGGCCACCATGCCTCTTGTCCTTGTCAACCTAGACCCTAAAAGTAAGTTCCTCTGGCTCCAGTTATGTATTCCTGTTGTCAGAATATTTTATGCTCTCCCAGGAAACAGCAGAGTGGTTAAGAACCTGGACTCCGGAGTCCTAAAGCCAGCTCTGTCACTCACTAGCTGTGTGACACTGCCCAAGTGATAGAACAGCTCCAAACCTCAGCTTCCTCAGCTTCAGAATGGGATGATAAGAGTATCTTCTACCTGTTGAGTGACTGAGGATTAAATGAGATGACGCATGTGATGAATTTAGGACAGTGCCTGAGACATAGCGAGTATTCACAGGTTAGCTGCCACTGTAATTTTTAATTGTCATTTCTTACTCAGAGCCTTCCCACTATTACTCACTTTCTTCATAACTCTTTTACTATGCCTTTTCAACTTTTCCTTCTGTTGTAAATAAACTCCTCTAACCCTTAAACAACTCTGAGACGTGCCTTCCACTGATTTTGTGGTTGGTTGCTATAACGAGCCTGGCTCTGTGCTGGGCAAATGGCTTCAGCTGCAGCTATGCAGTGGCAGGTCCACAGGCTTCCATACACAAGGACCAGAAGGACTGTTCTAGCCTCCCATGACCACCGTCCGCCACCATGCATCTGCTGTCAGCAGACATGTCGCCTCCCCCGTGTTTGCTTAGGTCCGCATCAATGTCGTGCTCTATATCCCTTTACCTTTCCATGGCTCAGATGTCCCAGTCACTCACAGAACTAGAGGGGGAATTACAGGGGGCGGGGTTCTCAGCAAACTGCTTGAATCCTTGTCTAAAGCGGCCATGTTGCATGCCCTAGTCCTACTGCTGCCACCACAACTGCAGGGGGTGAGCACAAGTCTGCCCAAGGCTTGAAAAGACAAGGTGGCCCAATCAGATTCCCTCCCCTGGAATCTGAATGAGGAAGCACTTCAGAGGGAACTGACGCGAAAACGATGCGCAAGATGGCAAAAGGTTGTTGTGTTTATATCCAAATTGTGAAAAGGCAGAAAGTATAAGGAAAAGAATGACAATTAAACAGAAGCTATGAGGAAGAAAGGGTACAGAGCAAAGCTGGTAAGGAGAAGGGGAAAGCAGAGCCACAGAGAGGCAGAAACCACAGAGAAGAACGCTGAGAACTGCTAAGTCAGTTGCCAACTCCTTCCCAAGCCTGGTGCTCAGGAGTGTGTGGACAGCCAGCTCCTCTTGGGTGGGCAGGCAAAGAGAGGGAGGTGCTCAAGCAAGCCTGTTCCTTGCAAACCCAAGAACCTTCACTGGAGCGTGACTCCTCATCCACTGAAGACTGGCACTTGGCTCACGGTCCTGCCCATCCTCCTATGTATGGCCAACATCACAGTAACTTTAACGCCAGGTAGATGACCACTGATTCTTGCCTCCGATACCTGTGAGGGATGCTCTGCTCTAGCATGCCCCTCCCCAAACCTAGACAAAGCCACAATGGCCGCACCAATTGACGCCACTCTGTGTACAGCCCTATGCTCCAGCCCATTCCCTAAAGTGGCTGCCCCACAAGTTTCCCCTGTCCTCGAAGTTCCTCCAACGCCCCTTTCTCAGCTGATGACCCTGAGGCTATTAGGAGCCTTCAATATCCCGCTCCCCCATTACCCGCAGCTGTAACAGTATTCTAAAATTAAAGGCAGTATCACAGATACTTGACCCTTCCTTCCTTCCTTCCATTCTCCCAGCCCGCATTTTCTCTAGTTGTTGACGTTGGCAACTTACAGGTGATCTCCCCACTATTTTCTGAACAGCTTAGTATCAACACACTATTGTTGTTTGAATTAACTTTTGGTTTCCAATTAAGAGTTTCATTTTACATCAGGAAATAACTAGCCTGCGGTCCTACCCCACCCCACCCACTTCAACGTATTGCCAGGTTGCAATCATGGCAGGACAGGAACATTTTGTTAGCAACATGAAATTAAAATCACATCTGTGATAGTGTTGTCTAATCTTTTGGCCTTTAGCAATACTTTGGTTTTTTTAATCACATAGTTTACATTATTTTTACAGGCATATGAACTGGTGGAGAAGTTAGAGTTGCCAAGATAGAGTCACAACTAGGTCCCCCAGCACATTTTTCATAAAGGGAAGAATCCACAGTAACCTAATTAAACCCTCCCTTTGCTGATGACAACTATTCATCCAACCTTCCTCCTTAAACCTCAATCAGACAAATATTCTTCATTACCTGTCCTATCATGGATGCTATTTAGGTGCCTCACATCACCCTGAAGAGGATGCAATGCAATCTCTTTATGCAGTTTATAAACTTTTAGCCCTTTACGATAAAGTATATAGAAGGAAATTATTACAGATATTAAAATAATGCTCATTTAAAAATCTAGTTTGAAAATATGGTATTTTTAGGGATTTAAAACCACCCTGATCTAACTCCCTTTCACCAGGTTCTACATTATATTATCCAAACTTTTAAATTTTGGATTTTTTGTAACTGATTGTTTGAGTATGGATGGACTAGAAGAAAGGGAAATTTTTATTTTTTGAAAGAAAAAAATATTTAGAGGAGTATTAAAGGACTAATTATCCCCCCAAAAAGGAATTTTGTTTATAATAATATACTTGAAAACAGTTTTTAAAAGTCTTTGTAACACTATGCTAAAATTAAAGGTAGTATCAACAGATCTTTCAATTAAATATGAAGTTAAATATTACAAAATCAAGTATTTTACTGAGTTCACTTTTTAGTTAGGCAAGGTAACCAACATCCCACATCATAACAGTTAACCAAAAGAAATTCTGATTTTGTTTTAAAACGTTAGGGACTTGTCTGATGGCACAGTGGTTAAGAATCCACCTGCCAATGCAGGGGACACGGGTTTGATCCCTGGTCTGGGAAGATCCCACATGCCGCAGAGCAACTAAGCCCGTGCATCACAACTACTGAGCCTGTGCTCTACAGCCCGCAAGTCACAACTACTGAGCCCGTGCGTCACAGCTACTGAAGCCTGCACACCCTAGAGCCCACACACCACAACTACTGAGCCCACGTGCCGCAACCACTGAGCCTGCGTGCTGCAACTACTGAAGCCCGCGCGCCTAGAGCCCATGATCCGCAACAAGAGAAGCCACGGCAATGCGAAGCCCATGCACCACAACAAAGCGTAGTCCCCACTTGCCGCAACTAGAGAAAGCCTGCACGCAGCAACAAAGACCCGATGTAGCCAAAAAAAAAAAAAAAAAAAAATTAATGAAACTTATAAACAACCGAAAAAAATAAGGTATAATATATACCTTAACATTATTTTTCTAATTCTCAATGGTACACCTCCTCTAACTAAAGAATGCTGATCTATTTTCCCCCACTGGGAAATGGCTATTTTTGGTCATGATAAAGTAACCATGGGTCTTATGTAAAAGTTCTATAATAAACCTGCCAACTTTTAGTTTTCACAGAGATGGAGTTCTGAGCAGAAGCCAGCAGAATTTGCCCTGCCCTCTCGTGGAATTCATGCTAGGTCAAAACACAACTTCTCAGCCCTAGAAAGTACCTTTCACCTCAGTTCTGTTCAGTGCCCACATTTTCAGATAGATAATATTAGGTGTGAGTATGAAGAGGGAAATGTTTGTAATTGCCATTAACTTAAAAAAAAAATACCTGCAATCCACTAAAAGATGGAACAAAATAAACTCCTTCAGAATCTTCCAAACTTTTGGCCATTTTTTCAGTTTCAGCAGCATCTGTGAACAGATCTGCAAAAACAAAAACAAACAAACAAACAACAACAAAACCCTAAAACAAAACGAAGGGGTTGGGGAGGGACAAACAGAATTATGTTATATGACTAGTATTCACCTGCATCAGCATTTATGACGAATATAATGTGAGAGGTCGCTCACTTAAAAGGGTCAACACAAAGGCAATCTGCTCTAGTGCTATCTGGGTTCTCCCACTGCAGAGGTTTATGGCCCATGGAAAGGACAAGGGAGACAGAAGACCCTCTTAGATGGGCTCTGGATGTAGTAGGCCTTACTTTTTCCCTTTAAAGATAATTGGGCTGTTTAAGAATCAATTCTATGTGTTTTTTGGCATTAAAAACTTTATTCTCCTAAAGATTACACCCATTCTAGTTTTCTGATGAAAAGATCCTCTACCTATAACAACCAAGAGAGTCAACTGAAAAACTATTCCATCTAAGGAGTTCAGTAAAGGGCCAGTAACACACAGATACACTAAAAGTCAATCTTTATAAAACAAACAAAAAATCAAAATCTAATTTATTTAGTATACTTTTTTATTGAAGTATACATATAGGAATATGCACAAATGCTAAGTGTACAGCTGGATGAATTTTCACAGTGTGAATACACCCAGGAAACCAACACCTAGGTCAAGATACCAACTTCTTTTGTTCAACATCATGTTTGTGAGATTCCTTTTGTTACAAGTAGTTGTACTTCATTCATTCTCATGCCTGTATAGTATTCCATTCTCACCATACACAATCCATTCAACTATTCTACAGCTGATATGCATATGGGTAGTTTCCAGTTTGGGGCTAATATAAATAGGCCACTTTGAACACTCATGTACCTTCTTTTTGGTAAGCATATGTATATATGTATATATTTCTGTTTGCTATATACCAAGGGATGGAATTGCTGGTCCTAGGATCTTCACATTTAGGACTAGCTTTAGCAGATATTGCTGAATCGTTTTCCAGCGTGGTTTTACCAATTTAAGGCTCTTGCCAGGCATATGAGAGTTCCAGTTATCCCATATTCTTGTTAACAATTGATACTGTCTATGGTTTTCATTTTCACTGTTTGGTGGTATTGCACAATAGCTTGCTTTTGTATTTCTCTGTTGACTAATGAAGTTGAAATCCTTTTCATTGGCCATTGGGGTACCCTTGTTTGTAATGTGACTCCTGAATAAGCATGTGAGACTGACAGCATAGATCAGATGCAAAAGATCAGGAATTGGTCATAATAAATATTGCTGGCCTTATACAGTAATACTGAAGTTGGTTTTATTTTCTTATATGTTTTGTTATTCTTATAATGAAGAATTGATTAAAGACAAGACGTTTAAGGAACACCTATGATAAAACTATGGTTAATGAGGATCACTCAATAATTATTACACATTTTACTCAAAATGACAGTTATCAGATTCATAAGTTACATTCATTTGTTCAAAATGTCCGATAACACATCAAAATAGACAGCACTTCAAAAACTAATATATTAAGAAGAAAACACTGCTCTTAAAATCTATACTTTGAAGAAATCATGTCCAAATGTCTAAATTTTTCAACCAAGATGTGGAAAACATACTAGATGGCTGGTTTGAGGAAAGTTTTTGGTAACAGACAAAGAAACAGGGGGAAAAAAATCTAGTTTGTCCACATTCTATACTGGTTGTTCTGCCCTTGCTTGAAGAATTTCTCCAAATAATCTTCTACCTAAAATGCTCACAAATGAGCTGATTAATGGAAAGTCCTGTGGAGTAGGCAGACTTCACTCTGTCTCTCCCAGTGAATGCAACTAAGAATCCTGAATGGAATACACAAAAAAGCTATCTGAGGACTCAAAAGAATAAGCTAGCGGTCCAACCAAGGAACTCTGAGTACCACCAAACCAGCAGTGAGTTTCCTGTTTTTTATTTTCTCTGATATCTCCTGTCCTGGAATCAGGGACAGCCTGAAACCTGAAACTTGGGTCTGTACACCAGGTACAAACATGAAGAGCTTCTGAAGAAGTCCCCTCTTTTTGGTCTGAGGAGTGGGAGTCAGGGGTCTCCACAGGACAGAGAGTGGGGAAATGATTCTGTTTTTTTGTTTTTTGAATGTTTTTTCATTCTACCCGAATGAGAGAGAAAAAACATTGTATCCTCATGTTTTTGCAAAAACAAATAGGAAGGATAAAACAAATGGAGTGATTATCTACAAGAGGTAGGAAGACAGGGTGAAGGGAGAGGAGAGGGAGTCAACTGCTCCTTCTTTTATGAATTTGACTTGGAAGTCATGTTAAAATTCCACATTAAAAAGATGTTTTTAAAAAGGATGCAGAGCGGGGCTTCCCTGGTGGCGCAGTGGTTGAGAATCTGCCTGCCAATGCAGGGGACACGGGTTCGAGCCCTGGTTTGGGAAGATCCCACATGCCGCGGAGCAGCTAGGCCCGTGAGCCACAATTGCTGAGCCTGCGCGTCTGGAGCCTGTGCTCCACAACAAGAGAGGCCGCGATAGTGAGAGGCCCGCGCACTGCGATGAAGAGTGGCCCCCGCTTGCCACAACTAGAGAAAGCCCTCGCACAGAAACGAAGATCCAACACAACCATAAATAAATAAATAAATAAATAAAATTAAAAAAAAAAAAAGGATGCAGAGGGAAAAAAAACTAAAAATGAATGGTAACAGAAACAAATGAACCCAGTTCTTTTCAAATTAATAAACTCACCAAAGGGAGAAGAAAAAGAATTAATCCAGGTAATTTGAATAGCATGCTTGGACCATATACCCTTAATATAAAGAAAAAAAACCCCTTGAACATTGTTTGTTGGAGTGGTATGGGTCTAGTAACTCAAACTCTTTGGTGTATATTTTAAGATTGAGCAAATAAGTACATAATATTAATGTTGTTGGGAGCCAGGGTTCTCGACGTGGAAAAAAGGGAGACAAAAATATAGAACAGGGACCCTTCTCACACACACACACATTTCCACCTCTGCTACAAAGGCACTGCAGTCATTGTTCTTATATGTTTTTTAATTTTTAATTTTTTTTAATTTATCAAATTATACATTTATTTATTGGCTGCACCACATAGCTTGTGGGATCTTAGTTCCCCAGCCAGGGATTGAACCCGAGCCCTCGGCAGTAAAAGTACGGAGTCTTAACCACTGGACCGCCAGGGAATTCCCCCAGTCATTGTTTTTCTTTTTTTTAATAAATTTATTTATTTATGTATTTATTTTTGGCTGCATTGGGTCTTCATTGTTGGGTCTTAGTTGCTGAGTGTGGGCTTTCTCTAGCTGCAGTGAGTGGGGGCTACTCTTCATTGCGGTGCGCGGGCTTCACATTGCAGGGGCTTCTCTTGTTGCAGAGTTTGGGCTCTAGGCGTGCGGGCTTCAGTAGTTGTGGCACGCGGGCTCAGTAGTTGTGGCTCGCGGGCTCTAGAGCGCAGGCTCAATAGTTGCGGCGCATGGGCTTAGTTGCTCCGCGGCATGTGGGATCTTCCTGGACCAGGGCTTAAACCCGTGTCCCCTGCATCAGCAGGCAGATTCTCAACCACTGCACACCAGGGAAGTGCCTCATTGTTTTTAAATACCATTTCCCACTAAAAGGAGGCAGGGCTCATTGGAAACGTGGCTAATTCCAGGGCAGGGATACAAAAAACACAAGATGAGCTTAAAACCATCTTGTGCCAGAAATTAAGAAAGTGCTCAAAAATAATACAGATAGACACTTCAAAGACATAGAAGCCAGTCTGAGGAGGTTTTCACTGGCCAAATCTGGGGCTATTTGAGCATGAAAAAAAATAAACAATAAGAACTGTAAAAATTATAACCTGCTGAATAAAATAAGAAACCATGAGTTTATACCAATAATAAATTAACAGAGGAGAAGGGAAAGCTCTTCCTTATATAACAGAATGCTAACTAATAAACAGAGGGAAAAATGGAGTTAGAAAATACCATTTTGCAACCATCAGAGTGAAGACTGATCCAGGTAGGAATCATCAATGAAAGCTAAATTTAGGGGATGGGGGAAGTTTGGTGAGAAAAGGGGTATCTAGCTAATCTCAAAGTATCTCACCACATATTATTTATTACAAAAAAATGGTAATTATACAATGGAGAAATCAGAAAATATCTTATGCACTTGAACAAAACTGACAGAACCAAAACAGGAGTAAGAGGCACTTTGCATCTCCAGGTATGTATTCT